>NC_137173.1:92796495-93431137 GCF_951804945.1 Podarcis cretensis | reverse complement strand
TTGAGTGAATGGCCAAAAGTCAGATTTTTGATGTAATTGTGACACGGGGGTTTAGGGATTTTTTCAAAAAAAATCTTTTTCTGCCGGTCAAGTTGTCGAGGGCTGATTTCTTTACCTGAGATAAAAACCCTTCTGTTTCGACCGTCAAACCTCTCAGGGGAGCATTTGCAAGCGTTTGGCCCCATTTTTGAGTGAATTGCCGAAAGTCTGATTTTTGATGGAATTGTGACCCCGGGGCTTAGGGATTTTTTCAAAAACATCTTTTTATACCGGTTAACTTGTCGAGGGCAGATTTCTTTTCCTGAGATAAAAAGTCTTCTGTTTCGACCGTAAAACCTTTCAGGGGAGCATTTGCAACTGTTTGCACCATTTTTGAGTGAATGGCCGAAAGTCAGATTTTTGATGAAATTGTGACCCCGGGGTTTAGGGATTTTTTCAAAAAAATCTTTTTCTGCCGGTGACTTTGTTGAGGGCTGATTTCATGTTCTGTGATCAAAAGCCTTCTGTTTCGACCGCCAAACCTCTCAGGAGATCATTTGCAACCGTTTGGTAGTATTTTTGAGTGAATTGCCGAAAGTCAGATTTTTGATGAAATTGTGACCCCCGGGGCTTAGGAATTTTTTCAACAAAATCTTTTTCTCCCGGTTAACTTGTCAAGGGCTGATTTCTTGTCCTGTTATAAAAAGCCTTCTGTTTCCAGCGCCTAACCACTCATGGGAGCATTTGCAACTATTTGGCCCCATTTTTAAGTGAGTTGCCGAAAGTCAGATTTTTGCTGAAATTGTGACCCCGGGGCTTAGGGATTTTTTCAAAGAAATCATTTTCTGCGGTGAAGTTCTTGAGGGCTGATTTCTCTTCCTGCGATAAAAAGCCTTCTGTTTCGACCTCCAAACCTCTCAGGGGATCATTTGCAATTGTTTGGCACCATTTTTGAGTGAATTGCCGAAAGTCAGATTTTTGCTGAAATTGTGACCCAGGGGCTTAGGGATTTTTTTCAAAAAAATCTTTTTCTGCCGGTTAAGATGTTGAGGGCTGATTTCTTGTCCTGTGATAAAAAGCCTTCTGTTTCGACCGCCAAACCTTTCAGGGGAGTATTTGCAACTATTTGGCACCATTTTTCATTGAATTGCCGAAAGTCAGATTTTTGCTGAAATTGTGACCCCGGGGCTTATGGATTTTTTCAAAAAAATCATTTTCTGCCAGTTAAGTTGTTGAGGGCTGATTTCTTGTCCTGTGGTAAAAAGCCTTCTGTTTCGAACTCCAAACCTCTCAGGGGATCATTTGCAATTGTTTGGCACCATTTTTGAGTGAATTGCCGAAAGTCAGATTTTTGCTGAAATTTTGACGCCGGGGCTTAGGGATTTTTTCAAAGAAATCATTTTCTGCCAGTGAAGTTCTTGAGGGCTGATTTCTTGTCCTGTGGTAAAAAGCCTTCTGTTTCGACCTCCAAACCTCTCAGGGGATCATTTGCAATTGTTTGGCACCATTTTTGAGTGAATTGCCGAAAGTCAGATTTTTGCTGAAATTTTGACCCCGGGGCTTAGGGATTTTTTCAAAAAAAGCTTTTTCTGCTGGTGAAGTTGTTGAGGGCTGATTTCTTCTCCTGTTATAAAAAGCCTTCTGTTTAGACAGCGAAACCTCTCAGGGGAGCATTTGTAACCGTTTGGCACCATTTTTGAGTGAGTTGCTGAAAGTCCGATTTTTGCTGAAATTGTGACTCCGGGGCTTAGGATTTTTTCAAAAAAATCTTTTTCTGCCAGTGAAGTTGTTGAGGGCTGATTTCTTCTCCTGTGATAAAAAGCCTCCTGTTTCGAGCACCAAAGGACTCACAGGTGCATTTGCAAGTATTTGGCATGATTTTTGAGTGTGTTGCCGAAAGTCAGATTTTTGGGATTTTTTCAAAAAAATCTTTTTCTGCCGGTTAAGATGTTGAGGGCTGATTTCTTGTCCTGTGATAAAAAGCCTTCTGTTTCGACTGCCAAACCTCTCAGGGGAGCATTTGCAACCGTTTGGCACCATTTTTTAATGAATTGCCGAAAGTCAGATTCTTGCTGAAATTGTGACCCCGGGGCTTAGGGATTTTTTCAAAAAAATCTGTTTCTGCCGGTTAAGATGTTGAGGGCTGATTTCTTGTCCTGTGATAAAAAGCCTTCTGTTTCGACCGCAAAACCACTCAGGGGAGCATTTGCAACTGTTTCGCACCATTTTTGAGTGAATTGCCGAAAGTCAGATTTTTGCTGAAATTGTGACCCCGGGGCTTAGGGATTTTTGTTCAAATTTTTTTTTTCTGCCGGTGAAGTTGTTGAGGGCTGATTTCTAGTCCTGTGATAAAAAGCCTTCTGTTTCGACCGCCAAACCTTTCAGGGGAGTATTTGCAACTATTTCGCACCATTTTTCAGTGAATTGCCGAAAGTCAGATTTTTGCTGAAATTTTGACCTCGGGGCTTAGGGATTTTTCCAAAAAAGTCTTTTTCTGCCGGTTAAGATGTTGAAGGCTGATTTCTTGTCCTGTGATAAAAAGCCTCCTGTTTCGAGCACCAAAGGACTCACGGGTGCATTTGCAACTATTTGGCACGATTTTTGAGTGAGTTGCCGAAAGTCAGATTTTTGGGATTTTTTCAAAAAAATCTTTTTCTGCCGGTTAAGATGTTGAGTGCTGATTTCTTGTCCTGTGGTAAAAAGCCTTCTGTTTCGACCTCCAAACCTCTCAGGGGATCATTTGCAATTGTTTGGCACCATTTTTGAGTGAATTGCCGAAAGTCAGATTTTTGCTGAAATTTTGACCCCGGGGCTTAGGGATTTTTTCAAAAAAATCTTTTTCTGCCGGTGAAGTTGTTGAGGGCTGATTTCTTCTCCAGTGATAAAAAAGCCTTCTGTTGCGACCGCCAAATCACTCAGGGGAGCATTTGCAACTATTTGGCACCATTTTTGAGTGAATTGCCGAAAGTCAGATTTTTGCTGAAATTGTAACCCCGGGGCTTAGTTAAGTAATGCTAAAACAATAGTAAAGTGTTGGAATATTAGCAGTAAACTAGCATTAAAGTGGTAGTAACGCAGTAGTAAAATAGTAGTAAAATGGTAGTAAGGCAGTAGTGAAACAGCATTAAGATAGTAGTAAAGGAGTAGTAAAGCGGTAGTAAAATGGTCCAATAGTAAAGTGGTGGAATAGTAGTAAAATAGCTTTAAAGTAGTAGTAAAGTTGTAGTAAAATTGTAGAAAAATAGTAGTAAAATTGTTGAAAAATAGTAGTAAAATGGTAGTAAAGTAGTAGTAAAGTGGTAGTAAATCAGTAGTAAAGTAGTAGTAAAGCGGTAGTAAAATGGTAGTAAAGTAGTAGTAAATCGGTAGTAAAGTGGTAGTAAAATGGTAGTAAAGTAGTAGTAAATCGATAGTAAAGTAGTAGTAAAGCGGTAGTAAAATGGTAGAGCCTTCCTTGTAGAATTTTAAACATAACCTTGCTAGCGTGTGAAATGAGTGCAATTGTGCGGTAGTTGGAGCATTCTTTGGCACTGCCCTTCTTTGGGATTGGGATGTAGACTGATCTTCTCCAATCTTCTGGCCACTGCTGAGTTTTCCAAATTTGCTGGCATATTGAGTGTAGCACCTTAACAGCATCCTCTTTTAAAATCTTAAATAGTTCAGCTGGAATACCATCACTTCCACTGGCCTTGTTATTTGCAGTGCTTTCTAAGGCCCATTTGACTTCACTTTCCAGGATGTCTGGCTCAAGGTCAGCAACCACACTACCTGGGGTGTACGAGACATCCATATCTTTCTGGTATGATTCCTCTGTGTATTCTTGCCACCTCTTCTTGATGTCTTCTGCTTCTGTTAGGTCCTTACCACTTTTGTCCTTTATTATGGTAATCTTTGTACGAAATGTTCCTTTCATATCTCCAATTTTCTTGAACAGATCTCTGGTTCTTCCCATTCTGTTGTTTTCCTCTATTGTTTGCATTGCTCGTTTAAGAAGGCCTTCTTGTCTCTCCTTGCTATTCTTTGGAAATCTGCATTCAATTTCCTGTATCTTTCACTATCTCCCTCGCATTTTGCTTGCCTTCTCTCCTCCGCTATTTGTAAGGCCTCGTTGGACAGCCACTTTGCTTTCTTGCATTTCCTTTTCATTGGGATGGTTTTCGTTGTTGCCTCCTGTACAATGTTACGAGCCTCCATCCATAGTTCTTCAGGCACTCTGTCCACCAAATCTAAATCCTTAAACCTGTTCGTCACTTCCACTGTGTATTCATAAGGGATTTGACTTAGATGATATCTTACCGGCCCAGTGGTTTTCCCTACTTTCTTCAGTTTAAGCTTGAATTTTGCTATAAGAAGCTGATGATCTGAGCCACAGTCAGCTCCAGGTCTTGTTTTTGCTGACTGTATAGAGCCTCTCCATCTTTGGCTGCAGAGAATATAATCAATCTGATTTCGATGCTGCCCATCTGGTGATGTCCATGTGTAGAGTCGTCTCTTGTGTTGTTGGAAAAGCGTGTTTGTGATGACCAGCTTGTTCTCTTGACAGAACTCTATTAGCCTTTGCCCTGCTTCGTTTTGATCTCCAAGGCCAAACTTGCCAGTTGTTCCTCTTATCTCTTGCCTCCCTACTTTAGCATTCTTTTAATTTCGTGGCTGCTGTCACCATCTGCAGTGATCATGGAGCCCAAAAAGTAAAATCTCTCACTGCCTCCATTTCTTCCCCTTCTATTTGCCAGGAGGTGATGGGACCAGTGGCCATGATCTTCGTTTTTTTGATGTTGAGCTTCAGACCATATTTTGCGCTCTCCTCTTTCACCCTCATTAAAAGGTTCTTTAATTCCTCCTCACTTTCTGCCATCAAGGTTGTGTCATCTGCATATGTGAGGTTGTTGATATTTCTTCCGGCAATCTTAATTCCATTTTGGGATTCATCCAGCCCAGCCTTTCGCATGATGCATTCTGCATATAAATTGTTGTGTATTGAGTCAAAGGATTTTATATCTGTATTATTATTGTCTGTATTGGCATTAGGGTAAAGTAACTGCCTTTTGGTTCCGGTTAATTTGTCGAGGGCTGATTTCTTGTCCTGTGATAAAAAGCCTTCTGGTTCGACCGCCAATCCTCTCAGGGGAGCATTTGCAACCGTGTGGCACCATTTTCGAGTGAATTGCCGAAAGTCCGATTTTTGCTGAAATTGTGACCCCGGGGCTTAGGGATGTTTTTCCAAAAAAATTTTTCTGCTGGTGAAGTTGTTGAGGGCTGATTTCTTGTCCTGTGATAAAAAGCCTTCTGTTTAGACAGCGAAACCTCTCAGGGGAGCATTTGTAACCGTTTGGCACCACTTTTGAGTGAGTTGCTGAAAGTCCGATTTTTGCTGTAATTGTGACTCCCGGAGTTAGGGATTTTTTCAAAAAAATCCTTTTCTGCCGTTGAAGTTGTTAAGGGCTGATTTCTTCTCCTGTGATAAAAAGCCTCCTGTTTCGAGCACCAAAGGACTCACAGGTGCATTTGCAACTATTTGGCATGATTTTTGAGTGTGTTGCCGAAAGTCAGATTTTTGGGATTTTTTCAAAAAAATCTTTTTCTGCCGGTTAAGATGTTGAGGGCTGATTTCTTGTCCTGTGATAAAAAGCCTTCTGTTTCGACTGCCAAACCTCTCAGGGGAGCATTTGCAACCGTTTGGCACCATTTTTTAATGAATTGCCGAAAGTCAGATTCTTGCTGAAATTGTGACCCCGGGGCTTAGGGATTTTTTCAAAAAAATCTGTTTCTGCCGGTTAAGATGTTGAGGGCTGATTTCTTGTCCTGTGATAAAAAGCCTTCTGTTTCGACCGCAAAACCACTCAGGGGAGCATTTGCAACCGTTTCGCACCATTTTTGAGTGAATTGCCGAAAGTCAGATTTTTGCTGAAATTGTGACCCCGGGGCTTAGGGATTTTTGTTCAATTTTTTTTTTTCTGCCGGTGAAGTTGTTGAGGGCTGATTTCTAGTCCTGTGATAAAAAGCCTTCTGTTTCGACCGCCAAACCTTTCAGGGGAGGATTTGCAACTATTTGGCACCATTTTTCAGTGAATTGCCGAAAGTCAGATTTTTGCTGAAATTTTGACCTCGGGGCTTAGGGATTTTTCCAAAAAAGTCTTTTTCTGCCGGTTAAGATGTTGAAGGCTGATTTCTTGTCCTGTGATAAAAAGCCTCCTGTTTCGAGCACCAAAGGACTCACGGGTGCATTTGCAACTATTTGGCACGATTTTTGAGTGAGTTGCCGAAAGTCAGATTTTTGGGATTTTTTCAAAAAAATCTTTTTCTGCCGGTTAAGATGTTGAGTGCTGATTTCTTGTCCTGTGATAAAAAGCCTTCTGTTTCGACCGCCAAACCTCTCCGGGGAGCTGTTGTAAACGTGTGGCACCATTTTTGAATGAGTTGCCGAAAGTTAGATTTTTGCTGAAATTTTGACCCCGGGGCTTAGGGATTTTTTCAAAAAAATCTTTTTCTGCCGGTGAAGTTGTTGAGGGCTGATTTCTTCTCCAGTGATAAAAAAGCCTTCTGTTGCGACCGCCAAATCACTCAGGGGAGCATTTGCAACTATTTGGCACCATTTTTGAGTGAATTGCCGAAAGTCAGATTTTTGCTGAAATTGTGACCCCGGGGCTTAGGGGTTTTTTCAAAAAAATCTTTTTGTGCCGGTGAAGTTGTTGAGGGCTGATTTCTTGTTCTGTGATAAAAAGCCTTCTGTTTCGACTGCCAAACCTTTCAGGGGAGTATTTGCAACTATTTGGCACCATTTTTGAGTGAATTGCCGAAAGTCAGATTTTTGCTGAAATTGTAACCCCGGGGCTTAGTTAAGTAATGCTAAAACAATAGTAAAGTGTTGGAATATTAGCAGTAAACTAGCAGTAAAGTGGTAGTAACGCAGTAGTAAAATAGTAGTAAAATGGTAGTAAGGCAGTAGTGAAACAGCATTAAGATAGTAGTAAAGGAGTAGTAAAGCGGTAGTAAAATGGTCCAATAGTAAAGTGGTGGAATAGTAGTAAAATAGCTTTAAAGTAGTAGTAAAGTTGTAGTAAAATTGTAGAAAAATAGTAGTAAAATTGTTGAAAAATAGTAGTAAAATGGTAGTAAAGTAGTAGTAAAGCGGTAGTAAATCAGTAGTAAAGTAGTAGTAAAGCGGTAGTAAAATGGTAGTAAAGTAGTAGTAAATCGGTAGTAAAGTGGTAGTGAAATGGTAGTAAAGTAGTAGTAAATCGATAGTAAAGTAGTAGTAAAGTGGTAGTAAAATGGTAGAGCCTTCCTTGTAGAATTTTAAACATAACCTTGCTAGCGTGTGAAATGAGTGCAATTGTGCGGTAGTTGGAGCATTCTTTGGCACTGCCCTTCTTTGGGATTGGGATGTAGACTGATCTTCTCCAATCTTCTGGCCACTGCTGAGTTTTCCAAATTTGCTGGCATATTGAGTGTAGCACCTTAACAGCATCCTCTTTTAAAATCTTAAATAGTAAAGCTGGAATACCATCACTTCCACTGGCCTTGTTATTTGCAGTGCTTTCTAAGGCCCATTTGACTTCACTTTCCAGGATGTCTGGCTCAAGGTCAGCAACCACACTACCTGGGGTGTACGAGACATCCATATCTTTCTGGTATGATTCCTCTGTGTATTCTTGCCACCTCTTCTTGATGTCTTCTGCTTCTGTTAGGTCCTTACCACTTTTGTCCTTTATTATGGTAATCTTTGTACGAAATGTTCCTTTCATATCTCCAATTTTCTTGAACAGATCTCTGGTTCTTCCCATTCTGTTGTTTTCCTCTATTGTTTGCATTGCTCGTTTAAGAAGGCCTTCTTGTCTCTCCTTGCTATTCTTTGGAAATCTGCATTCAATTTCCTGTATCTTTCACTATCTCCCTCGCATTTTGCTTGCCTTCTCTCCTCCGCTATTTGTAAGGCCTCGTTGGACAGCCACTTTGCTTTCTTGCATTTCCTTTTCATTGGGATGGTTTTCGTTGTTGCCTCCTGTACAATGTTACGAGCCTCCATCCATAGTTCTTCAGGCACTCTGTCCACCAAATCTAAATCCTTAAACCTGTTCGTCACTTCCACTGTGTATTCATAAGGGATTTGACTTAGATGATATCTTACCGGCCCAGTGGTTTTCCCTACTTTCTTCAGTTTAAGCTTGAATTTTGCTATAAGAAGCTGATGATCTGAGCCACAGTCAGCTCCAGGTCTTGTTTTTGCTGACTGTATAGAGCCTCTCCATCTTTGGCTGCAGAGAATATAATCAATCTGATTTCGATGCTGCCCATCTGGTGATGTCCATGTGTAGAGTCGTCTCTTGTGTTGTTGGAAAAGCGTGTTTGTGATGACCAGCTTGTTCTCTTGACAGAACTCTATTAGCCTTTGCCCTGCTTCGTTTTGATCTCCAAGGCCAAACTTGCCAGTTGTTCCTCTTATCTCTTGCCTCCCTACTTTAGCATTCCAATCCCCTATAATGAGAAGAACACCCTTCTTTGGTGTCACTTCTATAAGGTGTTGTAAGTCTTCATAGAATTGGTCAATTTCAGTTTCTTCAGCACCAGTAGCTGGTGCATAAACTTGGATTACTGTGATGTTAAAAGGTCTGCCTTGGATTCGTATCGAGATCATTCTATCATTCTATTCTATGTATAACTCCATACCATCCAACATTTCTCCCATGAACATAGGGACGTCCTAAGGAAAAGCAGGATAACATCAGAAACCAGGACAGCTTCAATAAATCTGGGACTGTCCCGGGAAAATTAGGGACAACTGGAAGGTTTGCAAAAGTGGGGAAGTTAAGATCAAGGAACAAGAGAGAAGTCATGAGTGAAGGACAAGCCAAAGGAGAGGTTGAGGGAGGAGGCTTATTGGTTTGTTCTTGTTCTTGTTTTTATTGTGTATTTTGTGTTTTTTACCTTGCATTTTTAAGTTGTAAACCAACCTTAAATCTACGGATGAAGGGCAGTATATAGAATTAATAAAATAGTAACAATACTATTTGTTACTATAGACAGGCATGCCATTGTTCAGGAAGGTCTACTGTATAAATAGGGGTATAAATAGTAAAGTAGTATAAGTAATAAAGTAGCAGTAGTAAAGTCGAAGTAAAGTGGTAGTAAAGCAATAGTAAACCAGTAGTGAAGTAGCAGTTAAGTAATGCTAAAACAATAGTAAAGTGTTGGAATAGTAGCAGTAAACTAGCAGTAAAGTGGTAGTAACGCAGTAGTAAAATAGTAGTAAAATGGTAGTAAGGCAGTAGTGAAACAGCAGTAAGATAGTAGTAAAGGAGTAGTAAAGCGGTAGTAAAATGGTCCAATAGTAAAGTGGTGGAATAGTAGTAAAATAGCTTTAAAGTAGTAGTAAAGTTGTAGTAAAATTGTAGAAAAATAGTAGTAAAATGGTAGAAAAATAGTAGTAAAGCGGTAGTAAAGTAGTAGTAAAGCGGTAGTAAATCAGTAGTAAAGTGGTAGTAAAATGGTAGTAAAGTAGTAGTAAATCGGTAGTAAAGTGGTAGTAAAATGGTAGTAAAGTAGTAGTAAATCGATAGTAAAGTAGTAGTAAAGGGGTAGTAAAATGGTAGTAAAGTAGTAGTAAAGCAGTAGTAGGGACGCAGGTGGCGCTGTGGGTTAAAGCCTCAGCGCCTAGGGCTTGCCGATCGAAAGGTTGGCGGTTCGAATCCCTGCGGCGGGGTGCGCTCCCGCTGCTCGGTCCCAGCGCCTGCCAACCTAGCAGTTCGAAAGCACCTCTGGGTGCAAGTAGATAAATAGGGACCGCTTACCGGCGGGAAGGTAAACGGCGTTTCCGTATGCTGCGCTGGCTCACCAGATGCAGCTTTTTCACGCTGGCCACGTGACCCGGAAGTGTCTCCGGACAGCGCTGGCCCCTGGCCTCTTAAGTGAGATGGGCGCACAACGCCAGAGTCTGTCAAGACTGGCCCGTACGGGCAGGGGTACCTTTACCTTTAAAGCAGTAGTAAAGTAGTGGTAAAGCAGTAGTAAAGCAGTAGTAAAGTAGTAGCAAAGCAGTAGTAAAGTAGTAGTAAAACAGTAGTAAAACAGTAGTAAAGCAGTAGTAAGAATGACCTCAGAAGTGTTCGTTGTACAAAAAGGCACCATGTTGGTAGCCTCAATCACAGAGGTTTTTCCAGTTGTTTCCATATAAAGTAGTGGGGCGGGGGGAATGGCTTCTCAGTGTTTGTATGTTGATCCCTTTTTACACTATTATGTTAAAAAGTACACCAGAATTTAGTGGCGTTGGATATTTTGGGTCCCAAAATGTCCCCGCCAGCAGTGGCTGCATAAAATCCTTTAGTCAGAACTGAGCTATGGGCAACACACTGTCGTGAGTCAGGAGCTGTGTGAGGAGCCCGTAGTCAAAACTGAGGTGAGGACAAAAGCATACCCTCCAACATTTCTCCGATGAAAATAGGGGTGCCCTGTTCTGTAACAACAATTTTACTACAGTGGTACCTCAGGATAAGTACTTAATTCGTTCCGGAGGGCCGTTCTTAAACTGAAACTGTTCTTAACCTGAAGCACCACTTTAGCTAATGGGGCCTCCTGCTGTCGCCGCGCCGCCAGATCACGATTTCTGTTCTCAGAAGCAAATTTCTTAACCTGAAGCACTATATCTGGGTTAGCGGAGTCTGTATCCTGAAGCATCTGTAACCCGAAGCATATGTAACCCGAGGTACCCCTGTATTTATACCACATCCATCTGCCTGGGTTGCTCTAGACACTCTGGGCGGCTTCCAAAACATATAAAAAGGTAATAAAACAGTAAACATTAAAAAACTTCCCTATGTTGTTGTTGTTTAGTCGTTTAGTCGTGTCCGACTCTTCGTGACCCCATGGACCAGAGCACGCCAGGCACCTCTGTCCTCCACTACCTCCCGCAGTTTGGTCAAACTCATGCTGGTAACCTCGAAAACACTATCCAACCATCTCGTCCTCTGTCGCCCCCTTCTCCTTGTGCCCTCCATCTTTCCCAGCATCAGTGTCTTCTCCAGGGAGTCTTCTCATCTCATGAGGTGGCCAAAGTACAGGAGCCTCAGCTTCACGATCTGTCCTTCCAGTGAGCACTCAGGGCTGATTTCCTTCAGAATGGAGAGGTTTGATCTTCTTGCAGTCCATGGGACTCTCAAGAGTCTCCTCCAGCAGCATAATTCAAAAGCATCAATTCTTCGGCGATCAGCCTTCTTTATGGTCCAGCTCTCACTTCCATACATCACTACTGGGAAAACCATGGCTTTAACTATACGGACCTTTGTTGGCAAGGTGACGTCTCTACTTCTCAAGATGCTGTCTAGGCCTGTCATTGCCCTTCTCCCAAGAAGCAGGCGTCTTTTAATTTCGTGGCTGCTGTCACCATCTGCAGTGATCATGGAGCCCAAAAAGTAAAATCTCTCACTGCCTCCATTTCTTCCCCTTCTATTTGCCAGGAGGTGATGGGACCAGTGGCCATGATCTTCGTTTTTTTGATGTTGAGCTTCAGACCATATTTTGCGCTCTCCTCTTTCACCCTCATTAAAAGGTTCTTTAATTCCTCCTCACTTTCTGCCATCAAGGTTGTGTCATCTGCATATCTGAGGTTGTTGATATTTCTTCCGGCAATCTTAATTCCATTTTGGGACTCATCCAGCCCAGCCTTTCGCATGATGCATTCTGCATATAAATTGTTGTGTATTGAGTCAAAGGATTTTATATCTGTATTATTATTGTCTGTATTGGCATTAGGGTAAAGTAACTGCCTTTTGGTTCCGGTTAATTTGTCGAGGGCTGATTTCTTGTCCTGTGATAAAAAGCCTTCTGGTTCGACTGCCAATCCTCTCAGGGGAGCATTTGCAACCGTGTGGCACCATTTTCGAGTGAATGGCCGAAAGTCCGATTTTTGCTGAAATTGTGACCCCGGGGCTTAGGGGTTTTTTCAAAAAAATCTTTTTCTGCCGGTGAAGTTGTTGAGGGCTGATTTCTTGTCCTGTGATAAAAAGCCTCCTGTTTCGAGCACCAAAGGACTCATGGGTGCATTTGCAACTATTTGGCACGATTTTTGAGTGAGTTGCCGAAAGTCAGATTTTTGGGATTTTTTCAAAAAAATCTTTTTCTGCCGGTTAAGATGTTGAGTGCTGATTTCTTGTCCTGTGATAAAAAGCCTTCTGTTTCGACCGCCAAACCTCTCCGGGGAGCTGTTGTAAACGTGTGGCACCATTTTTGCATGAGTTGCCGAAAGTTAGATTTTTGCTGAAATTGTGACCCCGGGGCTTAGGGATTTTTTCAAAAAAATCTTTTTCTGCCGGTGAAGTTGTTGGGGGCTGATTTCTTCTCCTGTGATAAAAAAGCCTTTTGTTGTGACCGCCAAATCACTCAGGGGAGCATTTGCAACTATTTGGCACCATTTTTGAGTGAATTGCCGAAAGTCAGATTTTTGCTGAAATTGTGACCCCGGGGCTTAGGGGTTTTTTCAAAAAAATCTTTTTCTGCCGGTGAAGTTGTTGAGAGCTGATTTCTTGTTCTGTGATAAAAAGCCTTCTGTTTCGACTGCCAAACCTCTCAGGGGAGCATTTGCAACCGTTTGGCACCATTTTTTAATGAATTGCCGAAAGTCAGATTCTTGCTGAAATTGTGACCCCGGGGCTTAGGGATTTTTTCAAAAAAATCTGTTTCTGCCGGTTAAGATGTTGAGGGCTGATTTCTTGTCCTGTGATAAAAAGCCTTCTGTTTCGACCGCAAAACCACTCAGGGTAGCATTTGCAACCGTTTCGCACCATTTTTGAGTGAATTGCCGAAAGTCAGATTTTTGCTGTAGTTGTGACTCCGGGAGTTAGGGATTTTTTCAAAAAAATCTTTTTCTGCCGGTGAAGTTGTTGAGGGCTGATTTCTAGTCCTGTGATAAAAAGCCTTCTGTTTCGACCGCCAAACCTTTCAGGGGAGTATTTGCAACTATTTGGCACCATTTTTGAGTGAATTGCCGAAAGTCAGATTTTTGCTGAAATTGTGACCCCGGGGCTTAGGGGTTTTTTCAAAAAAATCTTTTTCTGCCCGTGAAGTCGTTGAGGGCTGATTTCTTGTTCTGTGATAAAAAGCCTTCTGTTTCGACTGCGAAACCTCTCAGGGGAGCATTTGCAACCGTTTGGCACCATTTTTTAATGAATTGCCGAAAGTCAGATTTTTGCTGAAATTTTGACCCCGGGGCTTAGGGATTTTTTCAAAAAAATCTGTTTCTGCCGGTTAAGATGTTGAGGGCTGATTTCTTGTCCTGTGATAAAAAGCCTTCTGTTTCGACCGCAAAACCACTCAGGGGAGCATTTGCAACCGTTTCGCACCATTTTTGAGTGAATTGCCGAAAGTCAGATTTTTGCTGTAATTGTGACTCCGGGAGTTAGGGATTTTTTCAAAAAAAGCTTTTTCTGCCGGTGAAGTTGTTGAGGGCTGATTTCTAGTCCTATGATAAAAAGCCTTCTGTTTCGACCGCCAAACCTTTCAGGGGAATATTTGCAACTATTTGGCACCATTTTTGAGTGAATTGCCGAAAGTCAGATTTTTGCTGAAATTTTGACCTCGGGGCTTAGGGATTTTTTCAAAAAAATCTTTTTCTGCCGGTTAAGATGTTGAGGGCTGATTTCTTGTCCTGTGATAAAAAGCCTCCTGTTTCGAGCACCAAAGGACTCACGGGTGCATTTGCAACTATTTGGCACGATTTTTGAGTGAGTTGCCGAAAGTCAGATTTTTGGGATTTTTTCAAAAAAATCTTTTTCTGCCGGTTAAGATGTTGAGTGCTGATTTCTTGTCCTGTGATAAAAAGCCTTCTGTTTCGAGCACCAAAGGACTCACGGGTGCATTTGCAACTATTTGGCACGATTTTTGAGTGAGTTGCCGAAAGTCAGATTTTTGGGATTTTTTCAAAAAAATCTTTTTCTGCCGGTGAAGTTGTTGAGGGCTGATTCCTTTTTCTGTGATAAAAATCCTTCTGTTTTGACTGCAAAACCACTCAGGGGAGCATTTCCAAGTATTTGGCACCATTTTTGAGTGAGTTGCTGAAAGTCAGATTTTTGCTGAAATTGTGACCCCAGGGCTTAGGGATTTTTTTCAAAAAAATATTTTTCTGCCAGTTAACATGTTGGGGGTTGATTTCTTGTCCTGTGATAAAAAGACTTCTGTTTCGACCGCAAAACCACTCAGGGGAGCATTTGCAACCGTTTCGCACCATTTTTGAGTGAGTTGCCGAAAGTCAGATTTTTGCTGAAATTGTGACCCCGGGGCTTAGGGATTTTTTGAAAAAAATCTTTTTCTGCCGGTGACTTTGTTGAGGGCTGATTTCATGCCCTGTGATCAAAAGCCTTCTGTTTCGACCGCCAAACCTCTCAGGAGATCATTTGCAACCGTTTGGTACTATTTTTGAGTGAATTGCCGAAAGTCATATTTTTGATGAAATTGTGACCCCGGGGGTTAGGGATTTTTTCAAAAAAATCTTTTTCGGCTGGTTAAGTTGTCAAGGGATGATTTCTTTTCCTGAGATAAACAGCCTTCTGTTTCGACCGCCAAACCTTTCAGGGTAGCATTTGCAACTGTTTGGCACCATTTTTGAGTGAATGGCCAAAAGTCAGATCTTTGATGAAATTGTGACCCCGGGTCTAAGGGATTTTTTCAAAAAAAATAATTCTGCAGGTTAAGTTGTTGAGGGCTAATTTCTTTTCCTGTGATAAAAAAGCCTTCTGTTTTGACCGCCAAACCTCTCAGGGAAGCATTTGCAACCGTATGGCACCATTTTTGAGTGAATGGCCAAAAGTCAGATTTTTGCTGAAATTGTGACCCCTGGGCTTAGGGATTTTGTCAAAAATATCTTTTTCTGCCGGTGAGGTTGTTGAGGGCTGATTTCTTGACCTGTGATAAAAAGCCTTCTGTTTCGACCGCCAAACCACTCAGGGGAGCATTTGCAACTATTTGGCACCATTTTTGAGTGAATTGCCGAAAGACAGATTTTTGATGAAATTGTGACCCCGGGGGTTAGGGATTTTTTCAAAAAAATCTTTTTCGGCCAGTTAAGTTGTCAAGGGATGATTTCTTTTCCTGAGATAAACAGCCTTCTGTATCGACCGCCAAGCCTTTCAGGGGAGCATTTGCAACTGTTTGGCACCATTTTTGAGTGAATGGCCGAAAGTCATATTTTTGATGAAATTGTGACCCCGGGGGTTAGGGATTTTTTCAAAAAAATCTTTTTCGGCCAGTTAAGTTGTCAAGGGATGATTTCTTTTCCTGAGATAAACAGCCTTCTGTATCGACCGCCAAGCCTTTCAGGGGAGCATTTGCAACCGTGTGGCACCATTTTCGAGTGAATGGCCGAAAGTCCGATTTTTGCTGAAATTGTGACCCCGGGGCTTAGGGGTTTTTTCAAAAAAATCTTTTTCTGCCGGTGAAGTTGTTGAGGGCTGATTTCTTGTCCTGTGATAAAAAGCCTCCTGTTTCGAGCACCAAAGGACTCACGGGTGCATTTGCAACTATTTGGCACGATTTTTGAGTGAGTTGCCGAAAGTCAGATTTTTGGGATTTTTTCAAAAAAATCTTTTTCTGCCGGTTAAGATGTTGAGTGCTGATTTCTTGTCCTGTGATAAAAAGCCTTCTGTTTCGACCGCCAAACCTCTCCGGGGAGCTGTTGTAAACGTGTGGCACCATTTTTGCATGAGTTGCCGAAAGTTAGATTTTTGCTGAAATTGTGACCCCGGGGCTTAGGGATTTTTTCAAAAAAATCTTTTTCGGCCAGTTAAGTTGTCAAGGGATGATTTCTTTTCCTGAGATAAACAGCCTTCTGTATCGACCGCCAAGCCTTTCAGGGGAGCATTTGCAACCGTGTGGCACCATTTTCGAGTGAATGGCCGAAAGTCCGATTTTTGCTGAAATTGTGACCCCGGGGCTTAGGGGTTTTTTCAAAAAAATCTTTTTCTGCCGGTGAAGTTGTTGAGGGCTGATTTCTTGTTCTGGGATAAAAAGCCTTCTGTTTCGACTGCCAAACCTCTCAGGGGAGCATTTGCAACCGTTTGGCACCATTTTTTAATGAATTGCCGAAAGTCAGATTCTTGCTGAAATTGTGACCCCGGGGCTTAGGGATTTTTTCAAAAAAATCTGTTTCTGCCGGTTAAGATGTTGAGGGCTGATTTCTTGTCCTGTGATAAAAAGCCTTCTGTTTCGACCGCAAAACCACTCAGGGGAGCATTTGCAACCGTTTCGCACCATTTTTGAGTGAATTGCCGAAAGTCAGATTTTTGCTGTAGTTGTGACTCCGGGAGTTAGGGATTTTTTCAAAAAAATCTTTTTCTGCCGGTGAAGTTGTTGAGGGCTGATTTCTAGTCCTGTGATAAAAAGCCTTCTGTTTCGACCGCCAAACCTTTCAGGGGAGTATTTGCAACTATTTGGCACCATTTTTGAGTGAATTGCCGAAAGTCAGATTTTTGCTGAAATTGTGACCCCGGGGCTTAGGGGTTTTTTCAAAAAAATCTTTTTCTGCCGGTGAAGTCGTTGAGGGCTGATTTCTTGTTCTGTGATAAAAAGCCTTCTGTTTCGACTGCGAAACCTCTCAGGGGAACATTTGCAACCGTTTGGCACCATTTTTTAATGAATTGCCGAAAGTCAGATTTTTGCTGAAATTTTGACCCCGGGGCTTAGGGATTTTTTCCAAAAAATCTGTTTCTGCCGGTTAAGATGTTGAGGGCTGATTTCTTGTCCTGTGATAAAAAGCCCTCTGTTTCGACCGCAAAACCACTCAGGGGAGCATTTGCAACCGTTTCGCACCATTTTTGAGTGAATTGCCGAAAGTCAGATTTTTGCTGTAATTGTGACTCCGGGAGTTAGGGATTTTTTCAAAAAAAGCTTTTTCTGCCGGTGAAGTTGTTGAGGGCTGATTTCTAGTCCTATGATAAAAAGCCTTCTGTTTCGACCGCCAAACCTTTCAGGGGAATATTTGCAACTATTTGGCACCATTTTTAAGTGAATTGCCGAAAGTCAGATTTTTGCTGAAATTTTGACCTCGGGGCTTAGGGATTTTTTCAAAAAAATCTTTTTCTGCCGGTTAAGATGTTGAGGGCTGATTTCTTGTCCTGTGATAAAAAGCCTCCTGTTTCGAGCACCAAAGGACTCACGGGTGCATTTGCAACTATTTGGCACGATTTTTGAGTGAGTTGCCGAAAGTCAGATTTTTGGGATTTTTTCAAAAAAATCTTTTTCTGCCGGTTAAGATGTTGAGTGCTGATTTCTTGTCCTGTGATAAAAAGCCTTCTGTTTCGAGCACCAAAGGACTCACGGGTGCATTTGCAACTATTTGGCACGATTTTTGAGTGAGTTGCCGAAAGTCAGATTTTTGGGATTTTTTCAAAAAAATCTTTTTCTGCCGGTGAAGTTGTTGAGGGCTGATTCCTTTTTCTGTGATAAAAATCCTTCTGTTTTGACTGCAAAACCACTCAGGGGAGCATTTTCAAGTATTTGGCACCATTTTTGAGTGAGTTGCTGAAAGTCAGATTTTTGCTGAAATTGTGACCCCAGGGCTTAGGGATTTTTTCAAAAAAATCTTTTTCTGCCAGTTAACATGTTGGGGGTTGATTTCTTTGCCTGTTATAAAAAGACTTCTGTTTCGACCGCAAAACCACTCAGGGGAGCATTTGCAACCGTTTCGCACCATTTTTGAGTGAGTTGCCGAAAGTCAGATTTTTGCTGAAATTGTGACCCCGGGGCTTAGGGATTTTTTGAAAAAAAATCTTTTTCTGCCGGTGACTTTGTTGAGGGCTGATTTCATGCCCTGTGATCAAAAGCCTTCTGTTTCGACCGCCAAACCTCTCAGGAGATCATTTGCAACCGTTTGGTACTATTTTTGAGTGAATTGCCGAAAGTCATATTTTTGATGAAATTGTGACCCCGGGGGTTAGGGATTTTTTCAAAAAAATCTTTTTCGGCTGGTTAAGTTGTCAAGGGATGATTTCTTTTCCTGAGATAAACAGCCTTCTGTTTCGACCGCCAAACCTTTCAGGGTAGCATTTGCAACTGTTTGGCACCATTTTTGAGTGAATGGCCAAAAGTCAGATCTTTGATGAAATTGTGACCCCGGGTCTAAGGGATTTTTTCAAAAAAAATAATTCTGCAGGTTAAGTTGTTGAGGGCTAATTTCTTTTCCTGTGATAAAAAAGCCTTCTGTTTTGACCGCCAAACCTCTCAGGGAAGCATTTGCAACCGTATGGCACCATTTTTGAGTGAATGGCCAAAAGTCAGATTTTTGCTGAAATTGTGACCCCTGGGCTTAGGGATTTTGTCAAAAATATCTTTTTCTGCCGGTGAGGTTGTTGAGGGCTGATTTCTTGACCTGTGATAAAAAGCCTTCTGTTTCGACCGCCAAACCACTCAGGGGAGCATTTGCAACTATTTGGCACCATTTTTGAGTGAATTGCCGAAAGACAGATTTTTGATGAAATTGTGACCCCGGGGGTTAGGGATTTTTTCAAAAAAATCTTTTTCGGCCAGTTAAGTTGTCAAGGGATGATTTCTTTTCCTGAGATAAACAGCCTTCTGTATCGACCGCCAAGCCTTTCAGGGGAGCATTTGCAACTGTTTGGCACCATTTTTGAGTGAATGGCCGAAAGTCATATTTTTGATGAAATTGTGACCCCGGGGGTTAGGGATTTTTTCAAAAAAATCTTTTTCGGCCAGTTAAGTTGTCAAGGGATGATTTCTTTTCCTGAGATAAACAGCCTTCTGTATCGACCGCCAAGCCTTTCAGGGGAGCATTTGCAACCGTGTGGCACCATTTTCGAGTGAATGGCCGAAAGTCCGATTTTTGCTGAAATTGTGACCCCGGGGCTTAGGGGTTTTTTCAAAAAAATCTTTTTCTGCCGGTGAAGTTGTTGAGGGCTGATTTCTTGTCCTGTGATAAAAAGCCTCCTGTTTCGAGCACCAAAGGACTCACGGGTGCATTTGCAACTATTTGGCACGATTTTTGAGTGAGTTGCCGAAAGTCAGATTTTTGGGATTTTTTCAAAAAAATCTTTTTCTGCCGGTTAAGATGTTGAGTGCTGATTTCTTGTCCTGTGATAAAAAGCCTTCTGTTTCGACCGCCAAACCTCTCCGGGGAGCTGTTGTAAACGTGTGGCACCATTTTTGCATGAGTTGCCGAAAGTTAGATTTTTGCTGAAATTGTGACCCCGGGGCTTAGGGATTTTTTCAAAAAAATCTTTTTCTGCCGGTGAAGTTGTTGAGGGCTGATTTCTTCTCCTGTGATAAAAAAGCCTTTTGTTGTGACCGCCAAATCACTCAGGGGAGCATTTGCAACTATTTGGCACCATTTTTGAGTGAATTGCCGAAAGTCAGATTTTTGCTGAAATTGTGACCCCGGGGCTTAGGGGTTTTTTCAAAAAAATCTTTTTCTGCCGGTGAAGTTGTTGAGGGCTGATTTCTTGTTCTGGGATAAAAAGCCTTCTGTTTCGACTGCCAAACCTCTCAGGGGAGCATTTGCAACCGTTTGGCACCATTTTTTAATGAATTGCCGAAAGTCAGATTCTTGCTGAAATTGTGACCCCGGGGCTTAGGGATTTTTTCAAAAAAATCTGTTTCTGCCGGTTAAGATGTTGAGGGCTGATTTCTTGTCCTGTGATAAAAAGCCTTCTGTTTCGACCGCAAAACCACTCAGGGGAGCATTTGCAACCGTTTCGCACCATTTTTGAGTGAATTGCCGAAAGTCAGATTTTTGCTGTAGTTGTGACTCCGGGAGTTAGGGATTTTTTCAAAAAAATCTTTTTCTGCCGGTGAAGTTGTTGAGGGCTGATTTCTAGTCCTGTGATAAAAAGCCTTCTGTTTCGACCGCCAAACCTTTCAGGGGAGTATTTGCAACTATTTGGCACCATTTTTGAGTGAATTGCCGAAAGTCAGATTTTTGCTGAAATTGTGACCCCGGGGCTTAGGGGTTTTTTCAAAAAAATCTTTTTCTGCCGGTGAAGTCGTTGAGGGCTGATTTCTTGTTCTGTGATAAAAAGCCTTCTGTTTCGACTGCGAAACCTCTCAGGGGAACATTTGCAACCGTTTGGCACCATTTTTTAATGAATTGCCGAAAGTCAGATTTTTGCTGAAATTTTGACCCCGGGGCTTAGGGATTTTTTCCAAAAAATCTGTTTCTGCCGGTTAAGATGTTGAGGGCTGATTTCTTCTCCTGTGATAAAAAAGCCTTTTGTTGTGACCGCCAAATCACTCAGGGGAGCATTTGCAACTATTTGGCACCATTTTTGAGTGAATTGCCGAAAGTCAGATTTTTGCTGAAATTGTGACCCCGGGGCTTAGGGGTTTTTTCAAAAAAATCTTTTTCTGCCGGTGAAGTTGTTGAGGGCTGATTTCTTGTTCTGGGATAAAAAGCCTTCTGTTTCGACTGCCAAACCTCTCAGGGGAGCATTTGCAACCGTTTGGCACCATTTTTTAATGAATTGCCGAAAGTCAGATTCTTGCTGAAATTGTGACCCCGGGGCTTAGGGATTTTTTCAAAAAAATCTGTTTCTGCCGGTTAAGATGTTGAGGGCTGATTTCTTGTCCTGTGATAAAAAGCCTTCTGTTTCGACCGCAAAACCACTCAGGGGAGCATTTGCAACCGTTTCGCACCATTTTTGAGTGAATTGCCGAAAGTCAGATTTTTGCTGTAGTTGTGACTCCGGGAGTTAGGGATTTTTTCAAAAAAATCTTTTTCTGCCGGTGAAGTTGTTGAGGGCTGATTTCTAGTCCTGTGATAAAAAGCCTTCTGTTTCGACCGCCAAACCTTTCAGGGGAGTATTTGCAACTATTTGGCACCATTTTTGAGTGAATTGCCGAAAGTCAGATTTTTGCTGAAATTGTGACCCCGGGGCTTAGGGGTTTTTTCAAAAAAATCTTTTTCTGCCGGTGAAGTCGTTGAGGGCTGATTTCTTGTTCTGTGATAAAAAGCCTTCTGTTTCGACTGCGAAACCTCTCAGGGGAACATTTGCAACCGTTTGGCACCATTTTTTAATGAATTGCCGAAAGTCAGATTTTTGCTGAAATTTTGACCCCGGGGCTTAGGGATTTTTTCCAAAAAATCTGTTTCTGCCGGTTAAGATGTTGAGGGCTGATTTCTTGTCCTGTGATAAAAAGCCTTCTGTTTCGACCGCAAAACCACTCAGGGGAGCATTTGCAACCGTTTCGCACCATTTTTGAGTGAATTGCCGAAAGTCAGATTTTTGCTGTAATTGTGACTCCGGGAGTTAGGGATTTTTTCAAAAAAAGCTTTTTCTGCCGGTGAAGTTGTTGAGGGCTGATTTCTAGTCCTATGATAAAAAGCCTTCTGTTTCGACCGCCAAACCTTTCAGGGGAATATTTGCAACTATTTGGCACCATTTTTAAGTGAATTGCCGAAAGTCAGATTTTTGCTGAAATTTTGACCTCGGGGCTTAGGGATTTTTTCAAAAAAATCTTTTTCTGCCGGTTAAGATGTTGAGGGCTGATTTCTTGTCCTGTGATAAAAAGCCTCCTGTTTCGAGCACCAAAGGACTCACGGGTGCATTTGCAACTATTTGGCACGATTTTTGAGTGAGTTGCCGAAAGTCAGATTTTTGGGATTTTTTCAAAAAAATCTTTTTCTGCCGGTTAAGATGTTGAGTGCTGATTTCTTGTCCTGTGATAAAAAGCCTTCTGTTTCGAGCACCAAAGGACTCACGGGTGCATTTGCAACTATTTGGCACGATTTTTGAGTGAGTTGCCGAAAGTCAGATTTTTGGGATTTTTTCAAAAAAATCTTTTTCTGCCGGTGAAGTTGTTGAGGGCTGATTCCTTTTTCTGTGATAAAAATCCTTCTGTTTTGACTGCAAAACCACTCAGGGGAGCATTTTCAAGTATTTGGCACCATTTTTGAGTGAGTTGCTGAAAGTCAGATTTTTGCTGAAATTGTGACCCCAGGGCTTAGGGATTTTTTCAAAAAAATCTTTTTCTGCCAGTTAACATGTTGGGGGTTGATTTCTTTGCCTGTTATAAAAAGACTTCTGTTTCGACCGCAAAACCACTCAGGGGAGCATTTGCAACCGTTTCGCACCATTTTTGAGTGAGTTGCCGAAAGTCAGATTTTTGCTGAAATTGTGACCCCGGGGCTTAGGGATTTTGTCAAAAAAATCTTTTTCGGCCGGTTAAGTTGTCAAGGGATGATTTCTTTTCCTGAGATAAACAGCCTTCTGTTTCGACCGCCAAACCTTTCAGGGTAGCATTTGCAACTGTTTGGCACCATTTTTGAGTGAATGGCCAAAAGTCAGATCTTTGATGAAATTGTGACCCCGGGTCTAAGGGATTTTTTCAAAAAAAATAATTCTGCAGGTTAAGTTGTTGAGGGCTAATTTCTTTTCCTGTGATAAAAAAGCCTTCTGTTTTGACCGCCAAACCTCTCAGGGAAGCATTTGCAACCGTATGGCACCATTTTTGAGTGAATGGCCAAAAGTCAGATTTTTGCTGAAATTGTGACCCCTGGGCTTAGGGATTTTGTCAAAAATATCTTTTTCTGCCGGTGAGGTTGTTGAGGGCTGATTTCTTGACCTGTGATAAAAAGCCTTCTGTTTCGACCGCCAAACCACTCAGGGGAGCATTTGCAACTATTTGGCACCATTTTTGAGTGAATTGCCGAAAGACAGATTTTTGATGAAATTGTGACCCCGGGGGTTAGGGATTTTTTCAAAAAAATCTTTTTCGGCCAGTTAAGTTGTCAAGGGATGATTTCTTTTCCTGAGATAAACAGCCTTCTGTATCGACCACCAAGCCTTTCAGGGGAGCATTTGCAACTGTTTGGCACCATTTTTGAGTGAATGGCCGAAAGTCATATTTTTGATGAAATTGTGACCCCGGGGGTTAGGGATTTTTTCAAAAAAATCTTTTTCGGCCAGTTAAGTTGTCAAGGGGTCATTTCTTTTCCTGAGATAAACAGCCTTCTGTTTCGACCGCCAAACCTTTCAGGGGAGCATTTGCAACTGTTTGGCACCATTTTTGATTGAATGGCCAAAAGTCAGATCTTTGATGAAATTGTGACCCCGGGTCTAAGGGATTTTTTCAAAAAAAATAATTCTGCAGGTTAAGTTGTTGAGGGCTGATTTCTTCTGTTTCGACCGCCAAACCTCTCAGGGAAGCATTTGCAACCGTATGGCACCATTTTTGAGTGAATGGCCAAAAGTCAGATTTTTGATGTAATTGTGACACGGGGGTTTAGGGATTTTTTCAAAAACATCTTTTTATACCGGTTAACTTGTCGAGGGCAGATTACTTTTCCTGAGATAAAAAGTCTTCTGTTTAGACCACCAAACCTTTCAGGGGAGCATTTGCAACTGTTTGCACCATTTTTGAGTGAATGGCCGAAAGTCAGATTTTTGATGAAATTGTGACCCCGGGGTTTAGGAATTTTTTCAAAAAAATCTTTTTCTGCAGGTGACTTTGTTGAGGGCTGATTTCATGTTCTGTGATCAAAAGCCTTCTGTTTCGACCGCCAAAGCTCTCAGGAGATCATTTGCAACCGTTTGGTAGTATTTTTGAGTGAATTGCCGAAAGTCAGATTTTTGATGAAATTGTGACCCCGGGGCTTAGGAATTTTTTCAACAAAATCTTTTTCTCCCGGTTAACTTGTCAAGGGCTGATTTCTTGTCCTGTGATAAAAAGCCTTCTGTTTCCAGCGCCAAACCACTCATGGGAGAATTTGCAACTATTTGGCCCCATTTTTAAGTGAGTTGCCGAAAGTCAGATTTTTGCTGAAATTGTGACCCCGGGGCTTATGGATTTTTTCAAAAAAATCATTTTCTGCCGGTGAAGTTGTTGAGGGCTGATTTCTTGTCCTGTGGTAAAAAGCCTTCTGTTTCGACCTCCAAACCTCTCAGGGGATCATTTGCAACCGTTTGGCACCATTTTTGAGTGAATTGCCGAAAGTCAGATTTTTGCTGAAATTGTAACCCCGGGGCTTAGTTAAGTAATGCTAAAACAATAGTAAAGTGTTGGAATAGTAGCAGTAAACTAGCAGTAAAGTGGTAGTAACGCAGTAGTAAAATAGTAGTAAAATGGTAGTAAGGCAGTAGTGAAACAGCAGTAAGATAGTAGTAAAGGAGTAGTAAAGCGGTAGTAAAATGGTCCAATAGTAAAGTGGTGGAATAGTAGTAAAATAGCTTTAAAGTAGTAGTAAAGTTGTAGTAAAATTGTAGAAAAATAGTAGTAAAATTGTAGAAAAATAGCAGTAAAATGGTAGTAAAGTAGTAGTAAAGCGGTAGTAAATCAGTAGTAAAGTAGTAGTAAAGCGGTAGTAAAATGGTAGTAAAGTAGTAGTAAATCGGTAGTAAAGTGGTAGTAAAATGGTAGTAAAGTAGTAGTAAATCGATAGTAAAGTAGTAGTAAAGCGGTAGTAAAATGGTAGAGCCTTCCTTGTAGAATTTTAAACATAACCTTGCTAGCGGGTGAAATCAGTGCAATTGTGCGGTAGTTGGAGCATTCTTTGGCACTGCCCTTCTTTGGGATTGGGATGTAGACTGATCTTCTCCAATCTTCTGGCCACTGCTGAGTTGGACAGCCACTTTGCTTTCTTGCATTTCCTTTTCATTGGGATGGTTTTCGTTGTTGCCTCCTGTACAATGTTACGAGCCTCCATCCATAGTTCTTCAGGCACTCTGTCCACCAAATCTAAATCCTTAAACCTGTTCGTCACTTCCACTGTGTATTCATAAGGGATTTGACTTAGATGATATCTTACCGGCCCAGTGGTTTTTCCTACTTTCTTCAGTTTAAGCTTGAATTTTGCTATAAGAAGCTGATGATCTGAGCCACAGTCAGCTCCAGGTCTTGTTTTTGCTGACTGTATAGAGCCTCTCCATCTTTGGCTGCAGAGAATATAATCAATCTGATTTCGATGTTGCCCATCTGGTGATGTCCATGTGTAGAGTCGTCTCTTGTGTTGTTGGAAAAGCGTGTTTGTGATGACCAGCTTGTTCTCTTGACAGAACTCTATTAGCCTTTGCCCTGCTTCGTTTTGATCTCCAAGGCCAAACTTGCCAGTTGTTCCTCTTATCTCTTGCCTCCCTACTTTAGCATTCCAATCCCCTATAATGAGAAGAACACCCTTCTTTGGTGTCACTTCTATAAGGTGTTGTAAGTCTTCATAGAATTGGTCAATTTCAGTTTCTTCAGCACCAGTAGCTGGTGCATAAACTTGGATTACTGTGATGTTAAAAGGTCTGCCTTGGATTCGTATCGAGATCATTCTATCATTCTATTCTATGTATAACTCCATACCATCCAACATTTCTCCCATGAACATAGGGACGTCCTAAGGAAAAGCAGGATAACATCAGAAACCAGGACAGCTTCAATAAATCTGGGACTGTCCCGGCAAAATTAGGGACAACTGGAAGGTTTGCAAAAGTCGGGAAGTTAAGATCAAGGAACAAGAGAGAAGTCATGAGTGAAGGACAAGCCAAAGGGGAGGTTGAGGGAGGAGGCTTATTGGTTTGTTCTTGTTCTTGTTTTTATTGTGTATTTTGTGTTTTTTACCTTGCATTTTTAAGTTGTAAACCAACCTTAAATCTACGGATGAAGGGCAGTATATAGAATTAATAAAATAGTAACAATACTATTTGTTACTATAGACAGGCATGCCATTGTTCAGGAAGGTCTACTGTATAAATAGGGGTATAAATAGTAAAGTAGTATAAGTAATAAAGTAGCAGTAGTAAAGTGGAAGTAAAGTGGTAGTAAAGCAATAGTAAACCAGTAGTGAAGTAGCAGTTAAGTAATGCTAAAACAATAGTAAAGTGTTGGAATAGTAGCAGTAAACTAGCAGTAAAGTGGTAGTAACGCAGTAGTAAAATAGTAGTAAAATGGTAGTAAGGCAGTACTGAAACAGCAGTAAGATAGTAGTAAAGGAGTAGTAAAGCGGTAGTAAAATGGTCCAATAGTAAAGTGGTGGAATAGTAGTAAAATAGCTTTAAAGTAGTAGTAAAGTTGTAGTAAAATTGTAGAAAAATAGTAGTAAAATTGTAGAAAAATAGCAGTAAAATGGTAGTAAAGTAGTAGTAAAGCGGTAGTAAATCGGTAGTAAAGTAGTAGTAAAGTGGTAGTAAAATGGTAGTAAAGTAGTAGTAAATCGGTAGTAAAGTGGTAGTAAAATGGTAGTAAAGTAGTAGTAAATCGATAGTAAAGTAGTAGTAAAGGGGTAGTAAAATGGTAGTAAAGTAGTACTAAAGCAGTAGTAGGGACGCAGGTGGCGCTGTGGGTTAAAGCCTCAGTGCCTAGGGCTTGCCGATCGAAAGGTCGGCGGTTCGAATCCCTGCGGCGGGGTGCGCTCCCGCTGCTCGGTCCCAGCGCCAGCCAACCTAGCAGTTCGAAAGCACCTCTGGGTGCAAGTAGATAAATAGGGACCGCTTACCGGCGGGAAGGTAAACGGCGTTTCCGTATGCTGCGCTGGCTCACCAGATGCAGCTTTTTCACGCTGGCCACGTGACCCGGAAGTGTCTCCGGACAGCGCTGGCCCCTGGCCTCTTAAGTGAGATGGGCGCACAACGCCAGAGCCTGTCAAGACTGGCCCGTATGGGCAGGGGTACCTTTACCTTTAAAGCAGTAGTAAAGTAGTGGTAAAGCAGTAGTAAAGTAGTAGCAAAGCAGTAGTAAAGTAGTAGTAAAACAGTAGTAAAACAGTAGTAAAGCAGTAGTAAGAATGACCTCAGAAGTGTTCGTTGTACAAAAAGGCACCATGTTGGTAGCCTCAATCACAGAGGTTTTTGCAGTTGTTTCCATATAAAGTAGTGGGGCGGGGGGAATGGCTTCTCAGTGTTTGTATGTTGATCCCTTTTTACACTATTATGTTAAAAAGTACACCAGAATTTAGTGGCGTTGGATATTTTGGGTCCCAAAATGTCCCCGCCAGCAGTGGCTGCATAAAATTCTTTAGTCAGAACTGAGCTATGGGCAACACACTGTTGTGAGTGAGGAGCTGTGTGAGGAGCCCGTAGTCAAAACTGAGGTGAGGACAAAAGCATACCCTCCAACATTTCTCCGATGAAAATAGGGGTGCCCTGTTCTGTAACAACAAGTTTACTACAGTGGTACCTCAGGATAAGTACTTAATTCGTTCCGGAGGTCCGTTCTTAAACTGAAACTGTTCTTAACCTGAAGCACCACTTTAGCTAATGGGGCCTCCTGCTGTCGCCGCGCCGCCAGATCACGATTTCTGTTCTCAGAAGCAAATTTCTTAACCTGAAGCACTATATCTGGGTTAGCGGAGTCTGTAACCTGAAGCATCTGTAACCCGAAGCATATGTAACCCGAGGTACCCCTGTATTTATACCACATCCATCTGCCTGGGTTGCTCTAGCCACTCTGGGCGGCTTCCAAAACATATAAAAAGGTAACTGGAAAAACCTCTGTGATTGAGGCTACCAACATGGTGCCTTTTTGTACAACGAACACTTCTGAGGTCATTCTTACTACTGCTTTACTACTGTTTTCTCCTTGTGCCCTCCATCTTTCCCAGCATCAGTGTCTTCTCCAGGGAGTCTTCTCATCTCATGAGGTGGCCAAAGTACAGGAGCCTCAGCTTCACGATCTGTCCTTCCAGTGAGCACTCAGGGCTGATTTCCTTAAGAATGGATGCGTTTGATCTTCTTGCAGTCCATGGGACTCTCAAGAGTCTCCTCCAGCACCATAATTCAAAAGCATCAATTCTTCGGCGATCAGCCTTCTTTATGGTCCAGCTCTCACTTCCATACATCACTACTGGGAAAACCATGGCTTTAACTATACGGACCTTTGTTGGCAAGCTGACGTCTCTACTTCTCAAGATGCTGTCTAGGCCTGTCATTGCCCTTCTCCCAAGAAGCAGGCGTCTTTTAATTTCGTGGCTGCTGTCACCATCTGCAGTGATCATGGAGCCCAAAAAGTAATATCTCTCACTGCCTCCATTTCTTCCCCTTCTATTTGCCAGGAGGTGATGGGACCAGTGGCCATGATCTTCGTTTTTTTGATGTTGAGCTTCAGACCATATTTTGCGCTCTCCTCTTTCACCCTCATTAAAAGGTTCTTTAATTCCTCCTCACTTTCTGCCATCAAGGTTGTGTCATCTGCATATCTGAGGTTGTTGATATTTCTTCCGGCAATCTTAATTCCATTTTGGGATTCATCCAGCCCAGCCTTTCGCATGATGCATTCTGCATATAAATTGTTGTGTATTGAGTCAAAGGATTTTATATCATTATTATTGTTGTCTGTATTGGCATTAGGGTAAAGTAACTGCCTTTTGGTTCCGGTTAATTTCTCGAGGGCTGATTTCTTGTCCTGTGATAAAAAGCCTTCTGGTTCGACCGCCAATCCTCTCAGGGGAGCATTTGCAACCGTGTGGCACCATTTTCGAGTGAATTGCCGAAAGTCCGATTTTTGCTGAAATTGTGACCCCGGGGCTTAGGGATGTTTTTCCAAAAAAATTTTTTCTGCTGGTGAAGTTGTTGAGGGCTGATTTCTTGTCCTGTGATAAAAAGCCTTCTGTTTAGACAGCGAAACCTCTCAGGGGAGCATTTGTAACCGTTTGGCACCATTTTTGAGTGAGTTGCTGAAAGTCCGATTTTTGCTGAAATTGTGACCCCGGGTCTTAGGATTTTTTCAAAAAAATCTTTTTCTGCCAGTGAAGTTGTTGAGGGCTGATTTCATCTCCTGTGATAAAAAGCCTCCTGTTTCGAGCACCAAAGAACTCACAGGTGCATTTGCAACTATTTGGCATGATTTTTGAGTGTGTTGCCGAAAGTCAGATTTTTGGGATTTTTTCAAAAAAATCTTTTTCTGCCGGTTAAGATGTTGAGGGCTGATTTCTTGTCCTGTGATAAAAAGCCTTCTGTTTCGACCGCCAAACCTTTCAGCGGAGCATTTGCAACCGTTTGGCACCCTTTTTGAGTGAGTTGCCGAAAGTCAGATTTTTGCTGAAATTGTGACACGGGGCTTAGGGATTTTTGTTCAAATTTTTTTTTTCTGCCGGTGAAGTTGTTGAGGGCTGATTTCTTGTTCTGTGATAAAAAAGCCTTCTGTTGCGACCGCCAAATCACTCAGGGGAGCATTTGCAACTATTTGGCACCATCTTTGAGTGAATGGCCAAAAGTCAGATTTTTGCTGAAATTGTGACCCCGGGGCTTAGGGTTTTTTTTCAAAAAAATCTTTTTCTGCCGGTGAAGTTGTTGAGGGCTGATTTCTTGTTCTGTGATAAAAAGCCTTCTGTTTCGACTGCCAAACCTCTCAGGAGATCATTTGCAACCGTTTGGCACCATTTTTGAGTGAATTGCCGAAAGTCAGATTTTTGCTGAAATTGTAACCCCGGGGCTTAGTTAAGTAATGCTAAAACAATAGTAAAGTGTTGGAATAGTAGCAGTAAACTAGCAGTAAAGTGGTAGTAACGCTGTAGTAAAATAGTAGTAAAATGGTAGTAAGGCAGTAGTGAAACAGCAGTAAGATAGTAGTAAAGGAGTAGTAAAGCGGTAGTAAAATGGTCCAATAGTAAAGTGGTGGAATAGTAGTAAAATAGCTTTAAAGTAGTAGTAAAGTTGTAGTAAAATTGTAGAAAAATAGTAGTAAAATTGTAGAAAAATAGTAGTAAAATGGTAGTAAAGTAGTAGTAAAGCGGTAGTAAATCAGTAGTAAAGTAGTAGTAAAGCGGTAGTAAAGTGGTAGTAAAGTAGTAGTAAATCGGTAGTAAAGTGGTAGTAAAATGGTAGTAAAGTAGTAGTAAATCGATAGTAGAGTAGTAGTAAAGCGGTAGTAAAATGGTAGAGCCTTCCTTGTAGAATTTTAAACATAACCTTGCTAGCGTGTGAAATGAGTGCAATTGTGCGGTAGTTGGAGCATTCTTTGGCACTGCCCTTCTTTGGGATTGGGATGTAGACTGATCTTCTCCAATCTTCTGGCCACTGCTGAGTTTTCCAAATTTGCTGGCATATTGAGTGTAGCACCTTAACAGCATCCTCTTTTAAAATCTTAAATAGTTCAGCTGGAATACCATCACTTCCACTGGCCTTGTTATTTGCAGTGCTTTCTAAGGCCCATTTGACTTCACTTTCCAGGATGTCTGGCTCAAGGTCAGCAACCACACTACCTGGGGTGTACGAGACATCCATATCTTTCTGGTATGATTCCTCTGTGTATTCTTGCCACCTCTTCTTGATGTCTTCTGCTTCTGTTAGGTCCTTACCACTTTTGTCCTTTATTATGGTAATCTTTGTACGAAATGTTCCTTTCATATCTCCAATTTTCTTGAACAGATCTCTGGTTCTTCCCATTCTGTAGTTTTCCTCTATTGTTTGCATTGCTCGTTTAAGAAGGCCTTCTTGTCTCTCCTTGCTATTCTTTGGAAATCTGCATTCAATTTCCTGTATCTTTCACTATCTCCCTCGCATTTTGCTTGCCTTCTCTCCTCCGCTATTTGTAAGGCCTCGTTGGACAGCCACTTTGCTTTCTTGCATTTCCTTTTCATTGGGATGGTTTTCGTTGTTGCCTCCTGTACAATGTTACGAGCCTCCATCCATAGTTCTTCAGGCACTCTGTCCACCAAATCTAAATCCTTAAACCTGTTCGTCACTTCCACTGTGTATTCATAAGGGATTTGACTTAGATGATATCTTACCGGCCCAGTGGTTTTCCCTACCTTCTTCAGTTTAAGCTTGAATTTTGCTATAAGAAGCTGATGATCTGAGCCACAGTCAGCTCCAGGTCTTGTTTTTGCTGACTGTATAGAGCCTCTCCATCTTTGGCTGCAGAGAATATAATCAATCTGATTTCGATGCTGCCCATCTGGTGATGTCCATGTGTAGAGTCGTCTCTTGTGTTGTTGGAAAAGCGTGTTTGTGATGACCAGCTTGTTCTCTTTACAGAACTCTATTAGCCTTTGCCCTGCTTCGTTTTGATCTCCAAGGCCAAACTTGCCAGTTGTTCCTCTTATCTCTTGCCTCCCTACTTTAGCATTCCAATCCCCTATAATGAGAAGAACACCCTTCTTTGGTGTCACTTCTATAAGGTGTTGTAAGTCTTCATAGAATTGGTCAATTTCAGTTTCTTCAGCACCAGTAGCTGGTGCATAAACTTGGATTACTGTGATGTTAAAAGGTCTGCCTTGGATTCGTATCGAGATCATTCTATCATTCTATTCTATGTATAACTCCATACCATCCAACATTTCTCCCATGAACATAGGGACGTCCTAAGGAAAAGCAGGATAACATCAGAAACCAGGACAGCTTCAATAAATCTGGGACTGTCCCGGCAAAATTAGGGACAACTGGAAGGTTTGCAAAAGTGGGGAAGTTAAGATCAAGGAACAAGAGAGAAGTCATGAGTGAAGGACAAGCCAAAGGAGAGGTTGAGGGAGGAGGCTTATTGGTTTGTTCTTGTTCTTGTTTTTATTGTGTATTTTGTGTTTTTTACCTTGCATTTTTAAGTTGTAAACCAACCTTAAATCTACGGATAAAGGGCAGTATATAGAATTAATAAAACAGTAACAATACTATTTGTTACTATAGACAGGCATGCCATTGTTCAGGAAGGTCTACTGTATAAATAGGGGTATAAATAGTAAAGTAGTATAAGTAATAAAGTAGCAGTAGTAAAGTGGAAGTAAAGTGGTAGTAAAGCAATAGTAAACCAGTAGTGAAGTAGCAGTTAAGTAATGCTAAAACAATAGTAAAGTGTTGGAATAGTAGCAGTAAACTAGCAGTAAAGTGGTAGTAACGCAGTAGTAAAATAGTAGTAAAATGGTAGTAAGGCAGTAGTGAAACAGCAGTAAGATAGTAGTAAAGGAGTAGTAAAGCGGTAGTAAAATGGTCCAATAGTAAAGTGGTGGAATAGAAGTAAAATAGCTTTAAAGTAGTAGTAAAATTGTAGTAAAATTGTAGAAAAATAGTAGTAAAATTGTAGAAAAATAGTAGTAAAATGGTAGTAAAGTAGTAGTAAATCGGTAGTAAAAAGGTAGTAAAGTAGTAGTAAAGTAGTAGTAAAATGGTAGTAAAGTAGTAGTAAAGCGGTAGTAAAATGGTAGTAAAGTAGTAGTAAATCGGTAGTAAATCGATAGTAAAGTAGTAGTAAATCGGTAGTAAAGTAGTAGTAAAGCGGTAGTAAAATGGTAGTAAAGTAGTAGTAAAGTAGTAATAAAATGGTACTAAAGCAGTAGTAGGGACGCAGGTGGTGCTGTGGGTTAAAGCCTCAGCGCCTAGGGCTTGCCGATCGAAAGGTCGGCGGTTCGAATCCCTGCGGCGGGGTGCGCTCCCGCTGCTCGGTCCCAGCGCCTGCCAACCTAGCAGTTCGAAAGCACCTCTGGGTGCAAGTAGATAAATAGGGAACGCTTACCGGCGGGAAGGTAAACGGCGTTTCCGTATGCTGCGCTGGCTCACCAGATGCAGCTTTTTCACGCTGGCCACGTGACCCGGAAGTGTCTCCGGACAGCGCTGGCCCCTGGCCTCTTAAGTGAGATGGGCGCACAACCCCAGAGTCTGTCAAGACTGGCCCGTACGGGCAGGGGTACCTTTACCTTTAAAGCAGTAGTAAAGTAGTGGTAAAGCAGTAGTAAAGTAGTGGTAAAGCAGTAGTAAAGCAGTAGTAAAGTAGTAGCAAAGCAGTAGTAAAGTAGTAGTAAAACAGTAGTAAAACAGTAGTAAAGCAGTAGTAAGAATGACCTCAGAAGTGTTCGTTGTACAAAAAGGCACCATGTTGGTAGCCTCAATCACAGAGGTTTTTCCAGTTGTTTCCATATAAAGTAGTGGGGCGGGGGGAATGGCTTCTCAGTGTTTGTATGTTGATCGCTTTTTACACTATTATGTTAAAGAGTACACCAGAATTTAGTGGCGTTGGATATTTTGGGTCCCAAAATGTCCCCGCCAGCAGTGGCTGCATAAAATCCTTTAGTCAGAACTGAGCTATGGGCAACACACTGTCGTGAGTGGGGAGTTGTGTGAGGAGCCCGTAGTCAAAACTGAGGTGAGGACAAAAGCATACCCTCCAACATTTCTCCGATGAAAATAGGGGTGCCCTGTTCTGTAACAACAATTTTACTACAGTGGTACCTCAGGATAAGTACTTAATTCGTTCCGGAGGTCCGTTCTTAAACTGAAACTGTTCTTAACCTGAAGCACCACTTTAGCTAATGGGGCCTCCTGCTGTCGCCGCGCCGCCAGATCACGATTTCTGTTCTCAGAAGCAAATTTCTTAACCTGAAGCACTATATCTGGGTTAGCGGAGTCTGTAACCTGAAGCATCTGTAACCCGAAGCATATGTAACCCGAGGTACCCCTGTATTTATACCACATCCATCTGCCTGGGTTGCTCTAGCCACTCTGGGCGGCTTCCAAAACATATAAAAAGGTAACTGGAAAAACCTCTGTGATTGAGGCTACCAACATGGTGCCTTTTTGTACAACGAACACTTCTGAGGTCATTCTTACTACTGCTTTACTACTGTTTTCTCCTTGTGCCCTCCATCTTTCCCAGCATCAGTGTCTTCTCCAGGGAGTCTTCTCATCTCATGAGGTGGCCAAAGTACAGGAGCCTCAGCTTCACGATCTGTCCTTCCAGTGAGCACTCAGGGCTGATTTCCTTAAGAATGGATGCGTTTGATCTTCTTGCAGTCCATGGGACTCTCAAGAGTCTCCTCCAGCACCATAATTCAAAAGCATCAATTCTTCGGCGATCAGCCTTCTTTATGGTCCAGCTCTCACTTCCATACATCACTACTGGGAAAACCATGGCTTTAACTATACGGACCTTTGTTGGCAAGCTGACGTCTCTACTTCTCAAGATGCTGTCTAGGCCTGTCATTGCCCTTCTCCCAAGAAGCAGGCGTCTTTTAATTTCGTGGCTGCTGTCACCATCTGCAGTGATCATGGAGCCCAAAAAGTAAAATCTCTCACTGCCTCCATTTCTTCCCCTTCTATTTGCCAGGAGGTGATGGGACCAGTGGCCATGATCTTCGTTTTTTTGATGTTGAGCTTCAGACCATATTTTGCGCTCTCCTCTTTCACCCTCATTAAAAGGTTCTTTAATTCCTCCTCACTTTCTGCCATCAAGGTTGTGTCATCTGCATATCTGAGGTTGTTGATATTTCTTCCGGCAATCTTAATTCCATTTTGGGATTCATCCAGCCCAGCCTTTCGCATGATGCATTCTGCATATAAATTGTTGTGTATTGAGTCAAAGGATTTTATATCATTATTATTGTTGTCTGTATTGGCATTAGGGTAAAGTAACTGCCTTTTGGTTCCGGTTAATTTCTCGAGGGCTGATTTCTTGTCCTGTGATAAAAAGCCTTCTGGTTCGACCGCCAATCCTCTCAGGGGAGCATTTGCAACCGTGTGGCACCATTTTCGAGTGAATTGCCGAAAGTCCGATTTTTGCTGAAATTGTGACCCCGGGGCTTAGGGATGTTTTTCCAAAAAAAATTTTTCTGCTGGTGAAGTTGTTGAGGGCTGATTTCTTGTCCTGTGATAAAAAGCCTTCTGTTTAGACAGCGAAACCTCTCAGGGGAGCATTTGTAACCGTTTGGCACCATTTTTGAGTGAGTTGCTGAAAGTCCGATTTTTGCTGAAATTGTGACCCCGGGTCTTAGGATTTTTTCAAAAAAATCTTTTTCTGCCAGTGAAGTTGTTGAGGGCTGATTTCATCTCCTGTGATAAAAAGCCTCCTGTTTCGAGCACCAAAGAACTCACAGGTGCATTTGCAACTATTTGGCATGATTTTTGAGTGTGTTGCCGAAAGTCAGATTTTTGGGATTTTTTCAAAAAAATCTTTTTCTGCCGGTTAAGATGTTGAGGGCTGATTTCTTGTCCTGTGATAAAAAGCCTTCTGTTTCGACCGCCAAACCTTTCAGCGGAGCATTTGCAACCGTTTGGCACCCTTTTTGAGTGAGTTGCCGAAAGTCAGATTTTTGCTGAAATTGTGACACGGGGCTTAGGGATTTTTGTTCAAATTTTTTTTTTCTGCCGGTGAAGTTGTTGAGGGCTGATTTCTTGTTCTGTGATAAAAAAGCCTTCTGTTGCGACCGCCAAATCACTCAGGGGAGCATTTGCAACTATTTGGCACTATTTTTGAGTGAATTGCCGAAAGTCAGATTTTTGCTGAAATTGTGACCCCGGGGCTTAGGGGTTTTTTCAAAAAAATCTTTTTCTGCCGGTGAAGTTGTTGAGGGCTGATTTCTTGTTCTGTGATAAAAAGCCTTCTGTTTCGACTGCCAAACCTCTCAGGAGATCATTTGCAACCGTTTGGCACCATTTTTGAGTGAATTGCCGAAAGTCAGATTTTTGCTGAAATTGTAACCCCGGGGCTTAGTTAAGTAATGCTAAAACAATAGTAAAGTGTTGGAATAGTAGCAGTAAACTAGCAGTAAAGTGGTAGTAACGCAGTAGTAAAATAGTAGTAAAATGGTAGTAAGGCAGTAGTGAAACAGCAGTAAGATAGTAGTAAAGGAGTAGTAAAGCGGTAGTAAAATGGTCCAATAGTAAAGTGGTGGAATAGTAGTAAAATAGCTTTAAAGTAGTAGTAAAGTTGTAGTAAAATTGTAGAAAAATAGTAGTAAAATTGTAGAAAAATAGTAGTAAAATGGTAGTAAAGTAGTAGTAAAGCGGTAGTAAATCAGTAGTAAAGTAGTAGTAAAGCGGTAGTAAAGTGGTAGTAAAGTAGTAGTAAATCGGTAGTAAAGTGGTAGTAAAATGGTAGTAAAGTAGTAGTAAATCGATAGTAAAGTAGTAGTAAAGCGGTAGTAAAATGGTAGAGCCTTCCTTGTAGAATTTTAAACATAACCTTGCTAGCGTGTGAAATGAGTGCAATTGTGCGGTAGTTGGAGCATTCTTTGGCACTGCCCTTCTTTGGGATTGGGATGTAGACTGATCTTCTCCAATCTTCTGGCCACTGCTGAGTTTTCCAAATTTGCTGGCATATTGAGTGTAGCACCTTAACAGCATCCTCTTTTAAAATCTTAAATAGTTCAGCTGGAATACCATCACTTCCACTGGCCTTGTTATTTGCAGTGCTTTCTAAGGCCCATTTGACTTCACTTTCCAGGATGTCTGGCTCAAGGTCAGCAACCACACTACCTGGGGTGTACGAGACATCCATATCTTTCTGGTATGATTCCTCTGTGTATTCTTGCCACCTCTTCTTGATGTCTTCTGCTTCTGTTAGGTCCTTACCACTTTTGTCCTTTATTATGGTAATCTTTGTACGAAATGTTCCTTTCATATCTCCAATTTTCTTGAACAGATCTCTGGTTCTTCCCATTCTGTAGTTTTCCTCTATTGTTTGCATTGCTCGTTTAAGAAGGCCTTCTTGTCTCTCCTTGCTATTCTTTGGAAATCTGCATTCAATTTCCTGTATCTTTCACTATCTCCCTCGCATTTTGCTTGCCTTCTCTCCTCCGCTATTTGTAAGGCCTCGTTGGACAGCCACTTTGCTTTCTTGCATTTCCTTTTCATTGGGATGGTTTTCGTTGTTGCCTCCTGTACAATGTTACGAGCCTCCATCCATAGTTCTTCAGGCACTCTGTCCACCAAATCTAAATCCTTAAACCTGTTCGTCACTTCCACTGTGTATTCATAAGGGATTTGACTTAGATGATATCTTACCGGCCCAGTGGTTTTTCCTACTTTCTTCAGTTTAAGCTTGAATTTTGCTATAAGAAGCTGATGATCTGAGCCACAGTCAGCTCCAGGTCTTGTTTTTGCTGACTGTATAGAGCCTCTCCATCTTTGGCTGCAGAGAATATAATCAATCTGATTTCGATGCTGCCCATCTGGTGATGTCCATGTGTAGAGTCGTCTCTTGTGTTGTTGGAAAAGCGTGTTTGTGATGACCAGCTTGTTCTCTTGACAGAACTCTATTAGCCTTTGCCCTGCTTCGTTTTGATCTCCAAGGCCAAACTTGCCAGTTGTTCCTCTTATCTCTTGCCTCCCTACTTTAGCATTCCAATCCCCTATAATGAGAAGAACACCCTTCTTTGGTGTCACTTCTATAAGGTGTTGTAAGTCTTCATAGAATTGGTCAATTTCAGTTTCTTCAGCACCAGTAGCTGGTGCATAAACTTGGATTACTGTGATGTTAAAAGGTCTGCCTTGGATTCGTATCGAGATCATTCTATCATTCTATTCTATGTATAACTCCATACCATCCAACATTTCTCCCATGAACATAGGGACGTCCTAAGGAAAAGCAGGATAACATCAGAAACCAGGACAGCTTCAATAAATCTGGGACTGTCCCGGCAAAATTAGGGACAACTGGAAGGTTTGCAAAAGTGGGGAAGTTAAGATCAAGGAACAAGAGAGAAGTCATGAGTGAAGGACAAGCCAAAGGAGAGGTTGAGGGAGGAGGCTTATTGGTTTGTTCTTGTTCTTGTTTTTATTGTGTATTTTGTGTTTTTTACCTTGCATTTTTAAGTTGTAAACCAACCTTAAATCTACGGATAAAGGGCAGTATATAGAATTAATAAAACAGTAACAATACTATTTGTTACTATAGACAGGCATGCCATTGTTCAGGAAGGTCTACTGTATAAATAGGGGTATAAATAGTAAAGTAGTATAAGTAATAAAGTAGCAGTAGTAAAGTGGAAGTAAAGTGGTAGTAAAGCAATAGTAAACCAGTAGTGAAGTAGCAGTTAAGTAATGCTAAAACAATAGTAAAGTGTTGGAATAGTAGCAGTAAACTAGCAGTAAAGTGGTAGTAACGCAGTAGTAAAATAGTAGTAAAATGGTAGTAAGGCAGTAGTGAAACAGCAGTAAGATAGTAGTAAAGGAGTAGTAAAGCGGTAGTAAAATGGTCCAATAGTAAAGTGGTGGAATAGAAGTAAAATAGCTTTAAAGTAGTAGTAAAGTTGTAGTAAAATTGTAGAAAAATAGTAGTAAAATTGTAGAAAAATAGTAGTAAAATGGTAGTAAAGTAGTAGTAAATCGGTAGTAAAAAGGTAGTAAAGTAGTAGTAAAGTAGTAGTAAAATGGTAGTAAAGTAGTAGTAAAGCGGTAGTAAAATGGTAGTAAAGTAGTAGTAAATCGGTAGTAAATCGATAGTAAAGTAGTAGTAAATCGGTAGTAAAGTAGTAGTAAAGCGGTAGTAAAATGGTAGTAAAGTAGTAGTAAAGTAGTAATAAAATGGTACTAAAGCAGTAGTAGGGACGCAGGTGGTGCTGTGGGTTAAAGCCTCAGCGCCTAGGGCTTGCCGATCGAAAGGTCGGCGGTTCGAATCCCTGCGGCGGGGTGCGCTCCCGCTGCTCGGTCCCAGCGCCTGCCAACCTAGCAGTTCGAAAGCACCTCTGGGTGCAAGTAGATAAATAGGGAACGCTTACCGGCGGGAAGGTAAACGGCGTTTCCGTATGCTGCGCTGGCTCACCAGATGCAGCTTTTTCACGCTGGCCACGTGACCCGGAAGTGTCTCCGGACAGCGCTGGCCCCTGGCCTCTTAAGTGAGATGGGCGCACAACCCCAGAGTCTGTCAAGACTGGCCCGTACGGGCAGGGGTACCTTTACCTTTAAAGCAGTAGTAAAGTAGTGGTAAAGCAGTAGTAAAGTAGTGGTAAAGCAGTAGTAAAGCAGTAGTAAAGTAGTAGCAAAGCAGTAGTAAAGTAGTAGTAAAACAGTAGTAAAACAGTAGTAAAGCAGTAGTAAGAATGACCTCAGAAGTGTTCGTTGTACAAAAAGGCACCATGTTGGTAGCCTCAATCACAGAGGTTTTTCCAGTTGTTTCCATATAAAGTAGTGGGGCGAGGGGAATGGCTTCTCAGTGTTTGTATGTTGATCCCTTTTTACACTATTATGTTAAAAAGTACACCAGAATTTAGTGGCGTTGGATATTTTGGGTCCCAAAATGTCCCCGCCAGCAGTGGCTGCATAAAATCCTTTAGTCAGAACTGAGCTATGGGCAACACACTGTCGTGAGTCAGGAGCTGTGTGAGGAGCCCGTAGTCAAAACTGAGGTGAGGACAAAAGCATACCCTCCAACATTTCTCCGATGAAAATAGGGGTGCCCTGTTCTGTAACAACAATTTTACTACAGTGGTACCTCAGGATAAGTACTTAATTCGTTCCGGAGGTCCGTTCTTAAACTGAAACTGTTCTTAACCTGAAGCACCACTTTAGCTAATGGGGCCTCCTGCTGTCGCCGCGCCGCCAGATCACGATTTCTGTTCTCAGAAGCAAATTTCTTAACCTGAAGCACTATATCTGGGTTAGCGGAGTCTGTAACCTGAAGCATCTGTAACCCGAAGCATATGTAACCCGAGGTACCCCTGTATTTATACCACATCCATCTGCCTGGGTTGCTCTAGCCACTCTGGGCGGCTTCCAAAACATATAAAAAGGTAACTGGAAAAACCTCTGTGATTGAGGCTACCAACATGGTGCCTTTTTGTACAACGAACACTTCTGAGGTCATTCTTACTACTGCTTTACTACTGTTTTCTCCTTGTGCCCTCCATCTTTCCCAGCATCAGTGTCTTCTCCAGGGAGTCTTCTCATCTCATGAGGTGGCCAAAGTACAGGAGCCTCAGCTTCACGATCTGTCCTTCCAGTGAGCACTCAGGGCTGATTTCCTTAAGAATGGATGCGTTTGATCTTCTTGCAGTCCATGGGACTCTCAAGAGTCTCCTCCAGCACCATAATTCAAAAGCATCAATTCTTCGGCGATCAGCCTTCTTGATGGTCCAGCTCTCACTTCCATACATCACTACTGGGAAAACCATGGCTTTAACTATACGGACCTTTGTTGGCAAGGTGACGTCTCTACTTCTCAAGATGCTGTCTAGGCCTGTCATTGCCCTTCTCCCAAGAAGCAGGCGTCTTTTAATTTCGTGGCTGCTGTCACCATCTGCAGTGATCATGGAGCCCAAAAAGTAAAATCTCTCACTGCCTCCATTTCTTCCCCTTCTATTTGCCAGGAGGTGATGGGACCAGTGGCCATGATCTTCGTTTTTTTGATGTTGAGCTTCAGACCATATTTTGCGCTCTCCTCTTTCACCCTCATTAAAAGGTTCTTTAATTCCTCCTCACTTTCTGCCATCAAGGTTGTGTCATCTGCATATCTGAGGTTGTTGATATTTCTTCCGGCAATCTTAATTCCATCTTGGGATTCATCCAGCCCAGCCTTTCGCATGATGCATTCTGCATATAAATTGTTGTGTATTGAGTCAAAGGATTTTATATCTGTATTATTATTGTCTGTATTGGCATTAGGGTAAAGTAACTGCCTTTTGGTTCCGGTTAATTTGTCGACGGCTGATTTCTTGTCCTGTGATAAAAAGCCTTCTGGTTCGACCGCCAATCCTCTCAGGGGAGCATTTCCAAAGTGTGGCACCATTTTCGAGTGAGTTGCTGAAAGTCCGATTTTTGCTGAAATTGTGACCCCGGGGCTTATGGATTTTTTCAAAAAAATCATTTTCTGCCGGTGAAGTTGTTGAGGGCTGATTTCTTGTCCTGTGGTAAAAAGCCTTCTGTTTCGACCTCCAAACCTCTCAGGGGATCATTTGCAATTGTTTGGCACCATTTTTGAGTGAATTGCCGAAAGTCAGATTTTTGCTGAAATTTTGACCCCGGGGCTTAGGGATTTTTTTCAAAAAAATCTTTTTCTGCCGGTTAAGATGTTGAGGGCTGATTTCTTGTCCTGTGATAAAAAGCCTTCTGTTTCGACCGCAAAACCACTCAGGGGAGCATTTGCAACCGTTTCGCACCATTTTTGAGTGAATTGCCGAAAGTTAGATTTTTGCTGTAATTGTGACTCCGGGAGTTAGGGATTTTTTCAAAAAAAGCTTTTTCTGCCGGTGAAGTTGTTGAGGGCTGATTTCTTCTCCTGTTATAAAAAGCCTTCTGTTTCGACCGCCAAACCTCTCAGGAGATCATTTGCAACCGTTTGGCACCATTTTTGAGTGAATTGCCGAAAGTCAGATTTTTGCTGAAATTGTGACCCCGGGGCTTACGGATTTTTTCAAAAAAAATCTTTTTCGGCCAGTTAAGTTGTCAAGGGGTGATTTCTTTTCCTGAGATAAACAGCCTTCTGTTTCGACCGCCAAACCTTTCAGGGGAGCATTTGCAACTGTTTGGCACCATTTTTGAGTGAATGGCCAAAAGTCAGATTTTTGATGAAATTGTGACCCCGGGGGTTAGGGATTTTTTCAAAAAAAATCTTTTTCTGCGGGTTAAGTTGTCGAGGGCAGATTTCTTTTCCTGAGATAAAAATCCTTCTGTTTCGACCGTCAAACCTCTCAGGGGAGCATTTGCAAGCGTTTGTCCCCATTTTTGAGTGAATTGCCGAAAGTCTGATTTTTGATGAAATTGTGACCCCGGGGCTTTGGGATTTTTTCAAAAAAAATCACTGCAGGTTCAGTTGTTGAGGGCTGATTTCTTTTCCTTTGATAAAAAGCCTTTGGTTTGGACCGCCAAACCTCAGGGGAGCATTTGCAACCATATGGCAGCATTTTTGAGTGAATGGCCGAAAGTCAGATTTTTGATGAAATTGTGACCCCGGGGCTTATGGATATTTTCAAAAAAAACATTTTCTGCCGGTGAAGTTGTTGAGGGCTGATTTCTTCTCCTGTTATAAAAAGCCTTCTGTTTCGACCGCCAAACCTCTCAGGAGATCATTTGCAACCGTTTAGCACCATTTTTGAGTGAATTGCCGAAAGTCAGATTTTTGCTGAAATTGTGACCCCGGGGCTTACGGATTTTTTTCAAAAAAATCTTATACTGCCGGTAAAGTTGTTGAGGGCTGATTTCTTGTCCTGTGATAAAAAGCCTTCTGTTTCGACCGCCAAACCTCTCAGGAGATCATTTGCAACCGTTTGGTACTATTTTTGAGTGAATTGCCGAAAGTCATATTTTTGATGAAATTGTGACCCCGGGGGTTAGGGATTTTTTCAAAAAAAATCTTTTTCGGCCAGTTAAGTTGTCAAGGGGTGATTTCTTTTCCTGAGATAAACAGCCTTCTGTTTCGACCGCCAAACCTTTCAGGGGAGCATTTGCAACTGTTTGGCACCATTTTTGAGTGAATGGCCAAAAGTCAGATTTTTGATGAAATTGTGACCCCGGGGGTTAGGGATTTTTTCAAAAAAAAAAAATTTGCAGGTTAAGTTGTTGAGGGCTGATTTCTTTTCCTGTGATAAAACCCTTCTATTTCGACCGCCAAACCTCTCAGGGAAGCATTTGCAACCGTATGGCACCATTTTTGAGTGAATGGCCAAAATTCAGATTTTTGATGTAATTGTGACACCGGGGTTTAGGGATTTTTTCAAAAAAAATCTTTTTCTGCCGGTTAAGTTGTCGAGGGCAGATTTCTTTTCCTGAGATAAAAATCCTTCTGTTTCGACCGTCAAACCTCTCAGGGGAGCATTTGCAAGCGTTTGTCCACATTTTTGAGTGAATTGCCGAAAGTCTGATTTTTGATGAAATTGTGACCCCGGGGCTTTGGGATTTTTTCAAAAAAAATCACTGCAGGTTCAGTTGTTGAGGGCTGATTTCTTTTCCTTTGATAAAAAGCCTTTGGTTTGGACCGCCAAACCTCTCAGGGGAGCATTTGCAACCGTATGGCAGCATTTTTGAGTGAATGGCCGAAAGTCAGATTTTTGATGAAATTGTGACCCCGGGGTTTAGGGATTTTTTGAAAAAAAACTTTTTCTGCCGGTGACTTTGTTGAGGGCTGATTTCAAGTTCTGTGATCAAAAGCCTTCTGTTTCGACCGCCAAACCTCTCAGGAGATCATTTGCAACCGTTTGGTACTATTTTTGAGTGAATGGCCGAAAGTCAGATTTTTGATGAAATTGTGACCCCGGGGCTTAGGGATTTTTTTCAAAAAAATCTTTTTCTGCCGGTAAAGTTGTTGAGGGCTGATTTCTTGTCCTGTGATAAAAAGCCTTCTGTTTCGACCGCCAAACCACTAAGGGGAGCATTTGCGACTATTTGGCACCATTTTTGAGTGAGTTGCCGAAAGTCAGATTTTTGCTGAAATTGTGACCCCGGGGCTTATGGATATTTTCAAAAAAAACATTTTCTGCCGGAGAAGTTGTTGAGGGCTGATTTCTTGTCCTGTGGTAAAAAGCCTTCTGTTTCGAACTCCAATCCTTTCAGGGGAGCATTTGCAACTGTTTGGCACCATTTTTGAGTGAATTGTCGAAAGTCAGATTTTTGCTGAAATTGTGACTCCGGGGCTTAGGGATTTTTTCAAAAAAAATCTTTTTCTGCCGGAGAAGTTGTTGAGGGCTTATTTCTTGTCCTGTGATAAAAAGCCTTCTGTTTTGACCGCAAATCCTTTAAGGGGAGCATTTGCAACCGTGTGGCACCATTTTTGAGCGAATTGCCGAAAGTCAGATTTTTGCTGAATTTTTTACCCAGGGGCTTACGGATTTTTTGAAAAAAATCTTTTTCTACCGGTGAAGTTTTTGAGGGCTGATTTCTTGTCCTGTGATAAAAAGCCTTCTGTTTCGACCGCCAAACCTCTCAGGGGAGCATTTGTAACCGTGCGGCACCATTTTGAGCGAATTGCCGAAAGTCAGATTTTTGCTGAATTTTTTACCCAGGGGCTTAGGGATTTTTTGAAAAAAATCTTTTTCTGCCGGTGACGTTGTTGAGGGCTGATTTCTTGTCCTGTGATAAAAAGCCTTCTGTTTCGAACACCAAACCTCTCAGGGGAGCATTTGTAACCATTTGGCACGATTTTTGAGTGAATTGCCGAAAGTCAGATTTTTGCTGAAATTGTGACCCCAGGGCTTAGGGATTTTTTCAAAAAAATATTTTTCTGCCGGTGAAGTTGTTTAGGGCTGATTTCTTGTCCTGTGATAAAAAGCCTTCTGTTTCGACCTTCAAACCTCTCAGGGGAGAATTTGCAACCGTGCGGCACTATTTTTGAGTGAATTGCCGAAAGTCAGATTTTTACTGAAATTGTGACCCCGGGGCTTAGGGATTTTTTCAAAAAAATCTTTTTCTGCCGATGAAGTTCTTGAGGGCTGATTTCTTGTCCTGTGATAAAAAGCCTTTTATTTCGACCGCCAAACCTCTCAGGGGAGCATTTACAACCGTTTGGCACCATTTTTGAGTTAATTGCCGAAAGTCAGATTTTTGCTGTAAATGTGACCCAGGGGCTTAGGGATTTTTTCAAAAAAATATTTTTCTGCCGGTGAAGTTGTTTAGGGCTGATTTCTTGTCCTGTGATAAAAAGCCTTCTGTTTCTACTGCAAAACCTCTCAGGGGAGCATTTGGAACCGTGTGGCACTATTTTTGAGTGAATTGCCGAAAGTCAGATTTTTGCTGAAATTGTGACCCCGGGGGTTAGGGATTTTTTCAAAAAAATCTTTTTCTCCCGGTTAACTTGTTGAGCGCTGATTTCTTCTGTTGTGATAAAAAGCCTTCTGATTCGACCGACAAACGTTTCAGGGGAGCATGTAAAACCGTTTGGCACCATTTTTGAGTGCATTGCCGAAAGTCAGATTTTTGCTGAAATTGTGACCCCGGGGCTTAGGGATTTTTTCAAAAAAATCTTTTTCTCCTGGTTAACTTGTCGACCGCTGATTTCTTCTGCTGTGATAAAAAGCCTTCTGTTTCGACCACCAAACCTTTCAGGGGAGCATTTACAACCATTTGGCACCATTTTTGAGTGAATTGCCGAAAGTCAGATTTTTGCTGAAATTGTGACCCCGGGGCTTAGGGATTTTTTCAAAAAAATCTTTTTCTCCTGGTTAAATTGTCGACCGCTGATTTCTTCTGCTGTGATAAAAAGCCTTCTGTTTCGACCGCCAAACCTTTCAGGGGAGCATTTACAACCATTTGGCACCATTTTTGAGTGAATTGCCGAAAGTCAGATTTTTGCTGAAATTGTGACCCTGGGGCTTAGGGATTTTTTCAAAAAAATCTTTTTCTGCCGGTGAAGTTTTTGAGGGCTGATTTCTTGTCCTGTGATAAAAAGCCTTCTGTTTCGACCGCCAAACCTTTCAGGGGAGCATTTACAACCATTTGGCACCATTTTTGAGTGAATTGCCGAAAGTCAGATTTTTGCTGAAATTGTGACCCCGGGGGTTAGGGATTTTTTCCAAAAAATCTTTTAGTGCCGGTGAAGTTTTTGAGGGCTGATTTCTTGTCCTGTGATAAAAAGCCTTCTGTTTCAACCGGCAAACCTTTCAGGGGAGCATTTGCAACCGTTTGGCACCATTTTTGAGCGAATTGCCGAAAGTCAGATTTTTGCTGAATTTTTTACCCAGGGGCTTAGGGATTTTTTGAAAAAAATCTTTTTGTGCCGGTGAAGTTTTTGAGGGCTGATTTCTTATCCTGTGATAAAAAGCCTTCTGTTTCGACCGCCAAACCTCTCAGGGGAGCATTTGTAACCGTGCGGCACCATTTTTGAGCGAATTGCCGAAAGTCAGATTTTTGCTGAATTTTTTACCCAGGGGCTTAGGGATTTTTTGAAAAAAATCTTTTTCTGCCGGTGACGTTGTTGAGGGCTGATTTCTTGTCCTGTGATAAAAAGCCTTCTGTTTCGAACACCAAACCTCTCAGGGGAGCATTTGTAACCATTTGGCACGATTTTTGAGTGAATTGCCGAAAGTCAGATTTTTGCTGAAATTGTGACCCCGGGGCTTAGGGATTTTTTCAAAAAAATATTTTTCTGCCGGTGAAGTTGTTTAGGGCTGATTTCTTGTCCTGTGATAAAAAGCCTTCTGTTTCGACCTTCAAACCTCTCAGGGGAGAATTTGCAACAGTGCGGCACTATTTTTGAGTGAATTGCCCAAAGTAAGATTTTTACTGAAATTGTGACCCCGGGGCTTAGGGATTTTTTCAAAAAAATCTTTTTCTGCCTTTGAAGTTGTTGAGGGCTGATTTCTTGTCCTGTGATAAAAAGCCTTCTGTTTAGAACGCCAAACCTCTCAGGGGAGCATTTGGAACCGTTCGGCACCATTTTTGAGTGAATTGCCGAAAGTCAGATTTTTGCTGAAATTGTGACCCCGAGCTTAGGCATTTTTTTTAAAAAAATATTTTTCTGCCGGTGAAGTTGTTTAGGGCTGATTTCTTGTCCTGTGATAAAAAGCCTTCTGTTTCGACCTTCAAACCTCTCAGGGGAGAATTTGCAACCGTGCGGCACTATTTTTGAGTGAATTGCCCAAAGTCAGATTTTTACTGAAATTGTGACCCCGGGGCTTAGGGATTTTTTCAAAAAAATCTTTTTCTGCCTTTGAAGTTGTTGAGGGCTGATTTCTTGTCCTTTGATAAAAAGCCTTCTGTTTAGAACGCCAAACCTATCAGGGGAGCATTTGGAACCGTTCGGCACCATTTTTGAGTACATTGCCGAAAGTCAGATTTTTGCTGAAATTGTGACCCCGGGGCTTAGGGATTTTTTCAAAAAAATATTTTTCTGCCGGTGAAGTTGTTTAGGGCTGATTTCTTGTCCTGTGATAAAAAGCCTTCTGTTTCGACTGCCAAACCTCTCAGGGGAGAATTTGCAACCGTGCGGCACTATTTTTGAGTGAATTGCCGAAAGTCAGATTTTTACTGAAATTGTGACCCCGGGGCTTAGGGATTTTTTCAAAAAAATCTTTTTCTGCCAGTGAAGTTGTTGAGGGCTGATTTCTTATCCTTTGATAAAAAGAGTTTTATTTCGACCCCAAAACCTCTCAGGGGAGCATTTCTAACATTTTAGCACCATTTTTGAGTGAATTGCGAAAGTTAGATTTTTGCTGAAATTGTGACCCCGGGGCTTAGGGATTTTTTCAAAAAAATCTTTTTCTGCCGATGAAGTTCTTGAGGGCTGATTTCTTGTCCTGTGATAAAAAGCCTTTTATTTCGACCGCCAAACCTCTCAGGGGAGCATTTACAACCGTTTGGCACCATTTTTGAGTGAATTGCCGAAAGTCAGATTTTTGCTGTAAATGTGACGCCGGGGCTTAGGGATTTTTTCAAAAAAATATTTTTCTGCCGGTGAAGTTGTTTAGGGCTGATTTCTTGTCCTGTGATAAAAAGCCTTCTGTTTCTACCGCAAAACCTCTCAGGGGAGCATTTGCAACCGTGTGGCACTATTTTTGAGTGAATTGCCGAAAGTCAGATTTTTGCTGAAATTGTGACCCCGGGGGTTAGGGATTTTTTCAAAAAAATCTTTTTCTCCCGGTTAACTTGTTGAGCGCTGATTTCTTCTGTTGTGATAAAAAGCCTTCTGTTTCGACCGACAAACGTTTCAGGGGAGCATTTAAAACCGTTTGGCACCATTTTTGAGTGCATTGCCGAAAGTCAGATTTTTGCTGAAATTGTGACCCCGGGGCTTAGGGATTTTATCAAAAAAATCTTTTTCTCCTGGTTAACTTGTCGACCGCTGATTTCTTCTGCTGTGATAAAAAGCCTTCTGTTTCGACCGCCAAACCTCTCAGGGGAGCATTTGGAACCGTTCGGCACCATTTTTGAGTACATTGCCGAAAGTCAGATTTTTGCTGAAATTGTGACCCCGGGGCTTAGGGATTTTTTCAAAAAAATATTTTTCTGCCGGTGAAGTTGTTTAGGGCTGATTTCTTGTCCTGTGATAAAAAGCCTTCTGTTTTGACCTTCAAAGCTCTCAGGGGAGAATTTGCAACCGTGCGGCACTATTTTTGAGTGAATTGCCGAAAGTCAGATTTTTACTGAAATTGTGACCCTGGGGCTTAGGGATTTTTTCAAAAAAATCTTTTTCTGCCAGTGAAGTTGTTGAGGGCTGATTTCTTATCCTTTGATAAAAAGCCTTTTATTTCGACCGCAAAACCTCTCAGGGGAGCATTTCTAACATTTTAGCACCATTTTTGAGTGAATTGCGAAAGTTAGATTTTTGCTGAAATTGTGACCCCGGGGCTTAGGGATTTTTTCAAAAAAATCTTTTTCTGCCGATGAAGTTCTTGAGGGCTGATTTCTTGTCCTGTGATAAAAAGCCTTTTATTTCGACCGCCAAACCTCTCAGGGGAGCATTTACAACCGTTTGGCACCATTTTTGAGTGAATTGCCGAAAGTCAGATTTTTGCTGTAAATGTGACCCCGGGGATTAGGGATTTTTTCAAAAAAATATTTTTCTGCCGGTGAAGTTGTTTAGGGCTGATTTCTTGTCCTGTGATAAAAAGCCTTCTGTTTCTACCGCAAAACCTCTCAGGGGAGCATTTGCAACCGTGTGGCACTATTTTTGAGTGAATTGCCGAAAGTCAGATTTTTGCTGAAATTGTGACCCCGGGGGTTAGGGATTTTTTCAAAAAAATCTTTTTCTCCCGGTTAACTTGTTGAGCGCTGATTTCTTCTGTTGTGATAAAAAGCCTTCTGTTTCGACCGCCAAACCTCTCAGGGGAGCATATGGAACCGTTCGGCACCATTTTTGAGTACATTGCCGAAAGTCAGATTTTTGCTGAAATTGTGACCCCGGGGCTTAGGGATTTTTTCAAAAAAATATTTTTCTGCCGGTGAAGTTGTTTAGGGCTGATTTCTTGTCCTGTGATAAAAAGCCTTCTGTTTTGACCTTCAAAGCTCTCAGGGGAGAATTTGCAACCGTGCGGCACTATTTTTGAGTGAATTGCCGAAAGTCAGATTTTTACTAAAATTGTGACCCCGGGGCTTAGGGATTTTTTCAAAAAAATCTTTTTCTGCCAGTGAAGTTGTTGAGGGCTGATTTCTTATCCTTTGATAAAAAGCCTTTTATTTCGACCGCAAAACCTCTCAGGGGAGCATTTCTAACATTTTAGCACCATTTTTGAGTGAATTGCGAAAGTTAGATTTTTGCTGAAATTGTGACCCCGGGGCTTAGGGATTTTTTCAAAAAAATCTTTTTCTGCCGATGAAGTTCTTGAGGGCTGATTTCTTGTCCTGTGATAAAAAGCCTTTTATTTCGACCGCCAAACCTCTCAGGGGAGCATTTACAACCGTTTGGCACCATTTTTGAGTGAATTGCCGAAAGTCAGATTTTTGCTGTAAATGTGACCCCGGGGCTTAGGGATTTTTTCAAAAAAATATTTTTCTGCCGGTGAAGTTGTTTAGGGCTGATTTCTTGTCCTGTGATAAAAAGCCTTCTGTTTCTACCGCAAAACCTCTCAGGGGAGCATTTGCAACCGTGTGGCACTATTTTTGAGTGAATTGCCGAAAGTCAGATTTTTGCTGAAATTGTGACCCCGGGGGTTAGGGATTTTTTCAAAAAAATCTTTTTCTCCCGGTTAACTTGTTGAGCGCTGATTTCTTCTGTTGTGATAAAAAGCCTTCTGTTTCGACCGACAAACGTTTCAGGGGAGCATTTAAGACCGTTTGGCACCATTTTTGAGTGCATTGCCGAAAGTCAGATTTTTGCTGAAATTGTGACCCCGGGGCTTAGGGATTTTTTCAAAAAAATCTTTTTCTCCTGGTTAACTTGTCGACCGCTGATTTCTTCTGCTGTGATAAAAAGCCTTCTGTTTCGACCGCCAAACCTCTCAGGGGAGCATTTGGAACCGTTCGGCACCATTTTTGAGTACATTGCCGAAAGTCAGATTTTTGCTGAAATTGTGACCCCGGGGCTTAGGGATTTTTTCAAAAAAATATTTTTCTGCCGGTGAAGTTGTTTAGGGCTGATTTCTTGTCCTGTGATAAAAAGCCTTCTGTTTTGACCTTCAAAGCTCTCAGGGGAGAATTTGCAACCGTGCGGCACTATTTTTGAGTGAATTGCCGAAAGTCAGATTTTTACTGAAATTGTGACCCCGGGGCTTAGGGATTTTTTCAAAAAAATCTTTTTCTGCCTTTGAAGTTGTTGAGGGCTGATTTTTTGTCCTGTGATAAAAAGCCTTCTGTTTAGAACGCCAAACCTCTCAGGGGAGCATTTGGAACCGTTCGGCACCATTTTTGAGTGAATTGCCGAAAGTCAGATTTTTGCTGAAATTGTGACCCCGAGCTTAGGGATCTTTTTTTAAAAAAAATCTTTTTCTGCCAGTTAAGATGTTGAGGGCTGATTTCTTGTCCTGTGATAAAAACCTTCTGTTTCGACCGCCAAACCTCTCAGGGGAGCATTTGTAACTGTTTGGCACCATTTTTGAGTAAATTGCCGAAAGTCAGATTTTTGCTGTAATTGTGACCCCGGGGGTTAGGGATTTTTTCAAAAAAATCTTTTTCTGCCGGTTAACTTGTCGACCGCTGATTTCTTCTGCTGTGATAAAAAGCCTTCTGTTTCCACCGCCAAACCTCTCAGGGGAGCATTTGTAACCGTTTGGCAACATTTTTGAGTGAATTGCCTAAAGTCAGATTTTTGCTGAAATTGTGACCCCGGGGGTTCGGGATTTTTTCAAAAAAATCTTTTTCAGCCGTTGAAGTTGTTGAGGGCTGATTTCTTGTCCTGTGATAAAAAGCCTTCTGTTTCGTCCGCCAAACCTCTCAGGGGAGCATTTGCAACTATTTGGAACCATTTTTGATTGAATTGCCAAAAGTCAGATTTTTGCTGAAGTTTTTACCCAGGGGCTTAGGGATTTTTTCAAAAAAATCTTTTTCTGCTGTTGACGTTGTTGAGGGCTGATTTCTTGTCCTGTGATAAAAAGCCTTCTGTTTCGACCGCCAAACCACTAAGGGGAGCATTTGCGACTATTTGGCACTATTTTTGAGTGAGTTGCCGAAAGTCAGATTTTTGCTGAAATTGTGACCCCGGGGCTTAGGGATTTTTTTTCAAATTTTTTTTTTCTGCCTGTGAAGTTGTTTAGGGCTGATTTCTTGTCCTGTGATAAAAAGCCTTCTGTTTCGACCGCCAATCCTCTCAGGGGAGCATTTGCAACCGTGTGGCACCATTTTTGAGTGAATTGCCGAAAGTCAGATTTTTGCTGAAATTGTGACCCCGGGGCTTAGGGATTTTTTCAGAAAAATCTTTTTCTGCCGGTGAAGTTGTTTAATGCTGATTTCTTGTCCTGTTTTAAAAAGCCTTCTGTTTCTACCGCCAAACCTCTCAGGGGAGCATTTGCAACCGTGTGGCACTATTTTTGAGTGAGTTGCCGAAAGTCAGATTTTTGCTGAAATTGTGACCCCGGGGGTTCGGGATTTTTTCAAAAAAATCTTTTTCAGCCGTTGAAGTTGTTGAGGGCTGATTTCTTGTCCTGTGATAAAAAGCCTTCTGTTTCGTCCGCCAAACCTCTCAGGGGAGCATTTGCAACTATTTGGAACCATTTTTGATTGAATTGCCAAAAGTCAGATTTTTGCTGAAGTTTTTACCCAGGGGCTTAGGGATTTTTTCAAAAAAATCTTTTTCTGCTGTTGACGTTGTTGAGGGCTGATTTCTTGTCCTGTGATAAAAAGCCTTCTGTTTCGACCGCCAAACCACTAAGGGGAGCATTTGCGACTATTTGGCACCATTTTTGAGTGAGTTGCCGAAAGTCAGATTTTTGCTGAAATTGTGACCCCGGGGCTTAGGGATTTTTTTTCAAATTTTTTTTTTCTGCCTGTGAAGTTGTTTAGGGCTGATTTCTTGTCCTGTGATAAAAAGCCTTCTGTTTCGACCGCCAATCCTCTCAGGGGAGCATTTGCAACCGTGTGGCACCATTTTTGAGTGAATTGCCGAAAGTCAGATTTTTGCTGAAATTGTGACCCCGGGGCTTAGGGATTGTTTCAGAAAAATCTTTTTCTGCCGGTGAAGTTGTTTAAGGCTGATTTCTTGTCCTGTGATAAAAAGCCTTCTGTTTCTACCGCCAAACCTCTCAGGGGAGCATTTGCAACCGTGCGGCACTATTTTTGAGTGAGTTGCCGAAAGTCAGATTTTTGCTGAAATTGTGACCCCGGGGGTTCGGGATTTTTTCAAAAAAATCTTTTTCTGCCGGTGAAGTTTTTGAGGGCTGATTTCTTGTCCTGTGATAAAAAGCCTTCTGTTTCGACCTTCAAACCTCTCAGGGGAGAATTTGCAACCGTGCGGCACTATTTTTGAGTGAATTGCCGAAAGTCAGATTTTTGCTGAAATTGTGACCCCGGGGGTTCGGGATTTTTTCAAAAAAATCTTTTTCAGCCGGTGAAGTTGTTGAGGGCTGATTTCTTGTCCTGTGATAAAAAGCCTTCTGTTTCGTCCGCCAAACCTCTCAGGGGAGCATTTGCAACTATTTGGAACCATTTTTGATTGAATTGCCAAAAGTCAGATTTTTGCTGAAGTTTTTACCCAGGGGCTTAGGGATTTTTTCAAAAAAATCTTTTTCTGCTGTTGACGTTGTTGAGGGCTGATTTCTTGTCCTGTGATAAAAAGCCTTCTGTTTCGACCGCCAAACCTCTCAGGGGAGCATTTGCAACCGTGTGGCACCATTTTTGAGTGAATTGCCGAAAGTCAGATTTTTGCTGAAATTGTGACCCCGGGGCTTAGGGATTTTTTCAGAAAAATCTTTTTCTGCCGGTGAAGTTGTTCAGGGCTGATTTCTTGTCCTGTTATAAAAAGCCTTCTGTTTCTACCGCAAAACCTCTCAGGGGAGCATTTGCAACCGTGTGGCACTATTTTTGAGTGAATTGCCGAAAGTCAGATTTTTGCTGAAATTGTGACCCCGGGGGTTCGGGATTTTTTCAAAAAAATCTTTTTCTCCCGGTTAACTTGTTGAGCGCTGATTTCTTGTCCTGTGATAAGAAGCCTTCTGTTTCGACCGCCAAACCATTCAGGGGAGCATTTAAAACCGTTTGGCACTATTTTTGAGTGCATTGCCGAAAGTCAGATTTTTGCTGAAATTGTGACCCCGGGGCTTAGGGATTTTTTCAAAAAAATCTTTTTCTCCTGGTTAACTTGTCGACCGCTGATTTCTTCTGCTGTGATAAAAAGCCTTCTGTTTCGACCGCCAAACCTTTCAGGGGAGCATTTAAAACCGTTTGGCACTATTTTTGAGTGCATTGCCGAAAGTCAGATTTTTGCTGAAATTGTGACCCCGGGGCTTAGGGATTTTTTCAAAAAAATCTTTTTCTCCTGGTTAACTTGTCGACCGCTGATTTCTTCTGCTGTGATAAAAAGCCTTCTGTTTCTACCTCCAAACCTCTCAGGGGAGCATTTGCAACCGTGCGGCACTATTTTTGAGTGAGTTGCCGAAAGTCAGATTTTTGCTGAAATTGTGACCCCGGGGGTTCGGGATTTTTTCAAAAAAATCTTTTTCTCCCGGTTAACTTGTTGAGGGCTGATTTCTTGTCCTGTGATAAAAAGCCTTCTGTTTCGACTGCCAAACCTTTCAGGGGAGCATTTAAAACCGTTTGGCACCATTTTTGAGTGAATTGCCGAAAGTCAGATTTTTGCTGTAAATGTGACCCCGGGGGTTAGGGATTTTTTAAAAAAATATTTTTCGCCCGGTTAACTTATCGAGCGCTGATTTCTTGTCCTGTGATAAAAAGCCTTCTGTTTCCACCGCCAAACCTCTCAGGGGAGCATTTGTAACCGTTTGGCAACATTTTTGAGTGAATTGCCTAAAGTCAGATTTTTGCTGAAATTGTGACCCCGGGGCTTAGGGATTTTTTCAAAAAAATCTTTTTCTGCCAGTGAAGTTGTTTAATGCTGATTTCTTGTCCTGTTATAAAATGCCTTCTGTTTCTACCGCCAAACCTCTCAGGGGAGCATTTGCAACCGTGTGGCCCTATTTTTGAGTGAGTTGCCGAAAGTCAGATTTTTGCTGAAATTGTGACCCCGGGGCTTAGGGATTTTTTCAAAAAAATCTTTTTCTCCTGGTTAACTTGTCGACCGCTGATTTCTTCTGCTGTGATAAAAAGCCTTCTGTTTCGACCGCCAAACCTCTCAGGGGAGCATTTACAACCGTTTGGCACCATTTTTGAGTGAATTGCCGAAAGTCAGATTTTTGCTGTAAATGTGACCCCGGGGGTTAGGGATTTTTTTAAAAAATATTTTTCGCCCGGTTAACTTATCGAGCGCTGATTTCTTGTCCTGTGATAAAAAGCCTTCTGTTTCGACTGCCAAACCTCTCAGGGGAGCATTTGTAACCGTGCGGCACCATTTTAGAGCGAATTGCCGAAAGTCAGATTTTTGCTGAAATTGTGACCCCTGGGGTTCGGGATTTTTTCAAAAAAATCTTTTTCTGCCGGTGAAGTTGTTTAGGGCTGATTTCTTGTCCTGTGATAAAAAGCCTTCTGTTTCGACCTTCAAACCTCTCAGGGGAGAATTTGCAACCGTGCGGCACTATTTTTGAGTGAATTGCCGAAAGTCAGATTTTTACTGAAATTGTGACCCCGGGGCTTAGGGATTTTTTCAAAAAAATCTTTTTCAGCCGGTGAAGTTGTTGAGGGCTGATTTCTTGTCCTGTGATAAAAAGCCTTCTGTTTCGTCCGCCAAACCTCTCAGGGGAGCATTTGCAACTATTTGGAACCATTTTTGATTGAATTGCCGAAAGTCAGATTTTTGCTGAAGTTTTTACCCAGGGGCTTAGGGATTTTTCAAAAAAATCTTTTTCTGCTGTTGACGTTGTTGAGGGCTGATTTCTTGTCCTGTGATAAAAAGCCTTCTTTTCGAACGCCAAACCTCTAAGGGTAGCATTTGGAACCGTTTGGTACCATTTTTGAGTGAATTGCTGAAAGTCAGATTTTTGCTGAAATTGTGACCACGGGGGTTAGGGATTTTTTCAAAAAAATCTTTTTCTGCCGGTTAACTTGTCGAGCGCTGATTTCTTGTCCTGTGATAAAAAGCCTTCTGTTTCTACCGCCAAACCTCTCAGGGGAGCATTTGTAACTGTTTGGCACCATTTTTGAGTGAATTGCCGAAAGTCAGATTTTTGCTGAAATTGTGACCCCGAGCTTAGGGATTTTTTTTTTAAAAAAATCTTTTTCTGCCGGTGAAGTTGTTGAGGGCTGATTTCTTGTCCTGTGATAAAAAGCCTTCTGTTTCGACCGCCAATCCTCTCAGGGGAGCATTTGCAACCGTGTGGCACCATTTTTGAGTGAATTGCCGAAAGTCAGATTTTTGCTGAAATTGTGACCACGGGGCTTAGGGATTTTTTCAAAAAAATATTTTTCTGCCGGTGAAGTTGTTCAGGGCTGATTTCTTGTCCTGTTATAAAAAGCCTTCTGTTTCTACCGCAAAACCTCTCAGGGGAGCATTTGCAACCGTGTGGCACTATTTTTGAGTGAATTGCCGAAAGTCAGATTTTTGCTGAAATTGTGACCCCGGGGGTTCGGGATTTTTTCAAAAAAATCTTTTTCTCCCGGTTAACTTGTTGAGCGCTGATTTCTTGTCCTGTGATAAAAAGACTTCTGTTTCGACCGCCAAACCTTTCAGGGGAGCATTTAAAACCGTTTGGCACTATTTTTGAGTGCATTGCCGAAAGTCAGATTTTTGCTGAAATTGTGACCCCGGGGCTTAGGGATTTTTTCAAAAAAATCTTTTTCTGCCGGTGAAGTTGTTGAGGGCTGATTTCTTATCGTTTGATAAAAAGCCTTTTATTTCGACCGCCAAACCTCTCAGGGGAGCATTTTTAACAGTTTAGCACCATTTTTGAGTGAATTGCGAAAGTTAGATTTTTGCTGAAATTGTGACCCCGGGGGTTCGGGATTTTTTCAAAAAAATCTTTTTCTGCCTTTGAAGTTGTTGAGGGCTGATTTCTTGTCCTGTGATAAAAAGCCTTCTTTTCGAACGCCAAACCTCTAAGGGTAGCATTTGGAACCGTTGGGTACCATTTTTGAGTGACTTGCTGAAAGTCAGATTTTTGCTGAAATTGTGACCACGGGGGTTAGGGATTTTTTCAAAAAAATCTTTTTCTGCCGGTTAACTTGTCGAGCGCTGATTTCTTGTCCTGTGATAAAAAGCCTTCTGTTTCTACCGCCAAACCTCTCAGGGGAGCATTTGTAACTGTTTGGCACCATTTTTGAGTGAATTGCCGAAAGTCAGATTTTTGCTGAAATTGTGACCCCGAGCTTAGGGATTTTTTTTTAAAAAAAATCTTTTTCTGCCGGTGAAGTTGTTGAGGGCTGATTTCTTGTCCTGTGATAAAAAGCCTTCTGTTTCGACCGCCAATCCTCTCAGGGGAGCATTTGCAACCGTGCGGCACTATTTTTGAGTGAGTTGCCGAAAGTCAGATTTTTGCTGAAATTGTGACCCCGGGGCTTAGGGATTTTTTCAAAAAAATCTTTTTCTCCTGGTTAACTTGTCGACCGCTGATTACTTGTCCTGTGATAAAAAGCCTTTTGTTTCGACCGCCAAACCTTTCAGGGGAGCATTTACAACCATTTGGCTCCATTTTTGAGTGAATTGCTGAAAGTCAGATTTTTGCTGAAATTGTGACCCCGGGGCTTAGGGATTTTTTCAAAAAAATCTTTTTCCGCCGGTGAAGTTGTTTAGGGCTGATTTCTTGTCCTGTTATAAAAAGCCTTCTGTTTCTACCGCCAAACCTCTCAGGGGAGCATTTGCAACCGTGCGGCACTATTTTTGAGTGAGTTGCCGAAAGTCAGATTTTTGCTGAAATTGTGACCCCGGGGGTTCGGGATTTTTTCAAAAAAATCTTTTTCTCCCGGTTAACTTGTTGAGCGCTGATTTCTTGTCCTGTGATAAAAAGCCTTCTGTTTCGACCGCCAAACCTTTCAGGGAAGCATTTAAAACCGTTTGGCACCATTTTTGAGTGCATTGCCGAAAGTCAGATTTTTGCTGAAATTGTGACCCCGGGGCTTAGGGATTTTTTCAAAAAACTCTTTTTCTGCCGGTGAAGTTGTTTAGGGCTGATTTCTTGTCCTGTGATAAAAAGCCTTCTGTTTCGACCGCCAAACCTCTCAGGGGAGCATTTGTAACAATTTGGCACCATTTTTGAGTGAATTGCCGAAAGTCAGATTTTTGCTGAAATTGTGACCCCGGGGGTTAGGGATTTTTTCCAAAAAAATATTTTTCTGCCGGTTAAGATGTTGAGGGCTGATTTCTTGTCCTGTGATAAAAAGCCTTCTGTTTCTACCGCCAAACCTCTCAGGGGAGCATTTAAAACCGTGCGGCACTATTTTTGAGTGAATTGCCGAAAGTCAGATTTTTGCTGAATTTGTGACCCCGGGGCTTAGGGATTTTTTCAAAAAAATCTTTTTCTGCCGGTTAACTTGTCGAGCGCTGATTTCTTTTGCTGTGATAAAAAGCCTTTTGTTTCGACCGCCAAACCTTTCAGGGGAGCATTTACAACCATTTGGCTCCATTTTTGAGTGAATTGCTGAAAGTCAGATTTTTGCTGAAATTGTGACCCCGGGGCTTAGGGATTTTTTGAAAAAAATCTTTTTCTGCTGGTGACTTTGTTGAGGGCTGATTTCTTGTCCTGTGATAAAAAGCCTTCTGTTTCGAATGCCAAACCTCTCAGGGGAGCATTTGTAACCATTTGGCACCATTTTTGAGTGAATTGCCGAAAGTCAGATTTTTGCTGAAATTGTGACCCCGGGGCTTAGGGATTTTTTCAAAAAAATATTTTTCTGCCGGTGAAGTTGTTTAGGGCTGATTTCTTGTCCTGTGATAAAAAGCCTTCTATTTCGACCGCCAAACCTCTCATAGGAGCATTTGCAACCGTGCGGCACTATTTTTGAGTGAATTGCCGAAAGTCAGATTTTTGCTGAAATTGTGACCCCGGGGCTTAGGGATTTTTTCAAAAAAATCTTTTTCTGCCGGTTATCTTGTTGAGGGCTGATTTCTTCTGCTGTGATAAAAGGCGTTCTGTTTCGACCGCCAAACCTTTCAGGGAAGCATTTACAACCGTTTGGCACCATTTTTGAGTGAATTGCCGAAAGTCAGATTTTTGCTGAAATTGTGACCCCGGAGCTTAGGTATTTTTTCAAAAAAATCTTTTTCTGCTGGTTATCTTGTTGAAGGCTGAATTCTTGTCCTGTGATAAAAAGCCTTCTGTTTCGAACACCAAACCTCTCAGGGGAGCAGTTGGAACCGTTTGGCACCATATTTGAGTGAATTGCTGAAAGTCAGATTTTTGCTGAAATTGTGACCCCGGGGCTTAGGGATTTTTTTTCAATTTTTTTTTTTTTGCCGGTGAAGTTGTTGAGGGCTGATTTCTTATCGTTTGATAAAAAGCCTTTTATTTCGACCGCCAAACCTCTCAGGGGACCATTTGTAACAGTTTAGCACCATTTTTGAGTGTATTGCGAAAGTTAGATTTTTGCTGAAATTGTGACCCCGGGGGTTCGGGATTTTTTCAAAAAAATCTTTTTCTCCCGGTTAACTTGTCGAGCGCTGATTTCTTGTCCTGTGATAAAAAGCCTTCTGTTTCCACCGCCAAACCTCTCATAGGAGCATTTGCAACCGTTTGGCACCATTTTTGAGTGAATTGCCTAAAGTCAGACTTTTACTGAAATTGTGACCCCGGGGCTTAGGGATTTTTTCAAAAAAATCTTTTTCTGCCGGTGAAGTTGTTTAGGGCTGATTTCTTCTCCTGTTATAAAAAGCCTTCTGTTTCTACCGCCAAACCTCTCAGGGGAGCATTTGCAACCGTGCGGCACTATTTTTGAGTGAGTTGCCGAAAGTCAGATTTTTGCTGAAATTGTGACCCCGGGGGTTCGGGATTTTTTCAAAAAAATCTTTTTCTCCCGGTTAACTTGTTGAGCGCTGATTTCTTGTCCTTTGATAAAAAGCCTTCTGTTTCGACCGCCAAACCTTTCAGGGGAGCATTTACAACCATTTGGCACCATTTTTGAGTGAATTGCCGAAAGTCAGATTTTTGCTGAAATTGTGACCCCGGGGCTTAGGGATTTTTTCAAAAAAATCTTTTTCTCCCGGTTAACTTGTCGACCACTGATTTCTTGTCCTGTCATAAAAAGCCTTCTGTTTCGAGCGCCAAACCTCTCAGGGGAGCATTTGTAACCGTTTGGCACCATTTTTGAGTGAATTGCCGAAAGTCAGATTTTTGCTGACATTGTCACCCCGGGCTTAGGGATTTTTTCAAAAAAATGTTTTTCTGCCGGTTAAGATTTTGAGGGCTGATTTCTTGTCCTGTGATAAAAAGCCTTCTGTTTCGACCGCCAAACCTCTCAGGGGACCATTTGCAACTATTTGGCACCATTTTTGAGTGAGTTGCCGAAAGTCAGATTTTTGCTGAAATTGTGACCCTGGGGCTTAGGGATTTTTTCAAAAAAATGTTTTTCTGCCGGTTAAGATTTTGAGGGCTGATTTCTTGTCCTGTGATAAAAAGCCTTCTGTTTCCACCGCCAAACCTCTCAGGGGAGCATTTGTATCCGTTTGCCAACATTTTTGAGTGAATTGCCTAAAGTCAGATTTTTGCTGACATTGTGACCCCGGGGCTTAGGGATTTTTTCAAAAAAATCTTTTTCTCCTGGTTAACTTGTCGACCGCTGATTTCTTCTGCTGTGATAAAAAGCCTTCTGTTTCGACCGCCAAACCTTTCAGGGGAGCATTTACAACCATTTGGCACCATTTTTGAGTGAATTGCCGAAAGTCAGATTTTTGCTGAAATTGTGACCCCGGGGCTTAGGGATTTTTTCAAAAAAATCTTTTTCTCCCGGTTAACTTGTCGACCGCTGATTTCTTCTGCTGTGATAAAAAGCCTTCTATTTTGACCGCCAAACCTTTCAGGGGAACATTTAAAACCGTTTGGCACCATTTTTGAGTGAATTGTCGAAAGTCAGATTTTTGCTGAAATTGTGACCCCGGGGCTTAGGGATTTTTTCAAAAAAATCTTTTTCTGCTGTTGACGTTGTTTAGGGCTGATTTCTTCTCCTGTTATAAAAAGCCTTCTGTTTCCACCGCCAAACCTCTCAGGGGAGCATTTGCAACCGTGCGGCACTATTTTTGAGTGAGTTGCCGAAAGTCAGATTTTTGCTGAATTTGTGACCCCGGAGGTTCGGGATTTTTTCAAAAAAATCTTTTTCTCCCGGTTAACTTGTTGAGCGCTGATTTCTTGTCCTTTGATAAAAAGCCTTCTGTTTCGACCGCCAAACCATTCAGGGGAGCATTTACAACCATTTGGCACCATTTTTGAGTGAATTGCCGAAAGTCAGATTTTTGCTGAAATTGTGACCCCGGGGCTTAGGGATTTTTTCAAAAAAATATTTTTCTGCCGGTTAAGATGTTGAGGGCTGATTTCTTCTGCTGTGATAAAAAGCCTTCTGTTTCTACCGCCAAACCTCTCAGGGGAGCATTTACAACCATTTGGCACCATTTTTGAGTGAATTGCCGAAAGTCAGATTTTTGCTGAAATTGTGACCCCGGGGCTTAGGGATTTTTTCAAAAAAATCTTTTTCTCCCGGTTAACTTGTCGACCACTGATTTCTTCTGCTGTGATAAAAAGCCTTCTATTTTGACCGCCAAACCTTTCAGGGGAACATTTAAAACCGTTTGGCACCATTTTTGAGTGAATTGTCGAAAGTCAGATTTTTGCTGAAATTGTGACCCCGGGGCTTAGGGATTTTTTCAAAAAAATCTTTTTCTGCTGTTGACGTTGTTTAGGGCTGATTTCTTGTCCTGTTATAAAAAGCCTTCTGTTTCCACCGCCAAACCTCTCAGGGGAGCATTTGCAACCGTGCGGCACTATTTTTGAGTGAGTTGCCGAAAGTCAGATTTTTGCTGAATTTGTGACCCCGGAGGTTCGGGATTTTTTCAAAAAAATCTTTTTCTCCCGGTTAACTTGTTGAGCGCTGATTTCTTGTCCTTTGATAAAAAGCCTTCTGTTTCGACCGCCAAACCATTCAGGGGAGCATTTACAACCATTTGGCACCATTTTTGAGTGAATTGCCGAAAGTCAGATTTTTGCTGAAATTGTGACCCCGGGGCTTAGGGATTTTTTCAAAAAAATATTTTTCTGCCGGTTAAGATGTTGAGGGCTGATTTCTTGTCCTGTGATAAAAAGCCTTCTGTTTCTACCGCCAAACCTCTCAGGGGAGCATTTAAAACCGTGCGGCACTATTTTTGAGTGAATTGCCGAAAGTCAGATTTTTGCTGAAATTGTGACCCCGGGGCTTAGGGATTTTTTCAAAAAAATCTTTTTCTGCCGGTTAAGATGTTGAGGGCTGATTTCTTATCGTTTGATAAAAAGCCTTTTATTTCGACCGCCAAACCTCTCAGGGGAGCATTTGTAACAGTTTAGCACCATTTTTGAGTGTATTGCGAAAGTTAGATTTTTGCTGAAATTGTGACCCCGGGGGTTCGGGATTTTTTCAAAAAAATCTTTTTCTGCCTTTGAAGTTGTTGAGGGCTGATTTCTTGTCCTGTGATAAAAAGCCTTCTTTTCGAACGCCAAACCTCTCAGGGGAGCATTTGGAACCGTTTGGTACCATTTTTGAGTGAATTGCTGAAAGTCAGATTTTTGCTGAAATTGTGACCCCGGGGGTTAGGGATTTTTTCAAAAAAATCTTTTTCTGCCGGTTTACTTGTCGAGCGCTGATTTCTTGTCCTGTGATAAAAAGCCTTCTGTTTCAACCGCCAGAGCTCTCAGGGGAGCATTTGCAACCGTGCAGAACTATTTTTGAGTGAATTGCCGAAAGCCAGATTATTGCTGAAATTGTGAATACGGGGGTTCGGGATTTTTTCAAAAAATCTTTTTCTCCTGGTTAACTTGTCGAGCGCTGATTTCTTTTGCTGTGATAAAAATCCTTCTGTTTCGACCGCCAAACCTCTCAGGGGAGCATTTGTAATCGTGCGGCACCATTTTTGAGCGAATTGCCGAAAGTCAGATTTTTGCTGAATTTTTTACCCAGGGGCTTAGGGATTTTTTGAAAAAAATCTTTTTCTGCTGGTGACTTTGTTGAGGGCTGATTTCTTGTTCTGTGATAAAAAGCCTTCTGTTTCGAATGCCAAACCTCTCAGGGGAGCATTTGTAACCATTTGGCACCATTTTTGAGTGAATTGCCGAAAGTCAGATTTTTGCTGAAATTGTGACCCCGGGGCTTAGGGATTTTTTCAAAAAAATATTTTTCTGCCGGTGAAGTTGTTTAGGGCTGATTTCTTGTCCTGTGATAAAAAGCCTTCTATTTCGACCGCCAAACCTCTCATAGGAGCATTTGCAACCGTGCGGCACTATTTTTGAGTGAATTGCCGAAAGTCAGATTTTTGCTGAAATTGTGACCCCGGAGCTTAGGTATTTTTTCAAAAAAATCTTTTTCTGCTGGTTATCTTGTTGAAGGCTGAATTCTTGTCCTGTGATAAAAAGCCTTCTGTTTCGAACACCAAACCTCTCAGGGGAGCAGTTGGAACCGTTTGGCACCATATTTGAGTGAATTGCTGAAAGTCAGATTTTTGCTGAAATTGTGACCCCGGGGCTTAGGGATTTTTTTTCAATTTTTTTTTTTTTGCCGGTGAAGTTGTTGAGGGCTGATTTCTTATCGTTTGATAAAAAGCCTTTTATTTCGACCGCCAAACCTCTCAGGGGAGCATTTGTAACAGTTTAGCACCATTTTTGAGTGTATTGCGAAAGTTAGATTTTTGCTGAAATTGTGACCCCGGGGGTTCGGGATTTTTTCAAAAAAATCTTTTTCTCCCGGTTAACTTGTCGAGCGCTGATTTCTTGTCCTGTGATAAAAAGCCTTCTGTTTCCACCGCCAAACCTCTCATAGGAGCATTTGCAACCGTTTGGCACCATTTTTGAGTGAATTGCCTAAAGTCAGACTTTTACTGAAATTGTGACCCCGGGGCTTAGGGATTTTTTCAAAAAAATCTTCTTCTGCCGGTGAAGTTGTTTAGGGCTGATTTCTTCTCCTGTTATAAAAAGCCTTCTGTTTCCACCGCCAAACCTCTCAGGGGAGCATTTGCAACCGTGCGGCACTATTTTTGAGTGAGTTGCCGAAAGTCAGATTTTTGCTGAATTTGTGACCCCGGAGGTCCGGGATTTTTTCAAAAAAATCTTTTTCTCCCGGTTAACTTGTTGAGCGCTGATTTCTTGTCCTTTGATAAAAAGCCTTCTGTTTCGACCGCCAAACCATTCAGGGGAGCATTTACAACCATTTGGCACCATTTTTGAGTGAATTGCCGAAAGTCAGATTTTTGCTGAAATTGTGACCCCGGGGCTTAGGGATTTTTTCAAAAAAATCTTTTTCTCCCGGTTAACTTGTCGACCACTGATTTCTTGTCCTGTGATAAAAAGCCTTCTGTTTCGACCGCCAAACCTTTCAGGGGAACATTTAAAACCGTTTGGCACCATTTTTGAGTGAATTGCCGAAAGTCAGATTTTTGCTGCAATTGTGACCCCGGGGCTTAGGGATTTTTTCAAAAAAATCTTTTTCTGCCGGTGAAGTTTTTGAGGGCTGATTTCTTGTCCTGTTATAAAAAGCCTTCTGTTTCGACCGCCAAACCTCTCAGGGGAGCATTTGTAACCGTGCGGCACCATTTTTGAGCGAATTGCCGAAAGTCAGATTTTTGCTGAATTTTTTACCCAGGGGCTTAGGGATTTTTCCAAAAAAATCTTTTTCAGCCGGTGAAGTTGTTGAGGGCTGATTTCTTGTCCTGTGATAAAAAGCCTTCTGTTTCGTCCGCCAAACCTCTCAGGGGAGCATTTGCAACTATTTGGAACCATTTTTGATTGAATTGCCGAAAGTCAGATTTTTGCTGAAGTTTTTACCCAGGGGCTTAGGAATTTTTTGGAAAAAATCTTTTTCTGCTGTTGACGTTGTTGAGGGCTGATTTCTTGTCCTGTGATAAAAAACCTTCTGTTTCGACCGCCAAACCTCTCAGGGGACCATTTGCAACTATTTGGCACCATTTTTGAGTGAGTTGCCGAAAGTCAGATTTTTGCTGAAATTGTGACCCTGGGGCTTAGGGATTTTTTCAAAAAAATGTTTTTCTGCCGGTTAAGATTTTGAGGGCTGATTTCTTGTCCTGTGATAAAAAGCCTTCTGTTTCCACCGCCAAACCTCTCAGGGGAGCATTTGTATCAGTTTGGCAACATTTTTGAGTGAATTGCCGAAAGTCAGCTTTTTGCTGAGATTGTGATCCCGGGGCTTCGGGATTTTTTCAAAAAAATCTTTTTCTCCCGGTAAACTTGTCGACCGCTGATTTTTCTGCTGTGATAAAAAGCCTTCTGTTTCGACCGCCAAACCTCTCATAGGAGCATTTGCAACCGTGCGGCACTATTTTTGAGTGAATTGCCGAAAGTCAGATTTTTGCTGAAATTGTGACCCCGGGCTTAGGGGTTTTTTCAAAAAAATCTTTTTCTGCCGGTGAAGTTGTTGAGTGCTGATTTCTTGTCCTGTGATAAAAAGCCTTCTGTTTCGAACGCCAAACCTCTCAGGGGAGCATTTGGAACCGTTTGGCACCATTTTTGAGTCAATTGCTGAAAGTCAGATTTTTGCTGAAATTGTGACCCCGGGGCTTAGGGATTTTTTCAAAAAAATCTTTTTCTGCCGGTGAAGTTTTTGAGGGCTGATTTCTTGTCCTGTGATAAAAAGCCTTCTGTTTCGAATGCCAAACCTCTCAGGGGAGCATTTGTAACCATTTGGCACCATTTTTGAGTGAATTGCCGAAAGTCAGATTTTTGCTGAAATTGTGACCCCGGGGCTTAGGGATTTTTTCAAAAAAATATTTTTCTGCCGGTGAAGTTGTTTAGGGCTGATTTCTTGTCCTGTGATAAAAAGCCTTCTGTTTCGACCGCCAAACCTCTCATAGGAGCATTTGCAACCGTGCGGCAATATTTTTGAGTGAATTGCCGAAAGTCAGATTTTTGCTGAAATTGTGACCCCGGGGCTCAGGGATTTTTTCAAAAAAATCTTTTTCTGCCGGTTATCTTGTTGAGGGCTGATTTCTTCTGCTGTGATAAAAGGCCTTCTGTTTCGACCGCCAAACCTTTCAGGGGAGCATTTACAACCGTTTGGCACCATTTTTGAGTGAATTGCCGAAAGTCAGATTTTTAATGAAATTGTGAGCCCGGGGCTTAGGGATTTTTTCAAAAAAATCTTTTTCTGCTGGTTATCTTGTTGCGGGCTGATTTCTTGTCCTGTGATAAAAAGCCTTCTGTTTCGAACGCCAAACCTCTCAGGGGAGCAGTTGGAACCGTTTGGCACCATATTTGAGTGAATTGCTGAAAGTCAGATTTTTGTTGTAATTGTGACCCCGGGGGTTAGGGATTTTTTCAATAAAATCTTTTTCTCCCGGTTAACGTGTCGAGCGCTGATTTCTTGTCCTGTGATAAAAAGCCTTCTTTTTCGACCGCCAAACCTCTCATAGGAGCATTTGCAACCGTGCGGCACTATTTTTGAGTGAATTGCCGAAAGTCAGATTTTTGCTGCGGGGCTTAGGGATTTTTTCAAAAAAATCTTTTTCTGCCGTGGAAGTTGTTGAGTGCTGATTTCTTGTCCTGTGATAAAAAGCCTTTTATTTCGACCGCCAAACCTCTCAGGGGAGCATTTACAACCGTTTGGCACCATTTTTGAGTGAATTGCCGAAAGTCAGATTTTTGCTGTAAATGTGACCCCGGGGCTTAGGGATTTTTTTAAAAAATATTTTTCTCCCGGTTAACTTATCGAGCGCTGATTTCTTGTCCTGTGATAGAAAGCCTTCTGTTTCCACCGCCAAACCTCTCATAGGAGCATTTGCAACCGTTTGGCACCATTTTTGAGTGAATTGCCTAAAGTCAGACTTTTACTGAAATTGTGACCCCGGGGCTTAGGGATTTTTTCAAAAAAATCTTTTTCTGCCGGTGAAGTTGTTTAGGGCTGATTTCTTCTCCTGTTATAAAAAGCCTTCTGTTTCTACCGCCAAACCTCTCAGGGGAGCATTTGCAACCGTGCGGCACTATTTTTGAGTGAGTTGCCGAAAGTCAGATTTTTGCTGAAATTGTGACCCCGGGGGTTCGGGATTTTTTCAAAAAAATCTTTTTCTCCCGGTTAACTTGTTGAGCGCTGATTTCTTGTCCTTTGATAAAAAGCCTTCTGTTTCGACCGCCAAACCTTTCAGGGGAGCATTTACAACCATTTGGCACCATTTTTGAGTGAATTGCCGAAAGTCAGATTTTTGCTGAAATTGTGACCCCGGGGCTTAGGGATTTTTTCAAAAAAATCTTTTTCTCCCGGTTAACTTGTCGACCACTGATTTCTTGTCCTGTCATAAAAAGCCTTCTGTTTCGACCGCCAAACCTCTCAGGGGAGCATTTGCAACCGTGTGGCACCATTTTTGAGTGAATTGCCGAAAGTCAGATTTTTGCTGAAATTGTGACCCCGGGGCTTAGGGATTTTTTTTCAATTTTTTTTTTTTTTGCCGGTGAAGTTGTTGAGGGCTGATTTCTTGTCCTGTGATAAAAAGCCTTCTGTTTCGACCGCCAATCCTCTCAGGGGAGCATTTGCAACCGTGTGGCACCATTTTTGAGTGAATTGCCGAAAATCAGATTTTTGCTGAAATTGTGACCCCGGTTCAAAAAAATCTTTTTCTACCGGTTCAGATGTTGAGGGCTGATTTCTTGTCCTGTGATAAAAAGCCTTCTGTTTCGACCGCCAAACCTCTCAGTGGAGCATTTGTAACCGTTTGGCACCATTTTTGAGTGAATTGCCGAAAGTCAGATTTTTGCTGACATTGTGACCCCGGGCTTAGGGATTTTTTCAAAGAAATGTTTTTCTGCCGGTTAACTTGTTGAGGGCTGATTTCTTGTCCTGTGATAAAAAGCCTTCTGTTTCGACCGCCAAACCTCTCAGGGGAGCATTTGCAACCGTGCGGCACTATTTTTTTTTTTTTTTTGAATACAATGCATAAATAATAAACAACTTTACTTATATCATAACATAGTTTCCTCACTTCTTTGGACTCCCTCACGTCTCCCGCTCCCACTTACATCGTTAAGAAAATTTTTTCCAGGAAATTATCATCTTGTTTACAACCTTATATCCGCTCATTTAAATAAAATCTAACAGTTCTCCAAAAAGTTTGTATTTTCCTTAATCTCACTTATCGTCAAATTCAGATCTAATTCAGTGGTGTACAATTTTTTATGATCTAGCATCCTTCTTAACATTCAACCAAATTACAATATTTTTGTAGATAAATCTTAAATTTCTTCCAGTCTTCTTCAACCCTCTCTTCTCCCAGGTCTCGGATTCTGCCAGTCATCTCAGCCAGTTGCATGTAGTCCATCAGCTGCATCTGCCACTCTTCCAGTGTGGGTAGATCTTGAGTTTTCCAGTTCTTAGCGATGAGTACTCTTGCTGCTGTTGTTGCATACATAAAAAATGTTCGGTCCTTCTTTAACACCTTCTGGCCGACCATACCCAGAAGAAAGGCTTCTGGTTTCTTAGTGAAGGTATACTTAAATACCTTTTTCAACTCATTATATATCATTTCCCAGAAGGCCTTCACTTTAGGGAAGGTCCACCAGAGGTGAAAGAATGTTCCTTCACCTTCTCTACATTTCCAACATTTATTATCAGGCAAATGGTATATTTTAGCAAGTTTAACTGGGGTCATGTACCATCTATATATCATTTTCATTACATTTTCCTTCAGAGCATTACATGCAGTGAAGTTCAGCCCAGTGGTCCACAACCATTCCCAGACCTCAAACATAATGTTGTACCCAATATCCTGTGCCCACTTTATCATAGCCGATTTAACCATTTCATCTTGTGTGTTCCATTTTAACAGCAAGTTATACATTCTTGAAAGTACCTTAGTCTTAGGTTCTAGCAGTTCTGTTTCCAATTTCGATTTCTCCACCTGGAACCCTAACTTTTTGTCATTTTTAAAAACTTCTTTAATCTGAGCATAGTGTAACCAGTCTCGCACTTTGTCCTACATTTTCTCCAAACTCTACAATTTCCAAATGTCTCCATCTTTTTCTAGTATTTCCCAATATTTTGCGGCACTATTTTTGAGTGAGTTGCCGAAAGTCACATTTTTGCTGAAATTGTGACCCCGGGGCTTAGGGATTTTTCCAAAAAACATCTTTTTCTGCCGGTAAAGATGTTGAGGGCTGATTTCTTGTCCTGTGATAAAAAGCCTTCTGTTTCGACCGCCAAACCTCTCAGGGGAGCATTTGTAACCGTTTCGCACCATTTTTGAGTGAATTGCCAAAAATCAGATTTTTGCTGAAATTGTGACCCCGGTTCAAAAAAATCTTTTTCTACCGGTTAAGATGTTGAGGGCTGATTTCTTGTCCTGTGATAAAAAGCCTTCTGTTTCGACGGCCAAACCTCTCAGGGGAGCATTTGCAACCGTGCGGCACTATTTTTGAGTGAATTGTCGAAAATCAGATTTTTGCTGAAATTGTGACCCTGGGGCTTAGGGATTTTTTCAAAAAAATCATTTTCTGCCGCTTAAGTTCTGACCCCGGGGCTTAGGGATTTTTTCAAAAAAATCTTTTTCTGCCGGTTAAGATGTTGAGGACTGATTTCTTGTCCTGTGATAAAAAGCCTTCTGTTTCGACGGCCAAACCTCTCAGGGGAGCATTTGCAACCGTGCGGCACTATTTTTGAGTGAATTGTCGAAAATCAGATTTTTGCTGAAATTGTGACCCTGGGGCTTAGGGATTTTTTCAAAAAAATCATTTTCTGCCGCTTAAGTTCTGACCCCGGGGCTTAGGGATTTTTTCAAAAAAATCTTTTTCTGCCGGTTAAGATGTTGAGGACTGATTTCTTGTCCTGTGATAAAAAGCCTTCTGTTTCGACGGCCAAACCTCTCAGGGGAGCATTTGCAACCGTGCGGCACTATTTTTGAGTGAATTGTCGAAAATCAGATTTTTGCTGAAATTGTGACCCTGGGGCTTAGGGATTTTTTCAAAAAAATCATTTTCTGCCGCTTAAGTTGTGACCCCGGGGCTTAGGGATTTTTTCAAAAAAATATTTTTCTGCCGGTTAACTTGTTGAGGGCTGATTTCTTGTCCTGTGATAAAAAGCCTTCTGTTTCGACCGCCAAACCACTCAGGGGAGCATTTGCCACTGTGCGGCACTATTTTTGAATGAGTTGCCGAAAGTCAGATATCTGCTGAAATTGTGACCCCGGGGCTTAGGGGTTTTTTCAAAAAAATCGTTTTCTGCCGGTTAACTTGTTGAGGGCTGATTTCTTGTCCTGTGATAAAAAGCCTTCTGTTTCGACCGCCAAACCACTCAGGGGAGCATTTGCCACTGTGCGGCACCATTTTTGAGTGAATTGCCGAAAGTCAGATTTTTGCTGAAATTGTGACCCCGGGGCTCAGGGATTTTTTCAAAAAAATCTTTTTCTGCCGGTGAAGTTGTGACACCGGGGCTTAGGGATTTCTTGAAAAAAAATCTTTTTCTGCCGGGGAAGTTGTTGAGGGCTGATTTCTTGTCCTGTGATAAAAAGCCTTCTGTTACGACACCAAAACCTTTCATGGGAGCATTTGCAACCATTTGGCACCATTTTTGAGGGAATTGCCGAAAGTCAGATTTTTGCTGAAATTGAGACCGCGGGCTTTAGGGATTTTTTTTCAAAAAATCTTTTTCTGGAGGTGAAGTTGTTGAGGGCTGATTTCTTGTCCTGTGATAAAAAGCCTTCTGTTTCAACCGCCAAACCTCTCAGGGGAGCATTTAGAACCGTTTCGTACCATTTTTGAGTGAATTGCCGAAAGTCAGATTTTTGCTGAAATTGTGACCCCGGGGCTTAGGGATTTTTTTTCAATTTTTTTTTTCTACCGGTGAAGTTGTTGAGGGCTGATTTCTTGCCCTGTGATAAAAAGCCTTCTGTTTCGACCGCAAACCTCTCAGGGGAACATTTGCAACCGTTTGGCACCATTTTTGAGTGATTTGCCGAAAGTCAGATTTTTGCTGAAATTGTGACCCCCGGGCTTAGGGATTTTTTTTAAAAAAAATCTTTTTCTGCCGTTGAAGTTGTCGAGCGCACATTTCTTGTCCTGTGATAAAAAGCCTTCTGTTTCGACCGCAAAACCTCTCAGGGGAGCATTTGCAACCGTTTGGCACCATTTTTGAGTGAATTGCCGAAAGTCAGATTTTTGCTGAAATTGTGACCCCGGGGCGTAGGGATTTTTTTTAAAAAAAATCTTTTTCTGCCGGTGAAGTTGTTGAGGGCTGATTTCTTGTCCTGTGATAAAAAGACTTCTGTTTTGACCGCCAATCCTCTCAGGGGAGCATTTGCAACCGTGTGGCACCATTTTTGAGTGAATTGCCGCAAGTCAGATTTTTGCTTAAATTGTGACCCCGGGGCTTAGGGATTTTTTCAAAAAAATCTTTTTCTCCCGGTTAACTTGTCGAGGGCTGATTTCTTGTCCTGTGATAAAAAGCCTTCTGTTTTGACCGGGAAACCTTTCAGGGGAGCATTTAAAACCGTTTGGCACCATTTTTGAGTGAATTGCTGAAAGTCAGATTTTTGCTGTAATTGTGACCCCGGGGGTTAGGGATTTTTTCAAAAAAATCTTTTTCTGCCAGTGAAGTTGTTGAGGGCTGATTTCTGGTCCTATGTTAAAAATCCTGCTGTTTCAACCGCCAAACCTCTCAGGGGAGCATCTGCAACAACTTCACCGACTAAACAACAACAACATAGGGAAGTTTTTTAATGTTTACTGTTTTATTACCTTTTTATATGTTTTGGAAGCCGCCCAGAGTGGCTAGAGCAACCCAGGCAGATGGATGTGGTATAAATACAGTGGTACCTCGGGTTATATATGCTTCGGGTTACAGGTGCTTCAGGTTACAGACTCCGCTAACCCAGAAATAGTGCTTCAGGTTAAGAAATTTGCTTCTGAGAACAGAAATCGTGATCTGGCGGCGCGGTGACAGCAGGAGGCCCCATTAGCTAAAGTGGTGCTTCAGGTTAAGAACAGTTTCAGTTTAAGAACGGACCTCCGGAACGAATTAAGTACTTAACCTGAGGTACCACTGTAGTAAAATTGTTGTTACAGAACAGGGCACCCCTATTTTCATCAGAGAAATGTTGGAGGGTATGCTTTTGTCCTCACCTCAGTTTTGACTATGGGCTCCTCACACAGCTCCTCACTCACAACAGTGTGTTGCCCATCGCTCAGTTCTGATTTTATGCAGCCACTGCTGGCGGGGACATTTTGGGACCCAAAATATCCAACGCCACTAAATTCTGGTGTACTTTTTAACATAATAGTGTAAACAGGAATCAACATACAAACACTGAGAAGCCATTCCCCCCTCCCCACTACTTTATGTGGAAACAACTGGAAAAACCTCTCTGATTGAGGCTACCAACATGGTGCCTTTTTGTACAACGAACACTTCTTCGGTCATTCTTACTACTGCTTTACTACTACTTTACTACTGCTTTGCAACTACTTTACTACTGTTTTACTACTACTTTACTACTACTTTACTACTACTTTACTACCGCTTTACTACTACTTTACTACCATTTTACTACTACTTTACTACCATTTTACTACTACTTTACTACCGCTTTACTACTGCTTTACTACTACTTTACTACCATCTTACTACTGCTTTGCTACTACTTTACTACCATTTTACTACTATTTTTCTACAATTTTACTACAACTTTACTACTACTTTAAAGCTATTTTACTACTATTCCACCACTTTACTATTGGACCATTTTACTACCGCTTTACTACTCCTTTACTACTATCTTACTGCTGTTTCACTACTGCCTTACTACCATTTTACTACTATTTTACTACTGCGTTACTACCACTTTACTGCTAGTTTACTGCTACTATTCCAACACTTTACTATTGTTTTAGCATTACTTAACTGCTACTTCACTACTGGTTTACTATTGCTTTACTACCACTTTACTTCCACTTTACTACTGCTACTTTATTACTTATACTACTTTACTATTTATACCCCTATTTATACAGTAGACCTTCCTGAACAATGGCATGCCTGTCTATAGTAACAAATAGTATTGTTACTATTTTATTAATTCTATATACTGCCCTTCATCCGTAGATTTAAGGTTGGTTTACAACTTAAAAATGCAAGGTAAAAAACACAAAATACACAATAAAAACAAGAACAAGAACAAACCAATAAGCCTCCTCCCTCAACCTCTCCTTTGGCTTGTCCTTCACTCATGACTTCTCTCTTGTTCCTTGATCTTAACTTCCCCACTTTTGCAAACCTTCCAGTTGTCCCTAATTTTGCCGGGACAGTCCCAGATTTATTGAAGCTGTCCTGGTTTCTGATGTTATCCTGCTTTTCCTTAGGACGTCCCTATGTTCATGGGAGAAATGTTGGATGGTATGGAGTTATACATAGAATAGAATGATAGAATGATCTCGATACGAATCCAAGGCAGACCTTTTAACATCACAGTAATCCAAGTTTATGCACCAGCTACTGGTGCTGGAGAAACTGAAATTGACCAATTCTATGAAGACTTACAACACCTTATAGAAGTGACACCAAAGAAGGATGTTCTTCTCATTATAGGGGATTGGAATGCTAAAGTAGGGAGGCAAGAGATAAGAGGAACAACTGGCAAGTTTGGCCTTGGAGATCAAAACGAAGCAGGGCAAAGGCTAATAGAGTTCTGTCAAGAGAACAAGCTGGTCATCACAAACACGCTTTTCCAACAACACAAGAGACGACTCTACACATGGACATCACCAGATGGGCAGCATCAAAATCAGATTGATTATATTCTCTGCAGCCAAAGATGGAGAGGCTCTATACAGTCAGCAAAAACAAGACCTGGAGCTGATCATCAGCTTCTTATAGCAAAATTCAAACTTAAACTGAAGAAAGTAGGGAAAACCACTGGGCCGGTAAGATATCATCTAAGTCAAATCCCTTATGAATACACAGTGGAAGTGACGAACAGGTTTAAGGATTTAGATTTGGTGGACAGAGTGCCTGAAGAACTATGGATGGAGGCTCGTAACATTGTACAGGAGGCAACAACGAAAACCATCCCAATGAAAAGGAAATGCAAGAAAGCAAAGTGGCTGTCCAACGAGGCCTTACACATAGCGGAGGAGAGAAGGCAAGCAAAATGCGAGGGAGATAGTGAAAGATACAGGAAATTGAATGCAGATTTCCAAAGAATAGCAAGGAGAGACAAGAAGGCCTTCTTAAACGAGCAATGCAAACAATAGAGGAAAACAACAGAATGGGAAGAACCAGAGATCTGTTCAAGAAAATTGGAGATATGAAAGGAACATTTCGTACAAAGATTACCATAATAAAGGACAAAAGTGGTAAGGACCTAACAGAAGCAGAAGACATCAAGAAGAGGTGGCAAGAATACACAGAGGAATTATACCAGAAAGATATGGATTTCTCGTACACCCCAGGTAGTGTGGTTGCTGACCTTGAGCCAGACATCCTGGAAAGTGAAGTCAAATGGGCCTTAGAAAGCACTGCAAATAACAAGGCCAATAGAAGTGATGGTATTCCAGCTGAACTATTTAAAATTTTAAAAGAGGATGCTGTTAAGGTGCTACACTCAATATGCCAGCAAATTTGGAAAACTCAGCAGTGGCCAGAAGATTGGAGAAGATCAGTCTACATCCCAATCCCAAAGAAGGGCAGTGCCAAAGAATGCTCCAACTACCGCACAATTGCACTCATTTCACACGCTAGCAAGGTTATGTTTAAAATTCTACAAGGAAGGCTCAAGCAGTATGTGGATCGAGAACTCCCAGAAGTGCAAGCTGGATTTAGAAGTGCAAGCTGGATTTACTTTGCTACTGCTTTACTACCGCTTTTACTACTACTGTACTACCATTTTACTACTGCTTTACTATGACTTTACTACTACCTTACTACTACTTTACTACTGCTTTACTACTACTTTACTACTACTTTACTACCATTTTACTACCGCTTTACTACCGCTTTACTACTACTTTACTGCCATATTACTACTGCTTTACTACTTCATTACTGTTTTACTATCATTTTACTACTACTTTACTACCATTTTACTACTACTTTACTATTACTTTAAAGCTATTTTACTACTATTCCACCACTCAAAAATGGTGCCAAACGAATGCCAATGCTCCCCTGAGTGGTTTGGCGCTCGAAACAGAAGGCTTTTTATCACAGGACAAGAAATCAGCCCTCAACAACTTCACCGGCAGAAAAAGATTTTTTTGAAAAAATCCCTAAGCCCCGGAGTCACAATTTCAGCAAAAATCGGACTTTCGGCAACTCACTCAAAAATGGTGCCACACGGTTGCAAATGCTCCCCTGAGAGGTTTTGCAGTCGAAACAGAAGGCTTTTTATCACAGGACAAGAAATCAGCCCTCGACAAGTTAACCGGAACCAAAAGGCAGTTACTTTACCCTAATGTCAATACAGACAATAATAATACAGATATTAAATCCTTTGACTCAATACACAACAATTTATATGCAGAATGCATCATGCGAAAGGCTGGGCTGGATGAATCCCAAGCTGGAATTAAGATTGCCGGAAGAAATATCAACAACCTCAGATATGCAGATGACACAACCTTGATGGCAGAAAGTGAGGAGGAATTAAAGAACCTTTTAATGAGGGTGAAAGAGGAGAGCGCAAAATATGGTCTGAAGCTCAACATCAAAAAAACGAAGATCATGGCCACTGGTCCCATCACCTCCTGGCAAATAGAAGGGGAAGAAATGGAGGCAGTGATAGATTTTACTTTCTTGGGCTCCATGATCACTGCAGATGGTGACAGCAGCCACAAAATTAAAAAACGCCTGCTTCTTGGGAGAAGGGCAATGACAGGCCTAGACAGCATCTTGAGAAGTAGAGACGTCACCTTGCCAACAAAGGTCCGTATAGTTTAAGCCATGGTTTTCCCTGTAGTGATGTATGGAAGTGAGAGCTGGACCATAAAGAAGAATTGATGCTTTTGAATTATGGTTAAGAGCGGTGGACTCGTAATCTGGGGAACCGGGTTCGATTCCCCGCTCCTCCACATGCAGCTGCTGGGTGACCTTGGGCTAGTCACACTTCTCTGAAGTCTCTCAGCCCCACTCACCTCACAGAGTGTTTGTTGTGGGGGAGGAAGGGAAAGGAGAATGTTAGCCGCTTTGAGAGACCTTAAAGGGAGTGAAAGGCGGGATATCAAATCCAAACTCTTCTTCTTCTTCTTCTTCTTCTTCTTCTTCTTCTTCTGCAAGAAGATCAAACGCATCCATTCTTAAGGAAATCAGCCCTGAGTGCTCACTGGAAGGACAGATCGTGAAGCTGAGGCTCCTGTACTTTGGCCACCTCATGAGATGAGAAGACTCCCTGGAGAAGACACTGATGCTGGGAAAGATGGAGGGCACAAGGAGAAGGGGGCGACAGAGGACGAGATGGTTGGATAGTGTTTTCGAGGTTACCAGCATGAGTTTGACCAAACTGCGGGAGGTAGTGGAGGACAGAGGTGCCTGGCGTGCTCTGGTCCATGGGGTCACGAAGAGTCGGACACGACTAAACGACTAAACAACAACAACATAGGGAAGTTTTTTAATGTTTACTGTTTTATTACCTTTTTATATGTTTTGGAAGCCGCCCAGAGTGGCTAGAGCAACCCAGGCAGATGGATGTGGTATAAATACAGTGGTACCTCGGGTTACATATGCTTCAGGTTACAGATGCTTCAGGTTACAGACTCTGCTAACCCAGAAATAGTGCTTCAGGTTAAGAAATTTGCTTCTGACAACAGAAATCGTGATCCCCCGTGGTCACAATTACAGCAAAAATCTGACTTTCGGCAATTCACTCAAAAATGGTGCCAAACGGTTGCAAATGCTCCCCTGAGAGATTTTGCGGTTGAAACAGCAGGATTTTTAACACAGGACAAGAAATCAGCCCTCAACAACTTCACCGGCAGAAAAAGATTTTTTTGAAAAAATCCCTAAGCCCCGGGGTCACAGGAGGGGCCAACATGGCGCCGAGGTAAGACGCGCTTACCTGTGCTCTTCGGACTTCTTTTAATCTTCTTTTAATCTTTTATATTTTATCTTAACTGACCCATGCTACGGAAACTCTCTGAGAGATTTGGCCCTGCTCCAGACTGCTGTAGGCTGCTCTTTGTTCCTCTCATATCAGTGGGCCGGCCTTAGCTGCTAAAAGAGTTGAGAACGCCGTTATCTTAATTGTGTGTCAAGTGTTATGTTATTTTACGAATCGTATAATCCTTGGCCTGAGGAAAGTATGGGTCAGAAAAAATGCTTGAGAGACTTTGACGAGCCCCTATCATCCCCTAAACCAAAACTATCAAGGTTGGTGCCACACCGGAATAGAGGAGGGAGTGACCATGCCGAGCAGTGCTTTGCAGTGGAAACCCAAAATCGCTTCCTACCTCTAATTGATTTAGAAGCTACTCCAATTCCGATGACTCAAAATGTTCCAAAAGTAAAGCCTGTAAAGGAGAATACGAAAGAAAAACTCTCATCACAGGAAGATGGTTTGGCATCTGATATGGGGGAGTTCCCCGGTTGTGAGCAGTTACACTTAGTAATTAAGACCCTTCACTGTATTTTTAAAAGGCTGGACGAGGTATCTGCACAACTATCCAATATCCTGCAGATAATCGAAAAACTTGAATCAACAACACAATCTTCAGTTTGTGAGGTCAATAACTTATTGCCTCACCCCAATTCAGATAAAATAAAGGAGACTAAAATTAAATATATCTTAAATTCCAAATTGAACAATCAGATATTAACTCTGCAACCCAAGAAAAGTTGCCTTTCTGTCAGGTCGGATATAGGAAGATGGTCAACGCTAGAAGGGGCTAAAGACTGTTTAAGCAAACTTTTAAAAATTAGGAAACATCAGATTGACCTATATGCTGTGATGCCCCTTCTCCGGCAGACCAACTTCTTGAAGGTAATACTTGCGTTCCACTCTGAAAAGATACCATCTATTATTGTTAGGAGGAAAACGCTTTTGTCCATGGCCGACATCGTAGCAACGAGGGTTTTTGCAGACAGCAAGATCAAACCCCTTCTAAATAGGTGCCCTGGCGGTGAGGACATTAGGACAAGAGACTCTGCCTTACTTCAAAATACTGTCAGGCCCCACCGCGATGTCTCTGCAGCGTGCCATCCTCGACCAAACTCGATACCTTCTCAAACAGCCATATATGAGGACGATAATCTGCAGACTGCCCTTGACGAAAGGGAACTTATTGATTCGTTCAGAGCCCTCCCTCCGAAAGAACAGTCGGTGATGATGCAAAGATTTGACACGCTTAAATCTCAGCTTTTGCAAGTCCAACATAGAGGGGAAGATACTAACGAGGTCTCAAATAATCCCACTTGGGCTCACTGGTCAGAAGTGGTTGACCTTCTTCAGCTCAGCCCCAATCTGAAAACAAAAACCATCCGACAAGACTCAAATCTTCAAGTTGTTTCTGCCCCGTGCGCTACATCACGAGACGACCAGGCTCTGCCATCCTCACTGAACCCTCATCTATATTCATCGACCAACATACCTAAGGACGAAATTCTGATTTCTCTACTTGACTCAAATCCCTCTTTAACTCACTCATCTATGCCAGAGCTAGAATCTTCTCCAATTTCGACCAGATATAGAAGTAGTCCACAAATGATGCCCCTGAGAGAGCCTTCCGCAATTCCCGCCCCCGTGATGCCCCCTCAATTACCTTCTTCAAAGGAAACTGCGAATGTTACACCTCGGGACCCGCCGTCGGAAACGATTGAAGACCCGATGGGACGCATCAATAAAATCATCCAAATGTCGGATGATATATCTGCGAGAGGGTTTCCTCCGACGGACTCAATTTCTCCCTCCCTGGGTATTTCTCTGTCAAGTTGTACCAAGAATTTCAAAATGAAGAGACTTCCTGTTCAGGGATCTACTTTCAGTGGATCATCCACGGTGTGCCAACAGTCGAACCAAATTGTTAAAAACTTTAATTTGGAGGGCTCCTCACAGTTACCATCTTCCCAAAGTAAAATAACTGACTTTTTTGTTACATCTTCTGTCTTTAACAGAGAGTCTGCCCCCCCTCCGTTATGACTGTTAAAAGAACAACACAGAAGTCCCCACCTAGCAGTCCTAAGTTGGAACATTGCTGGCTGGAAAAGGAAAAGATTAGATCCCGAATTTCTGTCCTATATAAACTCTTTTCAGATAATCCTTTTGCAAGAAACACGGGGAGAAGATAGAATAGATATAAATGGCTTTGAACTGATATCACTTCCAGCTATCCCCTCCCAGAAAGGTGGCCGGTCCAGAGGCGGTCTTGCAATCGCCATATCGCTTAAAATGAGAGCTAAACTCTCGCTAGTTCAGACTTTTCCTCCTTTTGCTTTTACTGGTCTGATTTCAAGTGAAAAATTCTCTCTATTAATCACCAATGTTTATCTTCCTCCAGGTGGTCTTACATCAGACCTCCATTATAGATGGGATTCTCTGGAAGATCATTTATTGGCATGCTATGCTATGTACCCTAATATTCCATTGATAATGGGTGGTGACTTTAATGCACGTACAGCCACCAACTGGAATGGGATAATTAAGGCCAAGTGGTGGGTATCTCCCCCCTACCCAAAATCTGATTTAATCTCTTTTACATCAAGAAGATCTAAGGACAACAGAGTGAATGAGGCAGGAGTCCTTCTTTATCAATTGGCCATTCGTATGAATTTGAACATTTTAAATGGCAACTGCCCTCCGGACGTGCCAGGTGAATTCACTCACTTGGGCACATCATCAAATAGTGTCCTAGACTATCTTCTAGTTTCAGAAGACCTATTTTCAAACTTCTTTTATTTCAAAGTAGATAATGTACATTCCAGTGACCACCTACCTCTAGCGGCCAAGCTAATGCTTGACTGGCACCCGGTTAGCGGTACACACCCAATTCATGTAGGTTTAAATGCCACAGCTCAAGTAAGAGGCATTAAATGGTCTATGAAACAGGCCCAAAAATATGCAGAATTCTTCCAGAGGAATATCTCAGAATCCCTTATTGTTTCATTGGCGGAGTTGTCTGAACCAAATAGGATACTGGAGTGGTTCTCCCACTTCTCTGCAGATTTAACTAGCTTCTTTACGATGCCGGCTCACCTGGTTAACCGAGATCAACCCAGGTTCGGTGCACCTTGGTTTGATGCCACATCTACAACAGATATAAATCTTCTGGAGCTGAAACTCTCCCCCCAGAGTACTTGCAGGCCAAAATTGCTTACAAACAGGCACAGAAGTCAGCCAAGCACGAGGGGCAGCTAAGACGTTGGCAAGCGCTGATTGCTGCCTCTAAGCCTCGCAGCTCTCGCGGTTTTTGGAATTTAATCAACAAAAGATCGAGGAAATACCCATTGACGGTTATCCCAGCCCCGACATGGGAACAATTTCTAAGAAAATATTTCTCCCAGACAGATATCTCTAACATTCAATCTGATACTCTTTCAAGTCACTTGCCCATATGGCCAGATACTGACCCGGAGGAAGTAGTAGATTTAATTGCTAAACTGAAAACTGATAAAGCCCCAGGGCCCGATCTGATCCCCGCGGAAGCTATCAAACAACACCCAACATGGTGGGCTAAAATTCTTGCAAAAATCTTTGATGCAATCAATGCCACGGGCCAGATACCTAGATCATGGAAGGAGTCCATCATAATTCCCATATATAAAAAAGGACCACCAGAGGACCCAGGAAACTATCGTAACATCAGTTTATTATCAATCATCGGGAAAATCTATACTCGCTTCCTGCTAACCAGACTAACCCAATGGGCCGAAGATTCCAATCTGATAGGCCATGAACAGGTCGGGTTTAGACCAAATCGCGCTTCTATTGACCATGCAATAATTCTATATCATTTGGCGCGGAAGTATTCTTCCCCTATTCATGGTCTTCTATGTGCTGCTTTTATAGACCTGAAGGCGGCTTTTGACAGTATCTCTAGAGAGCTGTTATGGGAAAAACTGGCAAAGTGGGGCATAGATAAAAGGCTGTTGTGGCTTATGATTAAATTACATGAAGGGACGGCCGCTAGGGTGAGGTTAACACCTGAGGGCGACCGCACAAACTCTGTACCAATAAATAAGGGGGTACAACTAGGGTGCATCCTTGCCCCCTATTTTTTTAACGCAAATCTCCTTCACATTACTTACAGTCTCTAGATGTACCGTGTTATGGCCTTGAGGATAAAGATGGTGCATAGAGTTTACTGGATTTTTAATAGTCATGCAGCATTCCATGAAGTCTTTTATATGAAAGAACTGAAATCAGGAATCTAGCGACCTGTAATGTTCTATAAGAGTCAATGTCCTAGAGTAGATAAGCTAGATGTAATTCAGGTGGTTTAGAAGGAATTTCCAGAATGATTGAACTCAGGATCCTTGATCGAGGAACAATGTATAAGGGGCAATTAAACAAGATATGATAGAGGGATTCTATTGATTTGTTGTCACATGCGCATAAAACAGAGGTTTTACCATTAGAAAATCTATTGCTCAGCACATTTGAGGGGAACACATTAAATCTGGCTCTAACAAATGCGAATCTATGCGACGCAGCCGATAAAGTAGACAGATATCGAGGTATCTGGGACATAGATGTAATGTCCTGATTTATCGGGGAACATGTACCTCCACCTGTAGTAAATGCTCCCCTGAGAGGTTTTGCGGTCGAAACAGAAGGCTTTTTATCACAGGACAAGAAATCAGCCCTCGACAAGTTAACCGGCAGAAAAAGATTTTTATGAAAAAATCCCTAAGCCCCGGGGTCACAATTTCAGCAAAAATCTGACTTTTGGCAATTCACTCAAAAATGGTGCCACACGGTTGCAAATGCTCCCATGAGAGGATTAGCGGTCGAAACAGAAGGCTTTTTATCACAGGACAAGAAATCTGCGCTCGACAAGATAAAATCTGACTTATGACAATTCACTCAAAAATGGTGCCAAACGGTTGTAAATGCTCCACAGAAAGGATTGCCGGTCGAAACAGAAGGCTTTTTATCACAGGACAAGAAATCAGCCCTCAACAACTTCACCGGCATAAAAAAAAAATTGAAAAAAAATCCCTAAGCCCCGGGGTCAAAATTTCATCAAAAATCTGACTTTCGGCAATTCACTCAAAAATGGTACGAAACGGTTGCAAATGCTCCCCTGAAAGGTTTGCCGGTTCGAAACAGAAGGCATTTCATCACAGGACAAGAAATCAGCCCTCGACAAGTTAACCGGGAGAAAAAGATTTTTTTGAAAAAATCCCTAAGCCCCGGGGTCACAATTTCATCAAAAATCTGATTTTCGGCAATTCACTCAAAAATGGTATGAAACGGTTGCAAATGGTCCCCTGAGTGGTTTGGCGGTCGAAACAGAAGGCTTTTTATCACAGGACAAGAAATCAGCCCTCAACAACTTCACTGGCAGAAAAAGATTTTTTTGAAAAAATCCCTAAGCCCCGGGGTCACAATTTCAGCAAAAATCTGACTTTCGGCAATTCACTAAAAAATGGAGCCACGCGGTTGCAGATGCTCCCCTGAGAGGTTTGGCGGTCGAAACAGCAGGATTTTTAACACAGGACAAGAAATCAGCCCTCAACAACTTCCCCGGCAGAAAAAGATTTTTTTTTTAAAAAAAATCCCTAAGCCCCGGGGTCACAATTTCAGCAAAAATCTGACTTTCGGCAATTCACTTAAAAATGGTGCCAAACGGTTACAAATGCTCCCCTGAGAGGTTTGGCGGTCGAAACTGAAGGCTTTTTATCACAGGACAAGAAATCAGCCCTCAACAACTTCACCGGCAGAAAAAGATTTTTTTCGAAAAATCCCTAAGCCCCGGGGTCAGAATTTCAGCAAAAATCTGATTTTTGGCAATTCACTCAAAAATGGTGCTACACGGTTGCAAAGGCTCCCCTGAAAGGTTTGGCGGTTGAAACAGAAGGCTTTTTATCACAGGACAAGAAATCAGCCCTCAACAACTTCACCTCCAGAAAAAGATTTTTTTGAAAAAATCCCTAACTCCGGGAGTCACAATTACAGCAAAAATCTGACTTTCGGCAATTCACTCAAAAATGGTGCGAAACGGTTGCAAATGCTCCACTGAGAGGATTGGCCGTCGAAACAGAAGGCTTTTTTATCACAGGACAAGAAATCAGCCCTCAACAACTTCACCGGCAGAAAAAGTTTTTTTTGAAAAAATCCCTAAGCCCCGGGGTCACAATTTCAGCAAAAATCTGACTTTCGGCAACTCACTCAAAAATAGTGCCAAACGGTTACAAATGCTCCACTGAGAGGATTGGCCGTCGAAACAGAAGGCTTTTTATCACAGGACAAGAAATCAGCCCTCAACAACTTCACCGGCAGAAAAAGATTTTTTTGAAAAAATCCTTAAGCCCCGGGGTCACAATGTCAGCAAAAATATGACTTTCGGCAATTCACTCAAAAATGGGGCGAAACGGTTGCAAATGCTCCCCTGGAAGGTTTGCCAGTCGAAACAGAAGGCTTTTTATCACAGGACAAGAAATCAGCCCTAAACAACTTCACCGGCAGAAAAAGATTTTTTTGAAAAAATCCCTAAGCCCCGGGGTCACAATTTCAGCAAAAATCTAAGTTTCGGCATTTCACTCAAAAATGGTGCCGCATGGTTTAAAATGCTCCCCTGAGAGTTTTGTCGGTTGAAACAGAAGGCTTTTTATCACAGGACAAGAAATCAGCCCTCAACAACTTCACCGGCAGAAAAAGATTTTTTTGAAAAAATCCTTAAGCCCCGGGGTCACAATGTCAGCAAAAATATGACTTTCGGCAAGTCACTCAAAAATGGGGCGAAACGGTTGCAAATGCTCCCCTGGAAGGTTTGCCAGTCGAAACAGAAGGCTTTTTATCACAGGACAAGAAATCAGCCCTAAACAACTTCACCGGCAGAAAAAGATTTTTTTGAAAAAATCCCTAAGCCCCGGGGTCACAATTTCAGCAAAAATCTAAGTTTCGGCATTTCACTCAAAAATGGTGCCGCATGGTTTCAAATGCTCCCCTGAGAGTTTTGTCAGTTGAAACAGAAGGCTTTTTATCACAGGACAAATAATCACCCCCAACATGTTAACTGGCAGAAAAAGATTTTTTTGTAAAAATCCCAAAAATCTGACTTTCGGCAATTCACTCAAAAATGGTGCCAAATAGTTGCAAATGATCTCCTGAGAGGTTTGGCGGTCGAAACAGAAGGCTTTTTATCACAGGACAAGAAATCAGCCCTCAACAACTTCACCGGCAGAAAAAGATTTTTTTGAAAAAATCCCTAAGCCCCGGGGTCACAATTTCAGCAAAAATCTGACTTTCGGCAATTCACTCAAAAATGGTGCCAAACTGTTACAAATGCTCCCCTGAGAGGTTTGGCGGTCGAAACAGAAGGCTTTTTATCACAGGACAAAAATCACCCCTCAACATCTTAACCGGCAGAAAAAGATTTTTTTGTAAAATTCCCAAAAATCTGACTTTCGGCAATTCACTCAAAAATGGTGCCAAATAGTTGCAAATGATCTTCTGAGAGGTTTGGCGGTTGTAACAGAAGGCTTTTTATCACAGGACAAGAAATCAGCCCTCAACATCTTAACCGGCAGAAAAAGATTTTTTTGTAAAAATCCCAAGAATCTGACTTTCGGCAACTCACTCAAAAATGGTGCCAAATAGCTGCAAATGCACCCGTGAGTCCTTTGGTGTTCGAAACAGGAGGCTTTTTATCTCAGGAAAAGAAATCTGCCCTCGACAAGTTGTGACCCCGGGGCATAGGGATTTTTTCAAAAAAATCTTTTTCTGCCGGTGAAGTTGTTGAGCGCTGATTTCTTGTCCTGTGATAAAAAGCCTTCTGTTTCGACCGCCAAACCACTCAGGAGATCATTTGCAACTATTTGGCACCATTTTTGAGTGAATTGCCGAAAGTCAGATTTTTGCTGAAATTGTGACCCCAGGTCTTCGGGATTTTTTCAAAAAAATCTTTTTCTGCCAGTTAACATGTTGGGGGTGATTTCTTGTCCTGTGATAAAAAGCCTTCTGTTTCGACCGACAAAACTCTCAGGGGAGCATTTGAAACCATGCGGCACCATTTTTGAGTGAAATGCCGAAAGTTAGATTTTTGCTGAAATTGTGACACCGGGGCTTAGGGATTTTTTCAAAAAATTCTTTTTCTGCTGGTTAAGATGTTGGGGGCTGATTTCTTGTCGTGTGATAAAAAGCCTTCTGTTTCGACCACCAATCTTCTCAGAGGAGCATTTGCAACCGTTTGGCACCATTTTTGAGTGAATTGCCAAAAATCAGATGTTTGCTGAAATTGTGACCCCGGGGCTTAGGGATTTTTTCAAAAAAATCTTTTTCTGCCAGTTAACATGTTGGGGGCTGATTTCTTGTCCTGTGATAAAATGCCTTCTGTTTCGACCCCCAAAACTCTCAGGGGAGCATTTGCAACCGTTTGGCACCATTTTTGAGTGAATTGCCGAAAGTCAGATTTTTGCTGAAATTGTGACCCAGGGGCTTAGAGATTTTTCAGAAAACATCTTTTTCTGCCGCTTAACTTGTCGAGGGCTGATTTCTTGTCCGGTGATAAAAAGCCTTCTGTTTCGACCTCCAAACCTCTCAGGAGATCATTTGCAACCGTTTGGCACCATTTTTGAGTGGATTGCCGAAAGTCAGGTTTTTGCTGACATTGTGACCCAGGGGCTTAGAGATTTTTCAGAAAACATCTTTTTCTGCCGGTGAAGTTGTTTAGGGCTGATTTCTTGTCCTGTGATAAAAAGCCTTCTGTTTCGACCGCCAAACTTCTCAGGAGATCATTCGCAACCGTTTGGCACCATTTTAAAGTGAACTGCCGAAAGTCAGATTTTTGCTGAAATTGTGACCCCGGGGCTTAGGGATTTTTTCAAAAAAATCTTTTTCTGCCGGTGAAGTTGTTGAGGGCTGATTTCTTGTCCTGTGATAAAAAGCCTTCTGTTTCGAGCGCCAAACCACTCAGGGGTGCATTTCTAACAGTTTGGCACCATTTTTGAGTGAATTGCCGAAAGTCAGATTTTTGCTGAAATTGTGACCCCGGGGCTTAGGGATTTTTTCAAAAAAATCTTTTTCTGCCAGTTAACATGTTGGGGGTGATTTCTTGTCCTGTGATAAAAAGCCTTCTGTTTCGACCGACAAAACTCTCAGGGGAGCATTTGAAACCATGCGGTACCATTTTTGAGTGAAATGCCGAAAGTTAGATTTTTGCTGAAATTGTGACCCCGGGGCTTAGGGATTTTTTCAAAAAAATCTTTTTCTGCTGGTTAAGATGTTGGGGGCTGATTTCTTGTCCTGTGATAAAAAGCCTTCTGTTTCGACCGCCAATCCTCTCAGAGTAGCATTTGCAACCGTTTGGCAACATTTTTGAGTGAATTGCCAAAAGTCAGATTTTTGCTGACATTGTGACCCCGGGGCTTAGGGATTTTTTCAAAAAAATCTTTTTCTGCCAGTTAACATGTTGGGGGCTGATTTCTTGTCCTGTGCTAAAAAGCCTTCTGTTTCGACTGCAAACCTTTCAGGGGAGCATTTGCAACCGTTTGGCACCATTTTTGAGTGAATTGCCAAAAGTCAGATTTTTGCTGATATTGTGACCCCGGGGCTTAAGGATTTTTTCAAAAAAATCTTTTTTCTGCCGGTGAAGTTATTTAGCGCTGATTTCTTGTCCTGTGATAAAAAGCCTTCTGTTTCGACCGCCAAACCACTCAGGAGATCATTTGCAACTATTTGGCACCATTTTTGAGTGAATTGCCGAAAGTCAGATTTTTGCTGAAATTGTGACCCCAGGTCTTCGGGATTTTTTCAAAAAAATCTTTTTCTGCCAGTTAACATGTTGGGGGTGATTTCTTGTCCTGTGATAAAAAGCCTTCTGTTTCGACTGCCAAAACTCTCAGGGGAACATTTGCAACCGTTTGGCACCATTTTTGAGTGAATTGCCAAAAATCAGATGTTTGCTGAAATTGTGACCCCGGGGCTTAGGGATTTTTTCAAAAAAATCTTTTTCTGCCGGTGAAGTTGTTGAGGGCTGATTTCTTGTCCTGTGATAAAAAGCCTTCTGTTTCTACCGCCAATCCTCTCAGTGTAGAATTTGTAACCGTTTGGCACTATTTTTGAGTGAGTTGCCGAAAGTCAGATTTTTGCTGAAATTGTGACCCCGGGGCTTAGGGATTTTTTCAAAAAAATCTTTTTCTGCCGGTGAAGTTGTTTAGGGCTGATTTCTTGTCCTGTGATAAAAAGCCTTCTGTTTCGACCGCCAATCCTCTCAGAGGAGCATTTGCAACCGTTTGGCACCATTTTTGAGTGAATTGCCAAAAATCAGATGTTTGCTGAAATTGTGACCCCAGGGCTTAGGGATTTTTTCAAAAAATCTTTTTCTGCTGGGTAAGATGTTGGGGGCTGATTTCTTGTCCTGTGATAAAAAGCCTTCTGTTTCTACCGCCAATCCTCTCAGTGTAGAATTTGTAACCGTTTGGCACTATTTTTGAGTGAGTTGCCGGAAGTCAGATTTTTGCTGAAATTGTGACCCCAGGGCTTAGGGATTTTTTCAAAAAATCTTTTTCTGCTGGGTAAGATGTTGGGGGCTGATTTCTTGTCCTGTGATAAAAAGCCTTCTGTTTCGACCGCCAATCCTCTCAGAGGAGCATTTGTAACCGTTTGGCACTATTTTTGAGTGAGTTGCCGAAAGTCAGATTTTTGCTGAAATTGTGACCCCGGGGCTTAGGGATTTTTTCAAAAAAATCTTTTTCTGCCGGTGAAGTTGTTTAGGGCTGATTTCTTGTCCTGTGCTAAAAAGCCTTCTGTTTCGACCGCCAAACCACTCAGAGGAGCATTTGAAACCGTTTGGCACCATTTTTGAGTGAATTGCCGATAGTCAGATTTTTGCTGAAATTGTGACCCCGGGGCTTTTCTGCCAATGAAGTTGTTGAGGGCTGATTTCTTGTCCTGTGATAAAAAGCCTTCTGTTTCGACCGCCAATCCTCTCAGTGGAGCATTTGTAACCGTTTGGCACTATTTTTGAGTGAGTTGCCGAAAGTCAGATTTTTGATGAAATTGTGACCCCGACACTTAAGGATTTTTTCAAAAAAATCTTTTTCTGCCGGTGAAGTTGCTTAGGGCTGATTTCTTGTCCTGTGCTAAAAAGCCTTCTGTTTCGACTGGCAAACCTTTCAGGGGAGCATTTGCAACCGTTTGGCACCATTTTTGAGTGAATTGCCAAAAGTCAGATTTTTGCTGACATTGTGACCCCGGGGCTTAAGGATTTTTACAAAAAAATCTTTTTTCTGCCGGTGAAGTTATTTAGGGCTGATTTCTTGTCCTGTGATAAAAAGCCTTCTGTTTCGACCATCAAGCCTCTCAGGGGAGCATTTGCAACCGTGCGGCACCATTTTTGAGTGAGTTGCCGAAAGTCAAGATTTTTGCTGAAATTGTGACCCCGGGGCTTAGGGATTTTTTCAAAGAAATCATTTTCTGCCGGTGAAGATGTTGGGGGCTGATTTCTTGTCCTGTGATAAAATGCCTTCTCTTTCTACTGCCAAAACTCTCAGGGGAGCATTTGCAACCGTTTCGCACCATCTTTGAGTGAATTGCCGAAAGTCAGATTTTTGCTGAAATTGTGACCCAGGGGCTTAGAGATTTTTCGGAAAACATCTTTTTCTGCCGGTGAAATTGTTTAGGGCAGATTTCTTTTCCTGAGATAAAAAGCCTTCTGTTTCGACTGGCAAACCTTTCAGGGGAGCATTTGCAACCGTTTGGCACCATTTTTGAGTGAATTGCCGAAAGTCAGATTTTTACTGACATTGTGACCCCGGGGCTTAGGGAATTTTTCAAAAAAAACTTTTTCTGCCGGTTAAGTTGTCGAGGGCTGATTTCTTTTCCTGAGATAAAAACCCTTCTGTTTCGACCGTCAAACCTCTCAGGGAAGCATTTGCAACCGTTTGGCACCATTTTTGAGTGAATTGCCGAAAGTCAGATTTTTGATGAAATTGTGACCCCAGGGTTTAGGGAATTTTTCAAAAACATCTTTTTCTCCCGGTTAACTTGTCGAGGGCTGATTTCTTGTCCTGTGATCAAAAGCCTTCTCTTTCGACCGCCAAACCTCTCAGGGCAGCATTAGCATACGTTTGGCACCATTTTTGAGTGAAGTGCCGAAAGTCGGATTTTTGCTGAAATTGTGACCCCGGGGCTTAGGGATTTTTTGAAAAAAATCTTTTTCTGCCGGTGACTTTGTTGAGGGCTGATTTCATGTCCTGTGATCAAAAGCCTTCTGTTTCGACCGCCAAAACTCTCAGTCGATCATTTGCAACCGTTTGGTACTATTTTTGAGTGAATTGCCGAAAGTCAGATTTTTGCTGAAATTGTGACCCCGGGGCTTAGGGATTTTTTCAAAAAAAATCTTTTTCTGCCGGTGAAGTTGTTGAGGGATCATTTCTTGTCCTGTGATAAAAAGCCTCCTGTTTCGAGCACCAAAGGACTCACGGGTGCATTTGCAACTATTTGGCACGATTTTTGAGTGAGTTGCCAAAAGTCAGATTTTTGGGATTTTTTCAAAAAAATCTTTTTCTGCCGGTTAAGATGTTGAGGGCTGATTTCTTGTCCTTTGATAAAAAGCCTTCTGTTTCGACCGCCAAACCTCCCAGGGGAGCATTAGCAACCGTTTGGCACCATATTTGAGTGAATTGCCGAAAGTCAGATTTTTGCTGAAATTGTGACCCCGGGGCTTAGGGATTTTTTCAAAAAAATCTTTTTCTGCCGGTTAAGATGTTAGGAGCTGATTTCTTCTCCTGTGATAAAAAGCCTCCTTTTTTCGACCGCCAAAACTCTCAGGGAAGCATTAGAAACCATGCGGCACCATTTTTGAGTGAGTTGCCGAAAGTCAGATTTTTGCTGAAATCCTGACCCCGGGGCTTAGGGATTTTTTCCCAAAATTTTTTTTCTTGCGGTGAAGTTGTCGAGGGCTCATTTCTTGTCCTGTGATAAATAGCCTCCTGTTTCGAGCACCAAAGGACTCACGGGTGCATTTGCAACTATTTGGCACGATTTTTGAGTGAGTTGCCGAAAGTCAGATTTTTGGGATTTTTTCAAAAAAATCTTTTTCTGCCGGTTAAGATGTTGAGGGCTGATTTCTTGTCCTGTGATAAAAAGCCTTCTGTTTCGACCGCCAAACCTCTCAGGGGAGCATTTGCAACAGTTTGGCACCATATTTGAGTGAATTGCCAAAAGTCAGATTTTTGCTGAAATTGTGAACCCGGGGCTTAGGGATTTTTTCAAAAAAATCTTTTTCTGCCGGTTAACTTGTCGAGAGCTGATTTCTTCTCCTGTGATAAAAAGCCTTCTGTTTCGACCGGCAAACCTTTCAGGGCAGCATTTGCAACCGTTTCGTACCATTTTTGAGTGAATTGCCGAAAGTCAGATTTTTGCTGAAATTGTGACCCTGGGGCTTAGGTATTTTGTCAAAAAAAAAAAAAATCTTCTGCAAGTTAAGTTGTCGAGGGCTGATTTTTTGTCATGTGATAAAAAGCCTTCTGTTTCGAGAGCCAAACCACTCGGGAGCATTTGCATTCATTTGGCACCATTTTTGAGTGGTGGAATAGTAGTAAAATAGCTTTAAAGTAATAGTAAAGTAGTAAAATTGTAGTAAAGTAGTAGTAAAATAATAGTAAAACAGTAATGAAGTAGTAAAGCAGTAGTAAAATGGTGGTAAAGTAGTAGTAAAGCAGTAGTAAAGCAGTAGTAAAGCCGTAGTACAGTAGTAGTAAAAGCGGTAATAAAGCAGTAGCAAAGTAAATCCAGCTTGCACTTCTGGGAGTTCTCGATCCACATACTGCTTGAGCCTTCCTTGTAGAATTTTAAACATAACCTTGCTAGCTTGTGAAATGAGTGCAATTGTGCGGTAGTTGGAGCATTCTTTGGCACTGCCCTTCTTTGGGATTGGGATGTAGACTGATCTTCTCCAATCTTCTGGCCACTGCTGAGTTTTCCAAATTTGCTGGCATATTGAGTGTAGCACCTTAACAGCATCCTCTTTTAAAATTTTAAATAGTTCAGCTGGAATACCATCACTTCCACTGGCCTTGTTATTTGCAGTGCTTTCTAAGGCCCATTTGACTTCACTTTCCAGGATGTCTGGCTCAAGGTCAGCAACCACACTACCTGGGGTGTACGAGACATCCATATCTTTCTGGTATGATTCCTCTGTGTATTCTTGCCACCTCTTCTTGATGTCTTCTGCTTCTGTTAGGTCCTTACCACTTTTGTCCTTTATTATGGTAATCTTTGTACGAAATGTTCCTTTCATATCTCCAATTTTCTTGAACAGATCTCTGGTTCTTCCCATTCTGTTGTTTTCCTCTATTGTTTGCATTGCTCGTTTAAGAAGGCCTTCTTGTCTCTCCTTGCTATTCTTTGGAAATCTGCATTCAATTTCCTGTATCTTTCACTATCTCCCTCGCATTTTGCTTACCTTCTCTCCTCCGCTATTTGTAAGGCCTCGTTGGACAGCCACTTTGCTTTCTTGCATTTCCTTTTCATTGGGATGGTTTTCGTTGTTGCCTCCTGTACAATGTTACGAGCCTCCATCCATAGTTCTTCAGGCACTCTGTCCACCAAATCTAAATCCTTAAACCTGTTCGTCACTTCCACTGTGTATTCATAAGGGATTTGACTTAGATGATATCTTACCGGCCCAGTGGTTTTTCCTACTTTCTTCAGTTTAAGCTTGAATTTTGCTATAAGAAGCTGATGATCTGAGCCACAGTCAGCTCCAGGTCTTGTTTTTGCTGACTGTATAGAGCCTCTCCATCTTTGGCTGCAGAGAATATAATCAATCTGATTTCGATGCTGCCCATCTGGTGATGTCCATGTGTAGAGTCGTCTCTTGTGTTGTTGGGAAAGCGTGTTTGTGATGACCAGCTTGTTCTCTTGACAGAACTCTATTAGCCTTTGCCCTGCTTCGTTTTGATCTCCAAGGCCAAACTTGCCAGTTGTTCCTCTTATCTCTTGCCTCCCTACTTTAGCATTCCAATCCCCTATAATGAGAAGAACACCCTTCTTTGGTGTCACTTCTATAAGGTGTTGTAAGTCTTCATAGAATTGGTCAATTTCAGTTTCTCCAGCACCAGTAGCTGGTGCATAAACTTGGATTACTGTGATGTTAAAAGGTCTGCCTTGGATTCATATCGAGATCATTCTATCATTCTATTCTATGTATAACTCCATACCATCCAACATTTCTCCCATGAACATAGGGACGTCCTAAGGAAAAGCAGGATAACATCAGAAACCAGGACAGCTTCAATAAATCTGGGACTGTCCCGGCAAAATTAGGGACAACTGGAAGGTTTGCAAAAGTGGGAGAGTTAAGATCAAGGAACAAGAGAGAAGTCATGAGTGAAGGACAAGCCAAAGGAGAGGTTGAGGGAGGAGGCTTATTGGTTTGTTCTTGTTCTTGTTCTTGTTTTTATTGTGTATTTTGTGTTTTTTACCTTGCATTTTTAAGTTGTAAACCAACCTTAAATCTACGGATGAAGGGCAGTATATAGAATTAATAAAATAGTAACAATACTATTTGTTACTATAGACAGGCATGCCATTGTTCAGGAAGGTCTACTGTATAAATAGGGGTATAAATAGTAAAGTAGTATAAGTAATAAAGTAGCAGTAGTAAAGTGGAAGTAAAGTGGTAGTAAAGCAATAGTAAACCAGTAGTGAAGTAGCAGTTAAGTAATGGTAAAACAATAGTAAATTGGTGGAATAGTAGCAGTAAAATAGCAGTATAGTAGTAGTAATGCAGTAGTAAAATAGTAGTAAAATGGTAGTAAGGCAGTAGTGAAACAGCAGTAAGATAGTAGTAAAGGAGTAGTAAAGCGATAGTAAAATGGTCCAATAGTAAAGTGGTGGAATAGTAGTAAAATAGCTTTAAAGTAGTAGTAAAGTTGTAGTAAAATTGTAGAAAAATAGTAGTTAAATGATAGTAAAGCAGTAGTAAGATGGTAGTAAAGTAGTAGTAAAGTAGTAGCAAAGCGAAAGTAAAATGGTAGTAAAATAGTAGCAAAGCAGTAGCAAGATGGTAGCAAAGTATTGGTAAAGTAGTAGTAAAGCAGTAGTAAGGTAGTAGTAAAGTAGTAGTAAAATGGTAGTAAAGTAGTAGTAAAGCAGTAGTAAAGTAGTAGTAAAGCAGTAGTAAGAATGACCTCAGAAGTGTTCGTTGTACAAAAAGGCACCATGTTGATAGTTTACCATGTTTACACTATTATGTTAAAAAGTACACCAGAATTTAGTGGCGTTGGATATTTTTGGTCCCAAAATGTCCCCGACAGCAGTGGCTGCATAAAATCCTTTAGTCAGAACTGAGCTATGGGCAACACACTGTTGTGAGTGAGGAGCTGTGTGAGGAGCCCGTAGTCAAAACTGAGGTGAGGACAAAAGCATACCCTCCCACATTTCTCCGATGAAAATAGGGGTGCCCTGTTCTGTAACAACAATTTTACTACAGTGGTACCTCAGGTTAAGTACTTAATTCGTTCCGGAGGTCCGTTCTTAAACTGAAACTGTTCTTAACCTGAAGCACCACTTTAGCTAATGGGGCCTCCTGCTGTCGCCGCGCCGCCGGATCACGATTTCTGTTCTCAGAAGCAAATTTCTTAACCTGAAGCACTATTTCTGGGTTAGCGGAGTCTGTAACCTGAAGCATCTGTAACCTGAAGCATCTGTAACCTGAAGCATATCTAACCCGAGGTACCACTGTATTTATACCACATCCATCTGCCCTGGTTTCTCTAGCCACTCTGGGCGGCTTCCAAAACATATAAAAAGGTAATAAAACAGTAAACATTAAAAAAACTTCCCTATGTTGTTGTTGTTTAGTCGTTTAGTCGTGTCCGACTCTGTGTGACCCCATGGACCAGAGCACGCCAGGCACCTCTGTCCTCCACTACCTCCCGCAGTTTGGACAAACTCATGCTGGTAACCTCGAAAACACTATCCAACCATCTCGTCCTCTGTCGCCCCCTTCTCCTTGTGCCCTCCATCTTTCCCAGCATCAGTGTCTTCTCCAGGGAGTCTTCTCATCTCATGAGGTGGCCAAAGTACAGGAGCCTCAGCTTCACGTGTTTGTGATGACCAGCTTGTTCTCTTGACAGAACTCTATTAGCCTTTGCCCTGCTTCGTTTTGATCTCCAAGGCCAAACTTGCCAGTTGTTCCTCTTATCTCTTGCCTCCCTACTTTAGCATTCCAATCCCCTATAATGAGAAGAACATCCTTCTTTGGTGTCACTTCTATAAGGTGTTGTAAGTCTTCATAGAATTGGTCAATTTCAGTTTCTTCAGCACCAGTAGCTGGTGCATAAACTTGGATTACTGTGATGTTAAAAGGTCTGCCTTGGATTCGTATCGAGATCATTCTATCATTCTATTCTATGTATAACTCCATACCATCCAACATTTCTCCCATGAACATAGGGACGTCCTAAGGAAAAGCAGGATAACATCAGAAACCAGGACAGCTTCAATAAATCTGGGACTGTCCCGGCAAAATTAGGGACAACTGGAAGGTTTGCAAAAGTGGGGAAGTTAAGATCAAGGAACAAGAGAGAAGTCATGAGTGAAGGACAAGCCAAAGGAGAGGTTGAGGGAGGAGGCTTATTGGTTTGTTCTTGTTCTTGTTTTTATTGTGTATTTTGTGTTTTTTACCTTGCATTTTTAAGTTGTAAACCAACCAATGAGAGTAAAGCAGTAGCACAAAAGGACTCACGGGTGCATTTGCAACTATTTGGCACGATTTTTGAGTGAGTTGCCGAAAGTAAGATTTTTGGGATTTTTTCAAAAAAATCTTTTTCTGCTGGTTAAGATGTTGGGGGCTGATTTCTTGTCCTGTGATAAAAAGCCTTCTGTTTCAACCTCCAAACCTCTCAGGGGAGCATTTGTAACAGTTTGGCACCATTTTTGAGTGAATTGCCGAAAGTCATATTTTTGCTGAAATTGTGACCCCGGGGCTTAGGGATTTTTTCAAAAAAATCTTTTTCTGCCTGTGAAGTTGTTGAGGGGTGATTTCTTGTCCTGTGATAAAAAGCCTTCTGTTTCGATCGCCAAACCACTCAGGGGAGCATTTGCAAGTATTTGGCACCATTTTTGAGTGAGTTGCCAAAAGTCAGATTTTTGCTGAAATTGTGACCCCAGGGCTTAGGTATTTTTTCAAAAGAATCTTTTTCTGCCGGGGAAGTTGTTGAGGGGTGATTTCTTGTCCTGTGATAAAAAGCCTTCTGTTTCGACCGCCAAACCTCTCAGGGGAGCATTTGTAACAGTTTGGCACCATTTTTGAGTGAATTGCCGAAAGTCAGATTTTTGCTGAAATTGTGACCCCGGGGCTTATGGATTTTTTCAAAAAAATCTTTTTCTGCTGGTTAAGATGTTGGGGGCTGATTTCTTGTCCTGTCATAAAAAGCCTTCTGTTTCGAATGCCAATCCTCTCAGAAGAGCATTTGCAACCGTTTGGCACCATTTTTGAGTGAATTGCCAAAAATCAGATGTTTGCTGAAATTGTGACCCCGGGGCTTAGGGATTTTTTCAAAAAAATCTTTTTCTGCCGGTGAAGTTGTTGAGGGCTGATTTCTTGTCCTGTGATAAAATGCCTTCTGTTTCGACCGCCAATCCTCTCAGTGGAGCATTTGTAACCGTTTGTCACCATTTTTGAGTGAATTGCCGAAAGTCAGATTTTTGCTGAAATTGTGACCCCGGGGCTTATGGATTTTTTCAAAAAAATCTTTTTCTGCTGGTTAAGATGTTGGGGGCTGATTTCTTGTCCTGTCATAAAAAGCCTTCTGTTTCGAATGCCAATCCTCTCAGAAGAGCATTTGCAACCGTTTGGCACCATTTTTGAGTGAATTGCCAAAAATCAGATGTTTGCTGAAATTGTGACCCCGGGGCTTAGGGATTTTTTCAAAAAAATCTTTTTCTGCCTGTGAAGTTGTTGAGGGGTGATTTCTTGTCCTGTGATAAAAAGCCTTCTGTTTCGACCGCCAATCCTCTCAGTGGAGCATTTGTAACCGTTTGGCACCATTTTTGAGTGAATTGCCGAAAGTCAGATTTTTGCTGTAATTGTGACTCCCCGAGTTAGGGATTATTTCAAAAAAATCTTTTTCTGCCGTTGAAGTTGTTTAGGGCTGATTTCTTGTCCTGTGATAAAAAGCCTTCTGTTTCAACCTCCAAACCTCTCAGAGGAGCATTTGCAAGTATTTGGCACCATTTTTGAGTGAGTTGCCGAAAGTCAGATTTTTGCTGAAATTGTGACCCCAGGGCTTAGGTATTTTTTCAAAAAAATCTTTTTCTGCCGGTGAAGTTGTTGAGGGCTGATTTCTTGTCCTGTGATAAAAAGCCTTCTGTTTCGACCGCCAATCCTCTCAGAGGAGCATTTGTAACCGTTTGGCACTATTTTTGAGTGAGTTGCCGAAAGTCAGATTTTTGATGAAATTGTGACCCCGACACTTAAGGAATTTTTCAAAAAAATCTTTTTCTGCCGGTGAAGTTGTTTAGGGCTGATTTCTTGTCCTGTACTAAAAAGCCTTCTGTTTCGACCGCCAATCCTCTCAGAGGAGCATTTGCAACCGTTTGGCACCATTTTTGAGTGAATTGCCGAAAGTCAGATTTTTGCTGACATTGTGACCCCGGGGCTTAAGGATTTTTTCAAAAAAATCTTTTTTCTGCCGGTGAAGTTATTTAGGATGGATTTCTTGTCCTGTGATAAAAAGCCTTCTGTTTCGACTGCCAAAACTCTCAGGGGAGCATTTGCAACCGTTTGGCACCATTTTTGAGTGAATTGCCGAAAGTCAGATTTTTGTTGAAATTGTGACCCAGGGGTTAGAGATTTTTCAGAAAACATCTTTTTCTGCCGGTGAAGTTGTTGAGGGCTGATTTCTTGTCCTATGATAAAAAGCCTTCTGTTTCGACCGCCAAAACTCTCAGGGGAGCATTTGCAACCGGTTGGCACCATTTTTGAGTGAATTGCTGAAAGTCAGATTTTTGCTGAAATTGTGACCCCGGGGCTTAGGGATTTTTTCAAAAAAATCTTTTTCTGCCGGTGAAGTTGTCGAGGGCTGATTTCTTGTCCTGTGATGAAAAGCCTTCTGTTTCGACTGCCAATCCTCTCAGGGGAGCATTTGCAACCGTTTGGCACCATTTTTGAGTGAATTGCCGAAAGTCAGATTTTTGCTGAAATTGTGATCCCGGGGCTTAGGGATTTTTTCAAAAAAATCTTTTTCTGCCGTTGAAGTTGTTGAGGGCTGATTTCTTGTCCTATGATAAAAAGCCTTCTGTTTCGACCGCCAAAACTCTCAGGGGAGCATTTGCAACCGGTTGGCACCATTTTTGAGTGAATTGCCGAAAGTCAGATTTTTGCTGAAATTGTGACCCCGGGGCTTAGGGATTTTTTCAAAAAAATCTTTTTCTGCCGGTGAAGTTGTCGAGGGCTGATTTCTTGTCCTGTGATGAAAAGCCTTCTGTTTCGACCGCAAAACCTTTCAGGGGAGCATTTGCAACCGTTTGGCACCATTTTTGAGTGAATTGCCGAAAGTCAGATTTTTGCTGAAATTGTGACCCAGGGGCTTAGAGATTTTTCAGAAAACATCTTTTTCTGCCGGTGAAGATGTTGGGGGCTGATTTCTTGTCCTGTGATAAAAAGCCTTCTGTTTCGACCGCAAAACTTCTCAGGAGATCATTCGCAACCGTTTGGCACCATTTTAAAGTGAACTGCCGAAAGTCAGATTTTTGCTGAAATTGTGACCCCGGGGCTTAGGGATTTTTTCAAAAAAATCTTTTTCTGCCGGTTAACTTGTCAAGGGCTGATTTCTTGTCCGGTGATGAAAAGCCTTCTGTTTCGACCGCAAAACCTCTAAGGGTAGCATTTGCAACCGTGTGGCACCATTTTTGAATGAGTTGCCGAAAGTCAGATTTTTGCTGAAATTGTGACCCCGGGGCTTAGGGTTTTTTTTTAAAAAAATCTTTTTCTGCCGGTGAAGTTGTTGAGGGCTGATTTCTTGTCCTGTGATAAAAAGCCTTCTGTTTCGACCGCCAAACCTCTCAGGGGAGCATTTGCAACCGTTTGGCACCATTTTTGAGTGAATTGCCGAAAGTCAGATTTTTGCTGAAAATTGTGGGGTTTTTTCAAAAAAATCTTTTTCTGCTGGTTAAGATGTTGGGGGCTGATTTCTTGTCCTGTCATAAAAAGCCTTCTGTTTCGAATGCCAATCCTCTCAGAAGAGCATTTGCAACCGTTTGGCACCATTTTTGAGTGAATTGCCAAAAATCAGATGTTTGCTGAAATTGTGACCCCGGGGCTTAGGGATTTTTTCAAAAAAATCTTTTTCTGCTGGTTAAGATGTTGGGGGCTGATTTCTTGTCCTGTGATAAAAAGCCTTCTGTTTCGACCGCCAATCCTCTCAGTGGAGCATTTGTAACCGTTTGGCACCATTTTTGAGTGAATTGCCGAAAGTCAGATTTTTGCTGAAATTGTGACCCCGGGGCTTATGGATTTTTTCAAAAAAATCTTTTTCTGCTGGTTAAGATGTTGGGGGCTGATTTCTTGTCCTGTCATAAAAAGCCTTCTGTTTCGAATGCCAATCCTCTCAGAAGAGCATTTGCAACCGTTTGGCACCATTTTTGAGTGAATTGCCAAAAATCAGATGTTTGCTGAAATTGTGACCCCGGGGCTTAGGGATTTTTTCAAAAAAATCTTTTTCTGCCGGTGAAGTTGTTGAGGGCTGATTTCTTGTCCTGTGATAAAAAGCCTTCTGTTTCGACCGCCAATCCTCTCAGTGGAGCATTTGTAACCGTTTGGCACCATTTTTGAGTGAATTGCCGAAAGTCAGATTTTTGCTGAAATTGTGACCCCGGGGCTTAGGGATTTTTTCAAAAAAATCTTTTTCTGCTGGTTAAGATGTTGGGGGCTGATTTCTTGTCCTGTGATAAAAAGCCTTCTGTTTCGACCGCCAATCCTCTCAGTGGAGCATTTGTAACCGTTTGGCACCATTTTTGAGTGAATTGCCGAAAGTCAGATTTTTGCTGAAATTGTGACCCCGGGGCTTATGGATTTTTTCAAAAAAATCTTTTTCTGCTGGTTAAGATGTTGGGGGCTGATTTCTTGTCCTGTCATAAAAAGCCTTCTGTTTCGAATGCCAATCCTCTCAGAAGAGCATTTGCAACCGTTTGGCACCATTTTTGAGTGAATTGCCAAAAATCAGATGTTTGCTGAAATTGTGACCCCGGGGCTTAGGGATTTTTTCAAAAAAATCTTTTTCTGCCGTTGAAGTTGTTGAGGGCTGATTTCTTGTCCTATGATAAAAAGCCTTCTGTTTCGACCGCCAAAACTCTCAGGGGAGCATTTGCAACCGGGTGGCACCATTTTTGAGTGAATTGCCGAAAGTCAGATTTTTGCTGAAATTGTGACCCCGGGGCTTAGGGATTTTTTCAAAAAAATCTTTTTCTGCCGGTGAAGTTGTCGAGGGCTGATTTCTTGTCCTGTGATGAAAAGCCTTCTGTTTCGACCGCAAAACCTTTCAGGGGAGCATTTGCAACCGTTTGGCACCATTTTTGAGTGAATTGCCGAAAGTCAGATTTTTGCTGAAATTGTGACCCAGGGGCTTAGAGATTTTTCAGAAAACATCTTTTTCTGCCGGTGAAGTTGTTTAGGGCTGATTTCTTGTCCTGTGATAAAAAGCCTTCTGTTTCGACCGCAAAACTTCTCAGGAGATCATTCGCAACCGTTTGGCACCATTTTAAAGTGAACTGCCGAAAGTCAGATTTTTGCTGAAATTGTGACCCCGGGGCTTAGGGATTTTTTCAAAAAAATCTTTTTCTGCCGGTTAACTTGTCGAGGGCTGATTTCTTGTCCGGTGATGAAAAGCCTTCTGTTTCGACCGCAAAACCTCTAAGGGTAGCATTTGCAACCGTGTGGCACCATTTTTGAATGAGTTGCCGAAAGTCAGATTTTTGCTGAAATTGTGACCCCGGGGCTTAGGGTTTTTTTAAAAAAAAATCTTTTTCTGCCGGTGAAGTTGTTGAGGGCTGATTTCTTGTCCTGTGATAAAAAGCCTTCTGTTTCGACCGCCAAACCTCTCAGGGGAGCATTTGCAACCGTTTGGCACCATTTTTGAGTGAATTGCCGAAAGTCAGATTTTTGCTGAAAATTGTGGGGGTTTTTCAAAAAAATCTTTTTCTGCTGGTTAAGATGTTGGTGGCTGATTTCTTGTCCTGTCATAAAAAGCCTTCTGTTTCGAATGCCAATCCTCTCAGAAGAGCATTTGCAACCGTTTGGCACCATTTTTGAGTGAATTGCCAAAAATCAGATGTTTGCTGAAATTGTGACCCCGGGGCTTAGGGATTTTTTCAAAAAAATCTTTTTCTGCTGGTTAAGATGTTGGGGGCTGATTTCTTGTCCTGTCATAAAAAGCCTTCTGTTTCGAATGCCAATCCTCTCAGAAGAGCATTTGCAACCGTTTGGCACCATTTTTGAGTGAATTGCCAAAAATCAGATGTTTGCTGAAATTGTGACCCCGGGGCTTAGGGATTTTTTCAAAAAAATCTTTTTCTGCCGGTGAAGTTGTTGAGGGCTGATTTCTTGTCCTGTGATAAAAAGCCTTCTGTTTCGACCGCCAATCCTCTCAGTGGAGCATTTGTAACCGTTTGGCACCATTTTTGAGTGAATTGCCGAAAGTCAGATTTTTGCTGTAATTGTGACTCCCCGAGTTAGGGATTATTTCAAAAAAATCTTTTTCTGCCGTTGAAGTTGTTTAGGGCTGATTTCTTGTCCTGTGATAAAAAGCCTTCTGTTTCAACCTCCAAACCTCTCAGAGGAGCATTTGAAAGTATTTGGCACTATTTTTGAGTGAGTTGCCGAAAGTCAGATTTTTGCTGAAATTGTGACCCCGGGGCTTAGGTATTTTTTGAAAAAAATCTTTTTCTGCCGGTGAAGTTGTTGAGGGCTGATTTCTTGTCCTGTGATAAAAAGCCTTCTGTTTCGACCGCCAATCCTCTCAGAGGAGCATTTGTAACCGTTTGGCACTATTTTTGAGTGAGTTGCCGAAAGTCAGATTTTTGATGAAATTGTGACCCCGACACTTAAGGAATTTTTCAAAAAAATCTTTTTCTGCCGGTGAAGTTGTTTAGGGCTGATTTCTTGTCCTGTGCTAAAAAGCCTTCTGTTTCGACCGCCAATCCTCTCAGAGGAGCATTTGCAAGTATTTGGCACCATTTTTGAGTGAGTTGCCGAAAGTCAGATTTTTGCTGAAATTGTGACCCCGGGGCTTAGGGATTTTTTTCAAAAAAAATCTTTTTCTGCCGGTGAAGTTGTCGAGGGCTGATTTCTTGTCCTGTGATGAAAAGCCTTCTGTTTCGACTGCCAAAACTCTCAGGGGAGCATTTGCAACCGTTTGGCACCATTTTTGAGTGAATTGCCGAAAGTCAGATTTTTGTTGAAATTCTGACCCAGGGGTTAGAGATTTTTCAGAAAACATCTTTTTCTGCCGGTGAAGTTGTTTAGGGCTGATTTCTTGTCCTGTGATAAAAAGCCTTCTGTTTCGACCGCCAAACTTCTCCGGAGATTATTTGCAATCGATTGGCACCATTTTAAAGTGAACTGCCGAAAGTCAGATTTTTGCTGAAATTGTGACCCCGGGGCTTAGGGATTTTTTCTAAAAAATCTTTTTCTTCCGTTGAAGTTGTTGAGGGCTGATTTCTTGTCCTATGATAAAAAGCCTTCTGTTTGGACCGCCAAAACTCTCAGGGGAGCATTTGCAACCGGTTGGCACCATTTTTGAGTGAATTGCCGAAAGTCAGTTTTTTGCTGAAATTGTGACCCCGGGGCTTAGGGATTTTTTCAAAAAAATCTTTTTCTGCCGGTGAAGTTGTCGAGGGCTGATTTCTTGTCCTGTGATGAAAAGCCTTCTGTTTCGACCGCAAAACCTCTAAGGGTAGCATTTGCAACCGTGTGGCACCATTTTTGAATGAGTTGCCGAAAGTTAGATTTTTGCTGAAATTGTGACCCTGGGCCTTAGGGTTTTTTTAAAAAAACAATCTTTTTCTGCCGGTGAAGTTGTTAAGGGCTGATTTCTTGTCCTGTGATAAAAAAGCCTTCTGTTTCAACCTCCAAACCTCTCAGGGGAGCATTGGCAACCGTGCGGCACTATTTTTCAGTGAATTGCCGAAAGTCAGATTTTTGCTGAAATTGTGACCCCGGGCGGCTTAGGGATTTTTTCGAAAAAATCTTTTTCTGCCGGTGAAGTTGTTGAGGGCTGATTTCTTGTCCTGTGATAAAAAGCCTTCAGTTTCGAGCGCCAAACCACTCAGGGGAGCATTTGCAAGTATTTGGCCCCATTTTTGAGTGAGTTGCCGAAAGTCAGATTTTTGCTGAAATTGTGACCCCAGGGCTTAGGTATTTTTTCAAAAAAATCTTTTTCTGCCGGTGAAGTTGTTGAGGGCTGATTTCTTGTCCTGTGATGAAAAGCCTTCTGTTTCGTCCGCAAAACCTTTCAGGGGAGCATTTGCAACCGTTTGGCACCATTTTTGAGTGAATTGCCGAAAGTCAGATTTTTGCTGAAATTGTGACCCAGGGGCTTAGAGATTTTTCAGAAAACATCTTTTTCTGCCGGTGAAGTTGTTCAGGGCTGATTTCTTGTCCTGTGATAAAAAGCCTTCTGTTTCGACCGCAAAACTTCTCAGGAGATCATTCGCAACCGTTTGGCACCATTTTAAAGTGAACTGCCGAAAGTCAGATTTTTGCTGAAATTGTGACCCCGGGGCTTAGGGATTTTTTCAAAAAAATCTTTTTCTGCCGGTTAACTTGTCGAGGGCTGATTTCTTGTCCGGTGATGAAAAGCCTTCTGTTTCGACCGCAAAACCTCTAAGGGTAGCATTTGCAACCGTGTGGCACCATTTTTGAATGAGTTGCCGAAAGTCAGATTTTTGCTGAAATTGTGACCCCGACACTTAAGGAATTTTTCAAAAAAATCTTTTTCTGCCGGTGAAGTTGTTTAGGGCTGATTTCTTGTCCTGTGCTAAAAAGCCTTCTGTTTGGACCGCCAATCCTCTCAGAGGAGCATTTGCAACCGTTTGGCACCATTTTTGAGTCAATTGCCGAAAGTCAGATTTTTGCTGAAATTGTGACCCCGGGGCTTAGGGATTTTTTCAAAAAAATCTTTTTCTGCCGATGAAGTTCTTGAGGGCTGATTTCTTGTCCTGTGATAAAAAGCCTTTTATTTCGACCGCCAAACCTCTCAGGGGAGCATTTGCAACCGTTTGGCACCATTTTTGAGTGAATTGCCTAAAGTCAGACTTTTACTGAAATTGTGACCCCGGGGCTTAGGGATTTTTTCAAAAAAATCTTTTTCTGCCGGTGATGTTGTTTAGGGCTGATTTCTTCTCCTGTTATAAAAAGCCTTCTGTTTCTACCGCCAAACCTCTCAGGGGAGCATTTGCAACCGTGCGGCACTATTTTTGAGTGAGTTGCCGAAAGTCAGATTTTTGCTGAAATTGTGACCCCGGGGGTTCGGGATTTTTTCAAAAAAATCTTTTTCTCCCGGTTAACTTGTTGAGCGCTGATTTCTTGTCCTTTGATAAAAAGCCTTCTGTTTCGACCGCCAAACCTTTCAGGGGAGCATTTACAACCATTTGGCACCATTTTTGAGTGAATTGCCGAAAGTCATATTTTTGCTGAAATTGTGACCCCGGGGCTTAGGTATTTTTTCAAAAAAATCTTTTTCTGCCGGTGAAGTTGTTGAGGGCTGATTTCTTGTCCTGTGATAAAAAGCCTTCTGTTTCGACCGCCAATCCTCTCAGGGGAGCATTTGCAACCGTTTGGCACCATTTTTGAGTGAATTGCCGAAAGTCAGTTTTTTGCTGAAATTGTCATCCAGGGGCTTTGGGATTTTTTCAAAAAAATCTTTTTCTGCCGGTGAAGTTGTTGAGGGCTGATTTCTTGTCCTGAGATAAAAAGCCTTCTGTTTCGACCGCAAAACCACTCAGGGGAGCATTTGCAACCGTTTGGCACCATTTTTGAGTGAATTGCCGAAAGTCAGTTTTTTGCTGAAATTGTGACCCCGGGGCTTAGGGATTTTTTCAAAAAAATCTTTTTCTGCCGGTGAAGTTGTTGAGGGCTGATTTCTTGTCCTGTGATAAAAAGCCTTCTGTTTCGACCGCAAAACTTCTCAGGAGATCATTCACAACCGTTTGGCACCATTTTAAAGTGAACTGCCGAAAGTCAGATTTTTGCTGAAATTGTGACCCCGGGGCTTAGGGATTTTTTCAAAAAAATCTTTTTCTGCCGTTGAAGTTGTTGAGGGCTGATTTCTTGTCCTATGATAAAAAGCCTTCTGTTTCGACCGCCAAAACTCTCAGGGGAGCATTTGCAACCGGGTGGCACCATTTTTGAGTGAATTGCCGAAAGTCAGATTTTTGCTGAAATTGTGACCCCGGGGCTTAGGGATTTTTTCAAAAAAATCTTTTTCTGCCGGTGAAGTTGTCGAGGGCTGATTTCTTGTCCTGTGATGAAAAGCCTTCTGTTTCGACCGCAAAACCTTTCAGGGGAGCATTTGCAACCGTTTGGCACCATTTTTGAGTGAATTGCCGAAAGTCAGATTTTTGCTGAAATTGTGACCCAGGGGCTTAGAGATTTTTCAGAAAACATCTTTTTCTGCCGGTGAAGTTGTTTAGGGCTGATTTCTTGTCCTGTGATAAAAAGCCTTCTGTTTCGACCGCAAAACTTCTCAGGAGATCATTCGCAACCGTTTGGCACCATTTTAAAGTGAACTGCCGAAAGTCAGATTTTTGCTGAAATTGTGACCCCGGGGCTTAGGGATTTTTTCAAAAAAATCTTTTTCTGCCGGTTAACTTGTCGAGGGCTGATTTCTTGTCCGGTGATGAAAAGCCTTCTGTTTCGACCGCAAAACCTCTAAGGGTAGCATTTGCAACCGTGTGGCACCATTTTTGAATGAGTTGCCGAAAGTCAGATTTTTGCTGAAATTGTGACCCCGGGGCTTAGGGTTTTTTTTTAAAAAAATCTTTTTCTGCCGGTGAAGTTGTTGAGGGCTGATTTCTTGTCCTGTGATAAAAAGCCTTCTGTTTCGACCGCCAAACCTCTCAGGGGAGCATTTGCAACCGATTGGCACCATTTTTGAGTGAATTGCCGAAAGTCAGATTTTTGCTGAAAATTGTGGGGGTTTTTCAAAAAAATCTTTTTCTGCTGGTTAAGATGTTGGGGGCTGATTTCTTGTCCTGTCATAAAAAGCCTTCTGTTTCGAATGCCAATCCTCTCAGAAGAGCATTTGCAACCGTTTGGCACCATTTTTGAGTGAATTGCCAAAAATCAGATGTTTGCTGAAATTGTGACCCCGGGGCTTAGGGATTTTTTCAAAAAAATCTTTTTCTGCCGGTGAAGTTGTTGAGGGCTGATTTCTTGTCCTGTGATAAAAAGCCTTCTGTTTCGACCGCCAATCCTCTCAGTGGAGCATTTGTAACCGTTTGGCACCATTTTTGAGTGAATTGCCGAAAGTCAGATTTTTGCTGTAATTGTGACTCCCCGAGTTAGGGATTATTTCAAAAAAATCTTTTTCTGCCGTTGAAGTTGTTTAGGGCTGATTTCTTGTCCTGTGATAAAAAGCCTTCTGTTTCAACCTCCAAACCTCTCAGAGGAGCATTTGCAAGTATTTGGCACCATTTTTGAGTGAGTTGCCGAAAGTCAGATTTTTGCTGAAATTGTGACCCCGGGGCTTAGGTATTTTTTGAAAAAAATCTTTTTCTGCCGGTGAAGTTGTTGAGGGCTGATTTCTTGTCCTGTGATAAAAAGCCTTCTGTTTCGACCGCCAATCCTCTCAGAGGAGCATTTGTAACCGTTTGGCACTATTTTTGAGTGAGTTGCCGAAAGTCAGATTTTTGATGAAATTGTGACCCCGACACTTAAGGAATTTTTCAAAAAAATCTTTTTCTGCCGGTGAAGTTGTTTAGGGCTGATTTCTTGTCCTGTGCTAAAAAGCCTTCTGTGTCGACCGCCAATCCTCTCAGAGGAGCATTTCCAAGTATTTGGCACCATTTTTGAGTGAGTTGCCGAAAGTCAGATTTTTGCTGAAATTGTGACCCCGGGGCTTAGGGATTTTTTTCAAAAAAAATCTTTTTCTGCCGGTGAAGTTGTCGAGGGCTGATTTCTTGTCCTGTGATGAAAAGCCTTCTGTTTCGACTGCCAAAACTCTCAGGGGAGCATTTGCAACCGTTTGGCACCATTTTTGAGTGAATTGCCGAAAGTCAGATTTTTGTTGAAATTCTGACCCAGGGGTTAGAGATTTTTCAGAAAACATCTTTTTCTGCCGGTGAAGTTGTTTAGGGCTGATTTCTTGTCCTGTGATAAAAAGCCTTCTGTTTCGACCGCCAAACTTCTCCGGAGATTATTTGCAATCGATTGGCACCATTTTAAAGTGAACTGCCGAAAGTCAGATTTTTGCTGAAATTGTGACCCCGGGGCTTAGGGATTTTTTCTAAAAAATCTTTTTCTTCCGTTGAAGTTGTTGAGGGCTGATTTCTTGTCCTATGATAAAAAGCCTTCTGTTTGGACCGCCAAAACTCTCAGGGGAGCATTTGCAACCGGTTGGCACCATTTTTGAGTGAATTGCCGAAAGTCAGATTTTTGCTGAAATTGTGACCCCGGGGCTTAGGGATTTTTTCAAAAAAATCTTTTTCTGCCGGTGAAGTTGTCGAGGGCTGATTTCTTGTCCTGTGATGAAAAGCCTTCTGTTTCGACCGCAAAACCTCTAAGGGTAGCATTTGCAACCGTGTGGCACCATTTTTGAATGAGTTGCCGAAAGTTAGATTTTTGCTGAAATTGTGACCCTGGGCCTTAGGGTTTTTTTAAAAAAACAATCTTTTTCTGCCGGTGAAGTTGTTAAGGGCTGATTTCTTGTCCTGTGATAAAAAAGCCTTCTGTTTCAACCTCCAAACCTCTCAGGGGAGCATTGGCAACCGTGCGGCACTATTTTTCAGTGAATTGCCGAAAGTCAGATTTTTGCTGAAATTGTGACCCCGGGCGGCTTAGGGATTTTTTCGAAAAAATCTTTTTCTGCCGGTGAAGTTGTTGAGGGCTGATTTCTTGTCCTGTGATAAAAAGCCTTCAGTTTCGAGCGCCAAACCACTCAGGGGAGCATTTGCAAGTATTTCGCCCCATTTTTGAGTGAGTTGCCGAAAGTCAGATTTTTGCTGAAATTGTGACCCCAGGGCTTAGGTATTTTTTCAAAAAAATCTTTTTCTGCCGGTGAAGTTGTTGAGGGCTGATTTCTTGTCCTGTGATGAAAAGCCTTCTGTTTCGTCCGCAAAACCTTTCAGGGGAGCATTTGCAACCGTTTGGCACCATTTTTGAGTGAATTGCCGAAAGTCAGATTTTTGCTGAAATTGTGACCCAGGGGCTTAGAGATTTTTCAGAAAACATCTTTTTCTGCCGGTGAAGTTGTTCAGGGCTGATTTCTTGTCCTGTGATAAAAAGCCTTCTGTTTCGACCGCAAAACTTCTCAGGAGATCATTCGCAACCGTTTGGCACCATTTTAAAGTGAACTGCCGAAAGTCAGATTTTTGCTGAAATTGTGACCCCGGGGCTTAGGGATTTTTTCAAAAAAATCTTTTTCTGCCGGTTAACTTGTCGAGGGCTGATTTCATGTCCGGTGATGAAAAGCCTTCTGTTTCGACCGCAATACCTCTAAGGGTAGCATTTGCAACCGTGTGGCACCATTTTTGAATGAGTTGCCGAAAGTCAGATTTTTGCTGAAATTGTGACCCCGACACTTAAGGAATTTTTCAAAAAAATCTTTTTCTGCCGGTGAAGTTGTTTAGGGCTGATTTCTTGTCCTGTGCTAAAAAGCCTTCTGTTTGGACCGCCAATCCTCTCAGAGGAGCATTTGCAACCGTTTGGCACCATTTTTGAGTCAATTGCCGAAAGTCAGATTTTTGCTGAAATTGTGACCCCGGGGCTTAGGGATTTTTTCAAAAAAATCTTTTTCTGCCGATGAAGTTCTTGAGGGCTGATTTCTTGTCCTGTGATAAAAGCCTTTTATTTCGACCGCCAAACCTCTCAGGGGAGCATTTGCAACCGTTTGGCACCATTTTTGAGTGAATTGCCTAAAGTCAGACTTTTACTGAAATTGTGACCCCGGGGCTTAGGGATTTTTTCAAAAAAATCTTTTTCTGCCGGTGATGTTGTTTAGGGCTGATTTCTTCTCCTGTTATAAAAAGCCTTCTGTTTCTACCGCCAAACCTCTCAGGGGAGCATTTGCAACCGTGCGGCACTATTTTTGAGTGAGTTGCCGAAAGTCAGATTTTTGCTGAAATTGTGACCCCGGGGGTTCGGGATTTTTTCAAAAAAATCTTTTTCTCCCGGTTAACTTGTTGAGCGCTGATTTCTTGTCCTTTGATAAAAAGCCTTCTGTTTCGACCGCCAAACCTTTCAGGGGAGCATTTACAACCATTTGGCACCATTTTTGAGTGAATTGCCGAAAGTCATATTTTTGCTGAAATTGTGACCCCGGGGCTTAGGTATTTTTTCAAAAAAATCTTTTTCTGCCGGTGAAGTTGTTGAGGGCTGATTTCTTGTCCTGTGATAAAAAGCCTTCTGTTTCGACCGCCAATCCTCTCAGGGGAGCATTTGCAACCGTTTGGCACCATTTTTGAGTGAATTGCCGAAAGTCAGTTTTTTGCTGAAATTGTCATCCAGGGGCTTTGGGATTTTTTCAAAAAAATCTTTTTCTGCCGGTGAAGTTGTTGAGGGCTGATTTCTTGTCCTGAGATAAAAAGCCTTCTGTTTCGACCGCAAAACCACTCAGGGGAGCATTTGCAACCGTTTGGCACCATTTTTGAGTGAATTGCCGAAAGTCAGATTTTTGCTGTAATTGTGACTCCCGGAGTTAGGGATTTTTTCAAAAAAATCTTTTTCTGCCGTTGAAGTTGTTAAGGGCTGATTTCTTGTCCTGTGATAAAAATCCTTCTGTTTCAACCTCCAAACCTCTCAGAGGAGCATTTGCAACCGTACGGCACTATTTTTGAGTGAATTGCCGAAAGTCAGATTTTTGCTGAAATTGTGACCCCGGGCGGCTTAGGGATTTTTTCGAAAAAATCCTTTTCTGCCTGTGAAGTTGTTGAGGGCTGATTTCTTGTCCTGTGATAAAAAGCCTTCTGTTTCGAGCGCCAAACCACTCAGGGTAGCATTTGCAAGTATATGGCACCATTTTTGAGTGAGTTGCCAAAAGTCAGATTTTTGCTGAAATTGTGACCCCAGGGCTTAGGTATTTTTTCAAAAAAATCTTTTTCTGCCGGTGAAGTTGTTGAGGGCTGATTTCTTGTCCTGTGATAAAAAGCCTTCTGTTTCGACCGCAAAACTTCTCAGGAGATCATTCACAACCGTTTGGCACCATTTTAAAGTGAACTGCCGAAAGTCAGATTTTTGCTGAAATTGTGACCCCGGGGCTTAGGGATTTTTTCAAAAAAATCTTTTTCTGCCGGTGAAGTTGTTTAGGGCTGATTTCTTTTCCTGTGCTAAAAAGCCTTCTGTTTCGACCGCCAATCCTCTCAGAGGAGCATTTGCAACCGTTTGGCACCATTTTTGAGTGAATTGCCGAAAGTCAGATTTTTGCTGACATTGTGACCCCGGGGCTTAAGGATTTTTTCAAAAAAATCATTATCTGCTGGTGAAGTTGTTGAGGGGTGATTTCTTGTCCTGTGATAAACAGCCTTCTGTTTCGACCGCCAAACCTCTCAGGGGAGCATTTGTAACAGTTTGGCACCATTTTTGAGTGAATTGCCAAAAGTCAGATTTTTGCTGAAATTGTGACCCCGGGGCTTAGGGATTTTTTCAAAAAAATCTTTTTCTGCTGGTTAAGATGTTGGTGGCTGATTTCTTGTCCTGTGATAAAAAACCTTCTGTTTCGACCGCCAAACCTCTCAGGGGAGCATTTGTAACAGTTTGGCACCATTTTTGAGTGAATTGCCGAAAGTCAGATTTTTGCTGAAATTGTGACCCCGGGGCTTAGGGATTTTTTCAAAAAAATCTTTTTCTGCTGGTTAAGATGTTGGTGGCTGATTTCTTGTCCTCTGATAAAAAGCCTTCTGTTTCGACCGCCAAAACTCTCAGGGGAGCATTTGCAACCGTTTGGCACCATTTTTGAGTGAATTGCCGAAAGTCAGATTTTTGCTGATATTGTGACCCAGGGGCTTAGAGATTTTTCAGAAAACATCTTTTTCTGCCGGTGAAGTTGTTTAGGGCTGATTTCTTGTCCTGTGCTAAAAAGCCTTCTGTTTCAACCTCCAAACCTCTCAGTGGCGCATTTGCAACCGTGCGGCACTATTTTTCAGTGAATTGCCGAAAGCAGATTTTTTGCTGAAATTGTGACCCCGGGGCTTAGGGATTTTTTCAAAAAAATCTTTTTCTGCCTGTGAAGTTGTTGAGGGCTGATTTCTTGTCCTGTGATAAAAAGCCTTCTGTTTCGACCGCCAAACGTCTCAGGGGAGCATTTGTAACAGTTTGGCACCATTTTTGAGTGAATTGCCGAAAGTCAGATTTTTGCTGAAATTGTGACCCCGGGGCTTAGGGATTTTTTTCAAAAAAATCTTTTTCTGCCGGTGAAGTTGTTGAGGGGTGATTTCTTGTCCTGTGATAAAAGCCTTCTGTTTCGACCGCAAAACCACTCAGGGGAGCATTTGCAGGTATTTGGCACCATTTTTGAGTGAGTTGCCGAAAGTCAGATTTTTGCTGAAATTGTGACCCCAGGGCTTAGGGATTTTTTCAAAAAAATCTTTTTCTGCCAGTTAACATGTTGGGGGCTGATTTCTTGTCCTGTGATAAAAAGCCTTCTGTTTCGACCGCCAATCCTCTCAGAGGAGCATTTGCAACCGTTTGGCACCATTTTTGAGTGAATTGCCGAAAGTCAGATTTTTGCTGAAATTGTGGGGTTTTTTCAAAAAAATCTTTTTCTGCTGGTTAAGATGTTGAGGGCTGATTTCTTGTCCTGTGATAAAAAGCCTTCTGTTTCGACCGCCAATCCTCTCAGTGGAGCATTTGTAACCGTTTGGCACCATTTTTGAGTGAATTGCCGAAAGTCAGATTTTTGCTGTAATTGTGACTCCCCGAGTTAGGGATTATTTCAAAAAAATCTTTTTCTGCCGTTGAAGTTGTTTAGGGCTGATTTCTTGTCCTGTGATAAAAAGCCTTCTGTTTCAACCTCCAAACCTCTCAGAGGAGCATTTGCAAGTATTTGGCACCATTTTTGAGTGAGTTGCCGAAAGTCAGATTATTGCTGAAATTGTGACCCCAGGGATTAGGTATTTTTTCAAAAAAATCTTTTTCTGCCGGTGAAGTTGTTGAGGGCTGATTTCTTGTCCTGTGATAAAAAGCCTTCTGTTTCGACCGCCAATCCTCTCAGAGGAGCATTTGTAACAGTTTGGCACTATTTTTGAGTGAGTTGCCGAAAGTCAGATTTTTGATGAAATTGTGACCCCGACACTTAAGGAATTTTTCAAAAAAATCTTTTTTCTGCCGGTGAAGTTATTTAGGGCTGATTTCTTGTCCTGTGATAAAAAGCCTTCTGTTTCGACTGCCAAAACTCTCAGGGGAGCATTTGCAACCGTTTGGCACCATTTTTGAGTGAATTGCCAAAAGTCAGATTTTTGTTGAAATTGTGACCCCGGGGCTTATGGATTTTTTCAAAAAAATCTTTTTCTGCCGGTGAAGTTGTTTAGGGCTGATTTCTTGTCCTGTGATAAAAAGCCTTCTGTTTCGACCGCCAAACTTCTCCGGAGATTATTTGCAATCGTTTGGCACCATTTTAAAGTGAACTGCCGAAAGTCAGATTTTTGCTGAAATTGTGACCCCAGGGCTTAGGGATTTTTTCAAAAAAATCTTTTTCTGCCGTTGAAGTTGTTGAGGGCTGATTTCTTGTCCTATGATAAAAAGCCTTCTGTTTCAACCTCCAAACCTCTCAGGGGAGCATTTGCAACCGTGCGGCACTATTTTTCAGTGAATTGCCGAAAGTCAGATTTTTGCTGAAATTGTGACCCCGGGCGGCTTAGGGATTTTTTCGAAAAAATCTTTTTCTGCCGGTGAAGTTGTCGAGGGCTGATTTCTTGTCCTGTAATTAAAAAGCCTTCTGTTTCGAGCGCCAAGACACTCAGGGGAGCATTTGCAAGTATTTGGCACCATTTTTGAGTGAGTTGCCGAAAGTCAGATTTTTGCTGAAATTGTGACCCCAGGGCTTAGGTATTTTTTCAAAAAAATCTTTTTCTGCCGGTGAAGTTCTTGAGGGCTGATTTCTTGTCCTGTGATAAAAAGCCTTCTGTTTCGACCGCCAAACTTCTCCGGAGATTATTTGCAATCGTTTGGCACCATTTTAAAGTGAACTGCCGAAAGTCAGATTTTTGCTGAAACTGTGACCCCGGGGCTTAGGGTTTTTTTTTAAAAAAAATCTTTTTCTGCCGGTGAAGTTGTTGAGGGCTGATTTCTTGTCCTGTGATAAAAAGCCTTCTGTTTCGACCGCCAATCCTCTCAGGGGAGCATTTGCAACCGTTTGGCACCATTTTTGAGTGAATTGCCGAAAGTCAGTTTTTTGCTGAAATTGTGACCCCGGGGCTTAGGGATTTTTTCAAAAAAATCTTTTTCTGCCGGTGAAGTTGTTGAGGGCTGATTTCTTGTCCTGAGATAAAAAGCCTTCTGTTTTGAGCGCCAAACCTCTCAGAGGAGCATTTGCAACCGTGCGGCACTATTTTTCAGTGAATTGCCGAAAGTCAGATTTTTGCTGTAATTGTGACGCCCGGAGTTAGGGATTTTTTCGAAAAAATCTTTTTCTGCCTGTGAAGTTGTTGAGGGCTGATTTCTTGTCCTGTGATAAAAAGCCTTCTGTTTCGAGCGCCAAACCACTCAGGGGAGCATTTGCAAGTATTTGGCACCATTTTTGTGTGAGTTGCCGAAAGTCAGATTTTTGCTGAAATTGTGACCCCAGGGCTTAGGGATTTTTTCAAAAAAATCTTTTTCTGCCGGTGAAGTTGTTGAGGGGTGATTTCTTGTCCTGTACTAAAAAGCCTTCTGTTTCGACAGCCAAACAACTCAGGGGAGCATGTGTATCAGTTTGGCACCATTTTTGAGTGAATTGCCGAAAGTCAGATTTTTGCTGAAATTGTGACCCCAGGGCTTAGGTATTTTTTCAAAAAAATCTTTTTCTGCCGGTGAAGTTGTTGAAGGCTGATTTCTTGTCCTGTGATAAAAAGGCTTCTGTTTCGACCGCCAAACCACTCAGGGGAGCATTTGCAAGTATTTGGCACCATTTTTGAGTGAGTTGCCGAAAGTCAGATTTTTGCTGAAATTGTGACCCCAGGGCTTAGGTATTTTTTCAAAAAAATCTTTTTCTGCCGGTGAAGTTGTTGAGGGCTGATTTCTTGTCCTGTGATGAAAAGCCTTCTGTTTCGACCGCCAATCCTCTCAGGGGAGCATTTGTAACAGTTTGGCACCATTTTTGAGTGAATTGCCGAAAGTCAGATTTTTGCTGAAATTGTGATCCCGGGGCTTAGGGATTTTTTCAAAAAAATCTTTTTCTGCCGGTTAACTTGTCGAGGGCTGATTTCTTGTCCTGTGATGAAAAGCCTTCTGTTTCGACTGGCAAACCTTTCAGGGGAGCATTTGCAACCGTTTGGCACCATTTTTGAGTGAATTGCCGAAAGTCAGATTTTTGCTGACATTGTGACCCAGGGGCTTAAGGATTTTTTCTGCCGGTGAAGTTGTTGAAGGCTGATTTCTTGTCCTGTGATAAAAAGCCTTCTGTTTCGACCGCCAAAGAACTCAGGGGAGCATTTGTAACCGTTTGGCACCATTTTTGAGTGAATTGCCGAAAGTCAGATTTTTGCTGAAATTCTAACCCCGGGGCTTAGGGATTTTTTCAAAAAAATCTTTTTCTGCCAGTTAACATGTTGGGGGCTGATTTCTTGTCCTGTGATAAAAAGCCTTCTGTTTCGACCGCCAATCCTCTCAGTGGAGCATTCGTAACCGTTTGGCACCATTTTTGAGTGAATTGCCGAAAGTCAGATTTTTGCTGACATTGTGACCCCGGGGCTTAAGGATTTTTTCAAAAAAATGTTTTTTCTGCTGGTGAAGTTATTTAGGGCTGATTTCTTGTCCTGTGATAAAAAGCCTTCTGTTTCGACCGCCAAACTTCTCAGGAGATTATTTGCAACCGTTTGGCACCATTTTAAAGTGAATTGCCGAAAGTCAGATTTTTGCTGAAATTGTGACCCCGGGGCTTAGGGATTTTTTCAAAAACATCTTTTTCTGCCGTTGAAGTTGTTGAGGGCTGATTTCTTGTCATGTGATAAAAAGCCTTCTTTTTCGACCGCCAAACCTCTCAGGGGAGCTGTTGTAACCGTTTGGCACCATATTTGAGTGAATTGCCGAAAGTCAGATTTTTGCTGAAATTGTGACCCCGGGGCTTAGGGATTTTTTCAAAAAAATCTTTTTCTGCCGGTTAACTTGTCGAGGGCTGATTTCTTGTCCTGTGATGAAAAGCCTTCTGTTTCGACCGCAAAACCTCTAAGGGGAGCATTTGCAACCGTGTGGCACCATTTTTGAATGAGTTGCCAAAAGTTAGATTTTTGCTGAAATTGTGACCCCGGGGCTTAGGGTTTTTTTTAAAAAAAAATATTTTTCTGCCGGTGAAGTTTTTGAGAGCTGATTTCTTGTCCTGAGATAAAAAGCCTTTTGTTTCGACCACAAAACCACTCAAGGGAGCATTTGCAACCGTTTCACACCATTTTTGAGTGAATTGCCGAAAGTCAGATTTTTGCTGTAATTGTGACTTCCGGAGTTAGGGATTTTTTCAAAAAAATCTTTTTCTGCCGTTGAAGTTGTTAAGGGCTGATTTCTTGTCCTGTGATAAAAAAGCCTTCTGTTTCAACCTCCAAACCTCTCAGGGGAGCATTTGCAACCGTGCGGCACCATTTTTCAGTGAATTGCCGAAAGTCAGATTTTTGCTGAAATTGTGACCCCGGGCGGCTTAGGGATTTTTTCGAAAAAATCTTTTTCTGCCGGTGAAGTTGTTGAGGGCTGATTTCTTGTCCTGTCATAAAAAGCCTTTTATTTCAACCTCCAAACCTCTCAGGGGAGCATTTGCAACCGTGCGGCACCATTTTTCAGTGAATTGCCGAAAGTCAGATTTTTGCTGAAATTGTGACCCCGGGGCTTAGGGATTTTTTTTAAAAAAATATTTTTCTGCTGGTGAAGTTGTGTGGTACCATTTTTGAGTGAATGGCCGAAAGTCAGATTTTTTATCAAATTGTGACCCCGGGGCTTAGGGATTTTTTCAAAAAAAAAAAGAAAATTCTGCAGGTTAAGTTGTCGAGGGCTGATTTCTTTTCCTGTAATAAAAAGCCTTCTGTTTCGACCGCAAAACCTCTCAGGGGAGCATTTCCAACCGTTTGGCAACATTTTTGAGTGAATTGCCGAAAGTCAGATTTTTGCTGAAATTGTGACCCCGGGGCTTAGGGATTTTTTCAAAAAACTCTTTTTCTGCAGGTTAAGTTGTCGAGGGCTGATTTCTTTTCCCAAGGGCTTTTGCAACCGTTTGGCACCATTTTTGAGTGAATGGCCGAAAGTCAGATTTTTGATGATTTTTTGATGAAATTGTGACCCCGGGGCTTCGGGATTTTTTTAATAAAATATATTCTGCAAGATAAATTGTCGAGGGCTGATTTCTTTTCCTGTGATAAAAAGCCTAACCTCTCAGGGGAACATTTGCATCTGTTTGGCACCATTTTTGAGTGTTCGAATAGTAGTAAAATAGCTTTAATGTAGTAGTAAAATTGTAGTAAAGTAGAAGTAAAATTGTAGTAAAGTAGTAGTAAAGTAGTAGTAAAATGATAGTAAAATGGTAGTAAAATAGTAGCAAAGCGGTAGTAAGATGGTAGTGAAGTAGTAGTAAAGTAGTAGTGAAGCGGTAGTAAAGTAGTAGTAAAGTAGTAATAAAGTAGTTGTAAAGCAGTAGTAAGAATAACCTCAGAAGTGTTCGTTGTACAAAAAGGCGCCATGTTCGTAGCCTCAATCACAGAGGTTTTTCCAGTTGTTTCCATATAAAGTAGTGGGGTAGGGGGAATGGCTTCTCAGTGTTTGTATGTTGATCCCTTTTTACACTATTATGTTAAAAAGTACACCAGAATTTAGTGGCGTTGGATATTTTGGGTCCCAAAATGTCCCCGACAGCAGTGGCTGCATAAAATCCTTTAGTCAGAACTGAGCTATGGGCAACACACTGTTGTGAGTGAGGAGCTGTGTGAGGAGCCCGTAGTCAAAACTGAGGTGAGGACAAAAGCATACCCTCCCACATTTCTCCGATGAAAAAAGGGGTGCCCTGTTCTGTAACAACAATTTTACTACAGTGGTACCTCAGGTTAAGTACTTAATTCATTCCGGAGGTCCGTTCTTAAACTGAAACTGTTCTTAACCTGAAGCACCACTTTAGCTAATGGGGCCTCCTGCTGTCGCCGCGCCGCCGGATCACGATTTCTGTTCTCAGAAGCAAATTTCTTAACCTGAAGCACTATTTCTGGGTTAGCGGAGTCTGTAACCTGAAGCATCTGTAACCTGAAGCATATGTAACCTGAAGCATATGTAACCCGAGGTACCACTGTATTTATACCACATCCATCTGCCTGGGTTGCTCTAGCCACTCTGGGCGGCTTCCAAAACATATAAAAAGGTAATAAAACAGTAAACATTAAAAAACTTCCCTATGTTGTTGTTGTTTAGTCGTTTAGTCATGTCCGACTCTTCATGACCCCATGGACCAGAGCACGCCAGGCACCTCTGTCCTCCACTACCTCCCGCAGTTTGGTCAAACTCATGCTGGTAACCTCGAAAACACTATCCAACCATCTCGTCCTCTGTTGCCCCCTTCTCCTTGTGCCCTCCATCTTTCCCAGCATCAGTGTCTTCTCCAGGGAGTCTTCTCATCTCATGAGGTGGCCAAAGTACAGGAGCCTCAGCTTCACGATCTGTCCTTCCAGTGAGCACTCAGGGCTGATTTCCTTAAGAATGGATGCGTTTGATCTTCTTGCAGTCCATGGGACTCTCAAGAGTCTCCTCCAGCACCATAATTCAAAAGCATCAATTCTTCGGCGAACAGCCTTCTTGATGGTCCAGCTCTCACTTCCATACATCACTACTGGGAAAACCATGGCTTTAACTATACGGACCTTTGTTGGCAAGGTGACGTCTCTACTTCTCAAGATGCTGTCTAGGCCTGTCATTGCCCTTCTCCCAAGAGGCAGGCGTCTTTTAATTTTGTGGCTGCTGTCACCATCTGCAGTGATCATGGAGCCCAAGAAAGTAAAATCTCTCACTGCCTCCATTTCTTCCCCTTCTATTTGCAGGAGGTGATGGGACCAGTGGCCATGATCTTCGTTTTTTTGATGTTGAGCTTCAGACCATATTTTGCGCTCTCCTCTTTCACCCTCATTAAAAGGTTCTTTAATTCCTCCTCACTTTCTGCCATCAAGGTTGTGTCATCTGCATATCTGAGGTTGTTGATATTTCTTCCGGCAATCTTAATTCCAGCTTGGGATTCATCCAGCCCAGCCTTTCGCATGATGCCTTTTGCATAGAAATTGTTGTTTATTGAGTCAAAGGATTTTATATCTGTATGATTATTGTCTGTATTTGCATTAGGGTAAAGTAGCTGTCAAAGCAGGAAAATAAAAGAGAACTTTGTTACGATGGCTTTGCTGGTTAGATTTGTTACAATTTGGACATAAATTATTGGAAATAAAGGCAACAAGTTATTTGACTTTTGGGTCTGATTTTGAAAGAAATTAAGTTACCATATTCCCTCTAGAGGGAGGCTGGGACATTGCAACAGTAGCAGCAAGTGGAAAAATACTATGAATTTGAGCAGGATCTGTTATCTCTTGGGAAAGCTGCAAAAACGAAGCATTATTTTGTCTACAGAGGTTTCTATACTAAAGGAGACAATGGATTTATCTATTTAAGAAAGGAAGGGACTTGACGCAATTATGTTCCTGAATAACAAAAGCCTCTGTGGAGAACAAGAAGTTTCTGAATTAGAAGGTTTCTGCAGCAGAACAGGAAAAAGTAACCTGAGGAATAAGAGCTGGACCAAATTTGAAGCCGGAGTATTTGGAACATCCAGACTTTAAAAGGACCAAGAAATAGAATTTAAGTTAGACTCTTAAACATAGAGGTCTGGATGGAAGAACAATGACTTTTTCTCAGAGTTTTTTCGAGATTGGACTTTCTGAAATTAAAAGCTATCAAAAGACGGCAAAGTGGAGTTGAGATATAGACGTGGATACACCAGGCTGGCAGTAGACAATGGATGAACTTTGGGGATTGGAACCGGGGAATGGGGGGGGGGAGAGATTTGGAATCCAAAGGCTGTAAAATTATATATTATTTCTTTCTTTTCTTTTTTCATGTTTGTTGTTTGAAAATAGGGGAAATCGTGGAAGGGAAATGGGGTCGATCTTAGGGAATTATATAAAATATAAGGAGAAATGGTTCATTAAGATAAATAAGATAAATTAATTTGGAATAAATGGGTTATTTAAAATTACAAATAAGGTTTTAAAATTTGGGGTAAGAATCTGTGGAATCAATTTAAGGGAAATGGAATACAAGAGGGGGAGGGGGGGAAGTCCGGGAAAGATGCCACTGAAACCAAGTGTAAATCATATTTGTTTTTTCTTTTTTTCTTGCTATCTTTCCTTTTATTCTGGAAAATTTTTAATAAATATTATTAAAAAAAATAAAATAAATGTAGCTCTCCCCTCCTCAGGTCTCAGTCTTGTTTGCTTTAATAAAGAAGTGTTACTAGAGAACTGTCTCCAGCATATTATGTCAAGAGAGCTGAAATCACAAACCCCACGTCACATCATAAATTAAATAAGCAGGGAGACAAAATACAGCCTTGTCGTACTCCTTTTCCAATTTTGAACCAATCAGTTGTTCCATATCCAGTTCTAACTGTAGCTTCTTGTCCCACATAGTGATTTCTCAGGAGACAGATGAGGTGATCAGGCACTCCCATTTCTTTAAGAACTTGCCATAGTTTGCTGCGGTCGACACAGTCAAAGGCTTTTGCATAGTCAATGAAGCAGAAGTAAATGTCTTTCTGGAACTCTCTAGCTTTCTCCATAATCCAGCGTATGTTTGCAATTTGGTCTCTGGTTCCTCTGCCTCTTTTAAATCCAGCTTGCACTTCTGGGAGTTCTCGATCCACATACTGCTTGAGCCTTCCTTGTAGAATTTTAAGCATAACCTTGCTAGCTTGTGAAATGAGTGCAATTGTGCGGTAGTTGGAGCATTCTTTGGCACTGCCCTTCTTTGGGATTGGGATGTAGACTGATCTTCTCCAATCTTCTGGCCACTGCTGAGTTTTCCAAATTTGCTGGCATACTGAGTGTAGCACCTTAACAGCATCCTCTTTTAAAATTTTAAATAGTTCAGCTGGAATACCATCACTTCCACTGGCCTTGTTATTTGCAGTGCTTTCTAAGGCCCATTTGACTTCACTTTCCAGGATGTCTGGCTCAAGGTCAGCAACCACACTACCTGGGGTGTACGAGACATCCATATCTTTCTGGTATAATTCCTCTGTGTATTCTTGCCACCTCTTCTTGATGTCTTCTGCTTCTGTTAGGTCCTTACCACTTTTGTCCTTTATTATGGTAATCTTTGTACGAAATGTTCCTTTCATATCTCCAATTTTCTTGAACAGATCTCTGGTTCTTCCCATTCTGTTGTTTTCCTCTATTGTTTGCATTGCTCGTTTAAGAAGGCCTTCTTGTCTCTCCTTGCTATTCTTTGGAAATCTGCATTCAATTTCCTGTATCTTTCACTATCTCCCTCGCATTTTGCTTGCCTTCTCTCCTCCGCTATGTGTAAGGCCTCGTTGGACAGCCACTTTGCTTTCTTGCATTTCCTTTTCATTGGGATGGTTTTCGTTGTTGCCTCCTGTACAATGTTACGAGCCTCCATCCATAGTTCTTCAGGCACTCTGTCCACCAAATCTAAATCCTTAAACCTGTTCGTCACTTCCACTGTGTATTCATAAGGGATTTGACTTAGATGATATCTTACCGGCCCAGTGGTTTTCCCTACTTTCTTCAGTTTAAGTTTGAATTTTGCTATAAGAAGCTGATGATCTGAGCCACAGTCAGCTCCAGGTCTTGTTTTTGCTGACTGTATAGAGCCTCTCCATCTTTGGCTGCAGAGAATATAATCAATCTGATTTCGATGCTGCCCATCTGGTGATGTCCATGTGTAGAGTCGTCTCTTGTGTTGTTGGAAAAGCGTGTTTGTGATGACCAGCTTGTTCTCTTGACAGAACTCTATTAGCCTTTGCCCTGCTTCGTTTTGATCTCCAAGGCCAAACTTGCCAGTTGTTCCTCTTATCTCTTGCCTCCCTACTTTAGCATTCCAATCCCCTATAATGAGAAGAACACCCTTCTTTGGTGTCACTTCTATAAGGTGTTGTAAGTCTTCATAGAATTGGTCAATTTCAGTTTCTTCAGCAGCAGTAGCTGGTGCATAAACTTGGATTACTGTGATGTTAAAAGGTCTGCCTTGGATTCGTATCGAGATCATTCTATCATTCTATTCTATGTATAACTCCATACCATCCAACATTTCTCCCATGAACATAGGGACGTCCTAAGGAAAAGCAGGATAACATCAGAAACCAGGACAGCTTCAATAAATCTGGGACTGTCCCGGCAAAATTAGGGACAACTGGAAGGTTTGCAAAAGTGGGGAAGTTAAGATCAAGGAACAAGAGAGAAGTCATGAGTGAAGGACAAGCCAAAGGAGAGGTTGAGGGAGGAGGCTTATTGGTTTGTTCTTGTTCTTGTTTTTATTGTGTATTTTGTGTTTTTTACCTTGCATTTTTAAGTTGTAAACCAACCTTAAATCTACGGATGAAGGGCAATATATAGAATTAATAAAATAGTAACAATACTATTTGTTACTATAGACAGGCATGCCATTGTTGAGGAAGGTCTACTGTATAAATAGGGGTATAAATAGTAAAGTAGTATAAGTAATAAAGTAGCAGTAGTAAAGTGGAAGTAAAGTGGTAGTAAAGCAATAGTAAACCAGTAGTGAAGTAGCAGTTAAGTAATGGTAAAACAATAGTAAAGTGGTGGAATAGTAGCAGTAAAATAGCAGTATAGTAGTAGTAATGCAGTAGCAAAATAGTAGTAAAATGGTAGTAAGGCAGTAGCAAAATAGTAGTAAAATGGTAGTAAGGCAGTAGTGAAACAGCAGTAAGATAGTAGTAAAGGAGTAGTAAAGCGGTAGTAAAATGGTCCAATAGTAAAGTGGTGGAATAGTAGTAAAATAGCTTTAAAGTAGTAGTAATGTTGTAGAAAAATTGTAGAAAAATTGTAGTTAAATGATAGTAAAGTAGTAGTAAAATGGTAGTAAAATGGTAGTAAAGTAGTAGTAAAATGGTAGTAAAATAGTAGCAAAGCAGTAGCAAGATGGTAGTAAAGTAGCTGCAAAGTAGTAGTAAAGCGGTAGTAAAGTAGTAGTAAAGTTGTAGTAAAGTTGTAGTAAAGTAGTAGTAAAGTTGTAGTAAAATGGTAGTAAGGTAGTAGTAAAGCAGTAGTAAAGTAGTAGTAAAGCAGTAGTAAGAATTACCTCAGAAGTGTTCGTTGTACAAAAAGGCACCATGTTGATAGCCTCAATCACAGAGGTTTTTCCAGTTTTTTCCATATAAAGTAGTGGGGCGGGGGGAATGGCTTCTCAGTGTTTGTATGTTGATCCCTGTTTACACTATTATGTTAAAAAGTACACCAGAATTTAGTGGCGTTGGATATTTTGGGTCCCAAAATGTCCCCGACAGCAGTGGCTGCATAAAATCCTTTAGTCAGAACTGAGCTATGGGCAACACACTGTTGTGAGTGAGGAGCTGTGTGAGGAATGCCATTGTTCAGGAAGGTCTACTGTATAAATAGGGGTATAAATAGTAAAGTAGTATAAGTAATAAAGTAGCAGTAGTAAAGTGGAAGTAAAGTGGTAGTAAAGCAATAGTAAACCAGTAGTGAAGTAGCAGTTAAGTAGTGGTAAAACAATAGTAAAGTGGTGGAATAGTAGCAGTAAAATAGCAGTATAGTAGTAGTAATGCAGTAGTAAAATAGTAAAATGGTAGTAAGGCAGTAGTGAAGCAGCAGTAAGATAGTAGTAAAGGAGTAGTAAAGCGGTAGTAAAATGGTCCAATAGTAAAGTGGTGGAATAGTAGTAAAATAGCTTTAAAGTAGTAGTAAAGTTGTAGTAAAATTGTAGAAAAATAGTAGTTAAATGATAGTAAAGCAGTAGTAAGGTAGTAGTAAAATGGTAGTAAAGTAGTAGTAAAGTAGTAGTAAAATGATAGTAAAATGGTAGTAAAATAGTAGCAAAGCGGTAGTAAGATGGTAGTGAAGTAGTAGTAAAGTAGTAGTGAAGCGGTAGTAAAGTAGTAGTAAAGTAGTAATAAAGTAGTTGTAAAGCAGTAGTAAAGCAGTAGTAAAGTAGTAGTAAAGCAATAGTAAGAATGACTTCAGTGTTCGTTGTACAAAAAGGTACCATGTTGATAGCCTCAATCACAGAGGTTTTTCCAGTTGTTTCCATATAAAGTAGTGGGGCGGGGGGAATGGCTTCTCAGTGTTTGTATGTTGATCCCTGTTTACACTATTATGTTAAAAAGTACACCAGAATTTAGTGGCGTTGGATATTTTGGGTCCCAAAATGTCCCCGACAGCAGTGGCTGCATAAAATCCTTTAGTCAGAACTGAGCTATGGGCAACACACTGTTGTGAGTGAGGAGCTGTGTGAGGAGCCCGTAGTCAAAACTGAGGTGAGGACAAAAGCATACCCTCCAACATTTCTGAATGAATTGCCGAAAATCAGATTTTTGCTAAAATTGTGACCCCGGGGCTTAGGGATTCTTTAAAAAAAAATCTTTTTCCGCTGGTAAAGTTGTTGCGGGCTGATTTCTTGTTCTGTGATAAAAAGCCTTCTGTTTCGACCGCCAAACCTTGCACGGGAGCATTTGCAACCGTTTGGCACCATTATTGAGTTAATTGCCGAAAATCATATTTTTTCTGAAATTGTGACCCCAGGGCTTAGGGATTTTTTCAAAAAAATCTTTTTCCGCCGGTAAAGTTATTGAGGGCTGATTTCTTGTTCTGTGATAAAAAGCCTTCTGTTTCGATCGCGAAACCTTTCAGGGGAGCATTCGCAACTGGTTGGCACCAATTTTGTGTGAATTGGAGAACGTCACATTTTTTTCTGAAATTCTTAAGCTAACTGTTGTTTGCTTCTTGCATGACTAATCATGTAGACCCTGATTGTACATGTAGCAAACTCCAGACGTACTTTTCCTGTCTTTAGTGTCACCACCAAAATTTGCATCTTCAAATATCTCAAGACCACCAGACCTCTGATTGTTAAACCTCAGTCTGTAATGCACAGTGCCTTTCAAATAGCGAGCTATGCGTTTCAGAGCTTTCCAATCCTTAACTGTAGGATTGTTGACTTGTCTGCTTAGGAAATTACAGCTAACAGCAATGTCAGGTCTTGAACATCTGGCAATGAAGTTCAGTTTACCTAGCACACTTCTGTATAGTGTAGTGTCAGAAAATCCTCCTTCAGTGTCATCTACCTGATAACCTGTTGTCATCGGTGTGTCTACAGGGTTAGCCTCCATCAGGTTTAGTTTGCAATTTTCCATGACTGGTGCACTAGAATGTTACCATATTGATCCCTCTCTATTTCCAGAGATAGGGAGTTGTTTACTTCACCAAGATCTTTCATGTCAAAGTGCTCTTTCAGTTGAGCTTGGGCGTTATTGTACATTTTGACATCCTTCCAAAAGAACAGAATATCATTAACATAAACCAGCAATACAGCTTCTTTTGCCCCTCCTCTTTGACAAGTACACGTGGATCAGCTTTCCCTTGCTGAAAACCTAGAGAAAACAATACCTCAGTGAGTTTAGTGTGCCAGCACCGTGCACTTTGTTTGAGACCATAAAGGACTTCTTCAGAGCACAAACAAATCCCTGTTTTCCCTGTACACCATCAGGTGGAAGCATATAAAGAGATTCACTTAGAGATCCGTACAAAAACGCTGTATTCACATCCTGGTGACTAACATGAAGATTCTCTTCTGCAGCAAGCTTGAGCATAAGCCTAATGCTCTCATATCTCACGGTGGGTGAGTAGGTCTCGTGATAGTCTTCTCCTGGTACCTGTGAAAAACCTCTGGCTACCAATCTGGCTTTGTGTCTGACTATCTTGCCATTTTGATCTGTCTTCGCTTTGAAGACCCATTTGCTTCCAAGCAGTTTCATTCCTGGAACTACTGGAACTTGCTCCCATGTTTTGTTCCTCTCTTAGGAATCAAGCTCAGCCTTCATGGAATTTAACCATGGCTCAGCATCCTTTGAATCCAAATCCTGGATTTCTTGGAAACTGGAAGGTTCAAAAACCTTCTTGGAGCTTTTAACAGCTGCCACTGCTGTTTTAGCAAACTCATCAGCAAATCTCTTTGGAGGTCTGCCTTTTGTGGCTCTTTGTGACCTGCGAATTAGCCGTAGGTCTTCTACGCTTTCCTCTTCCTTCTTAGGAGAAAGGTGGCCTATAGTAAACAATGGTTCCTCCAATTCTTCTCAGTCAGAGCCTTCAGAGGGTCGCATAGAGGCTTTCACACTCTTGAAATCCTCTGAATCATCTGATTCCGTCTCAGACTCAGAATCAGGACCTTCATCAGTGGGTGTGGGTTGTTACGGCAGCTGTGGCTGTTGCTGTTGCTGTGGCTGTTGCCTATCTGCAGTCTCATCACTGTCATCAGGATAACATTGGAAAATTCCCACATTCTCCCCCCACTTGGCATTGTACTCAACACTTCTTGTGAGCCTAATTGTCTTAGAGTCAGTCACCATTATTCTGTAAGAACCTTTCTTATAACCTAGAAAGATACCATGCAATCCACGCTTGCCTAACTTGGAGCTTTGTGGTGTGTGAACCCACATGTCAGAACCAAAAATTCTCATGTGTTTGATGTATGGCTTCTTGCCAAACATCTTCTCATAGGGGGTACAACCAGTCGATGGTGATAACCTGCAATTATAACTGTAAACAAAACAGGCCAAAGATTCTGCCCAATAACTCTCTGGAAGATTGGCATCATGCAGCAAGGTTTTCAACCCTTGAAGCAATGTTTGATTTGCTCTCTCACAAAGTCCGTTCTGCCATGGCGAACGAGGACTAGACAAATCGTGTTGAATTCCTTTCTCAGTCAGAACAGCTTCAAACTGCTGAGAAGTGAATTCCCCCCCGCGATCAGTGAAAAGAGTCTTTATCCTCTTACCATGCACATTTTCCAGCCAAGCACAGAATTCCTTGAACCTTGGAAAAGCCTGATTTCTGCTTGAGATTGTACACATAAATATACCTCGAAAATGCATCAATGAGAACCATGAAGTACCTTTTTCCACCCAAAGAGGGCGATAGTGGACCAACCAAATCAGCATGCACTACCTTGTATGGTTCTGTAGCTTTCCTACTAGACACCTTACCTTTTGCAGCCATTTTCACCTTGTTTGCTGCGCATGCCTTACACTTCATGTGGTACCTGCAGGGTTTAATAGTCATACCTTCAACCAAGGCAGGCATTTTAGATACTGCCTCAAAATGTAAATGACCAAATTTCCTATGAAAATCATGAATACATCCTGCATGCAAACTTTTGTTAGAACCTGCAATGCAACAAGTTTCATCCTGCACATCATCAAAATACAAAACAAACAATTAACATATTCAGCATGCAATACATAATTGTTTTTCTTTGTGATGGTGCACTTCTTGTTCTTGAAGGAAACGTCAATGTTCCGTTCATTCAGCTGCGCAACGCTGAGTAGATTGTGTGCAGCATCTGGAACGTAGAGCACATTGTGTATCGACAAGTCCAAACTGTGAAGAACAACAGTTCCGTAGCCTTGACTGGAGATCGTGTGGTCATCCGCCTGGTGAATCGTACCTTCATGCGGTGTAAAAGACATGAACAGTTGCTTGCCATTGCATATGTGCTTCGTAGCGCCCGAATCCACAACGAAGAAAGATCTAGACGTCTTCTGGACCTTTGCAACCTTTGGAGTGAAGCGTGAGACCATTGCCTTGTGCTGCGTTGTCCTGGACACCGGACCTTTGCCTTTGCCTTTTCCACGCGTTGAGCTTGCGCTGTGCTGCTCTGTCTGTCTGGCCTTGGGATGTCTGCATTCCCTCTTCATATGGCCTAGACATCCACACGAGTAGCATTTCACTGCCTTCAAAGCTTTGGCGCCATCTGGTGGTTCCACTGCATTCTGGGATGACATCTGTGAAGACTCCCCCTTACCGATGCAGCTAGCACCTCACCTGTCCACTTCATTCAGAACAATGGCAGTAACATGGGCTACCGTGAGCTGAGCAGTTGGCTGAACAGCAATCTGAGTGGCAACGGACTCCCAACTTGAACCCAAAGAACTCATGAAGGAGTACACAGCCTCTGGAAAGGTGAGTCCTCCCTGTTGCAGCTCATGTCTCAGATTCTGCATCTCCATCAGATGTGTACGCACACCTGCACCTTCAGCAAGTGCCATATCATGCAGCTTGGCATAGTAGAACAAAGAAGCACCAGCTTCTGTTCTCAAATGAGAATCTCTCAAAGTGTCCCAAATTTCTCTGGCTGAGGTCTTATCACGCAACAGACAGAGCTCTTCTGGGGAGACTATCAATGTAAGAGTTCCCCTTACTTTGGAATCCTTAGCTGCCCATTCATCCGTCATTGGAGCTGGGGGGTACCTGTTATGACTTCAAACAGACCCTCTTTTTGTAGCAAAGCCTCTGCATACAATGCCCATTCTGCATAATTCTTCTTATTGCGCTTTGGAATCCCGAAAGCATCCCGAAGGGCCGCCATGACTCTGGCATTAGCCTTCTGTGTCATTAATCAAGCTGCGTCTGAGTACAGCTGCTTCCAAAAGCACTTGTAAAAGCACTTTCAGTTTTCAAGCCTCTCAAGCCTTTGAGCCTCTGCCACTGCAAACGGCTTGATAAGTTCAAAGTCCAGCCTTATAGCCATTAATTAGGAGCTGGCAGGCTTCTCGGGGCAATGAGCACATACCTCTCATCAATCTTCTTGACATGCAGAGCAGATAATGTCCAATCCGTCCCTCTGTTCCTCTGCCAGCATTCTGATTCCATTTTTCTGGGCCCATAACCAAAAATGTGAGATTTTGACCAGCTTCGCCCATCTGAAGCTGATACAGGCTCGTCTTATCTTGAGCCCAAGCAGAACGTCATCACACAGCAGAAGGATAAGCAGGTAATGTGCATTTTGCTGCTCAGTGAGGGAAACAGAAACCAACACTACCAACCTTACTGTACGCTTGTGAAACATGGACCACTTATAAACACCATCTCCAACTCCTTGAAAGATTCCGTCAACAGTATCTCAGAAAAGATGTACACATCACTTGGGAAGACAGGCGAACTCATGCCAGTGTCCTGGAAGAAGCAAAGATCTCCAGTGTTGAAGCAATGATTTTTCAACATCAACTTCGTTGGACTAGTCATGTTGTGTGGATGCCTGATTATCGTCTTCCAAAGCAACTACTCTATTCCCAACTTTAAAAAGGGAAGCATAATTCTGGTGGTCAACCAAAGAGGTTTAAAGACTCTCCCAAGGCAAATCTGAAAAAAATGTAGTATAAACACTGACAACTGGGAAACACTGGCCTGCGAGTGCTCCAATTGGAGAACAGCCTTTACCAATGGTGTCATGGACTTTGAAGACACTCAAACTCAGGACGAAAGGGAGAAACGTGCTAAGAGGAAGGCATGCTTGGCAAACCCTCACCATGATCAACTCCCGCCCGGAAACCTATGTCCCCACTGTGGAAGGACGTGTGGATCCAGAATTGGCTTCCACAGTCACTTACAGACTCACTGTTAAAACCGTGTTTATGGAAGACAATCTTACTCAGCTATAAGTGATAGCCGAAGAAGAAGTAGCCCAAAACATCTGAAGGGTGCTTGGTTGGGGAAGTTGTGCTATGCAAATCTATGCTGCAACCACACTTGAAATACTATGTGCAGTTCTGGTCAAGTTCAGAACTCTCCCCACTCTTATTCCACCAAGTGGTTTCACAGACTAGGATGAATTTGCCCACCACCACTTTGAAACTTGAATGATATACAACCAAGCCAGAGTAGACCTATTGAAATTAATGTGCTTGTCCATCAATGGGTATACTCTTGAGTATGACTAACATTGGCTTATCACCCTTGGAGAACTGACCATCAGTACTAAGATCTGGAGAAAGAACCAGAATGTCTCCGCTGAATTCAGTGAACAAAACCAGACTAGATAATTTTTTAGTTTGAAAAGGTTTCCTCTTCTTACTGCAGCTAGTTGACTTTTCTAACCTGTGAAGCGATGCCTAAGAGGGTAGCACAGAAGAAACAGAAGCCTTCAGCTCAGTGTTTGTGGCTTCAAAGCAACGCCTGAGGGCTGCATTGGTCTTTCTTCCTCTTGTAATCCCATAAGATCACTATCCTCTTTGGAAAGAATGCATTGCAGTTGGTTAAGTGTGCCTGTGTCTGGACTTCAGATTGCTAAGAAAACACATTTTAGGAAAGCTTATCACATGCTTAATCAACTCTAAAGGGTTTACTGGGTAATGCATTTATTTTCCACCAGCTCAAGGATGGCTGAGGGAGTCTGCAGAACACAGTTTTTACTAAATTATTTAAGGTTCTCACCAGTACAGCATATATCAGGCTGAACACATTGCTGCTGTAGGGCAAAAAAGAGAAATAGAGGGGCAGAAGGAGAGAGAGAGAAATGATTATTTACCAGAAAAGAAGGGGATTGAGGTGGGATATTTCTCCCCCCCCCCCCGCCACCCGGACAAGGGTTGATTATGATTACAGTTTACATAGGGAAGAATTAAAAGAAAAAAGGAGTTTCCAATTTTCTTGAAAAGGGGTCACCATCATGGCACCCATGGGTGACAGATGTGGTCACCAAGTCCTTTATTGAAAGAAGTATGAGCGGATGCCTGATGATCGTCTTCCAAAGCAACTACTCTATTCCCAACTTAAAAATGGAAAGCGTAATGCTGGTGGTTAACAAAAGAGGTTTCAAGACTCTCTCAAGGCAAATCTTAAAAAATGTAGTATACACACCGACAACTGGGAAACACTGGCCTGCGAGTGCTCCAGTTGGAGAACAGCCTTTACCAAAGGTGTCATGGGCTTTGAAGACACTCAAACTCAGAACGCAAGGGAGAAATGTGCTAAGAGGAAGGCATGTTTGGCAAATCCAACTCCCACCCGGGAACCAATGTCCCCACTGTGGAAGGACGTGTGGATCCAGATTTGGCCTCCACAGTCACTTTCGGGCTCATTGTTAAGACCATGTTTATGGAAGACAATCTTACTGGGCTACGAGTGATCGCCAAAGAAGAAGAAGAAAGAAGACAGCATTTTGGTATATGTTTGATGCTCCCAAAGTTTATTCATGAGTCCAAAAAGGTTGGTGGTCCCTGTTCTAGACTGTGAATGTGGCACCCATTTTGTGTTGGAAACATCTTTCTTCATAAAGCTGAGTTGTTTCCCATGAGGCCCTGCTCGCCTCTTCCACCTGTCATCCCACCACTACATGAAAAGGTAGCAGGGAAACGCCTCTTTTGCAGTTGCCAGCTATTCATAATTTATATGGGTCATGTTTGTATTGAATGGATCTAACCAAGGATGCAATCACTGAACTGAGCAGCTTGAGATCCAGCAGATCTGTACCTCAACTGGCTACTTCCTGGCTCAGCAGTGAGTTTAGCAAACATAAGAAGTGGAGACATGGGCTGTTTAAGCCAACTCTCCCTTCTAACACTTCTTCTTTCAGTCTTTTTGTGAAGGTAAGGGCACCAATAGGATTGCAGCGATTGTTGGTATGAGTGACCTATTTTTCAGGCTCCAAAATTACTAATTTAATGGCATCACATGGTATCTACAATGCCCAGAGGGCTGGAGACTCAGCTGCTTCAGTTTGTACTCCACTGATGTTGCAAATAGGTGGACAGTTCGTAAATTCACAGGTTAAAAAGTGATGACTCTCAAGCCCTTCATGCCTCTTAGGGTAGAAACAGAGAGTTATTTTGCTCAGGCATTTGAAATTTATATGATGGGACATCTGTGGTACATGAACATGCACTCCACTGCCTTCACAGCTTTTTCCTATCAAAACAGTTTGACCTGAGGTGATGGAAGGTAAGTGGATGCACAACAAAAAATGATGGCCTCATTACACTACCATGAAATATCTTTGAAACTGTTGTCTGTTGTGAGCCTTAGTGGGGGAGGGGGAGTCAAGACAGGGTTTATGGGGTGCTCTGAATGCTTATGATGGGAATTTAGGGCTGCTATTTAATTCCAGTGAAACATAGGGTAAGATGAGGGGTGCCGTCTCTGTGGAGCCCTGGGTGCCCAGAAAATTTTCAATGAGGGGGTTGGGCCATCTCAGTATTTTGTAGCCAGTCGGGTTCCAGCAGACCCTCCCACTGCAGCAGTGGGCTCCATCAGAGTCCGTCACAGCAGCGGGCACTCTGGCACACCCTTCAAAGGCCCAGCAGGTGTCAGGGACTATGTGGAGGAGGGCTGCACTGAGTAAGAATAGTGGGAGCCACCCCTCCCCTGATCCTGATCCTGAATTTTCCCAGGAGCAGGAGGACAGTATAGATTTGGAACCGTGGTTTGCAGAAGGGCATAGTTCAGAGGGCAGAAGCTGGGAAATACTGGATGGGGAACAGCTCACAGAAGAAACACTAGAAGAGAGAGAGTTAACAGATTCACAGTCTCTGGATAGTATTCACCCCCCTTGTCCAAAGTCACGGAGAGCTCAGAAAGTGTCAGAACACAAAGCACAGAAGTTACAAACTCAGATTACAAGACATAGGAGTGACGTAGATTAATAGGGATGAACGAGGGGGGGGGAAGTGACCCTTAATTGGGAGCACCGCCATTTTAGGAGATGTGTTCTTTGTTCTCTCACTGTGATTATTAAATATTCTAACTGGTAAGACATTTCTTTTGTTTGATCCTTTGTTTACTGCCACGGGGGAGGAAGCCGATTCCCCAAAGTTTGGCAGCAGGGCCTCCTGTGGCTGCGATGGGCTCTGATTAGAATTGGAAGGTACAGATTCCCAAATGTATGGTGTATGGCAGGCATGGCCAAACCTGGCCCTCCAGCTGTCTTGGGACTACAATTCCCATCATCCCTGACCACTGGTCCTGGTAGCTAGGGATGATGGGAGTTTTAGTCCCAAAACAGCTGGAGGGCAAAGTTTGGCCATGCCTGATGAATGGTGAATGTTGCACTGAAATATTATTTAATTGCTAGAGCATGAGACAATCTCAGGGAATTGGGTTCGAGGCCCACATTGGGCAAAAGATTCCTGCATTGTAGGGGATTGGACTAGATGATCTTTGTGGTCTCTTCAGACTTTACAATTCTATGATTCTATGGTTCCTAACCTAGTCTTCCTAGTGGTGCATCAATAAAATTGCTAGCACATTTGCAAAAGCTAGCAGGTCTGGCATGGTTCCAAATTGGATTGTGGACCGCTTTTTAAGACTCATGCATTGCATGGGGTTAGATTACAATTCTATGATTATATGATAACAGCCTTCAAGGTGACTAAACAGAGGGAAATGTTCACAGCGATATACAGAGCCAAACTTGCATAGGTAATGAATATTGTAAATAAATCATTTCCTTAGTTATTCTGATATGTTAATGCTTGCATTCCTTCATTTGTGTTGGAACATTTCCCTCTGCCAAAGACGATTCCCTCACCTTATGAAAATAAATGCATAAAACTGGCTATGAGTTGTTGCTTACATTTTCCTTTCTCTGTAAAGCAGCAACAATGTCTTTGATCATGTATCAAAGCTGACAGACTCTTTCTTGGATGCTGGATTTCTCCAAGTGTGTTTGCACCCCAATTCTCTTGCCTCACAGGGTTATCAATGATGCATTGAATGCCCACATAGGACTTTATTTTCAGACTTAAATGTGTGTGTGCAAACAGGAGTGAATACCTTTCTTCTTTCTTTTATTTTGCATTTATTCTTTCATAACATAAACTGCAGAAGAGCTGCATGCAGAGGTTCCCAGGTTGAAGTCTCTCCAGGTAGGGCAGAGAAAGACCCCTAGCTCTGAAATCACTGTAGACCACACTGAGCTAATTGGACTAAGGATCTGACTCAGTTTAAGGCATCTTACAATGTTCCTCAACTCTTCTCCCCCCTGTTTTTCACCTCAAATAGTAGACATTATAGCCTGGGAACTGAATGCAAATTGCCTGTACCTCTTGCCCTCTCTTTTCTTGAGTTTTTTCCTTCTTCTTCAAGCACACTGCATATTTATCCAATCAAGGTTTGTTTAGCAGTTTATTTCAAAGTATTTTTTATTTCAAAATATTTTTTTTACACCCAAGAAGCTGCTCCGAGAAGAGCAGTGTGGGTGTGGTTCTTCATGAATTTTATTTTGGTTTTATTTTGTTTTAAAGTGTGTTGTTCTTGTTGCTCTAACCCACTCTGGGACCTTCTGGTAGAGAGCAAGTATGAAATCATCAGCATCAGTAACAGACTTAAAAGGGCAGAAGAACTATAAAGCAGAAGAACAGGTTTTTCTTCCTCTTAATCTGTGGGGATAAGGTTGTACTTCTGACTCAAACATGGTACCTTTGTGCTTCCACACTCATGTTCTGTCATAAAATACCGCATCTCTGAACTCCTACATTAACCGGGAGGGGGGATTATTCCCCATTAAACAAGACAGCAGAAAAGTCACACTGGCTACACCTTTGTACAAACCCGAGCCTATTGGTTACCCACTCCTCTCTGAAGGGAGCCTTATTCATTTTTGTATCTGACATTTATCTCAGCTTGCTATCCCATATAGCAGGCAAATCCAACATTGTTTGGTTTTCTTCTAAAACTCAGAATGATTTTGAATAACCACCAGAAATTCCCCCAGTGGGTGGAAGAAGAACTTGAATACATGAACTTTGATTAAATTGGACACAACTTTATTGAGAAACATACCGTTAAAAACCATAAAGGTATGAGCCCTGCACAGAAACAGACCTTCACCCATGGTGGGATTGTTCAGCTGTGGTATCCCTTTACCCCTTTCGGACAGTGGCTGGCTATATACCAGAGCCCAGTCCATGAATAAAAGCAAGACAGATATGAGAGTCATTGCTGCAATATCTTCTTTGCTACTGCCATGAACACTAGCAACCCTGAAGTGCTATCCCACTTTCTGCTCTGGAACTCATCATGGTCCTCCGTGCACCAGAAGCGGTTTAGTCATGCTGTCCACATGACCCAGAAAGCTGTCTGTGGACAAATGTCGGCTCCCTCAGCCGGAAAAGCGAGATGATCCCTGCACCCCATAGTCGCATTTGACTGAACTTAACCATCCAGGGGTTCTTTACCTTTACATTTTTAATTATTCCAGCTCTTGCATGCCCTCTCATCCTAATATCAGAGATGCTGGTTTTCTCCTCCTACCTCAAACTGGTTTGTTCCCTGCATTCCCCGTGATGTTTGCCCATGTTTGCATTAAATCTTTAGGCAATTTCAAAATATGAAATCAAAAGTGGTACACCAGAAAGCATGGTGCCAATGAAGTATATGGTATCTCCTCATCGCTAATTGGATTAGTTTATGGGTTGTTAGGGTAAAAAGCTTTAGTTAGTTAGATGATATACATGTACACCAGGATAGATTTATTAAAGGTCATAAACCATCACACTTCAATGCATGAGCCAATTTCTAATTGGAAACAACTCCAATATAATTTGTTCATCTTCCACTGAAGTGGCTGGTGCAGTCCTTATCTATCATGCATATAGCTTTGCTACCCAGATATTTGCAAGTGCCCATTATCAACAAATGCTGAAACATCTTGAGTAGTGGATCAATGCTATAAAATTAGGTTCATATGGCTGGAGTACAAAGCAGCTGTGGAACTCCGCTACCAGGTACATCACTTGGCTTCTGAGAGCAGCTTATTAAACCCTACCCTTCTTGGTGCACTGGTGGGGACCTGATGCTGAAAATACTGAATCCATCCTTAGGAGTAGTGCTATGGCAGGGATGAGAAACCTGTGGCCCTCTAGATGTTGATGGACCCTGAATGGGTTCCTGAATTCCACAGGTTCCAAGGATGGAGCATATTCCAAAGATGCTGCCTTAAATATTTCCCCAGCAATACTAACTGTCTTTCATCCATGGACATACTGGCTTCTTCTGCAATGGTGTCCATTATGATTCCAGCTAAGTGAACTGGTAGGTCCAGAAAACCATCTGCAACCCAACAAGCTGAATGCAACCCAACAGGGAGATGCATTGTGTCCTGGTAAGTGTTTGGCACTCCCCCTCCCCAGGTTTGTTGTCCCCAGAAGGGAGCCAAACACAGGAGATATATTGAGGCCTTAGTGGGTGATCACCATTTGAGCCCCAGGGTTCAGTTTTGCCTTGTTGGATTATATCATTGCAACAGGCCTGATCTGATCCAAATACACATATGAGATAGGGGTAGCATCCATAATATTCCTTCAAGATGTAGTTTCCCAGTTATTTATCTTGACGTGCACAAATTGGATGTGGGCCTACAATCTGTTACAGATTTTTATAGCTGAGTGTCTGGGCAATGCTATGCATTCATCATCTAATAGATAAAACAGTATTTCTTCCCCTTAAACTCGTAATTGTTCTTCTGGGAAGTTGTACTTATTAAACAGCTGAGAGTGCCAAAGAAGCAATCCATTTGACAATAACTCACTAGGTGGAAGAGTGTATTGAAATGGTGAATAGTTTCTGGAAGTGTAGAGAAGAGAATTGGCCATTGCATTCATCGCCCAAACAAAAACACAGAACATTAAAATGGGACTAAATTAAGTCTGCAACTTTGCTAAATAGCTTACCTGCAGCCTATGTCTGGATGATATTTGAGGTACCGAGCTCCTAGGCACGATGCGGCTTTGGACACTACTGTCCCCCAGTTTACTCTTTGATCAGGACAATTTCACCCTGGTTCAAATTTCACCTTAATGGTGTGCTGATTACCCACCCACCCAAGTCACCTTGGATCCAGGGAGGTGGGCAGACTTTCACACTGATGAGTCCTGAGGCTCTTGGGCTGAGGGTCCCAAGTCCTCTCAGGCTGATGAGCCAGGAAAGGTTGATTAAGGCAAGTTTCTATTCACTATTGCAGTATACACAGTTCTTCTCTCAGCAAATCTATATTCTGACACATATTTAGGACCTAACCAGAAAAAAAAATAGTATTACCAGGCTGAAAAGAACCTTCACTTCCATGGCTGATGAAGAATGTTTCTACAAAGGTTTCTCTTCAGACTCAGAAGATTCCCAACTGCAACCTCACTTTGTTGGCAGGCGGGAGGGAACCTTGGTGGTAGTTTAGCAGGTGGGCTAGATGAGACCATGAATGCCTCAAATAGTCCTCTTTAGTCCTATGAGGTGTTCTTTTTAAGAGGATGGAGACTCATAGGTTGTTTCGGTTTTTAAAAAGAATTTTATCATGCCTGTATATATTTATAGTAAAGGTAAAGGGACCCCTGACCATTAGGTCCAGTCGTGGCCAACTCTGGGGTTGCGGTGCTCATTTTGCTTTATTGGCCGAGGGAGCCAGCATACAGCTTCCGGGTCATGTGGCCAGCATGACTAAGCCACTTCTGGCGAACCAGAGCAGTGCACGGAAATGATGTTTCCCTTCCCGCCGGAGTGGTACCTATTTATCTACTTGCACTTTGACGTGCTTTCGAACTGCTAGGTTGGCAGGAGCAGGGACCGAGCAACGGGAGCTCACCCCATCACAGGGATTCGAACCACCAACCTTCTGATCGGCAAGTCCTAGGCTCTGTGGTTTAACCCACAGCGCCACCTTGCACACAAATTATGAGTCTAATATTCTATATAGAGAATGGATGGAACTTTGCTTCTTTTCATCTACTTGTTACTTTCTACTCTACAAGAAAAATTAAAAACTAGCCCCCAAATTCCTACCTTTGCTGTCTTTTTGTTTGTTTTACAAAATAGAGCAAGTTGTTTCATATTAATAACTGTAAACTTAAATGGGAAAAAAACACACACCTGGTCATATAGTACATAGAGTATACATATGAACAAGAATATAGTAAAAGTCATCTGAAGAGTTTCCCAAGTACTGTTTCTACCAAATTACATCGGGTTAACTGCGCTGAGTGAGTTTTGGAACATTTTTCAAGTCTGCAGAAATATCCTAAGGAAGAAGGGCTTTAGTAAAAATGTTACCTGGCTTTGGGCAAATGTGATCGTAATACAAATCCACTTCTGATCAAGTTTTCCCAAAGCTAAAGCTTTTAAACTGGATTTATTAAGCTTCCCTTTGCCTCCAGTCATCTCTGGTACATTGCAGCCTTCAAACACAAGATTCACTATAATCTGAATCACATTGGGCTAATCTAAAAGGCGGACTGATATGCAAGGCAATTTGAGAGATCTACATTCCAGATTTATTCATTTATTTTATTCAGCAATTTTTCATACCGTATAATCATCTGCATATATATACTTATGCAGTGTAGAATAAAAAATAAAATAAAAATCAAGACAGAAATTATAATAAAATGCAGCATGTTCACATAGTTTCATGGTACTATAATATGGGTCACCTTCAAGAGAAGGTTCGTTGGGACAATTGAGTTTTAAGATGGTGTCTAAAATGCATGATTAGGCACCCCACAGCATGGAAGCCTCATTATTTGTATTTATTTATAGAAGTATTTATGAATCACCGCCTTGCAACATATCAGGCCAGTGCACAGCAAGAAAAAAAAAAAGACATTTAAAAGCAATACAAAACAATAAAAGACTGGCTAATCAAGAAAATTACAGGTGGTGCCTGAATTTAATGGGCAAAGAGTACAATAGTCTCCAAGTGCATTCATTACTGAGCGCACTATTTCTAGCTGATGGTATCGTGATCTTGCATGAACTATCAGTCATAGCTCAGTTGCTTCTTATCACTAGTTTGGAGGAGAAGCGTGGTTGTGATTCTCTCTGTCTCCACCACACACTGCTCCAGTAAGAATAGAATGGGGAAATTCTCAAGGGAAGAGATGCTGATGTGCTTGGCTCTCATATTGTGTATTCCAAGGGTCAACATCCACAACATAACACATTAACATCACATTAACAGTTGCGGCTCCCCGCACCCTCCTCAAATCCTGGGAGTTTCAGTAGCCCTCACAGAGCTACAATTGACTGGCACACTTCACAAACTACAGTTGCAGGGATTATTAGGGGGAAAGCTATGACTCCTAAGTGTGCTTTGAAAGTCTGGTATGATATCCTGAGAGGCATCCTGAGAGATATCCTGAGAGGCATTCTGTATCCAGGACAGCCGTCTACCATCTCCATCTGGTACGCAGGCTGAGACCCTATCTGCCCATGGACTGTCTCGCCAGAGTGGTGCATGCTCCCTCTTGGACTACTGCAATGTGTTCTACGTGGGGCTACCTTTGAAGATGACCCAGAAACTACAATTAATCCAGAATGTGGCATCTAGACTGGTGACTGGGAGCGGCCACCTACATTGGCTCCCAGTACGTTTCCGAGCACAATTCAAAGTGTTGGTGCTGACCTTTAAAGCCTTAAACAGCCTCGGCCCAGTATACCTGAAGGAGCGTCTCCACCCCCATCGTTCTGCCAGACACTGAGGTCCAGCTCCGAGGACCTTCTGGCAGTTCCCTCACTGCGAGAAGCAAAGCTACAGGGAACCAGGCAGAGGGCCTTCTCGGTAGTGGTGCCCACCCTGTGGAACACCCTCCCATCAGATGTCAAAGAGATAAACAACTACCTGACATTTAGAAGACATCTGACAGTAGCCCTGTTTAGGGAAGTTTTTAATGTGTGACATTTTAATGTATTTTTAATCTTTGTTGGAAGCTGCCCAGTGTGGCTGGGGAGACCCAGCCAGATGGGTGCGGTACAAATAAATAATAATAATAATTGTTATTATTGTTATTATTGTTATTATTGTTATTATTGTTGTTATTATTATTATTATTATTATTATTATTATTATTATTATAATATTCCTTATCAGAATAGGCTTTGTTTATGTTCCCAGGACGTCGATTGTACAAAGCATATCCTACTGCATTGTGGGCAATATGAGCAAAGAAGTGAGCAAATCCGAAGCCTCCCATATGAAATATATTTTGGAAGACGGGTCAAATTATATTACACTGGCCGTGGCAAAGTTTCTTTCGGAGGTTATAAGACACAAAGATCATTATGCCCTAGATAAAACAAAATGACTACCTTGGCTTCTTCCATCTGTCTGTCTGGTCATTTTAACTGTATCTAGTTTTGAAATTGTTTTGTGGGTCTTTGGACTGCAATAAAGTTTTTGATTTATTTTTTTTTTTTTAAATATCCTTTCCTGCTCAAGCACTGCCAGAGTAATGCTGGAAGGAACAGTGATGAAGGTCCCCAGAGGACCTTTTGTGTAATATAAGAGCCAGTGCCTACTCCCATTACAACTGTGCTTCTCAAAGGATCGGCTCTTCAGCCATTCTTGGAAGGAAACCATTCTTAAGACCATAAGTCATAGATGGGGAACCTATGACCCCTCCACGTGTTGTCAGACTCCTGCCCCCACCAACCCTAGCCAGCATGATGAATGATCAGGGATGATGGAAGTTGCAGTCCAACATCTGGAAGGTCACAAGTTCCCCATCCCAGGCATCGGTAAGATATACCTTGGGGTTGCCAGCTTCCTTCGATTTCCCTGAGCAACATATGAACCTTTTCATTATGCCGTTCATGTCATTGCTGCTTAGTTCTAACCACAGCATGGGAGCCTAATTTCATGATGCATGCAACAATATTACACCAGGTTGGTAGGTTTCACAAAAGGAATACAATGCTGCCTGAAACTGTGCACCCTATTATACCCCCCTATCTTTGATCTTTCCAATTTCCCAATCTCATTTCCCCCCCTGTGAGATGGGATTAGTTTATCTGATGTGTCAGTAAATAGGCTACATTTGTATTCATGCTGTAGATGCTGACAGACAAGATTTTATTTTATTTTTTTAAGAATCACTAGCCTTAGCATCTGAGTACCCATTTATTTTTTTCCCTTTTTAGCTTGACATAAGAGATAATATTGCCATGGAGAGACTAAGAAAATAATCGGAGGGAACCAAACATATCTGATCGTGAGATTTCATTTTATTTCATTCCATTGCTCTCATCTGCATAACATGCACAATAGGCTGTAATAAAATGCTTTGGTGGAACTGAGAGCCTTTCCTTGACCTTTTCTGGGCTAGCCAACTTATTTGGAATGCTTTCAAATTTTCATTCATATTCGTTCACAGCTTTACAATGTCAGAGGCACAGACCGTTGTAGAGTTCAAAATCTTTTTCGCTGTCATGCAAAAGTTTAATATGTCAACCAAAACAATAAATCAGGATTGCATCTGACTGAGCCATAGATCAGACACATTGAAAGCAATTGCCTTAAGCTGATTTCAGCGGGTCTGTTCTTCGTATGACTTAGGCAGCAGTTCTAAACCCATATACCTGAGAGTAAGCCCCACTGAGGGACACAGGTGGTGCTGTGGGTTAAACCACAGAGCCTAGGACTTACCGATCAGAAGGTTGGCGGTTCGAATCCCCGCGACGGGGTGAGCTCCCGTTGCTCGGTCCCTGCTCCTGACAACCTAGCAGTTCAAAAGCACATCAAAGTGCAAGTAGATAAATAGGTACCACTCTGGCGGGAAGGTAAACGGCGTTTCCGTGCGCTGCTCTGGTTTGCCAGAAGCGGCTTAGTCATGCTGGCCACATGACCCAGAAGCTGTACACTGGCTCCCTCGGCCAATAAAGTGAGATGAGTGCCACAACCCCAGAGTCGGCCACAACTGAACCTAATGGTCAGGCGTCCCTTTACCTTTAAGCCCCACTGAATTCATTAGGACTTACTTCTGAGTAGACATAGCTAGAGTATGCTGTTAGTTAGTTAGAACTCCAACTCTCTGACCCAATTGTGGAGATACCAAGGCACAGAAACCTTACAAATGTGATGAGTGATTGCCAAACAGTGTGCTGTGAAAAGGGATGAACCATAGAATTCACCACAAGGGTCATCTAGTCCAACCCCTTGCAATGTAATAATCTTTTTGCCCAACATGGGCTTGAACCCATAACTCAGAGATTAAGAGTCTCTTGCTCTACTGACTGAGCTAGTGTACCTTGGGCAGCGGCGGGGGGGGGGGGGGACAACCACTATGATGGATGCATAGACCACATTCAGCTCATTGGAGAAGAAGGCCCTGTGCAAAACTGACCTGCCCCCTTCTCTGCCCATATATGGACAAATGAATGGCATCATCCAAAGGGCACACCAGTCTCTAAGCTTTCATTGCAACTGAAAGGTACAGAGTAATCTCAGATGCATTGCTATTGTCTATCATTGAATGGCTGGATACAGAGGAATAGTGGGAGCCACCGTCTAGGGATCCCCCACGGGAACCATGAAGGGAAGGAGACTCAGAGCCAGGGGATTGGTGGTGGGGCAACTGCATTCAGAAGAGGGAGCAGACTGGGAGGAGGAGATGTTGGAAGCTGAAGAGGTAACAGGGTTTAGTGGGCAGGAAGAGGCTGTGGTAGAGAGCAGTCCACCCTCAGAGGCAAGGGGGGAGTGGGGCCAGGAGACAGAAATGAGGCGTTCGTGGGGTGCATGCTCTAGTTATCCCTCGCTTGGACTACTGCAATGTGCTGTATGTGGGGCTACCTTTGAAGGTGACCCAGAAACTGCAATTAATCCAGAATGCTGCAGCTAGACTGGTGACTGGGAGTGGCCACCGAGACCATATAATACGGGGTCCTGAGAGATCTGCATTGGCTCCCAGTATGCTTCCGAGCACAATTCAAAGTGTTGGTGCTGACCTTTAAAGCCCTAAACGGCCTTGGTCCAGTATATCTGAAGGAGCGTCTCCACCCCCATCATTCTGCCTAGACACTGAGGTCCAGCTCCGAGGGACTTCTGGCGGTTCCCTCGCTGCAAGAAGCCAAGTTACAGGGAACCAGGCAGAGGGCCTTCTCAGTACTGGCACCCACCCTGGGGAACGCCCTCCCATCAGATGTCAAAGAGAAAAACAACTACCAGACTTTTAGAAGACATCTGAAGGCAGACCTGTTCAGGGAAGCTTTTAATATTTAACAGACTATTGTATTTTAATATTTTATTGGAAGCTGCCCAGAGTGGCTGTGGAAACCCAGCCAGATGGGTTGGGTATAAATAATATATTATTATTATTATTATTATTATTATTATTATTAAACCCAGGAAGTCTCTCCCTTCTGTTGTGGAGAGCTCCCAACCTCCTGGTCTCCCAGTACAGACAGAGAAATTAAGAGGGCGGAGCAATGAGAGACAAGACAATGGAGCCTTAGGCTTCTGGGGAAGGAACCAGGGGAGGGGCCTTAGAGAGTGGTGGGAAGGCAGCGACCTTCAGTTCTTGCAACTGACACATTGGGGCAAGACCTACTGGGAAGAGTTGCTGTGATCACCAGGCCTGCCTTGTTTTGGTTTCTTGAATAAAGAGTTAATTTCACTGACATCAGTAGGTTTTTTTAATTGTTGACCTACTCCTGACTCTGGCTTCTGACATCCACTATGACCCCAAGGTCTCATTCCTGGTTCATCACTGCCAGTTCACACGCCATGAGCGTATATGTGAAATCAAGGTTTTTTTATCCTAATATGTATCACTTTACACTCGTTTCCACTGAATTGCATTTTTCAGTGATGTTTCTTTGTGAGATGCATAATGTATCATACATAAATGATATATATTATAAAGTAGCTTTAATGACTGACTCAAGCACCCGCTGCTAAATTCAAAGAAAGCAACTAGACTTTGAGTGAACTGAACACTGCGCTTAGAAACTGAACTTAGAAACTGAAAAGAATTTACACTTTCAAAAGATCTTTAGATAATGTATGTACAGTGGTACCTCGGTTTTTGAACAGCTTAGTTCCCAAACAACTTGGAACTTGAATGCTGCAACCCCAGAAGTCAGTGTTCCGGTTTGCAAACTTTGCTTCAAAAGCTGAATGTGTTCCTGAGCTTCCGTTTTCACTGTTGTGCTGCTAATTTGCATCCCCCTATTGTAATTGAAGTCTTCCGTTACCAATTGCAGTGTTCTGAGGTGGTATTTGGAGCTTATATTTGGTGCTTTTGTTTTTGCCATATATTTTGCATTTTTTGTTTTTGAGGCTTTTTTGGTTAATTTCTTTTTGTGACTGTATGTAACCCAGTTCAGCTACTGATTGATTGATTGTGTGACTGCGGAAATGGATAAAAGCCCCCCATCCAAACAATGACTATCATCAGTGCAGGTAAGAAAAAAATAATAATTTTAATTTTTATCATCTACAATACTGTTTTATTTATTTTCTAGTACAGTACATTGATTATTGCATTCATTTCATGGATCAATGGTCTCATTAGATAGTACAATTCATGTTAAATTGCTGTTTTAAGGGTTGTTTTTAAAAGTCTGGAACAGATTAATCCGTTTTGCATTACTTTCTATGGGAAAGCACACCTTGGTTTTGGAATGGACTTCCAGAACGGATTAAGTTTGAGAACCAAGGTACCACTGTATACATTTTCTAAGGCTCAGTAGCTCTCGTTAATTGTGGGTTTCATTAGGCTGACTATTGCTTTCCAGGATGCAATCTGCTCTCGACTTCTAGAAACTATAGTGGACAAAAATGTCAGTGATTACCACAAAAGAAAACCATAGTTTCAGGACTGTCCATTAAAAAAAGCTACAGGTAGTCTTGGAAATCCTGGTATTTTCTGACAGTATTCAATAGAGGTGTTGACAGTTCTGTAGTTTTTCTGCCATTTTGTCATCCTTGCTGCCCTAGAGACAGTTTGCTTTTTTTAAAAAAAAAACACACAATTCCTTTTGGTACAAAATGGATATTCTGTCTCTTTTGTGATACCTCCACAATTGCTAGTTTAAGGCATACCAGGTGCTGAAATATGTGGTTACCAAGAAGATTGTGTGCTAAAATGACCTGTTTGGAACAAAAAAGTTTGTACCACATCATAACAATTTAGAAGGGAGAACATTTTGAGAGAATATGACACATACTAATCCATTTGAGGTGTGCTTTTGATCTCTCGGCTGATAGGCATTCAGTTAATCTCCCCTTTTTCTATGTAAATCTGATTGTTTCTGGATGTATTTTTGATCCATTTTGGAATGAATGAATGAATGAATGAATATAATTTTCTAGAATGGAATGATTATTTGCATCTCAGATATAAAGTATTAGTCATTTAAACAGATATCTCAACTCCTGCATTCAAACAATTGTTTTATTTAACATCTGTTAATTGGCACTACCTCCCTTGTAGCAAAATCCTATATCATTTGGGTTACCGTAAATGGGTCTTACTCCCAGTTAAATGTGTGATGTAGAATCACAGCCACAGTTTGGAATGAGAGGCTGGAAGCAGCAAGGGAATACAGGACTGCAGTAATTATGTGACAATGTGGTGCTGTTATGACTGGATGATGGGGCACATTGAGGAAGAAACTTGCAGTCACTCTGGCCATCTTTGCTTCCCCAAGTGATGTGACTCTGTCCCACATGAGATTCTGAGAAATGAAGATGGCCGACAGAACTATCTCAAGCTCTGCCATTTACCTATTCTGTTTGAAAATGCAAGACATACCAGCCACAGCTGCACTGCCATGCCAGCTGCTAAGGGGGAATAATAACTGATATGTTGTGAGGAGAAAGAAGAAGAAGGAGTTCCCTGCTATTCCCCCCCCCCAAGTTTTTATACAGGCTCTTGGGTGTGCTGGAGCCTTACAGCCTTGAAGAAAGCAGCAGGAATTATTTCCTTCCTTCCTACAAACCATCTGCGGCAAGGAGGGAATTAGTTCTTTTATCCCCCCCCCCCCAAAAAAAAATGTAAAAAGGGGCTTAGTCTTCTATCCATTACTTGTGGCAGGAATGAAGAAGCTGGGGTGGCCATGGGTGGGGGAATGCAAGTGATCCAGGGGTGGGGCCTCCAGAAGGCATCTGACAGGAGTGAGCCAGCAATAAATCACACTGAGCAAGTTGAAGTTAACTCTTTCTTTTAAAAAAGCAAAAATAAGATTTGCATAGAAGTGTCAGTCCTAATGAGCACAGCAACTCATCTCCAGCAGGTCTTGCCCCCCCCCCCATGAAGCAGGTGCTGAGACTGAAGGTTCCCGCCTCCCCACAGCTGCCTAAGTCCCTTCCTCTCCATGGCTTTTCTCAAGCAATCTGAGACTGTGCCTGTGTGAAGCTCACTTCTCCTCTGCTCTCTTCATGCCTCTCCTGGTACCGACGGAGGCAACGCCCAGCAGCTTGGTCTGCCATACCCTTGAAGCTTTCAAAATACAGCATGACCACTTCCTAGGGATGGAGGAGAAATTCACTTTTGTTTGGCACGAGAAGCTCCTTAACACACACTTCTCAAAGCAATGTGCAAAACACCGCTACCATCAGTATGTTAAAAGAATTTGCACTAAAATGCAGGAAAATGTTCCTGAGGATTTTTTTATAACTTGCTGCAGAAATGTGGAGAACTGAAGTTAAGATTTTTTAAAAAATATGAGAAACATAGAGAAATCAAAATTGACAGTCATCCATCCCTAACACTTGCCACTGCTTCATCATGAAGCTGTCATTAAAGAGAAATCTATGGTAGCTGGTTGAAAAGTTGGCAATGCCTGTTTGAACTGCAACTGTAAACTTAGAATAGAAGGACTTTGTTTTTTAAGTGCCTAATGCTTTTAGAAAAGTAGTCAATGCATAAAGAACATCACATCTGTGATCTTCACCCCTGATTGCCTTATCACATTTTTATGGAATTCACAAGCACTGAAAGTGCCTTGTTTGAATGTCTGCTAGCTCTTCCCATAATTCACTGTAAAACATATCGGAGGCAGACATGGAAGACTTGATGAACTCGAGAAGTATTTTCCTCTCCCCCTGCTCTGCTTTTTGTTTATTTTTTATTATTTTCATTGAATTTTACATTGCAAATTTTAATTCAAACACTAAACATCAACATCAATGATTCCCTGAACCCTTTGACTTCCCTCCGCCTTTCCATGGTTACTACTGTCAATCTTTTTTTTTTTTTGGGGGGGGGGTTTAAATAATATTTATTAAAGATTTTCAAAGTATAACAAAAAAAGAAAAACGTCCAAATTTAAAACCTTATTTTCATTGGCATCTTTCCAGGACTTCCCCTCCCCTCCCCCTCTTGTATTCCAATTCTTTCAAATAGATTCAACAAATTCTTACCCCTGGTTTTAAAATTATTATCATTGGCCCAATTTAAAAAATATCTTCCCATCCCCTAAAATCGACCTGTTCCCTTCCACGAGTTCCCTTCTTTAATATGCAATAAAGATTAAAATAAAAAAATCAATTGCTTCCCTTAATTTTCTCTATTTTTAAAAAAGAATCCATTTCTACCATAATTATTCGTACTTTGCAAGCATTACTCAAATCCTGCCAAAGTTTTTAGTCGTTTACAGTGTTCTCTTAAGTACGTTGTAAATTTTTCCCACTTCTTCTCAAAGTTCTTCTCTTCCTGGTTTCTTATTTTCCTGGACCATTTCAGCGTAGTCCATCATCTTCATCAACCATTTGTCTCTGGTCAGGACTCTGTCTTCTTTCCATCTCTGAGCCAGCAGTATCCGCACTGCTGCCATTGCATACATAAATAATCATTTCTGCTCCTTTGGTATCTCTGTACCTAAAATACCTAGTAAAAAAGCCTCTAGTTTTTTCACAAACTTTTTTTTTTTAAAATCAACTCATTATAAATCATTTCCCGGAATGCTTTTGTTATCTTGCACGTCCACCACATGTGCTAGAACGTGCCTTCCTTCTCCTTACATTTCCAACAATCATTTGAAGCAGTTCTGTACATCTTTGCTAATTTTACAGGTGCTAAATACCACCGACACATCATTTTCACATAGTTCTCCTTCAACGTATCATTCTGTGAATTTTAAGTCCTCCCTCCATAACTTTTCCCAAGATAAGAATCAGATATTATGCCCAATATCTTGTGCCCATTGTATCATTCTGCTCTGCTTTTTAACATCTAGACTGATGTTAGGGAGCTTGAACCTTATATTATGACATATTATGACATTTTGGTTGGCCTAATGAGGGTATTAGCTCTTATATAGACTTCTTGTAGCCAATATCTATATCTCTCTTATGTGGATGACCACATGCAAATCAGCCTTTTGTAGCTTCAACCGTGTAGAGAAGGGCATTTTGTTTAATGCAGTATGTCATCTATGCATGTATAAGCTTTAGAACTATAGTCTGAAATGGTGAAAATGGTTGATGTAGAGTTTAGAAAACATTCAATACATACTATAGATAAACTTTCTCCTTCTTATTCAGCCTCTGAATGCCATTTAGGTCTCATGTTTAAGTAAGACTGGTGATATAAGAAGGCATCATTTCCTGTTTCAACCTGTATTCATCACATGTGACGCTGTTTCTGTTCCGCTGCAGTTCATCTTCCACCAAAAACCATGTTATTTATCTCGCTGTCTGCTGTGTCAAAAATACGCAACTTAATTACATAATTTGTATTGCTTTTAATTTCTTCCACCCCAATCATTCAATGCAAAGAAAATGCAATACAAATGGAGAGAGTGGAAGGGAAAGGTGATCAAGGAAGTATCATTTGCGGGCAGAAAATCACAACAGCAGTGACTATTGATCATATTCGCTGGATTGATTTCCGTTCTGGAAAAAGGGGACACTGGCAATTTTTACTCCCGCTCCAATTTTCTTCAGGCTTCTCTGACATCCCTAAACAGGACTAGAGGCAGCCGTGGTCCTCATCAAGATTCCCTCCACAGTTTTCTTATCTACCCTTTCCCTCCCCTAGTGTACGGCTTGCCTCACAGTGGGCCAAGCTAGATGTGAGCTTAAATATATATAACAGCTATGTATCTTGGAGCACCTCCAGTCACATACCTGTACTGGCAAATTCAGGTTGCACAATTAAAGCTGATTTGGATTTCTTGCACAATAAACCCACTTTCTCCAAAAGATTGGACTTTGGATTGGATGAGGAAATGCATTGAAAAGTGTGCCTTGAAGGAATGATTAATAGGAAGATGTGCAAATTAGGATAAATATAGGATGAATGCTCAGTTGTATAACCTCCCTGCAAACAAATCAGAATGAATGATCAATAAAGACTGGATATAATTTAAGCTCCATGTAAGCTTTGTTCAAACAGTTTGCCTGGGGGAGCCCTTTGTAACTATATAGGATTTGTATGATCTCACACGTTCTATATTTCCTTTCTGTCACTGCCAAAGATGTGGATTATCGTAAATAAACAAATAACATTAAAACATGTTCGTATAGCAGCCATTAATTATTCCTACAGCACTTCAGCACTATTTGAGTACGTTTCCGAGCACAATTCAAAGTGTTGGTGCTGACTTTTAATCCCTAAATGGCCTTGGTCCAGTATATCTGAAGGAGCGTCTCCACCCCCATCGTTCTACCCGGACACTGAGGTCCAGCACCGAGGGCCTTCTGGCGGTTCCCTCACTGCGAGAAGCCAAGTTACAGGGAACCAGGCAGAGGGCCTTCTCGGTAGTGGCACCTTCCCTGTGGAACACCCTCCCACCAGATGTCAAAGAGAACAACAACTACCAGGCTTTTAGAAGACATCTGAAGGCAGCCCTGTTTAGGGAAGCTTTTAATGTTTGATGTATTTTAATATTCTTTTGGAAGCCGCCCAGAGTGGCTAGGGAAGCCCAGCCAGATGGGTGGGGTATAAATAATAAATTATTATTATTATTATTATTATTATTATTATTATTATTATTATTATTATCATCATTTAGCATTGAGATGTATCCCGCATGCTGCTCGCTAAACAGGGACCTGAACCCAATTCTGCCATGCCCAGGTTCAAGACTACAATCATTAAACCACCCAAAATATTCTGAGGAGGAAAAGGGCTTCTGAGAACAGCCCAAAACTCTCCATAAACTCATAACATATATAGAAACTCCCCCCCACCAACTTGTTCTGCTTCATGTTTAAAAAACGGGATTAGACTTCCTTGCTTGAATTCCAAAGCAGTTCAAAAGGTCTTGATGAAGCTCAGCTTTAGGTTGCATAGATTTTGAATTATGGAAGTATTTCAAAAGGCATTAAGGACAGAATATACAGAGGAACATTTCATTCTGAACGCGGAGAGAGGCTTCAGATGAGACAGGAAGATATTGCCCAAAAGAACATCTGTACTTTTGTCAGCCTCCACTTTATGGGGGGGGAAAGGGGGGGAGAGAAAGAACAACTCCACTAACTATCCTTTATTTAGCAGCTCAGCATTTTTTATCTTCCCTGCCGTGAGCCAGTGGTGACCCCTTGCAACTATAAGTAATTAAATCTCACAGATGCAATAAGGGCCTATGACATTCTCAAAAGGAGAATTAAAAATTAGAGCTCTGGCAATCTCACCTCAGAAAAAGAAGTTTTTGAAAGAACCAGTTTCCCCTTGACTTTTTAACTCTTAGTTCAGTTTTTGGCAGAGAGGCAAAAAAAAGTAAAAGAAAGTTTCATAAATGTATGAAAGGGGGTTGCTTTTGTTTTTTAATAGCCATCATCATGGCTGTCCTTAAATGTTATTCATATATATTACATGTAACAGAAGCATGAGTTGGTAAGTAGAGACTTAATTTTAACAGACTGAACCCTACCCACTGTCTCGATCGTTCATAACGCTAGAAATCAGGGACATGCAACAGTGCTGAAAGTGGGAAGATTTAGCACAAGAGACAAAAGAAAGTACCGTATTTTTCCGTGTATAAGATGTCCCCATGTATAAGACAACCCCTATTCTTTTGAACCCAAAATTAAGAAATCAATATTCTTGATTTCTTGAGTTGTTTACCTTTTTTTTGGGGGGGGGGGAGATCGCTGCCGCCAATTGCTCACCAACACCAATCATCAGCCCCCCGTTTGTCTTATTCACTATCTGTGCATAAGACAACCCCCCCCCATTTCTGCTTAACATTATTTAGCAAAAAACATCATCTTATACATGGAAAAATACGGTACATTTTCAAACAGCACATAGTTAAATTATGGAATTTGCTCCCCCAAGGAGCAGTGATGGTCACTATCTTGGAGGGCTTCAAAAGAGAATTAGATTCAGGGAGGATAAAGTAGTCCATGGCAACTAACCCTGATGGTTAGGGTCTACATCCATTCTTGGTGGCAGTATGTTTCTGAATATCAGTGGCTGGGGACTACAGGAGGTGAGATGGTTCTGCAGTCCCTTAGATGCAAGCAGCCACGGCAAAGTCATACTGAATTACTGTGATCTGTGTGTACATACAGACGACACAAAAACATTCCACGTTCAGAAATAGGCAATATGATTATAAGGGGGTTGAAAACTGCACTTACGTTCAAATAGCTTTGGTGATCTAATGACTTAGAATGGCTTGCTGAAAAAGCCTCTCCTCCTCATGGAGGGGAGGTGTTGTGGGCAGGACGCGATTTCTGCGTCATGCAGGGGGCATCATGCCCCCTGCCCCACTCACCTGGCTGGCGCACCACGTCCACGGGTAAGCACCCAACCGGGTGGCTTGTCGGGGGTGTGGTTTGCGGTTTAAGATACCGCTGTGCCAGCCATTCCGCCTCACTTTTCACCTTCTCATCGCGAGTCACCCACCCACCACTCCCTTAGGGCCTAGGGCTTAGCTTTTCACTTGACCTTGCTATGGACCTTTGGTTGGTCGCCCAGGTTGCCCAGGGGGTATTTGGCGGTTAGGCATTGGAATGTGTTGTTGGTGTGTGGAAGGCCTAGGTGTGGCCATCGCCTACCCCTTCAAATTTGGGTATTCCGTTAAAGGAATCTGGCGGTCGTGGATCCTGTCCGATGCCTGTGTGGCGGAGGGCCATGGCACGACCCTCAGTGACACCAGGGGAGAGCTTATAGTTGTATTAGCATCAACAGGCTCCACCTACTGGTAAATAAACCCCCTTTAGGCTCACCCCTCTCCGAGTGGGTGGAGTCAATCTTTCGTGGTCCAATGCCTAAGCCAATACCTTCTCACTTGCTGTAATCAATAAAGTTGTGGCCTTTTCTTGCCCATTAACCTTATACACTGTGTCCGTGTGTCTTTATTCCACAAAGCAGGGATCGGGTCCTCGAACCACAAGCCAGGCTTGTAAATTAATAAGGAAAAACGTGTCAGTAGTAGTGCATGAGAAATAAACCTGAGCAGCACTCCAGCTTCATGTCAGGACAGGATAGAATTCAGTACCGTGGTCTTTCAGTTGTTCCATGTGCACAAGCAATCCCCTCTTTCCTTCATCCATGTGCTGTTCTGGGGGGTTCTCAACACATACCCTAAGCCAATTTTGGAAGCACGGGGCCAGGGGAGGAGATGGGCGAAAGCCCTATTGCATATGCAGGCTTGCCAATCCTCTCCTATCATCCTCCCTTGTGGTTACACACCCACACCCTTCGAAGAAGTGAGGGAGCTTACGAATGAGGCCAGGTCTTTCCCTGTTTTTCCAAGCCAGAAATCTATAGTTGTGTTTGGGTCAGATACAGGAAGTGCCAATAATGTTTTGTTTTGTTTCATTGCTTAGCCCAGTACATTTTTGCAGTACTTCCACTGTGGGATCCTACGCTTTTCCTCAGCAGATAACCAGATAGATGGATGGTAAATTCCCTAATCTCCTTGCTGGTAATATCTCTATTTGTTGCAAATAGAGAGCGTGTTTTATCTATTTTCTGTGTGCATCCTCCCAACTCTAGTTCCCACCTACAGGATACAAACTGTAAGCTGTTCTGAGTCTTGAGCCGATCAACTATCTCCGTGTTTCTTTCCTGCCATGCACAGTATTAGAGGAAATAGCTTGCAAAAACATGTATTTAAGGCAAAATTGTGTACAAAACTATTAAGCGTAATGTGCATGAAAGTGCATGTGAATTTTCAAGTGTGTTGTTATTAAACTGCAAGATTTTGTTGAAATGAGGCAAGCTGAACTAATGATTGGAAAAAATGAGAAAAAGGCAGAACCCAAACTTGATAGATTTTTCCATCCCTGCTGCCATGTTCAATATTAGAAGGAATTATGATCCTCGGTCATCCAAATTCACTTATCAGGTTTGAGCATCTGAATGTACATTTCTGATTTTGGAATTTAGCAAAGTTTTACAGAATATAAGTGCTGTTGCTCATCTAATGGAAACCAGAAGTGCCAAGTCTTCAAGTAACTGTGATCACATGTGTTTAGCAAACAGGGAGGGATTGATCCTCGTATGTAGTTCTGTGCACCTGGTTTAAGTATGTGTTTGTGAAACAACTTCAAGGAAAACCACAGACAATGTTTTCATCCCTTTTGCCCATTGTTATGTACTGAAGTTCTCATCCTGGGCCAGCAGGGGGATACTGTAGATAATTTTCCCTCAGGTCCGCATATGCAAATAAGGAATTGAAAGTGACATTCAGTGATTGGATAGTTACAGAAAATTGTTACTGTTGCTTTGTAGTTGAGCTCTATATAAGCAGGTTGGCTGAACCCTTCAGCCCAATTCTGTTCTGGCCTGTGAATAAACAAGAGCTGTCTGAAGAATCGATGTGTCGTCTGATATGTTCACCCACAACTTAACATCCATAGTTTCTGTGCAACAGGGAAGATATGAAGCTGAACAAAAGCATTTTTGGGTTATTAAGGTATTCTATTCAGAGCATACAAGGGTGAGTGGATGGTTAGTGAATCGAGTCATAAAGTACTTTATAGTGGAGGTTTAAAATCACCTGTGTGGGTCCTTTTCCAAGGGCTTTGTCCTCCAATAATCATTTAAATATGAAGTATAATGAAACAAGGCACTTCTAATTGATATGGAATTTAATAGGAATTTTATGCTAGGATTCAATTGAAGGTTCATCCATAGTGGACAATGCAATTTGATAGGCATAAAATAGAATTAGAAGAAATTGCATTTGGAGCTGAGAATTAAAAATCCATGTTCTGTAATAGAAAACTAAATTAACTAATATTCACTTTTTCTTGATGGCAGAAACCTCTACCCCTGTGCTGTATTCCATTACATCACCAATCTGAACTTTCTGATTTGTTCTAAATTGGATAGTTTTAATTGGCCCGAACTTGCACACTTTTTGTCGGAAACAATTCAGCTGGAGCAAGAGCAGAAGCTCGCAGAAGAGAAAAAGAGATGAACAGACAAGTAAACGCCACAGTAGCAAATGTAATTTTAAATGATGCACTATATTGCAATAAATAGTACATTTTAACACATCAGTGACTGTGTGATTGGGTTTTTATGCAGCAGTCTTTCCAATTAGTTTCCAGGCCCAAGTCAAAGTGTAGCACCCTGCTTGTGGTTAACGCTTAGCTGGAATGAAATATTCAACGCAGCAATAGAGAAATTAAAATAGTAATTTATTTGTCAGACAAATAAATATGAGGCACAGTGGTATATGGTTACCAAGCTCTGGCCTGGCCTCTTGCCATTCTGGCCAGCACTTATATTTCCTTAATCCAGCCCCCTTGCTCCTCCTGTGGCTGCCTCTGTCCAATCAGCCTGGTTGAAATTCCTATTGGCTGTTTGCTAGAACCAATCACAAAAGATACACCCATTTCCTTCTTGCCCTTTTATGGAAATCAAAAAGCTATATATTCTTCTATCTATAAATGACAAATAAGTAGTAATATATCTTACATGTGTCTCAACAAGGAATCTTAATTACCAGCTCACCTCTTGCCCTCCTTGCCCTATTGCCTTCCAAAACAGATAATTAATCTTGAATTTTTATCTTATGCATGTCAAGGATTGAGTTCACATCAACATTGAGAGATCTCCTTCATTTGAAGGTTTCTAAACAAAAGGCCTGACAACCATATATTAGGAGCGCTCGATTGGCGTCTTCTGTCTGGCAAGGGGGGGGCTGGTGCCTGACTTAATTTCAGGATAGTTACAACTCTTACAACTATATGAAATAAGAATCTAGCATTTCTTAAATCCTTTGCATAATTATATTTAAACTAATATATTTAATACATAAATAACCTTTTAAAAGGAAAAGAAATCTTAAAAGGATCTTAGTTTAAGAAACAAACAGCTTTTGAAAAGTCTTCCCAGAAAATGTTCTGTTTCTACCAGCTAGATGCTTTTTCACTGCTCTTGACCTTCTTTAACCTTAGGAAGAAGATATGGCTCATTTTACTATTTATCCACCCTTAATTTGTAGGGTCAGTGTAACCTTGGCTGTCAGCCTGTAATTCCCTTTTTACGACTTTGAGAATTGTTTTCTGCTATAAATCAGGGGGGCCCCTTGTCTAGGAGTAAAAATATCTTGTCAAGGTTTTTAGGCAACTGGTCTTCTAAGACTGGTCTTTTAAGATACAGGCCCTGATTAAACATATAAGCTTTAATAAAAATGCAGGCTTATGATTAGATGCCTCAAAAGTGCTGGTTTTGACCTTATATGTTTCGGGACGACAGTACCTCAAGAACTGCCTCTCCCCATATAAATTGACCCAGATCCTGTGATAATCATGTGAGGCCCTTCTTTGTGTGTGGAGGGCAGCAACATGAGAATAGGCCTTTTCTTCAGTAGCTTCCCAGTTGTGGAATGCTCTCCCCAAAGAGACTCACCGGACACCTTCATTACATTTCTTTAGGTGGCAGGCAAAAATGTTTCTCTATAACCAGGCCTTGGGGCAACTGAACATTTGATGGTCTTTTAAATGGCTTTTTTGGAGGGGGTGTTGGTTTGTTTTTGTTCCTGTTTTATTATGTGTTTTGTGTTCTCATTTTGTATTTTTAAGTTGTGAATTGCCCTGTGATCTTCAGATGAAGGATAATATATAAATTCAATTAATAACAGGTAAATTCTGATTAAATAGGGCTAATGTCCTTTCATCAAACCTTTGAGAGCGGAATAAGTTGCACCTTTTTTCCTGCACAGTTGTCAGGCCATTGGATGTTGCAGAGCAAGAAGACAGACAATATGGTTTCCTGTTCTAGCTCAGCCTTTTTCTGAGCAATGCTGTCTTCCTGAGTTTTGGCATATCCCCATATCCTTTTAATGTCCTCTGGTTCTCTCCCCCCCCCCCGGCCTGCTCTTTGATCCGGCCTCCTGCTTAGTCCTTACTGTTTGATATTGACTATGGTGTTTGTCCTTCAACTTGATGACACAACTCATAGGGGAGAGACTTCATCAGGCAAGGCCTCCTTCCACCTGCCTTGCCCCACCCTCCAGTCTCTGCTTCTCATTTTGTATTGTATTATGTTGTGCACTGTGGTTTGCTGTTGTTTTATTGATTGGAGTTTAGAAATTACTTATTGTAAATGTTGAGTAGATTTCTGTTTAATTTTGAAATGCTGATATTTAATATTATTCTATATTGTTTTAATGAATGTTGAATGTTATTTTATTTGCATATTGTATTATGCATATTGTCTTATTTATATGATGTTAGCTGCTCTGAGCCTGGCTTTGGCTGGGGAGAGCGGGATACAAATAAATTATTATTATTATTATTATTATTATTATTATTATTATTATTATTATAGCTTCTGGTTCCTACTTCTAGCTCATCTTTGAACACTGCTTACAGCACAATACTGATTACAGTGTAATTGGTCCATCTTCACCAGCAGTTACCTGTGCAAAAGTGAGTGCCTAGACAAAGATCAGTAAATGTGAGACCTACCATAGAAGAGAAAAACACAGGGTAATCCAAAATCCACTATTCCTTCACTTTCAGCTGCTTGCCTGGGGCCCTGAAACACTTGTGTGCACACAAGAATTGAAGAGTGTGTAGGGCTGAACTTACCTTATCATTGTGAATGTGGCTAGTTTTTCTTTACAGTGGTGCCTCGCAAGACGAAAAGAATCCGTTCCGCGAGTCTCTTCGTCTTGCGGTTTTTTCGTCTTGCGAAGCAAGCCCATTAGCGGCTTAGAGGATTAGCGCTATTAGCGGCTTAGGGGCTTAGCAGATCAGCTGATAAGCGGCTTAGCGGCTTAGCGGATCAGCTGATAAGCGGCTTAGCGGATCAGCTGATAAGCGGCTTAGCGGCTTAGAAAAAGGGGGGGAAAGGGAAAAAAACCCCGCAGGAACTCGCAAGACATTTTCGTCTTGCGAAGCAAGCCCATAGGAAATTCATTTTGCGAAGCACCTCCAAAACGGAAAACCCTTTCGTCTAGCGGGTTTTCCGTCTTGCGAGGCATTCGTCTTGCGGGGCACCACTGTATTTCCAGTGAACCATTCTCCAACACTCTGCAGTCTCCTCAACTTTCCATGGGCCGAGTTACATCACAAGATCTTCTTCTAAGCTTTCTTTGAAGCCTAGGATGATGGGCTGGCTAAGACTGGTGTTGCTTTAAACTTCAGTTTTAAAAAATAACAATGAACAGTTTTCAAGCACACATAGTATGTAGCCTTCTTGGCTTCCCATGCTATGAGGAAAGCCCAGCTGAGAATGTGGACCACAAGAGAATGGGGTGGTGGTGGGGGGGAGATGCTCACAAAACTTCAGCACAAAGGGAAGCACAAGAAAAACTCTGCACTCCATCCATTATGATTTCACTGATACTTTTCTCTTCCTTTTGATACTTTTTTGAATTTTGATGTTATTTCTTTCTCATCATTAATTTGATAAGAATGGCTTAGCAGAGAGGATAAATATTTGGTACATCTTGTCTAATTCAGATACAGAAAAGGTCATAAGCAGCTGCACTGAGCCAGTCCACCTAAGTTTAAATCAGCTACTGCTTGGTGCCAACTTTCAAAGGCCTTCTTCAAAGAATTGCCCCACTGCTTTGAACTTGGACCATCTAACCAAAGATGCTAAGGCTGTTTTGGAGTTGCAGATTGGCTTCAGACAGCAGTTGTAATTGCCCTTCTAAATGTCTATAAAAAAATACCACAGGTAGACAATTTTTCTCAATATGACTTATATTAATGAAAGTTTCCTGCTTTTATATAGGTAAAGGTAAAGGTACCCCTGCCCGTACGGGCCAGTCTTGACAGACTCTGGGGTTGTGCGCCCATCTCACTTAAGAGGCCAGGGGCCAGCGCTGTCTGGAGACACTTCCGGGTCACGTGGCCAGCGTGACATCGCTGCTCTGGCCAGAGCCAGAGCCAGAGCCAGAGCCGCACACGGAAACGCCGTTTACCTTCCCGCTGGTAAGCGGTCCCTATTTATCTACTTGCACCCGGAGGTGCTTTCGAACTGCTAGGTTGGCAGGCGCTGGGACCGAGCAGCGGGAGCGCACCCCGCCGCAGGGATTTGAACCGCCGACCTTTCGATCGGCAAGCCCTAGGCGCTGAGGCTTTAACCCACAGCGCCACCTGCGTCCCTCAAGCTTTTATATAGCTTGAGGTAAAAGATACAGTTGCTGCTTATTGGATGTCACCCATCTCTCAGATGACAGCAAGTTGATTAATTATATTAGCAAATATCGTTCTAGGTACCTTTAAAATACCAGGGACGCCTGTAGCGCTGTGGTCTAAACCACAGAGCCTAGGGCATGCCAATCAGAAGGTCGGTGGTTTAAATCCCAGTGACAGGGTGAGCTCCCATTGCTCAGTCCCTGCTCCTGCCAACCTAGCAGTCCGAAAGCACGTCAAAGTACAAGTAGATAAATAGGTACCACTCTGGCGGGAAGGTAAACACTGTTTCCTTGCGCTGCTCTGGTTCTCCAGAAGCGGCTTAGTCATGCTGGCCACATGACCCTTGGCCAGTAAAGCCAGATGAGTGCCACAACCCCAGAGTCGTCTGCAACTGGACCTAACGGTTAGGGGTCCCTTTACCTTTACCTTTAAAACAAATAAAGAAAAGAGAAGTCTCAGACAATTGTTTCTTCAAGCATCAGTAGATGTGTTGTTTCATTTGAATTGTTATTGTTAAATTGTGTTAAATGTAGGAAACTTTGCAAAAATATGTCCCTTTTCAATGATATGAAACAGCATTGGTAAGGGAACTAGCAGCAATTTAGCCGGGAAGCACAAAATTCATACACTGGAACAAAACAGAGAAGAATCGTTACAAAGTACGGTGGAGGGACTGCTAAGTTAATTTTTTATGTCAGCATGGTTTGCTTTCAAGCAGATGAAGGCTTTGGATATTTCCCAATATTTAATCTACCTTATGAACAAAGATCTGAGAGTTTGAAAGTGAAGAAGCATTTCCACCTAAGAAGGACTTCATTTTTCATGTGTGATCTTTGTACCTACGTAGGTATACTTGTTGACGTTGATGTGAAGACTATAAAGCTAAACAGAAAATGTATTGATCTGCCAGTTTTCTTGTGTTTGAGGTTGTACAGCCCTCTTTCATGTGAATATTTGATGCCAAAGGAAAAACAAGTCCAATAAGCACATTTGCCTTAGGCTGGATCTCCACATGAAGAAGGTTAGGAGTAAATAAGTTCTGAGATGATAAAATGGATAGTATTATTTCTTTCGTTTCATTTTTGAATTGTTCTTTAACCTAAGAGTTCCCAGGAAGGTATACAAATTATGTGCTGATAAAATGCCACAGGGCACTATACATCATCATGGTAGAGGCTGATCTCTTGGGTTATCCTCCCTGCCTTCTTGTTGCATTCACCTCCCTGCCTTCTTATTCCTTCCAGCCTTCTTGTTGGCCCAGGGTGTCACTAGGGACACAGCTATACAGCTGCAAATAGAACGTTTCAAATGTGTTGTAAAGCGCAATATACAAATGTGACACTAGATGGTGAAAGTGAGCTATGCAAAATTCAATGTATTTCTCAAAACTTTTTTTTTAAAAAAGCATTTTTCACAGTGTTTTTTTTGTTTTTTGTTTTGTATGTGTGTAGATTCCACCTAGCTGTCAGCTTCTTCCTCCTTCACCTCAGTGTTGCTTTTGTAAACTCAACAAGGATATGGATGGGGACAAAATTAGAATTGACTATGCCTACCACTGGCTCTGCCTACCACTGACTCTGACTCCACCTACCGTTGACCCTACTTTCCTACAATTCCCAGTGGGCTCCAGACAACACTCCAACACTCCAAACAGTTTCTATTTGTGTCAATCCTTTTAAGCACAGTTCAAACAGTAAATATAGTTTCAATTTTCAGTTACTTTTCCTCCTTTTTAAACGCAGAAGAGGACATCCATTGGTCCAATTAATCTCAGATCCTGACATTATCACACTGCACGTGCCCTCACCAGTGCCAGGTTAGTCAATGAATGGTCTGATAGCAAGCAGTTCCACCCTCATTGGCATTACAGTTCCTGTCTGTGCTCTTTTAATGTAGCACATGAGATGCCTTTCATCTTTGTCCATGGCCTTTGTGCCCTGCTGCTTCCAAGTCATGCTTCAGCTTCACAGAAATGCACCCCGGGTTTCAAAAATCATTCACGGGGGATGCATCTGCAGCTAAATATATTGGTTTATTAATCTGACTGAGAAAATCAGGCTAGGGCTTAATGCTGCTCAAGTATTAATTGTCTGCATTATCTATGAATTGTCGGATATAAAAGAGGGATATTCTCTATGTCCAAGTGGTTCTGCTGCTATTCTTGCATGACTATCATTACTCGAAATTGGCCATTTACAAGTAGTGTTGAGCAATTGTGCTGCATTTGTAACTTCAAATGTGTTCTTCTAAGTATATGATTGGGAATTGCGCCTGGAAAATTATTGGCCCAGAAAATTGGAGGGCACCGTTATAATTTCCAGTGAATGATGATTTGTGGAAATAAACAACAGAAAGGATGAATATGCATGAACGCCACAGAATGTACCTAATTAGCAAGAGATGACATTTTGTATAATTACCACTGTACTCCAAATATCACCAAAACATCAGGATATCTCAATTAAAACAATTGCCTAATTTTCATTTATTTAGAAAGACGCAAGGGTATGACTGTATTGCAAGCTTGCATTTCGCTCTTGCTTCAAGGAGCTTTGCCTGATGAATGCTTAGCATATCTTCCAAAAAGAAGTACAGACAGTAATCAAACTATTAAAGGGCACATCCAGATATAAATTATCTGAATAGCCTGCAGTGAAAATGCACTTACCGTGTATTCTTCAGACACTGTTGTGCTAGCCCAGGGCATTTTGCAGAATCCATACACCACCCTTCCCCTCTTGGAGCTATTAGTTTTATTCTGCTACCCAGGGCCTAGTCCCTGCCTTCATTTCCTCCCACCCTCCAGTGGCTAGATGTTTTGTCTTTCTGAATAACATCCATGGTACAGGCATCTAGGAACTGACAAATCTAACTTTGGTGTCTCTCTGTTTCTGTCCTTTTCCCAATATTTGGTTCTGTTCTCCACATTGCAGTTCGCAGTTAAAAAAAAGGGTTCTCATAAGAATTCATCTGTATTTCAATGTGCATTTCTTTAGAAGCTCAAAGTTTTGGTGGCATTTGGAGTATACTGGTAAAGGTAAAGGTACCCCTGACTGTTAGGTCCAGTCATGGACAACTCTGAGGTTACGACGCTCATCTCACTCCATAGGCCAAGGGAGCCAGTATTTGTCCGCAGGCAGCTTCTGGGTCATGTGGCCAGCATGACTAAGCCGCTTCTGGTGAACCAGAGCAACTCCTGGAAATGCCGTTTACCTTCCCACCGGAGTGGTATCTATTTATCTACTTGCACTTTGGCATGCTTTCGAACTGGAGGCAGCAGCTGGGACTGAACAACGGGAGCTCACCCCATCGTGGGGATTCAAACTGCCGACCTTCTGATCAGCAAACCCTAGGCTCTGTGGTTTATGTAATTAGACATAATTACATATTTTCTAATTTAGACTTTGAAAATGGTGTATCTGCTGGAAGTCCAGGGTAGGGTTACAGAATAAAGGCACTGTATACCTCGCTCTTTCCTTGGATGGAATGAGCTGAAGTTCAAAGCATGAACCAGAACATAGCTATCCCATGAAATCTTCTGTGATATTTGGGTGAGGAAACATATGACAAAATTCAGAGAAGTGTGGCTAGCTGTGTTCAGGGATAGCTGTGTTCTGGTTTGCGCATTTTTTCAGGAAGTGCAAATGAGGCAGTTTTACGTTAAAATGTAAACCCTTATCAAATTTATCCCCTGTGGACCACTGGTGCATCTACATAGCACCCCTTCCCCTCCTAGTCAGCAGTGGTGCTGTGATCTAAACCACTGAACCTCTTGGGCTTGCCAATTGGAAGGTCTGTGGTTTGAATCCTTGCGATGGAATGAGCTCCCATTGCTCTGTCCCAGCTCCTGCCAACCTAGTGGTTCAAAAGCACACTTGCGCAAGTAGATAAATAGGTACACCCTTGTGCAAATTAATTGAAACAAAGCATGTTTTCTATGCCACATTGATCAGTCTGTCAAGCACCCACAAAAGAAGATGTTTTGGGGATGCTTCAGTTATGGTGTTGGAAGCCTGCAGCCAGTAGAAGGAATGATGCGCTCGCCATAGTATAATGAGGTTCTACGAAAGAGAGTTATTCCAGAGCTGGAAAAGAGGTATCCTGATGGTCCTGGGATATTGCAGCAGGACCTAGCCCCCTTTCACACATCGAAAGTGGTGAATAAATTCATGACAGAGCAGCAAATACAGATACTTAATTGGCCAGGAAATTCCCTGGACGTAAATCCCATTTAGAATTTGTGGGCTATATGCAAAAGTCGCCTCCAGACTATAGACTGTAAGACTATGGAGAAGCTCATTCAGGGGCTGATTCAAGTGTGGTACAGGGATCCAAAAATCAACGGTGACTGTTCAAAACTAGTAGACTCCATGCCAAACCGTGTTCAAATGCTGCTTAAAAATAGTGGCGGCCATATCCGTTACTAATGTACATATATGTGAGTTTTGTACAATAAACTGTTGAATATTGCAGAGCATACGCAGACTGTCCAGAAGCAGTCAGTTGCAAGCTGGCAGGATGAAGCAGGAACAAGAAGCTTCTACTAGTAACTTGGTTGCTGATAGGTTTATTATTTACAACACTCACACATTACTATATACAAGATACAGACATGGATCTTAACTCTCTCTTAACAAACTCCAGCTAACTCTCAGAACAACACTGACAACCAAACAACCAAAGGAAAGTCATGAGTCATCATGCCTATGTGGATGACCTCGACCAATAGCAGAATTGTATTCAAGGTCCCATATCTCTAGGCAGAATAACTCCCTTTGCTCAGTCTTCTTGGCCTTCAGCCAACTCCTTAATTGCTTCTGTGGGAAGCTGCATTAGATAGCACATAGTCAAAAATCCCAACATAAGCTACTGTACTAAATTCATTGTTTGTTTCAATTAATTTGCACAAGGGTGTACCGCTGTAGTGGGAAGGTAAATGACATTTCCATGCACTCTGGTTTCCATCACGGTGTCCTGTTGCACCAGAAGCGGTTGAGTCATGCTGGCCACATGACCTGGAAAACTTTCTGTGGACAAGTGCCTGCTCCCTTGGCCTGAAAGTGAGATGAGCACCACAACCCCATAGTCACCTTTGACTGGACTTAACCATCCAGGGGTCCTTTACCTTCACCTTTACCTGTCTCAGCTGTGCCCCACCAGAAAAAAGCCTGAGGACAGAGCAAGGTTTATAGCTTCTTTCTTTTCTAGCACTGTTATACTCTCTAGAATAATGATACGCGCTTTCAGATTCTTTTCATCTAGTTGGGCTTCCAACGTATATACCATTTTCTAAACCTAAACCTCAAATGAGACAAATTCATCATGCTAGAAAATAACAGTGTGGAAGAAGCATTTGCAACAAGCTGATTTTTGCTGAAAGCCATGCCATGTAAAAGGTGCTTAATATTTTACTTCATAGTGTTCAGCTTTATAGCCTGCGCTTCCCACGTCTCCTTTTTAACAATTCACAATGTTTATCATTGCATTTTTCTCCTTTAATATCTGGCAAACAAATTAAGCATGAAAGGGATACCTACGTGCCTATGGCGATGTGGGTTTATCTTGGCACGACTGATGGCATATAAATAAATAACAATCCTTTATAGTAGAGATTGGTGTGACTAAGTGCAGCAATTACTCATTTGTATGCCTTGGACAGACACAGGTCTACACACACTAAGAAAAAACATCTGACGCTTGGGTAAGAATGACTACAGGGTTTGTTCCTCAGCTACGATCTCCTGGAACAACTCCTGGCTCACCTCTGACCCTTGTTGACAAGGCAGGTTGGTGGAAGCAGCGTGGCTTTCTGGTAGAGCATTCAAAGGTCCCAAATTCAATCCCTGACATTCCTCTTGAAGCAAGAGTAGTGACCGCTCCCTGCTTAAAACAGAGGGCGCCCTTTGCGTGGACGCGTGCAGCCCCTAGATCTGGAGCGGCTCCAACAGCATAGGCTTGGCTTTGCCTTCCCTCAGGTGGGATACCTGGAGGTCTCCGCCTACCTCAGTCAGTTGTCCAATCCCACCTGGGGGGAAGCGTTGCCAAGGAGACCAGGCCAGATAGGGGAGGGATTACCTGCCCACACAATAGAGGGAGGATCTTACCTGGGAATCCTCACTTGGCTCCAGAGCTTCTCCCACCCTACCCACCCTCAGTTAATGTCTTCTTTTGCAGGTTAACTTTTCTTCATAGGTTTTGCAGGTTAACTTTTCTTCACAGGTATGCGGGCGCTGCTATCTTAAGGTCGCTGTTAAAGGGCTGGAAAAGAATTTCCCTGCATTGGCAGGTTTCGCCTTTCCCGTAGCAAAACGTCACAACTTTGGCGGTATCAGGCCTTGGGCGGAATCCTTTAGTCCATCTTCCTCTTTGCGGCGGCGATACCAGGGTTCCCTGTTAAAGGGGTTTCTGAAGGGAGGCTTTGACCGTACGCCGAAAGGCCGTCATTGCTCTCCCCTGCGGTGGCATAACGGGGGCGGCTATCTCTGCTTGAACATATGTTCTCCAGAGCCGGCCCATCCCCCCCCCACCGGATAACCCTGATGCTCCCTAGGTCCCCGGCTGGGGACTGGGGAGGGAGAACGCCCAATGCCTGAGCCAAGGTCTACCCACATTTGAAATTTAATAAAGTTGTGGCCAATTTAATCCCATAGCACGTTGTCTTGAGTCGTTATTCCACATGACGGGGGGGGGGGACCGCGTGGGATCTGGGGACTCTGCCTGTCCACACAATGAAAATGAAGCTAAGAAGCTCAAATCATATATATGACTGACACCGTTCTTTGGAAACTAAACCAATGTCCAGACTTTAACATTCAAAAACTTTACTTGCAGAAGCTGATTGATGAATTGAAACATCGTATTTACAGTCACATGCTTCTCCAAGCATGGGCTTAGTCTCTTTTCTAACTTCCAAACAACTGTATTTTCCTCCCTTTCCAGAGCTTAGCACTCAGCCTTCTCTATTTCAGTTAGACCATGCCTTGAAATTCTTATGAGAAATTTCCACTTTCACCTTCTCCTGCAGCTTTGCTTTCTTCCTTTCAAGCAGAGAAGCACTCCAACACTCTATTTGACTTAACAGTGTTCACTGTGGATTCTCAAACACTGTCATTCCACTTCACATAAAATGGAGTCCCTCCTTCACTAGATGCCTCCCATGAGACCGACATTAGCCAGTCACATGAAAAGTACTAGGGAACTTTCTAGAATTCAGTTACCAACCAATCAAATTTAATAGTAATTCATACAAGCATTTACAATTTCAGTGAATTAAATTACTATACTTACGAATTCCCAGGTATTTCCCCCATTGTGTTTTTGCACACTTGTCAGAAAAGTTACCTCAAATGGTTACGTTTGAGTTGCTGAGTGCCTTCATCTATACAAACAACAGACATACACAGCCACTCCAATTTTGGATGCAACTGTTCCTTTTCTCAGAAACAGCAGTGGCTTTCTTGAACGTGCATTGCATCTTACAGCTACTTGAGCTGTTGTCATCTTTAACATGGTTTTCCCCCTTATAAAGTGCCACAGCATGTCATGCAACTGGTCCAAGATATTTTACAGTTTCAGATATACAAATCTTGGAAAGGAATAAGATTGAAATGTGGTGATAGAGGGCATTACCCCAGCCTCTTTATTACAAGAGTATTATCATTGAAATTGGCCTGGAACTAGTGTTGGCTTAAATAAAAATACGGTACCACAATACATCCATTCCACTGGAAAGCCTTTAAAATGCTGCTAAGAGAAGGAAGGAGAGTTTAATGTTTTGTCACACAAGGAATATACCTCTTTCCCTACAGCCCATACCTTCAGAAAGCTCACTGCAGTCTGTTCAGTTTCTGACATCTCATTAGAAGTTGCATTTCTGCTAAATATACCCAGGTCTCAAATTGGCAATGTAATGAAGCTGAAAACTCTGAGCATTTCCATCTTTTATTTCGAGAGATCTGCAGCTATGGCAATCAAGCCACATTTCATGCTTTCAGAGACCTTAGATGTTGATGTTTTCCCACTACGAAAGCGACTGGCTGGTTTCATCTTAGAAAATAGGTATTTTAACACCATTCTGTTAATGATTCATTGTTTACAACATGACTGTAGTGGGAATTTTGCAGATATAAATAAATGAGATACAGAGAAAGTAAGACTGAGCCGGTATGCATTCCTTCGAACTAAATTGTCCTGTAAAATGTGAAAGCAGCTACAGTTACTTTGTTAGGTTAATGGGTGGTTCTTTCCATTCTGGAAGGCTTTGTACTGGAGCCTGGAGCTCTAAGGGAGATATTGCTTCAGCAGTGAAGCAGGTGAATCTGAGCATTCATAAAACTCCTGGAGGTTCCTCCCCTTCCAGGCTTTCAAAGAGCCAGTGTGGTGTAGTGGTTAAGAGTGGTGGACTCATAATCTGGTGAATTGGGTTTGATTCCCCACTCCTCCACATGCAGCTGCTGGGTGACCTTCACACTTCTCTGAAGTCTCTCAACCCCACTCACCTCACAGAGTGTTTGTTGTGGGGGAGGAAGGGAAAAGGAGATTGTTAGCCGCTTTGAGACTCCTTAGAGCAGTGATAAAGTGGGATATCAAATCCAAACTCTTCTTCTTCTTCAACCAGGTCTTCCCAAGTAGCCTCATTTGCATCTAACTGGTGCCACTGGAGCTCCTACCTGCTCCTGTGGGAGTCCAGAGCTGGCCAGGAACCTAGGCAACTTGTGTGGAAATCTCTAGCCCTGTTCCAGGGATGTGATAGATCCTCAGGGTTGCTGGGTAGCCCAGAGATCACCTGGGCATCCTACTGACACTCCTATTTCAAGGAGACCCCAAGTTGCAAGTCTGGGAAGGGCTGAAACCTGACAGGTTCACATATCACATGCACTTGTGTCACCTGATTTCCCATCATTTAATTACCAAGTCATTATTTTGACATATTCTCAGAACTTGCATTTAAATACGTAATCTGACTCCAGCGAAAAATCCAGTGGCATTGGGTGATGTAACTGCTGCCATTGGTGTTATATCTGTGGTGGCTCTTGTGAGTTTTCAATTGATGCTGTTGTTCTTATGAAATAAGTATGTATATAATGGGCCATAGTGTTTGGAGAAAGCAAACCAATGGTCTGTAAAGTTGCATAGTCAGGTCTAAGGCAGAATAATGGAAAGAAAGAAAAACGGGAGGACATGGGAGCAGAGGTTATGGTCATGATCCACAGAAATGCTTGAGTAGCAGTAAGAACTTGGATTTTTTCCACGCAAAAAGAATTCTATGCTTTCAAACTCACAGGAAAACAGGGGGGTGCCTTATATGAAGTCAGACCAATTGACCATCTATCTCAGTAATGCTGACACTGTCTGACAACAGCTCTCCACCATTTTAGCTCATCTTAGATTCAAACATGAGCACTCTGTGCATTATAATGTCCTATGTAGGAAGTAATATGTGAGGGGGAAGTGGTGATGGACGTGCCAAGCTTTATTGCTCTCCTGAATTCATGAAGGTTCCTTGTGGAACTTAGGTCCCTGGAAGGTCATGCTTTCCTTTGGCGATGAGGCCTAAATTTAGATAGAGCACAAAGTCTATGAAAGAAAAAATGGAAAATAGAATAAAAATGGGAATTTATCATCTTCTCTATGAGCTTGACCCAAGACATATATAACTGGCATTCAAAGTGTGGTCCCATCTCCTTGGCCCCTGAGGTCATCAAAGGTTCAAGGCAAGATCCAAGGGTCATGTGGAATGCTTTGTTCTTTAGAGATGAAATTGTCCCCCAGGGCTATTCAGGGGCAAATGTATACAATGTTAACCATTGTGTGGAGAACAGAGATGAGTACATTTACACCCCAGATCATGTACCAGATCAAACATTATACAGTTTTGAAGTTCAAGAAGTGTTGGCCTAATAGGATAATGAATTCTGTAAGAACTCTGAGCTCAAAACCCTCCCGATCATAAACGTTGCTACTTGAGAAGTGCGGAATCTGACCAGGTAGCCGGTCGGAAAGGTCAAAGATCAGAAGGGGGGAAAGTTCTTAGAAACAGAAGAGTCTTTTGCTCACAATAACTAAACTTAAATGAAGTCATGAAGGTGCCTTTTCTATAATGTTAAACTTAATGCCCTGGCTGAAATCTTGTTCCCATTGAAACCAATGACAAATTATCTGTTGAATGTTTTGAGCTTTGTGTTCCCTGACTCATCTACCACTAAGTCATAGCAACTACACACGATGACTTCTTTAATAAGGTCCAAAATGAGACCTTGAATTGATTTACTGTAGCAGTGTTAATCACTCTTCTTTCCTATTTTCTAGGAAAGTCATAGTGTCTGAATGGAATGTCTTTTTCACTCAGATCTCTTTTCTGAATTCAGGAAAAGATGGAAAACCAATACATGTGCAAAGTTTCAATGAGAGAAAATAATTGGGTTTTGGCTAGAATAAAGGAAAATGTCTGGGAATTCTTTCCACTCTACACAATTTGCATCAAGATGCCCCTTTAAGAATATTCTGTGTGAGCCAAATACAAAGAGTGGCATCTAATATTGTCCTCTCCCAGTTGTCCCATATGTGGAAGCATTTCAGTTTGTCCAACAGAATGATTCACCTTCTCCTTTCCCTGTGTGTTGTTCTGGGGGGGGGGGGGTTTACTGACTTCCCATGAACAAATTTTGAGGGGTAGAGAGGAGAAGGAGGTGAATCACCATTGCAGAAGTGAGTCCTTGTGTTGGGATGATGGGCTGGTTAGGTGAATCCTACCCAAATGAATGTAAAATTTTGTTCAGCACATTGTTACTGCTGGAATAAGATGCATCAGATGGACTGCAAAAGTTTGGGGTTGTAAAGGATCTATCTGAAAGATAATTCTGCAATATTATGTAATCTCCTAACACTTGAAGCCCAACAAGAAACTCCTTTCCAGATGTTACTTTTTGTAGTTCACAAGATTTGGAACAGCAACAATGTAGGAGCTCAGCTATGAAGCTGTATTGGGTGAGAACATCTTTCAGGCTGGCAAACCCAATGGAGCCAAACAGTAGGGAGGCCTTTCAGACACGTTAAGTAGGTCCAGAGGGAATTAGAAACTCCATTCACTACAGTAAGGTATTAGAGATTTCATCTGGTCAACATTTTAAGTGAACTATCGTGATCTACATTTCCTATTCTGAGACAGGTCAGAATGGAGTTATCCTTCAGCTTTCGTACTTCTTGGAATGATTCCAGCTCAAAAACATGTATACAAAATATTTACTGAAGGGCATATTTCAGGGTGAAGTGTTTTCCAAAGTATGTATTTGGGTGGTGGTGGAGAGATGTACGGAAAGTAATCTGAATTTTTATACTTTTTTTTTTTAAAGTATAGGTTTCTGCAGAAATGTAATGGAACAGACTTGGAATGCAGTTTTGAGGGAGAAAGTGGTACAAAATTTGAAGGATAGCTGTGTTTTGGAATGTGTATCAGTTCAAGAAGTGCAAGTTAGGCCATTTCTCATTAAAATACAAATAAAATCAACTTTCACATCCGCCCTTACTTCCTCTGCACATTTCTTTTTGCCAGATAACTGGGGAACCAGCTGGCACTTCTCGGAGTCAGATTTGGCTTTGGGGACTCATGCTTTCTGATCCTCTTATTGAGGTGTCATAACAACATAGTACATGCAGTGAGCAGGAGATATGAAAAGTGTAAGGACTTTGCATTTTGATCTATTTCATAGGGTGCCATAGTACACATACACTTGCTCTCATAAGCTCATTATTTTAGCATTCAAGTCTAATACATATGCCAATGGCTTATCAGAGTCTCTGAATGTCAATTGACTATTTACTTTCCCCCCGTTTTATATTTCCAGCACATATACGGAAAATTACAGTGGGTTCATTTCCATCAAATGAAAGTTACTTTTTTGACTTAAATATCATTTAACACATTACAGTTTAAAGCAAGGGAAGTAAAAAGAACCCAGAAGGGCATTTGATATGCTATGTGGTCTTGAGTATAAGAGGATTAGAGCCTATTTGATATTAGTACATAAATTACACGCAGGAGGAGACCTCAGTCACTGGAATTTTCCATAAAATAAAATAAGGATGGCTCTTTTTAAAAGCAAATGTGATTGAACTTTCTGTCATGCAAAATTCAGCTGGCTGAGATTATTTTAACAGTTCCAGTGATCATGGCATTATTTTTTTAAAAGCAAAAGGGATCACAACACAAAAATCCATTGATATACCCAGCGACTATTTTTTCCAGCAGTACTGAGAAGTGTCACAGCCCACTCCTGTATGAGGGCAGTGTCTCATTAGCTGCAATTGCAAACTTATGGGTCCTCAAAGGCACACACTGAGAAGCCCTCTATGACTGTAGTAATCTCTGCAATGTTTTGCAAAGCAAGCCAGTCCCCCAGCCTGCCACGTGTGAGGGGTTTGGATGGAGCAGGGGAGTGATTCTGTGTCAGGCTTCAGGGAATCCTATCCCTCTCACAGTTGGATGCCAAGAAGCAGATAAACAAGAAGAGTTCTTACCAAGTAGTTTATTCAATATTCACAGAGACGAAGGAATGTGGTCTCTCTTAGATAATGGCGTTGCTCCAGGTAAAGTCCCACCCCCTCAGTCCCTCCTATTCTACTTCAACCCTGCGCCGGCGGATCTGTGCTTTCTGCCTCTGAGCTCTCTGTTCTACTATTCTCAAGGCACGCCTGGACCTGGGAGGGGGGGGGGTCATGGGACAGCATGTTGGTGAATTTGTCACTGCACAAATGCACTGGAAGAGCCAATCTGCGTGTCTTGATGCTATGTCCAAGCAGCCCCAACCTCAGCCCCATCCTTTCCCTATCTCATCCAGGTAAGCTGAGTTAATAATAATAATCTTAATTGCGATCCAACGACCCATAACATGGATTCAGAATAAAATACAGATTCATGCAGACAACCCCCCAGGGAAGGGAGACCTAAGAGTTATTTGTTTAGTTTGTTTAGTTATGTTGATCTTTGATTCGTATGACTACTGCAAGAAACTTTGCCACGGCCACTGTGATATCACTGGACTTGTCATCCAGAAGATATTTGATATAGTAGGCTTCAGATTGACCTGGCCAATTTGCCAATAGTGGTTTAATCAATAGTTCCCTAGCTTGATCATATTGTCCGCAATGCAATAAAATATGCCTCATGCAGTCAAGCTGAGTTGATGCTGGTGTTGGAAGGGTGGCTCTGCCCACCACACTGGATGCTACAGGCAGTAGGTCTGCTGCCTCCTGGGAGTCCTGTGCTGTTTGTCTCCTCCTATGCTCTACTTGTATGTTTGCAAATCAGGAGGTGGGATTCATTCTGGCAGTTGCATTCCCTCCTTGACAGCATTCTGGGGGACCACATGCCTGGGGTGGGTGTGACCAGAGATAAAAGTGGGTGGAGTAATGGCTGTAACTTTCACTTTACATTCCAGCCATGCAAAAGTCAGAGAAGTTCTATGCAGTGACATAAATATGCATGAAGGGTTCTTTTGCACAGCTGTTGAATATTTGGCTGATGGAAAGCACGTAACATAAACTTGTGATTATGACACTTATTTTTCAGTGTGTGAGCAGGCTTGAGCAAAATTCTGACCTTTCTAGGCTGCAACTCATTTCTTCTGTTTCGGTGAATTAATTTGATTAAGAGTTAGGCCTTTGTTTTTTATTTTATGATATTAATGATTTTATTCCACACTGCCATATATGAGTTGTGGTTTATAAATACCTATTACAGTGGTACCTCGGTTCTCCAACGGAATCCATTCTGGAAGCCCATGTGGATTCCAAAAAAGTTTGAAAACCGAGGTGCGGCTTCCCATTGGTTGCAAGAGCTTCTTGCACTCAGCGGAAGCCTCATCGCACGTTCAGATTCTGAAAAACATTCAAAAACAGAAGCATTTACTTCCAGGTCTTTGGCGTTTGAGAACTGAAACATATGTCAATGGAGGCATTTAGAAACTGAGGTACCACTGTATTCCAAATGGCTAAAATTAAGTAAGTTGCATTCAAATGCATTTGAAATTGTACTAAATAATTAAAAAAACCTATCTTGGTTATATTTATATTTTGTTTGTTGTTGTTTAGTTATTTAGTTGTGTCTGACTCTTCATGACCCCATGGACGAGAGCACCCCAGGCACTCCTGTCTTCCACTGCCTCCCGCAGTTTGGTCAATATATATATTTAATTACAATAATATCTATTGCGCCCAAATGACCTGATGCACATTTCCTCACCGCATGTTTAGTCTAATGTCTAGTTTGGCCCTGTAAATAGGACAGAAGCATACAGTGATACCTCAGGTTAAGTACTTAATTCGTTCCGGAGGTCCGTATTTAACCTGAAACTGTTCTTAACCTGAAGCACCACTTTAGCTAATGGGGCCTCCTGCTGCTGCTGTGCCGCCACTGCACAATTTCTGTTCTCATCCTGAAGCAAAGTTGTTAACCTGAGGTAGTATTTCTGGGTTAGCAGAGTCTGTAACCTGAAGCGTATGTAACCTGAAGCATATGTAACCCGAGGTACCACTGTACTGACATCTCACAGTTAGTGATGCTCAGCTGGAAAGAGACAATAGAGTTTGGAGAGATCTGCATTGGCTCCCAGTAAGTTTCCGAGCACAATTCAAAGTGTTGGTGCTGACCTTTAAAGCCCTAAACGGCCTCAGTCCTGTATACCTGAAGGAGCGTCTCCACCACCATTGTTCAGCCCGGATACTGAGATCCAGCACCGAGGGCCTTCTGGTGGTTCCCTCACTGAGAGAAGTGACCTCACAGGGAACCAGACAGAGGGCCTTCTCAGTAGTGGCGCCCACCTTGTGGAACACCCTCTCTTCAGATGTGAAGGAAATAAGCAGCTATCCTATCTTTAAAAGACATTTGAATGCAGCCCTGTTCAGGGAAGTTTTTAATATTTAATGCTGTACTGTTTTTAACCCTTGATTGGTAGCCACCCAGAGTGGCTGGGGAAACTCAGCCGGATGGGTAGGGTAGAAATAAATTATTATTATTATTATTATTATTATTATTATTATTATTATCATTATTATTATATTAGCATGAAGATATTAATTAAACTTAAGACTCTATAACTACAGCCAGTGCTATTTTTTCTAGAAGAAGAGTGCTGGAACTCACCCTTGTTCTCTTAGAATGTCAATGACATCGACCTCAGAGGTGTTGGAACTGAGTTCGGGCTGGGGAAAAAAAACCTGCAGCTCTGACTTCCAAAAGCAATATTTGGAAACTGAGGCCTTGAGGGCTCAGTGCTACCTTTTGCATCCTTCCTCTGTTTATGGGAATTGGAAACAAGTTGGCTTGAGCAACCTACATTTCCTACTCATGTCAGAAAGATGCCAAAGGAGACAAATAAATGCAGTCTTCTTTTCTGCCTGAAACTGCTGCCTCCACAGTGCCCTTTGGGTATTCTGTACCAGCTGTTTTCTCACATGGCACATTTCAGATTCTACCTCAAACATCTGGTGTAGACCACATCTCCCTAATGCTTACACATCCCCATGATTGACATTTTACTTCAAGTTTTCTTTGAGGGAAGCAAATAGTTCTCCATTAATATGTTGGAGGAAAATAAACGAAAGACACTGTAACACCCTCCAGCATTTCTCTGATGAAAATACAGACATCCTACACAACTGCAACAACAACAACAACAACAACAACAACAACAACAACAACAACATTTATACCTCACTCATCTGACTGGGTTGCCCAGGCACTCTGAACAGCTTTCAACACATATAAAACCACAATAAAACACGAAACATTTTAAAACTTTCCTATACAGGGCTGCTTTCAGATGTCTTCCAAAGGTTTGGCTTGGGGGGTCGCATAACTCCATACCCTCCAACACAACTACGATTAAAATAGGGATGTCCTAAGGAAAAGCAGGACATTTTGGGATCAAATCAGAAACTGGAATGGCATCTGTAAATCTGGGACTGTCCCTGAAAAAGAGGGACACTTGGAGGGTCTGCTGTAATGGACGAGCTCGCCAGTCTTTCAAATTACATTAAAAATATAATTCTTGAGCTGTGATATTGCTTCTCGTTTGTCTGGACAGAGGATCAGAAAATGTGAGTGGGCTGTATTTTGCATATGCCTCTTGGAAGGATGCCCATGAAAGTATGGAAAATTCAGTCTGAAAAGGTTCCTCAATACTGATGCACACATATTTGATCTCAGGATTTACTTATTTTTAGAGGTAGGTCTCTTAAAAAAGAAAAGAAACAAAGCTTTGTGCATGCAAAAAAAATGTTCCAGCAATAAAAAGCAAGAAACTATATATAGGTTACTAGTGCACATGGAGAGTCTTGGCTTGGTTTGTTTATTCATTCTCCCTGCTCCAGCTGCTATTAATTCCTCTTCCATCTTCGTCTCCTCTTGTGTTCACAATATTATAAAAAGTCTGGGTTTATTTCTGTGCTGGGTCACTGATCAACTTGACATTTCACATCCACCTATGAAACCCTCCGGAGAGTGGTGCCGACTCTATGATTCTAACACACAGCCCAACGTCTCACCTTTGGCTTACAAATTCTTGCTTTCCCTTCATGGACATGCTTTCACAGCTAATCTGGAAAGTGTGCAGGCACTTCTGTGCCAGTTACAGCCTTCCTCCCACCACCATGTGCATTGCTGACATATCTTATAGTCAGATGGTGTATTAACAAGAGCTATGGACAACAGCTTCTTTCCAGGTGGCTGGCAAAGTACAAAATATCAGAAAACTGTAAGAGTCCTTGAGTCCTTCCTTTCTTCCTTTCTTCTTTTCTTCCTTCCTCCCTCTCCTAAATGTACAAAAATCAGGAGATGGGTTGACCACCTCTGAATCTTGAGGAAAATCATTTTATGGCACAAGGAAAACATAAACAAAAGCAGAAATAATCGTTTTAGTGGTATGTAGCTAACAACTGGGGGGGACGGACCCAAGAACAATCCATGTCAATTGTGAAGTTGTTATTTATACGATATAAAAAGAAAATAGAGGAATATAGAATTTATTGAACCTTTAAAATATTCAAAGTACAAACATGTTACAGAACAAATTGACTTTGTACAAGCATGCAGACGAATAATGACAATTATATCTTGTTGTTTCTTGGAAAAAGCAAAGAAAGCAGGTTGCTTGGGATTCTCCTCAGTGGTCTTCCATACCAGCCAGGTTAGGTTAGGTTAAGCAATTCCATCCTATCAGGTGCTGCCCAACTGTTCTCTGGAACATCCATGCATTGGAAATATTCAGTGATAGAAGAAACATGTAGGAGGCATCCATGCCCTGTTATTGTTTCTAATCTCCAGAAACACACACCTTTGCCCCCTCAGCCTCTGGAGTTGTTGGCTTCTTTCCTTCTGGGTGACTGCTGAAGGCTGTGTCTCCATCCCATGTCCAGCCATCTCCATCTTAGGCTCTCCATGAAATATACTGAGCATGCTTACTTGACTATTTATGCTTCTACCCACTTTGGCTGACCCCACTCACTCCTTTCTGCTCTAGCTTCAGCTGTTAGTTCTCCATGGAGTGAGAGTGTTGGGGCAGTTGTCCCCGTCTTGAGGAGCTTGAGGCAAGCTTGGGGGCAAGGGGGGCAGCTAGTGTTGGGCACAAGTCTGGCAGTACCCAGCTACACTGGTGCTTACCTTCAAAGCCACAAGGCTGAGGATATCTGAAGGAGTACCTGATCCAATCCCAACCTGTCTGTGCACTGAGGTCCTCCTCCAGGTCCTCCAGCCATGAGAGGTAAGCTGGGTGGTCATCAGAAAGGGAACCTTCTCATTGTTTGTGGTATTCACTCCCAAGTGAGGCCCATCTGATGCCAACACTATTATTCCTTTTGCACCAGGCAAAGGGATATTTATTCTCCTGGGCTTTTAAATGACTCGACATGGTTTTTCTTCTCTTGTAAACCAGCATGAAAACTCCGCTGAAAGGTGGCACCTACATATTTCAAATGAATAAATACAGAGTGCCGTGATACCTCTGTGTCCAAGGTGGGACATGTAGGAAGAGGAACAGGATGAGGTCTTTGACTCTGTTGAAGGAACTCCCCTCAGAATTTTTGTTAATTTTATTGAAAATCCTTCTTGCTTTCTCCAAGTGCCTGTTTACGAGTGCCATGTCCCATAGACTAGAGATCCCTACCTGAATTTTTACTACAGGAAACACTGAGGTAAATTTGGAGGTTCATACCCAGGCAAAGTATCGAAGGAATTTTGAGGAAGACAATAAGACACGAGGCTTGCAAATCACAAGTGTGCCCACACCACAAAATTAAGCATTGCCATCATAATCTTGTAAAGGTGGTAGAGGTCTCTTCATAGAAAAAACAGAATTGCTTCAAGAAACCTACAAAAAGCTTTATTGTAAGCCAAGACTATGTATACACCATACATTAAAGGTGCATCCCCCAGAAGTATCCTGAGAACACTAATTTATCCCCTCACAGAGCTATAATTCCTGGCACTATCAATGAACTACAGTTCCCATGATTCTTTTTGGCATGTGTGCCTTGAATGTGCTTTAAAGGTGTATATCCCAAAACAGCAGAAGTGATTTGAAGTCTGTGGTATCGATGCACCCCAAGTGTTTAAATTTAAATGTTAAAGTTCTGTGGCCCTCCAGATGTTGCTGGCCTTCAATTCCCATCAGTCCCAGCCAGCATGCCCAATGGTCAGGGATAATAAAGTCCCCAATCTATGCTTTGGGAAAATATATATGTGCATGTATATCCATCATGCTTCTTCTATTCACACTTCACGATACCTTTGAATGCTTTATAGCTGCAGAGGCTACTTTTAGGGGGGTTGCAAATGTCCTGCAATTTTTCATCAAAGGTCAGAATGTGTTTTGCTTTTGTGGGTTTCTGCAACCTATGCAGAACTCGCCGTCGGAGGGACAAACAGTTTGCTAGCTGGAGGGTTGTTTATTTCAATTGCTGATTGCATTTGGCTTCCTTTCTCTATAGATATAAATCATCAGAAGGGAGCTTGCAAATCAAGTACTCAAGCTGTGAGGCAACATGCCTAGACTAAAATGAAAAGATGCCTCAAAGACGCTGGAACAAAATAGGAAAAGACATTGAAATCTGACCTCAGAACATAGGATACTGCTAAAAATTCCCAGTACTCATGATTTCTTTTGGTTGTAATATTGAATGATCATCTGCAGTCAGAACACACCTGGCTCTTATCGAAAGCTATGGGATAGCAAAACACCACATATTGCAATGATGAGAGAACATCTCTTGGATTGATTTGAAATTGAGTCAGCTATTATGAGCATCTTTGAAGACTAAATAAAGAGTGAGTCCACCCCATAATACTTTGGCCACCTCATGAGAAGAGAAGATTCCCTGGAAAAGACCCTGATGTTGGGAAAGATGGAGGGCACAAGGAGAAGGGGACGACAGAGGGCGAGATGGTTGGATAGTGTTCTCGAGGCTACCAGCATGAGTTTGACCAAACTGCAGGAGGCAGTGGAAGACAGAAGTGCCTGGCGTGCTCTGGTCCATGGGGTCACGAAGAGTCGGACACGACTAAATGACTGAACAACAACAACCTCCCCATGACTCCCAGAGTTCCTGCTTGCATGACACCAAATCTTCTTCTTCTTCTTCTTCTTCATCATCATCATCATCATCATCATCCTGAATACTCACAGAGACTGCATAAAAGCCTTTAAAAAGCTTTCCAAAGAGGATGCGGGTGGCACTGTGGTCTAAAAAGCCTTCCCAAGGCATTCAAAATAAAAGATGATCAGGTGAGTGGCAGGGGAGACACACAGAGAGAGTCATTGCCAGGACTTTGGGAGACATACTCCAGGATTAAATAGCTGTCCACTCCACAAGACTCTGGACCAGGGCCAGACCAAAATAGTTTGCTGCCTGAGGCAAAGAGAGAAGAAACGGAAAGCAAAAGGAGAGGGGGAAAATGATGATTACAAAATTTATCACACACCCTTCAACAGCAGGTTCTAGGGCACGTTAGAGTTAAAAATTCAGTATCAGAAACAGTTATACAGTGGTACCTCGGGTTAAGAACTTAATTCGTTCTGGAGGTCCGTTCTTAACCTGAAACTGTTCTTAACCTGAGGTACCACTTTAGCCAAAGGGGCCTCCCGCTGCTGCCGCCGCGCCGCCGCCGCCACAATTTCTGTTCTCATCCTGAAGCAAAGTTCTTAACCCGAGGTACTATTTCTGGGTTAGCAGAGTCTGTAACCCGAAACATCTGTAACCCGAGGTACCACTGTAATATCAAATCAAATCAAATCAAATCCGTTTATTGTGAGGACCATGCCTGTGCACAAAAATCAACACTAAAATCAATAGTTAAAAATATTAAAATTCATTACATACTATGCCAACAATACCTTCTTCCCACAAAGTAGAAAAGGAGGGAAAACGAGCAGCGAGTTAAACAGACGATGAAGGGGTCTTTACATTGTCGATCATAAATCTTTCCCTGGCTTTCATGGCCTTCATCACAAAGACCGCTACCACATGGGTAATGCGTACCACTGTAATATATTACAGTTACATGAAGGGTGTGTCCTGAAATAACCACTCACCTGGGGCTCCGGATGGGTGACATTTGCCGCATGGTGTGGCCACAGAGGGTCCATTGAGGCAGCCATCTTCTGGCACGGCCGGGGGAGGGGATCGTCACCTGATACAACCCACCTCTGGCTGCAATGGCCTTTCAGGTATGGGAGGGCAGGACCCTCAAAGTCAAAAGAGGCAGGGGCTTGGGGGCTGAACCCACCGCACCCCTGGCCTATTTAAAGGGGTGGCCAGATACATGCCACTCTCTTGGCCGTACGGTCACAGGAATAGGGCGTGTCCTAAAAACACACATCCCAGGTGTCGAAAGTAAAGAGGTGCATCTTCAGCATTTGCTAAGAGCGGCTTATATTGTAAGCCACTTACAGGTATTTTCTGCTAGGAAGTTATATGTGAATATTCCCAGATGAGGGAAAAGTTGACAGCTCTCCTTTTTTTAAAAAATAAAATAAAATTCTTTTCCTTCCATAAGTTTACCTTGACTTGTATTTCAATTATGGAGAGAAGGGAGACATTTGGCTGGTGTGGTATATCTATATCTATATCTATCTCTTCAAGTACTCTTCTTATCCAGTTAGTTAAGTTCCGTAATAGATCTGTGATGCCCTTTGAAACATTACAGAACTTAGAAAGACAGATTCCCACCTTCGTCACTGTGAACGTGGGTAGTGCTATGTCTTCCATACTCCCTGTGCTGCTATGGGATTATCACTTAATTACAGATTTAACCTTGGCAGCTGATGTGCATTGGAAATGATATTGAAATCCAAAAGCTGCTACTGTTCATGGCTTTCTGCCAACTCCTGTTGCTTGAAGTGGTCCAGCGTTTTAAAAGGAACCCAAATCTCAACCTTGTGGGGAATCTAAACTCTGCACAAAATATGCTGCATAATCTGTCCGTTGGCAGTTTGAAAACTTTCACTTCCATGAAAGGCAGCTCAGTCACCATGCAGCACCATCAGCAAAATGAGGACTAGATTGTATCTCTGCACGTGTTATTCTAATGGTTTCATGTTAATTACACTATCATCATAATCACTGTGGTTTTAGTTGTTATTTTATGGGATTTCTTAGCCGTCCTTCACCACAAGGTTCCAGGACAGGTATCAACAATATAAAATTAAAAGCACTTGAAAAAACTTACAATCAGAAGACTGGGATTGTCCTCTCTCTCTCTCTCTCTCTCTCTCTCTCTCTCTCTCTCTCTCTCTGTGTGTGTGTGTGTAAATATATAACTGGTCTCACAGCCAGGGCAAAGAGGTGTGTCTTCTGCATATGATGAAAGTTATACAATATTGTTAGAACCACCTTTCTAATTCTGCTTCCTGGTGGTAGCAATAAAATATAAAATGCCCCAGCACTATTGAAGCCCTCTACTGTGAAAGCTGTCCAGTGAGCATGAATTTATCCCAATTTTATCTTCACAACAATCCTGTGAAATGTCTAATATTGAGAACCAATGACCTGCCCAGGTCATCATAGTTGACTAGGGTAGAAGGAACCAGTTGCATTGCTCCTTCTGGCTTCCCCATGTATCAGTTTGCTAGAGAGTAGTGCTGATAACACCAAGGTGGCAGGTTTGATTCCTGTATGGGGCAGCTGCATAATCCTGCATTGCAGGGGGTTGGACCAGATATGGGGTCAGCAAACTTTTTCAGCAGGGGGCAGGTCCACTGTCCCTCAGACCTTGTGGGGGGCCACATATTTTGAAGAAATATATGACATGAGCCAACAGTGTGACATGAGCCAACAGTGTGACATGAGCCAACAGTGTGACGTGGCAGCTAAAAAAGCCAATGCAATTCTGGGCTGCATCAATAGGAGTATAGCATCTAGATCAAGGGAAGTAATAGTGCCACTGTATTCTGCTCTGGTCAGACCTCACCTGGAGTACTGTGTCCAGTTCTGGGCACCACAGTTCAAGAAGGACACGGACAAACTGGAATGTGTCCAGAGGAGGGCAACCAAAATGGTCAAAGGCCTGGAAACGATGCCTTATGAGGAACAGCTAAGGGAGCTGGACATGTTTAGCCTGGAGAAGAGGAGGTTAAGGGGTGATATGATAGCCATGTTCAAATATATAAAAGGATGTCACATAGAGGAGGGAGAAAGGTTGTTTTCTGCTGCTCCAGAGAAGCGGACACGGAGCAATGGTTCCAAACTACAAGAAAGAAGATTCCACCTAAACATTAGGAAGAACTTCCTGACAGTAAGAGCTGTTCGACAGTGGAATTTGCTGCCAAGGAGTGTGGTGGAGTCTCCTTCTTTGGAGGTCTTTAAGCAGAGGCTTGACAACCATATGTCAGGAGTGCTCTGATGGTGTTTCCTGCTTGGCAGGGGGTTGGACACGATGGCCCTTGTGGTCTCTTCCAACTCTATGATTCTATGATTCTATGATTCTATGATTCTATGATTCCTATGCCCCACAAATAACCCAGAGATGCATTTTAAATAAAAACACACATTCTACTCATGCAAAAACATGCTGATTTCCAGACTGTTCACGGGCTGGATTCAGAAGGCTGTTGGGCCAGATCCAGCCCCCGGGCCTTAGTTTGCCTACCCATGGACTAGATGATCCTCAGGATCCTTCCAACTCTAGAATTCTATTATTTTAATGCAAGGAGGAGCCTTTTCTACTCATATAGACTCAGCATGCAATTAAGAATCTGGAAAATCAGAGTTCTTAATCTTCAGGGAGGAGGAAGCGGAGGGCCTTAGCTCAGTAGCAGAGTATCTGTTTTGCACACAGAGAGTTTTGCAGTTTTGCAGGACTGGAAATATTCCATGTCTGGTAACCTACTACCAGCTAGTGTTGCCAGTCCTGAACCAGATGGAACAACGATCTATCTCAATATAAGGCACTTCCTATTTTTCTAAGTTGGCATAAGATGTGCAAAGACTGAGTAGAGCTAAATGTGTGGCCCTGCAGTCCTTGCCCACTAAAACATGTACACTTGAAGAAGACACCAGTTAAATACACTAGCTCCCGTTACACATTGACAGTTTTCAGTTTATGCCTGCAAAACTTTAAAACAGACATCACAGCTTGCTTTTGCCATGTAGTATTAGCCTGCAGTTCCAATTTACGCAAGAATAGTACATATCAGTGACTCAACTATTGGTGGAGCCTCAAGGCCACAGACTCAGGGTCACAGACTTAATGAATCTATATGATCCTTCTGGATCCTGATTGAATGTGACCTTTGCAGCCCCATTCTTCATAATTAGAGATGCTTGAGGAATTCAGTCATTGCTAATGCCAGTACGTACTGACCTGATGTGCTCTCTCCGAGTAACACACAGGCTGAAACTTGGTTCTCCATCAACTTCATGACTGTGGGTCAAGAATCTCTTTACAGAGAGGTGGGGCTCCAGCTAATCAACTGTCCACACCCAATTTCTGATGTGGGCTTCTTCAGAGGGATCTCACTACATTTATCTCAGATGTACCTCTGGAACCCCCTGAAGAAGCCAACAGCAGAAATCGGCTGTGGACAGTTGATTAGCTGGAACTAGTTACAAATCCTACCCAATCATCAGAGCAGTACTGCCTTATTCAATGTTAAGATTATAAAAAACTAGCATTTAAAAATTTGTAAATAAATTAAAAATGTGTACTTATGAATTGCTTTGCAGATTTTTTTTTAAAAAAGATGCAGATTAATACAGAAATGGAATGAAATAGAGTTATGGGTGAGAAAAGAAACAATTCTTTCTAATTCACCCATCCCTAGTCATAATGCTTCTTTTCAACACATGGCCATATTCAGTTGGCTTTGGTTGCATTTTGTTTGTATTATTGTGCTTAATTCCTGCTGAGCAGACCAAAGCTCCATCATTCTGCCTTCTGACAACAAAGGGTCTGCCTCTCTATCCAGCAATTTCCTTATAGCCCTCTTTATCTTTACCTTCCAATGTAGTTGTAGAATATGAGACATCCTTCTCCCTGCCGTTACTCATTGCTCATGGAAGGCTGCTGCAAGTTGATCCTCATTCATGAGAAATAAGGGTTAGGCTGAAAGTCTGTAGCCACACTAAGTGTATGGAAACTGACTGAATATGAGACCTGCTTCACTTATTTCCTTTGTGTTAGGGAGGCAAAGAGTCAATTGGGTAATATGGTGATACTGGACCGAGTATATTCCCTCTTGTGCTATGAACTATTCATATACTGAAGACAACTGAACTGTTGACAGGGTTGCATCCTTTATCACACCTGTCCAGGTATAGTGAATTGCAGCCAACTAGTTATAGGAATGGATTTAGATACCAGGAGATGATATATTGTTTAGTTATTATTTTTCCTTGCTCACATTAGCGAGATCAGCAGAGCACCATCATTTGTAGTTTAAACCTGGAAGCTAAGACAAGTTTGATGTAACCTTCTAGAAACAATAGTCAAGGTATTGCCCCTTTTCTCCCCCTTAAAAATAACAATCACAGACATACACTGTTTGGTGAAGAAATAAAAATAGTATTTACATACGCAATCTAGGTATTGAAGTGGCTATCACAGTAGCAAAATGAAGACAGGTTTAGAACTACTATTTAAGTTACAAAAGTACAAAATGTAAGTTCAAAATGGTGCCTGAGCTGCAGAACTCAAACATACATGTGTGGTCAGCTTGGAATCATGATGAAGAAAGATGCCTAGAAAGACCTCCATTCTGTTTCTATTACTCCTAGAATGGGATGAGATTCCTTCATAGTATATTAATCCTGAGCAGTTATTGCTTAGTGGCTAGCCAATATTCCATATTCCTTTTGCCAACACAAGCACCAAAGCAGCTGGAGATGCAGACAGGAAACTTGCAGATTCATAATCCTTCAGATTATTGTTCATCATGAGAATCTTAATTCTGGAAGCATCCATTTTCCACACACATCTCTCTCTCTTCTACAGCTATCAAACCCTGTTTGGTCTTGACAAATATGAAACATTCTATGCATTACAACAGGGAAATACTTGTTTCATATTTTATTTTATTTTATCTCGTACAATGCTTTGTGTATCCCAATCCTCTTTTCATCTCAGTTTCCAATATTTTGACCTTGTTGACTCTCTCTCTCTGAGTGTGTGTCACTATAAAGTCCATGATCTATTACAGTGTTTTTTAAAAAGAAAATAAAGAAAAGCAGGTCAATGGGAGTTCCTAAAGGCAAACCGAGAAATATACAATGACAACAACAATGATAATCTATAACTCTCTGTCCTGAGGCACACCCCCTTCTATCTGGAAAAAAATCATTCATCTCAGCTGTGGCTTAAATTGTCAGAAACTCCTAAATTTGGCTCTGATTATATGACTGAAGAACCAATCATGGAATACCTCATACAAGCCATCTCCTTCACCCCCTTTTCCAGAAATGAATACTGTGATTTGTCTTAATGTTAATGCTTTAACAATCTTCCCCTTAATAGTAGGGAGCAATGGCCCTCCTATATGGAAGGGCAGCTATACAGAGAACACCACACAAGTAAGAAAGGGAAGAGGGGTGTTCTTGGACTGTTTCCCCACTAACCCCTTTGTCATATATAAAATCTGTATTTCCCCTTACCTGTATGCCTGGGGCAGACACCAAGTTTCATGGTCCAATATCAGTCCCCCTACAGAAGTTTAATTTAGTTCTACTGTTAGATCAGCTTCTTATAAACAACCACCACATTCCAAAAAAGTTTAGTATGAAAGTTCAATTACTACTTCCATTTCTATTAATGTCATCACAAAATCAATCTGCCCATTTACATTTGTTCTGTTGAGCGGAGAAAATAAGTAGAACCAGAAAGAAAGTCTCTGGCATCTGATTTAACATTTTTTATTATCCTTGGCAAAAGTACATTCATAAATGAAGACAGAAAGGTATCACCTTCATGGTAGCTGCATTAATAACCTTGCTTTAGAATTCAGATCTGTTAGGTCAGGTTGGCCTGCTCCAACACATGTGATGTCACTGTCGATTGGTTTTTAAAAAGAAAGAAAGATGAAAATAAGATAGAAGGGGGGAAAGGAAGCAAGGAATGTTCAAAGTCAATGTAGCCGACCCTGTGGCCACTGACTTTGAAGTACTTCTATTGAAACCAATATGACTTGCATCTGAGTAACTATGCTTCAGTTTGAGTTTATACTTGAAAAAAGCAACCATGTTTCTCTCTCCATGAAACAGGATGTTCTTTACTGATACACTTACCTCTAGCCTAGAAGTGAATCTGGCTTATTGCGTGGCGATTCCTGCCCCCCACCCCCAGTCGGATAGAAATCAAGAAACAGGACACCAGAATTTAAGGTTAATGGGTGAAAAATGGCCACAACTTTATTGGTTACAGGTAAGAGCGGTATTGGCTTTAGGCATTGGTCCTATCAGACTATCCGGTATAAAACCGGAAGGGGTTAACACCAACAGGGGGAGCCCCTGAGATGCACATCCCTAGGCGCTCCCCGAGGGGTCACCGCTTGGGAGCGCGCTTTAGGCCCTAGCCTCCATAGGTTTCAGATGAGGCAACGCCCCCTGGAATCCTTTATCGGACTACCCCTAAATATTTGGGGGAGATGATGGCACTCCCCCCCCAACTCATCAGCATAATAATACCCCTACCAATGCCTAACCGCCCAAACCAAAGGTGTTGTGACGCTTTTGCTACGAGGTAGGCGAAAAAACCAAATGGCTTTAAAAACAATGCCAATTAGCCAAGTGGAAAAACTCCTACCAGGCCCCTTGCGGCGACCAACCGAGGTCCATAGCAAAGTCAGAGGGAACCTAAAGGGCAGGTGGGTGGGAAACCGCAGCTGGATCAAGGAAGAAAAGGGGCATTCTCGGGCTGCGCCGACCTTAAATGACCCTGGCCCCGCCCCTGCAGCCAGCCGATTGGCTGGCCCAGGGTGTGATGAAGCCCGAGGATTCCCCTGATCGCGCGGGGCTGCAGCCAGCCCCGCACGGTGATGTTGGGCATGAGCCTGCAACCCCCCCTGATGTCGGGAGTGGCTTTGTCTCATTCATCAGTGTAAGGGTCGTGCCTCCCTATATCCAAATAAATATCTTTGCTATGAAAGAGCCAAATACACAGTGGTCCCAGTCCAGCTAAAATTAGCCTTGAACAAGTCCCCTTGAGGACACTGGAATAAGTTCTTGACAGCATTGGAACAAGTTATTCAGCATTAAATTCAGTCTGATTTCATTCAAGATGAAACTAGTGGTGATACCACCAACCCCTCTGCTGCCCATTTCATTTCAGGTCTCAATTCCCTGAAACAATAGCTCTCTTCCAGTTGCTTAAGCCACACAGTCTAAGCTTTGAGCATCCAGCTGAAACCTTCTTACTCTTAAGGTTCACATGGTGTTCTTCACATGGGAAGAACAAAGGCTTGATAACCCTCCCAAAGTAAGAGGGTTTGACCTAACTAAGCCTGGCAGGACAGCCCATTCCATGGTCTTAGCCCCTTTCATACATTAGAGTTAAGCATGCTGGTTACATAAGGTTGATTATCCCACAAATCTCAGGTGGGAGACTAGCACAGCAGCATCTGTTCCACATTGAATCTACCAACCAAGCTATTGTACTATTAGATCAGTTGGGCTTTTAGACCTAGTTATGTGTCTGATGACATCATTAGCCTGAAAAGCATCCATCCTGGTGCCATTTTGTGTTATTACATACACTGAATCTTAATTTCCTAGGAACTAGGAAAATTGTAGTCTTGTAGCACCCTGCTTGTGGTTAACACTTAGCTGGAATGAAATATTCAACACAGCAATAGAGAAATTAAAATAATAATTTATTTGTCAGACAAATAAATGAGAGGCACAGTGGTATATGGTTACCAAGCTCTGGCCTGGCCTCCTGCCATTCTGGCCAGCACTTATATTTCCTTAATCCAGCCCCCTTGCTCCTCCTGTGGCTGCCTCTGTCCAATCAGCCTGGTTGAAATTCCTATTGGCTGTTTGCTAGAACCAATCACAAAAGATACACCCATTTCCTCTTGCCCTTTTATGGGAAACAAAAAGCTATATATTCTTCTATCTATAAATGACAAATAAGTAGTAATATATCTTACATGTGTCTCAACAAGGAACCTTAATTACCAGCTCACCTCTTGCCCTCCTTGCCCTATTGCCCTCCAAAACAGATGGTTTAATCTTAAATTTTTATCTTAAACAGATGTCAAGGATCTTGAGTTCACATCATCATTGAAAGATCTCCTTCTCTTGGAGGTCTTTAAACAAAGGCCTGACAACCATATGTGTGCTCTAATGATGTTTCCTGCTTGGCAGGGGGGCTGGGCTGATGGCTGATGGCCCCTGTGATCTCTTCCAACTATATGAAATAAGAATCTAGCATAAGGATTTAACATTTCTTAGCTTCTAATTCCTTTGCATAATTACATTTAAGCCAATATATTTAATACATAACATAGATAGCTTTTTAGAAGAATAAACCTTTTCAAAGTAAAAAAGGAAGGAACAGTTTCCAGCCTCAAAATAAGATAGGAAGAAACCTATCTTCTCCAGCCAAGCCAGTTGCCTTTTTCACTTCTCTTGACCTTTCAACCTTAGGAAAATATGGCTCAAGTTTAATGGGAGGCACATGGTTTTATTTTACTATTTATCAACTCTTAATTATGTTTATCTTTTTTTATCTTCTGTAATATGTAGGGTCAGTGTAACCTTGGCTGTCAGCCTGTAATTCCCTTTTTACGACTTTGAGAATTGTTTTCTGCTATAAATCAGGGGGGCCCCTTGTCCAGGAGAATAAACATCTTGCCAAGGTTCTTAGGCAGCTGGTCTTCTGCCTGGCATGAACATTTGAAAATCTTTAAGCTCTTTTTAAGATACAGGCCTTAATCAAAAATATAAGCTTTGATAAAAATGCAGGCTTATGATTAGATGCCTCAGTCTTACTGAAGCCTGAGATCCTCATCTGCATTGCTTTCACTGCCTCTGGTCAGTAACACGAGGAAGATATGTTGCAGGCGCTGAAGGAAGTTAGCTCAGATTTATTCCCAGATACCTCCAGGGACGCGGGTGGCACTGTGGGTTAAACCACAGAGCCTAGGACTTGCCGATCAGAAGGTTGGCGGTTCGAATCCCTGCAAGGGGGTGAGCTCCCATTCCTCAGTCCCTGCTCCTGCCAACCTAGCAGTTCGAAAGCACGTCAAAGTGCAAGTAGATAAATAGGTACCACTCTGGCGGGAAGGTAAACGGCGTTTCCATGCGCTGCTCTGGTTCGCCAGAAGTGGCTTAGTCATGCTGGCCTCATGACCCGGAAGCTGTACGCCGGCTCCCTCGGCCAAAAAAGCGAGATGAGCGCCGCAACCCCAGAGTCGGCCACGACTGGACCTAAAGGTCAGGGGTCCCTTCACCTTTACCTTACCTCCAGCTAGGGTTGGGAATGTCCACTATGTGAAATCCAGGACAGCTGATGCTGGTCGATGTAGGCAATATTCAGCAAGGGTTTGCTTCCTATGTTCCTATGAGAGGTCCACCCTGGTTGAGAAAAGTGTTGATTTTTGGAAGCCTTCCAAATCATGATGCTTGTCCAATGACGTTTGAAATGTGATGGGGCCTAGCAGCAATTTTGGATTTCCCCACAGCTTAGTGTCAGAACCTTACACAGACTCCAAAATGGGTCTCAAAAAAGAGCAGAAAGTCCACATCTGGATGGTAGATGTAGACATAGCCTTTATCTATCCCAGTACTAGAGTTAGTAGTAGAAGAATGAAGTACAGTGCATTTTTTTGTGTGTTTTTAAATAATGAAGGGAAGCAGACAGGGCCTTCTCAGTAGTGGCGCCCACTCTGTGGAACGCCCTCCCATCAGATGTCAAAGAAATAAACAGCTATCTAACTTTTAGAAGACATCTGAAGGAAGCTTTGTTTAGTGATTTTTTTAATTTTTGAAGTTTTATTGGTTTTTAATATTCTGTTGGTTATTGTCTTTCTGTTTCCTTTGTAAATGATGCCATGGCCTTCGGCTAGTGCAATAAAGTTTATGCTGATGATGACAAAGTTTGTTCCATTCTAACAGCAGAATAGGTTCTTCAGTCAGGAGAGAGACAGACATCACGACAAAAGATGCCATGTCATGAATATTAAAGTTTATTAGTAAAGCAAGTGGGAACCAAAGCTTGTATAAGTCTCAAGTTATGAAGATGCACTCTCAACATTAGTCTGAAAAGGTTTTGATGCATTTATAAGAAATACAAAGATATGCCTTATAGTGTCTACCCTTTCCCGGCCAGACAACCGTGGTTGTGGACAGGAAAATCTACATTGTGTCACTCCCAAGGCATACCAGGAAGTGTGGCCAGAGGGAAGATGAGGAGAGTCTTGTGCTGTTTCCTGTTGGCCTTGGGAACAATGTGACATTGGAAGCCCTTGGGAATGATGCAACATGACATGGCATTAAGGACATTCCCAAGGCATACCAGGAAGTACAGCTGCCAGAAGCCGCGGAAAGAGACTCATGCCAATGTAAGCAGCACAGGTTTTATGTTTTAATAGAACATAAGAGGGGGAAACTTAGAAAACTCTCAGCCACCTCATAGCTTTAAGAAACACAAGTAGGGCACAGCCCCCCAATTTTGGGATAAATTTATTTTGCCCAATTATCTTTTTTTTAAATCCGCACTCATCCAACGAATGGTTGAAAAAGACCTTTTCCAAATACATTGGACTGACAATTTTGATGGCAGCCCTTATTGAGTATAACATTATGTTCCATTCGAAACCTCCCTTATTTTGACATGTTGATTTAGCAATCTGACTTGATCCATAAGAAGACACACAAAGCATTCACATCAAAGACATCTAAGCTGGTAAACAATATAGGATTTTAAAAAGCTGCACAACAAACCTCTTTATATCCACTGAATACAACACAACAATTGGCTGTTGCCAGCATTATGCATTCAGTAAAGAGACTGTGCGATGTTGCTTTTCACGGCCCATAAATACAAGAAATAATAATGGTGTTAAATCAAGCTGCATGCTTTGCGAATGAAAGGCCTTTATAACTTTAGCACGCATGGTAGATATAGGAGGATTTCTGCAAATAATGGTAGATGGTACAACTAGCGCAGGAGCCTTTTTTTGCATCAGATTCAAGGCCATCACTTTCCTAACAGGAGAAAGAGTCACAAGCTAAAAAGCCATACACCATAGTCAAGCAACTACTCTTTTTACCTTACCAGACACTAGAACTGGTCTCCTTTTGTTTGATTCCCATGGCCTGGCTGAACTGGAACGTGGGCGTTTTGGATAACCACCTCAAATGAAGCAAAATGAGAACAAAATGGTTTTTGGTGGACGATTCAGGGATTAGGAGGTTTATGATTGCAGCGAGAATCCCTGCAACATTCGAATACAGACTAGGCTCAGGCCAAGAGCCAACTTGCTTCAAACACAACTTTATATTATGCGGAGTCACTCCCACATGCTTGCATACTCTCCAACATTCCTACAATGAAAATAGGGATGTCCCATTCCATAATGATAATTTTACTATTTATACCCCACACATCTTACTTATAAAAACACAATAAAACATTAAACATTATTAAAAAAAACAAAACCCTGCCCTTATACAGGATTGCCTTCAGACAGCGCAGGAGTCAAATACCCTCCAACATTTCTCCAATGAAAATAGCTGCATCCTAAGGAAAAGCGGGGCATTCCAGGATCAAATCAGAAACTTGGGATGGCTTCTCTAAATCAGGGATGTCCCTGGAAAATAGGGACGCTTGGGCGGTCTGTGCTTGCTAACTCATTCTCACATGCTTCTTCTTCTTCTTCTTCTTCTTCTTCTTCTTCTTCTTCTTCTTCTTCTTCTTTAAATTTATATTCCGCCCTATACCCACAGGTCTCAGGGCGGTTCACAGGTGTTTAACAAGCTGCAGGTGCAAGACAAACAGACCCAAAATTAACCAGCACACGTAACTTAACCCTTTCTTGTCCTTCTTTTCTCCGAATGCACAAACCTTTATACACTAAAGGCACCAGGGAGGAAGGTTGGTGTATGGAAATAACCTTGGTGGGGGATGTGTTGAGTGCTTAAGAAACTCAGTGATACCACTTCTGCATTACAGAAGAGTCGTTTTGCTCTCTGACTTACATAGGAAGTGGTACTAGCAATTGAATTTTGATGATTCAGTTTTGAATAGCATGGCCTTGAGAATTGTCAGCTCTGAACCATTGTGAATTGAGATTCCTTCTGAGTTTAAAAAACCAGTAAAGATGGAAGTCTTCTCTCCAGGGTTTCAGAAAGGTGATGTTCACCAATCTACTTGGAAATGTCAGAGACTCAACCTGGAACTTTGTGCATTCAAAGCTGATGTTCTACCACTGAGCTATACTCCTTCCTCCTCAACCATTATAGGAATGCTCTCCTTGCATGAAAATGGCAACCTTAGAAGCAATCGTCCTTAACACTGCATGGTGTCTTCAGGTAGCAGCATGTGATTAACTCACTCATCCATTCAGTGGGGGCAAGTTGTTGAAGTAAGGGTAGCGAAATTGCAGCTAAAACACTCAAATCATCTATCTATCTATCTGACACCATACTTTGGAAATTAAACCAATGCCCAGACTTTAACATTCAAAAACTTTACTTGCAGAAACTTATTGATGAATTAAAACATCATATTTACAGTCACATGCTCATCCAAGCATTGTCTTAGTCTCTTCTTATAACTTCCAAACAACTGTATTTTCCTCCCTTTCCAGAACTCAGCCTTCTGTATCTCAGTTAGGCCATGCCTTGCATCTCCTATAAGAAATTTTCATTTTCACCTTTTCTTGCAGCTTTGCTTTCTTCCTTTCAAGCAGAGCAGAAGCACCCTAACACTCTGTTCAACTTAGCAGTATTCACAGTGGATTCTAAAACACTGTCACCTTGCTTCGCATAAAATGGAGTCTCTCCTTGACTAGATACATCCCATGAGACCAACGCTGGCCAATCACAGGAGAACTACGAGAGGATTCAGTTACTAACCAATCATATTTAAACACATAGTAATGCATACAAGCATTTAAAATGCCAGTGAATTAAATTACTATACTTAAGTCCATTAGGGGAAAGTGGGGCAGTCAGTAAGCATCCCTCACTTGCCTGCCAACTTACTTACAATGACCTCCATTAAAGGTAAAGGTAAAGGTACCCCTGCCCGTACGGGCCAGTCTTGACAGACTCTGGGGTTGTGCGCCCATCTCACTTAAGAGGCCAGGGGCCAGCGCTGTCCGGAGACACTTCCGGGTCACGTGGCCAGCGTGACATCGCTGCTCTGGCGAGCCAGAGCCGCACACGGAAACGCCATTTACCTTCCCGCTGGTAAGCGGTCCCTATTTATCTACTTGCACCCGGAGGTGCTTTCGAACTGCTAGGTTGGCAGGCGCTGGGACCAAGCAGCGGGAGCGCACCCCGCCGCAGGGATTCGAACTGCCGACCTTTCGATCGGCAAGCCCTAGGCGCTGAGGCTTTAACCCACAGCGCCACCTGCGTCCCGCAATGACCTCCATTACTCCTCCCCAAATAAGCCAAGTGCTGTTAAGCAAGATCAGAAAGGGGAGCAGTAAGGGCAACTATATTGCCCAGAGGGCAGAAAGCTTCTCTGGCCAGCTGTAGCAAATGAGAGCTTGTAGCTACTGTATCTAGATAGATTTGAGTGGATCTCAAGCTCACGTGGTAACCAGCCCTTCGTCTACCCAGGTCATCTGAGTTGGTTCAGATGCTCCTGAGAGCATATAATTATGGGCTAAGAAACAGGGAGGGTGGTTGCTATCTCACCATTATATGCTTTAGCATTGATGAAGTATGAATAAAACTAGACACCATTAATTCTATCCTAAGATAATATGCTACATAATTCTCAGTACAATAGAGCAACTGTGGGAGTTGTAAAAAACCAACACCACAAAAAACAAGACCCCTGTTTAATTGTTTGCGGCTCAAGGTTAAGTACATCAAAGCTGTTTGTTCTACCTAGTTTTCTTAATCAGTATGAACAATGGATGGTGTTAGGGTCTCTTCATTCGTTTCAGCAATTTTATTTGGGGTCATGCCATTTGCTTCCCTCTTGACAAGTTTACCGCTACCTTTAGTCGTTAGTCATGAAATATTGGTATTTTTAATAGCTTTTCTGCATGCACGACCTCTTTTATATGCCTCAGCTTTTTTTTTTCTCATCTCAGAGTATACACTTCTTTAGTTTCATTGCAAAGGGAAGCAAACAAAGGAAAGGAAGAAGAAGAAAACAGTCTCTATGAGACTTTGCTGACAGCTTTACAAAATATATGGGTATGCAACGATAAATTATTATCAGCTTTGATACACCCTCGACGCGAAATGGTTTCTAGGTAACTAACTTTTTAATCCAATGAAGTATTTTACAGGTATAGGCAATTTCCAGGAGAAGACTATATGTAATAGTATTGCATAGTCAGTCTTTGACTTTTAAATTGACTTTTTAGTACATTTTAGCACCAAGTACTAAGCATGACTTTTTTTGTTCGTGTGTAGGAATGTGTTCTTAATGTTCCCAATAAACTTCCTGTTTAGATTACTGCAATGTGCTGTACATGAGGCTGTCTTTAAAAATGCTCAGGGAACTGTAGCTGGTCCATAACAGAGTCTCAAAAATATTACCTTATTCTGGGGTTGACCATATTACACTTGTGTTTTCTCAGCTGTACTGGCTTCCAATCCTTTTACATGCCCAATTTAAAGTGTTGTTGTCACAAATGGTTTGAGGCCGTCTTCTTCCACATGTACCTATCTGAGCCTTAAGATCCTCTTCGGAGGCCTTCTCCAGGTGTCCTCACCCAATGAGTTGAGACCAGTAACCACCAGTGTGAGGGCATTTTCAGTAGCGGCACACCCTAGTTATAGAATAGTCTTCCCAGAGAGCCTCACCAAACACTATCTTTGTTTTCTTCTGGACACCAGGTAAATACTTTTCTGTTGACAAAGACCTTTTATGACAATTAGCTGGTATAGCTCTTTCTTTGTTTGTTTTTAAATCTGATTTTGGGGTGCAATGTGTTTTGTTTTATTCATGTAGTCACCGCTTTGGTTCATGTGTATCCTTTCTATTTCATTTGCCTTTGCTTCCTTTTTTATTATTAATTGTAGGCTAGTCAGAGAACTTTATGTTTTGGGGCAAAGCGCATTCTCCAATTAAATGAGAGTGCGTGTTGCGGTGTGGGCCACCAGGCCAGCCCAGTGTTGCCAGGCAGGTTAATGGCTATTGCCTGGTGCATTGATTGGATGACTGGGTTGCTGGGGCAAATTGCATGTAGCAAATTGGTGGGTGGGACCATAGCCTTTAAATATTGGGGTTCTCTGGTTTTCCTTTCTCTTTTGCAGAGTGCATCAGATTACCCGCCCGCCCGCCCTGTGATCCGGTTGACCTTGCTATGCCTGTCATGGGGTCGTCTGCCATTGGGGCTGGGGCCTAGTAGGAATTTTGCCATTTGGCTGATTGGCTGGTGCCATTTGGTTTTTGCCTACTACTTAGCAATTCATCACAACTTGTAAGGTTGCGGTTAGGCATTAGTTATAAAAAGCTGGTGGTGGAGGGGTCAGGATAGGCTGTGCCTGCTCCTCCAATTGTGCTGAAGGGAATTCCGTTAAAGGAATCCTGGGGCTTGCCACGATTTCGCCCAATCCCTGTCATGGGACCAGGGCCGGCAAGCCTTGGGGAGCTGCTGGGGTGAGCGGCGTGGGACTGACGCTCAGCTCAACTGATTCCCAACATTGACTTTCCCTTCAACTGGCTTCCGAGGGGGACAGATAGTCATAACCAATGGGGGTGCCCCGAGGGGGACAGATAGTCATAACCAATGTCTAAACAACCACTCACAGATTTTGTATTTTAATAAAGTTGTGGCCAAAATAGTGCCCAAAAACCAAAACTAAAATTACGTGTGATGTGTGAAATTATTTTGTGGGGTGGCCTGGGGACCTACACATGCAACAAACAATCTCCACAAAACTCTCTCTCCCTCTCCCACACACAAACTTACCATTTCATAGAGGGTTAAAAGAGATGAATACAAGCTAAACACAGTTTACATTGGGGTGCATGTAACTGTTTGGTAAACCAGTCTTCTGAGTTTTCTGCAAAATGGTGAAGTTTATTTTTACTATATTGCAGCAACTGATCTTAGGAAGCCATGTGGCTGTAAAATTCTCTTCACTGCTTAATGTGGTGTACCCAGGAAACACCGTGACAGGAAATAAATGAGCCACCATCAGGGGTAGCAATGGAACTGACGATTCACTGTGCTAGAGAAGAAACTAAAAAACGTATTTTTTTTAAAAAAGTTTTTTCTCCCTTTAGTTTCACAAAATGTTAAGGGGTATGCGTCCCCCTGCATCCCCCCAGAAAAAAAGCACTGGGTGTACCACATACTCTGGCCAGTGTGGTGTAGTGGTTAGAGTGTTGGGAGACCCGGGTTCAAATCTCCACTTGACCACGAAGCTCACTGAGCCAGGCACCACCTCTCAGCCTAGTCTACCTCACAGAATCATGTATATGCCACTTTGAGTTCCTTGGAGAAAAAGTGGGATATAAGTGCAATATATAATATAAAATACAGAGGCCTGTGACTCTTATAATATAAAATACAGAGACCTGTGACCCTCCAGGTGTTGTTGAATGACAACAGCCATCACCATGCTGGCTGGTTAAGATCCAGGAATCTCCAGAGGCCCACAGGTTTCCCATCCCTGACCTAAGAGAAAACCAAGTGCTGCTTTTAAGCAAACACCTCTGTTCACCTCATGACATGGGGATGAAACAGGGAAAGGTAAAATAGAAGAGAATGCCTGCTGTTTGCTCCTCAGGCATTATAATTCAGCAACATTTTGGAGGGATATGCATGTTCGTCAAGAGCATCTCTGACCACCACAGACAGTACAATGCCTGACATTCTTTTCAGACTCTGGAGATCACATCAGCTTCATTCCGTGAATATGAGATGGATATATTTTGTGCCTCACAAAAGAAAAAGATTTTAGGCGTGAGTTAGGGGAAATATTGGGAAAACTTTCCCTGTTTTACTGCACGAACTTATAATTTTTTTTAGCATTGCAGTGTTGAACTGAGAATATGGAAAAACGTCTGTGTAGATGCAAGAAGGAATTGTGATGTGCAAAAATACAATTCAGCTGGGTTGTGTGAAATTGAACAAGAAAAAAAGAAAGAAGCTGACTAGGTATTTCTTGACAACCCGACAATATGTTCAGATTATATACTAAAACATCTCTCTTTAACACCATGGAAATTGCCTCACAAAACAAAGGCCATATGCCCTTCTAATTTTAAACACACTTTCTGTCTTCTTTTTATTACTCCTTTGTATTATGCATCTGCTTTTATAGATTCAAGACTAATTTTGTCTTGGGCCATTATGATGTTAGTATTAATTTATAATGTGATGGTGACTTCCACGGAGATGCATATACTCATTATTTATTGCTTTTCACCTGAAGGCAGCTCATTTCCAAAGTTTATAGCTTTCAGGTCATAAATTCTAATTTGCTTTTTGTTCTTCATTGCCTTTGTTTATGGTTTCATTGGACTACCGTTCCCTTCTGCAATTGTTATTATATTGCTTATAGTAGGCCATTTTATCCATCAGAAAGCAGTTTGGGGTTAATTTCTCTAAAGAGAGAGAGAAAGAGAATTGGTAGGGCTCAACCCTATCAGGAAGCCACTCCCATTGACCTTGGAAGCCCTTCCTACTAATCTAAATCAGTATCACCCAAACAAGATCTAATTAACTGGTGGCGGGAGTCTGATCAAGACTGGACAATTTGGTACAGCTCTGATTATTTCTATTTACACATCAAAATGGCGGTTGCTCTCCTCCCCATCCACTAGGGGCTTATCTGCACTTCCTCTTTTCCTGCTGCTTTCCCCTCTCTTTGGGGCTCAGTTGGAGCAAACAGCACTCCAAATGGATGTTTGTTCAAATTTAGCACTAAAGAGTGGGTTTTCCCTGGGAAAGGAGCAGGGCAATGGGAGAACTACTCAGACTGATGCCTAGAAAGTGTGGGTCAAGTGGGAAGCCACCCAAACACATCCTTTGTGGATGAGCCTTAGGAGGAAAGACCCTCTAACCAACTTTATGGCACAGGAAGGAGGCAGATGGGGACAGTGATGGATGCATGCCCTCCAACATTTCTCTGATGAATATGGGGGGTTAATAATAATAATAATAATAGCCTGCCCATCTGACTGGGTTACCCCAGCCACTCTGGGCAGATTCCAACATATATGAAATCATAACAGAACATTAAACATTAAGAAATTTCCCTATACAGGGCTGCCTTCGGATGGCTCAGGGTTGGATAACCCCATAACCACCAACATTTTGTCAGTGAAAATAGGGACATCCTACCATGCCCTCCAGTAGTTCTCTGATGAAAATAGGGACATCCTAAGGACAAGCAGGGACGCAGGTGGCGCTGTGGGCAAAAGCCTCAGTGCCTAGGGCTTGCCGATCGAAAGGTCGGCGGTTCGAATCCCTGCGGCGGGGTGCGCTCCCGTCGTTCGGTCCCAGCGCCTGCCAACCTAACAGTTCGAAAGCACCCCCGGGTGCAAGTAGATAAATAGGGACCGCTTACTAGCGGGAAGGTAAACGGCGTTTCCGTGTGCAGCTCTGGCTCGCCAGAGCAGCGATGTCACGCTGGCCACGTGACCCGGAAGTGTCTCCGGACAGCGCTGGCCCCCGGCCTCTTGAGTGAGATGGGCACACCAACCCCAGAGTCTGTCAAGACTGGCCCTTACGGGCAGGGGTACCTTTACCTTTACCTTTAAGGACAAGCAGGACATTATGAGATCAAATCAGATACTGGCATGGCTTCTGTAAATCTGGGACTGTCCCTGGAAAATAGGGATACTTGGAGGGTTTGTGGGTGTTCATAGGGCCATGTAGAGAATATTTGAGGGGGGAAACCCCACTAAGAATAGATTCCCCTTTAAAAGTTTGATGAAAATTAATCAGGAAAGATGCTCAGTTTAATTTTGGATGTTGTCCAGCTTTACCATATCACCTATTACTGCTTATTCCAACCACAAAAAACATGTTCTCCAAATGTTTATCTTGATTCTGATACTTTAAATCTTGCCTTTGACCTTCAAATATCAGAATACATTCTCAATGGCATTATTCCTCAAGTACCCAGAACCATTACATTGCATATTGTGTACATAACAAAGATGCAGCATGTCTTCTGAATAGAACATAATCCTGTTTTGCAATCCATTCGTGCTCAGTGTTTGTTTGAGTTCAAAACAAGTCTTTGAATGACACTGGGATCACACTCCTAAATGTATTATGCACCTGCATTTGAAAGGCTTTCATAAATGCACAATCCCATTCAAATCTGAATGTATGGTCTATTTGGATTTGGATGCTAGCATTGCAGATTTCAGGATTTGGGATACAGTCTTTTATAGGCATTTCATAAATCTGTGATAATGTTATTTTATTTAGTTAAGGGGCCTTCTATGTCACTTTTCACTGTATGTCTCTAAGTGGTTACAGAAGAATATAAACATAGTACAGTCAAACTTCGGTTCCTGAACGGCTCCGTTTTGGAACATTTCAGCTCCCGAACACTGAAAACCCGGAAGTCAATATTCCGTTTTTTGAATGTTTTTCAGAAGCCGAACATCCAACACGACATCCGCTTGAATGCAGGAAGCTCTTGTAACCAATCAGAAGCCTTGGTTTCCAGAACAGATTGACTTTATACAAAATTTTAAACCTTTATTAAAACTTTGGAAAGTAGAAACATCAGAACAACATTCCTAGTGAAAACACCTCCTGAAATAAACCTCACATCTTAAACTTAGCAGGGGCAGTGCCTCTCGTATTTCTAATGGAAGGTTAGTTCCATAGATTTCGGCCCAGTACACTGAAGGAATGATTCCTAATTAGAATCATCGAATTGTAGAGTTGGAAGAGACCACAAGGTTCAGTGTGGTGTAGTGGTTCAGAGCGATAGACTCGTAATCTTGGGAACCGGGTTCACGTCTCCGCTCCTCCACATGCAGCTGCTGGGTGACCTTGGGCTAGTCACACTTCTTTGAAGTCTTTCAGCCCCACTCACCTCACAGAGTATTTGTTGTGGGGGAGGAAGGGAAAGAAGAATGTTAGCTGCTTTGAGACTCCTTCGGGTAGTGATAAAGCGGGATATCAAATCCAAACTCTTCTTCTTCTTCTAGTCCAACTCCCTGCAATGCATTGACATGTTTTGCGTTTCATGCTTCTGGTCCATGGGGGACCACTAATAATGCTCCCACAGATAAGCTTGGTTCATACTGGGTAGGGTGACCCTTAAGGTTGTCATGAAATTCTAGTCAATATTGATCCAGAGTAGATTTCAATGTGTAATTAGCAGAGGCAATGACCGCTCCCCACTTAAAACGGGGGGTGCCCTTTGCGGGGACGCGTGCAGCCCTGGATCTGGAGTGGCCCCATCAGCATGGGCTTTGCCTTCCCTCAGGTGGGATACCTGGAGGTCCCCGCCTACCCCAGTGAGTTGTCCAATCCCACCTGGGGGAAGCGTTGCCAGGGAAACCAGGCCAGGTAGGGGGAGGGATTACCTGCCCACACAATAGAGGGTGGATCTTAATCGTTAAGCCTCACTTGGCTCCAGAGCTTCTCCCACCCTACCCACCCTCAGTTAATGCCTTCTTTTGCAGGTTATCTTTTCTTCATAGGTTTTGCAGGTTAACCTTTCTCCACAGGTATGCGGGCGCTGCTACGATAAGGTCGCTGTTAAAGGGCCGGAAAGGAATTTCCCTGCATTGGCAGGTTTCGCCTTTCCCGTAGCAAAACGTCACAACTTTGGCGGTATCAGGCCTTGGGCGGAATCCTTTAGTCCATCTTCCTCTTTGCGGGGCGATACCAGGGTTCCCCGTTAAAGGGGTTTTTGAAGGGAGGCTTTGGCCTTACGCCGAAAGGTCGTCATTGCTCTCCCCTGCGGCGGCGTAACGGGGGCGGCTATCTCTGCTTGAACATATGTTCTCCAGAGCCGGCCCATCCCCCCCACACACACTGGATAACCCTGATGCTCCCTAGGTCCCCGGCTGGGGACTAGGGAGGGAGAACGCCCAATGCCTGAGCCAAGGTCTACCCACATTTGAAATTTAATAAAGTTGTGGCCAATTTAATCCCATAGCGCGTTGTCTAGAGTCGTTATTCCACATGACGGGGGGGACCACTCGGGATCTGGGGACTCCGCCTGTCCACGCAATAAGAAATCCAGTTGCAGCAGACTTAACTTAAATCTACAATAACCAGGCATACTATGTACAGAACACCACACCAGAAGGAAAAGAGATAGAAAGAGAAAATGAAACCCAGGCTCCTTCTGGCCTTACTTTTATAGCCAGCATGGCCTTGACATAAAGAGATAACAGAACCAGTTTAAGCCAGCAGTATTCAGCTTTTCTGAAGGAATAACTCAAACATCATGAACCTTCTGCTTGCTTCTTTCACACAGAGAAGCTTCCAGAATCCTCTTGAATTACAGAGGTACCTTGGGTTACAGACGCTTCAGGTTACAGAAACATCAGGTTACAGACTCTGCTAACCCAGAAATAGTACCTCGGGTTAAGAACTTTACTTCAGGATAAGAACAGAAATCAAACGAAATTTTCACTTTCTCCAGATTTCGCAATGCTGTTTCAAGGTGCAATAAGTTTGCACAAAAAGGCTTGGTCAGAACTTCATCAAACTAATAGAAGTACAGGCTGTACAAACAAGCCTGAATAAGGAACATGGGCAGTTTTCAACAGAACTGGAAATTGACAATTTTCTCAGTTTTTTCACTTGCTGCAACTGTGGCAGTTTTTATTGGATCGGTTTAAAATTTGCCATTTCCATCAGGCAGACCATACATGCCAAATCCAAGTTAGCCATTTATATAAGCTATAGATGTTGAAGCAGATAATGGCAGTTTTAAAAATTATTTTTTTAAATTATTATTTGCTACTCTTCTTAACTATAGGAACACTCCTGTGCTCTTACCAGAGAGCGTGAAGTTTTTAATGGTACTTCTTCTGGCTTGCTCATTTATTGATGCCCCTTGTTTTCTTTTGAAGAGCACCAAATTAATTTGATGCAGTCTGTTCTAAGGCTGTCTGAATAACCCTAAAAAGTCAAGTGACGTAACCCCCTAGTCTAAGCTCTGTGTCTCACGGCTATCTCTGCTGAGTGTAAATCATTGTCTTGAACTCTCCAAAGCTGACTGCACTTATAGGACGTCTCCAGTAGGGCTCTCCCTTGCTTTATAAGTGAACAGGGACGGCTGTGCCTTTAATCTGTATGTGGCAAATATTTCTTCCTGCTCTTCTCCCCCACAATTACAGCTCTGAATTGATAATCACTAATAGAAAATATGGGATATGGCAGTCAGAAGCAGTCGGAACTTCCTCATGAGTCACCCTAAGCATGTCTGCTTCCTTAGCACAAAGTCTGCACTGTGTTCCCCCCCCCCATCTCGTTAATGCTGAGATGTTAATGATGCTAATGGATTGCACTTCTGTTTCTGAGGGTCATCATGCCACCAAAGAATCACGTGAGCTCTAACTCTCTTACCTTGGGGCAAGATCATATTCCTTATAGACAACCACGTTGCAAAAGCCCAGTCCAATATGAACATAAAAGGGCAACAAAACCAGTTCACTGGCTGAACAAAATGAGGATATGGTCTAATTGGCCTGTTTGGCATTCCATTTGTTTTGCGGTTTTTAAATAATTTTTTTATTAGATTTTTCACAATGATAACACAAACCACAAAGCAAAATGATACACAAAAACAGAAAAAGAGAAAGAAAAAAAAAGAAAAAATAACAACAAACTTAATTCTTCACACATCCAACCTTTTAAACATCTTGGTTGACTTTCTCAAATCCCTCCCTTCTGAGTTTCTTTGTAATTAAAAGTAACAGCTTTCCAATATCATTATTAAACTAAAACATCTTCCAATTATAGTCCATCTTATTCACTTTTCTTAACATTCTAAATCCCATTTATTTAATTATAACTTAGTTTAATCCTAGGCCTATTTGTTTCTTTCAAGTAATTTTGAATTTTTTATATTACAATATTTATTCAAATAGTCCTTAAATTTCCTCCAGTCCACTAGAAACTCCTCTTCTTTCTGGTCGCGGATTCTTCCAGTCAGGTCAGCTAGCTCTGAAAAGTCCATCATCTTCATCTGCCAATCTTCCACTGTTGGTAGTTCTTGCATTTTCCAATTTTTAGCAAGTAATATTTGGGCAGCCGTTGTGGCATACAAAAATAATTTAACGTCTTTCTTGGGCAATTCCAAACCTGTTATTCCAAGAAGAAAGGCCTCTGGTTTCTTAATAAATGTATATTTCAACATTTTTTTCAGTTCATTATAAATCTTCTCCCTGGCATTCCATTTGTTTACACTTTGTCTGCTGCGACGTTTTTGCCTTTTCTAAAACCGTATTGTGTTTTAGATGGCATATGTTTACACTTTTTATTTTTTGCATTAAATCAAATTTAATACAGACTCCACAAAAAACCCACACCAAAAAACCCACATAGCATTAAGATCATAAGGTTATCTTACACAGTGCTTTTTTTCTGGGGGTACGCAGGGATACGCACACCCCTAAACATTTTGTGAATCTAACTTTGGCCTCATTGAGGGGCAGTATTCAATATGTGTAGGAAAATGAGGGGAAGCACTGATCTTACACAATCTTAGGGCATTAATGGTCAATATACGCTCTCCACAGACATGTTTGCGAAATTGGTGGGATAAATTTGCCATCTATGTCCCTTGCATATGAAAGGAAGTGGAACCAGGTTTCATCAAAGGTATCTCTCCTTATAACACCTTTTGCTACCCTTCTAAGCCCAGTTAGGAGCTCTGAAATAGCCACAGGAAGGACAGATCCTGAAGCTGAGGCTCCGAGACTTTGGCCACCTCATGAGAAGAGAAGACTCCCTGGAAAAGACCCTGATGTTGGGAAAGATGGAGGGTGCAAGGAGAAGGGGACGGCAGAGGACGAGATGGTTGGACAGTGTTCTCAAAGCTACCAGCATGAGTTTGACCAAACTGCAGGAGGCAGTGAAAGACAGAAGTGCCTGGCGTGCTCTGGTCCACGGGGTCACGAAGAGTCGGACACGACTAAACGACTAAACAACAACAACAACTGAAAAAATGAAGATGGGCATTGCCATTCAGATGGTGTGTGTGTGTGTGTGTGTGTGTGTGTGTGCTACATCATGTGATCAGTTATGTCGGGGCTTAACTGCCCTCCCAATATTTTATTCAGGTTGGTGCCCCAGTGCCTGCTTATCTATATTTAAATTTATAAGCCAATCTGAGAGCAGGTCAGAGCATTTTTTTTAAAAAAATAATAATCATAAAGACCAGGCCCTTGTTCTTGTAGGACTTCTAAGGTATAGATGGTCACACAAAATTGCCACCAACTCTTTGAAAAGCAGCTGCTTTTTACTGATCTCATTCAGCTTTTCATTTTGTGGTATTCGCCATGCAAATGGGCATGCTTTATTGTGATTTATACGGTTTTGACATGATATGTCCCTTTGCTAATATGTTTTGACCATTTTATCATTCATAGATATGAGGCACCCCCCCCTCCCCGTTTTTCTGATTCTGTGTCTGATGCATTTTTTGTCCCAAGTGATTCTGTGGCATAAACTCCTCCAGCCTTTAAACACTTTTATAAAAGATGCACACAGCTAAAAGACCGGATGAGGAGTATAGAGAATTCTGTTATTTTAATAGTTAAATTGCCACTATGATAGTAGATCTAGTAATGTATCTGTTTGTCTTGAGTCCAATCTATGTGAGAATAGAGTCAGTCCAAACCTTGACAGCTTTCTCTGATTTCATAGGCTTATATGGTGGGGCAGAGGTAAAAGACGAGTCAAACAGAAACCATCCAGTTCAGTCCATGTCACTTCTGGAAAAGCAGCTCTGTGAATAGGAATGCTAGATGTGTTGGATAGTCTCAGAGCAGCAAACTGTCAGTTTAATTCCACTTCATCTGTTTGAGGTCAGTGTTTGATGCCAGCACAAACACTTAGAAAGCAAGACCTCTTTTTGCATTGGCTTCATTCAGAGGAAGCAAGGCAGTCTTGAAAAATCCTTGGAAATTTGTTCTATTGATTTTGTTACTTAGGGCTGATTCGTGCATGCCAAGGCCTCATTTGAGGAGTGCAACATCAAGGGACAACTTCTTTCTGTGAATGAGAATTTCATTTCACCCAGTGTGACTTCAAATGCTGTCGAATTCTGACTGTTACTTACTGAGCCAGGGGAAGGGGAATTATGTATTTTTTTCTTCTGGGGAAAGGGTTATGGCCAGGCACAAACCCTCCAACATACCTGAAGGAGCGTCTCCACCCCCATCGTTCTGCCCGGACACTGAGGTCCAGCGCTGACAGCCTTCTGGCGGTTCCCTCACTGTGAGAAGCAAAGCTACAGGGAACCAGGCAGAGGGCCTTCTTGGTAGTGGCACCCGCTCTGTGGAACGCCCTCCCATCAGATGTCAAAGAGATAAACAACTACCTGACATTTAGAAGACATCTGAAGGCAGCCCTGTTCAGGGAAGTTTTGAATATGTGACTTTTTAATGTATTTTTAATCTTTGTTGGAAGCCGCCCAGAGTGGCTGAGGAAACTCAGCCAGATGGGTGGGGTACAAATAATATATTATTGTTATTATTATTATTATTATTCCTCAGATGAAAATTGGGACATTTTTATCTGAGGAACCGCAAGGTGTTTCTGGGTGGAGGAAGAGCAGGGATGGCAGAAATATGCATAAGGGCATCTGTACATCCTCAGATGTGCTACTACCACCTCTTCATTACTTTTCACATTAGCGGATGGGACCATAGCACTGGGAACGAACCCTTCTTCCTAAGCCTGCCCACCCAGCCGCCCCCTCTCCCCCATCCTGCAAACCACTGAAGTCTCACCCGCCACTGCTGCTGTCGGCTCCAGTCTTCACCGTGGCACTTTTAAGCCCATGGAAGTGGTAGGGGAGACGGGATAATGACCTTTTGGGGAAAGGAGGAAAGAAGAAAGAGATTCAGATTTGATGACAGGGTGGGGAGATATGGGAGATGGGCTGGGTAAAGGGGGAGAAGGAGAAGCAGGTCCAGTCATCACTGTGGGATGCTATTTGCGATACGATAATCTTTATTGCCATTGTCCCATACAGAACAACCAAATTGAAAAATCTACATCAGTCATTCAAAAACCAACAAGCCTGCTATCCCAACTATCCCAGCCTGGTTAGTCCCTAAAAACTCTGATACCCCATAATCATAGCTGTCAACGTTTCCCTTTTTTTAAGGGAAATTCCTTTACTCTGAATAGAATTCCTTGCATGAAAAGGAAAAAGTTGTCAGCTATGCCCACAATTGAATACAATATACTCACATAGAGACTACCTTACACTGCATTTAAAACCAAAATCGCATTTGGATAGAAACTATTTCTCAGGCGGCTAGTCCTAGTCTTTATAACCCTCTAGCTTCTTCTAGAAGGCAGAAGCTGAAAGAGATCATTTCCTGGGTGCGCACTATCCTGAACTATCTTCAGCTTTCTTATGGAACCTGGAAGCATAGATGTGATCCAAGGTGGGAAGAGTGTACCCAATTATTCTCTCCGCAGTCTAGCCAAAGAAAGTGAATGGTGAAAGTGGTGAATGGTGGTGAAAGTGGTGAATGGTGAAAGTGAATGGTGAATGGTGAAAGTGGTGAATGGTGAAAGTGAATGGTGAATGGTGCCCTCCCCCCCAATTTTAATCACCTGCAAAACGATAGAAGAATGAACAAAATGAATTGTGTTAAAAGGGACAGGATGAAAGAGGGGAGGAAGAAGGGGTGCTTAAGGGTGGCAGGGATTTTTCTTATTGGTTTTCCCAGAAGGGGATGACTAAATATGTAGGGAAAGATCTGCCTACCCCTTATCCGCCTTCCTCTCCATCCGCTCTTCCCCTTGCTTTTGCTCTCGACTGGTCACACATTCCTTGGATCTGTTTATGTAGGAGGTGATGCATCTAGAGGTTAGGCTGGTGACAATATTGTATAGCTTCACGAGCCCACGGAATGCTTGGCTTTTCATTCGGGCTTCTGAAAGATATAATATTGGCCTGTATAGTAGGAAATCGGCATATTATTGAGGTTACATGGCGGAAAGGAGCCTGGTGGTCTGGAAGGAAGGGGAAATGCTGTGGACTGCATCTGAGTTTTCTTCCATAATCAAGGGATCTACAGTACATGCATATGTGACCCACTCATAGCTGTCAACGTTTCCCTGTTGTTAATGGAAATTCCCTTATTCTGAATAGGATTCCTCGCAAGAAAAGGGAAAAGTTTTTAAAAGTTTTTTTTAAAGTTTTTTTTTAAAAAAATATTATTAATTATTATTTACATATTTATATCTTGCCCTGTGGAACGCCCTCCCATCAGATGTCAAAGGAATAAACAACTATCTGACTTTGAGAAGACATCTGAAAGCAGTCCTGTTTGGGGAACTTTTTAATGTTTAATGTTTTATTGCATTTTTAATATTTTGTTGGAAGCCGCCCAGAGTGACTGGGGAAACCCAGCCAGATGGGCAGGGTATAAACAATAAGGTATTATTATTATTATTATTATTATTATTATTATTATTATTAAGCCAGGCCTTCTTTCCTTAACAAAGCGGTTTACAAGAGCTATCAGCGACTAAGAATTGCAGGCTGCAATTCACACTGGATTCCTGCTGTTGCAGGTGTGTGCCAATTAGGTTTCCCTGTGCAATTTTCTTATTACCATGATTAAGCATTTCTCTTTGCATCTGACATTTGCTTGGTTACTGCGCCACTTTGCCTAGGAAGAAGCAATTTATATCACCGCAAAGTGGTCTACACTGATATGAGATAACCCCTTTCCGGTTGCCATAGAGTCCATCTCAAAAGGATCATGATCAGAATTAAAAGACCCAATACTGTTTAGGAAATTCTGTGTTATCAGGATACTTTATCAAGGCTTATCTAATGTTTCGAATGCATTCCCATGGCAATTAATGTTTATGCTATGGTTGCATTCGAAGGTGTTTTGCATGGAATATTTTCCGGTGTCCGTTTTCCTCCACGGTATCTTTTCTGGAACGAAATCCACTGAAGAATCTGCTAGTAGCACGTTTGTCAGTGTGCAAAATAAAGCAGATTTTCAGGGAAAGATTCTCAAAGCTAAGCCAGCAGCAATCTAAATTTCTGTGCATAGATTGTTCCTGGGAGGGTGGATTTTCAGTTCTAAATAGTGTGCAAAATACCTGTGCTCTTCTATGCAGAATAATTCATGCTCTACAGCAAAACAATTATATCAGAAATGCTTCAGAGCTGTAGAAACAAGCCATTTCCATTATAGCTCCTAGATAGAAAAATACTTTTACAATTCATACATACAACTCACAAAACCCATACATTCCTATATTTATTTATGCAGTCCTTTCTGGTAATTGCACTTGAACCAGGCTATTGCGGGGGGGTTACTATTTTAGCATCTACAGAAATAACAGCAGCAGCTAAAACTTTTGATAAGACATAATATAATATAGCACTATATTTGTGAACTTCAGAGCATGGTATCCAACTAAGCTTTGCTGATAGCAGACCCACTGAAATTAATGAACATGATGAAGTTAGGTCCATGAATTTCAATGGGTCTACTCTGAGTTAGTTAAACACCACCATAATATTTTCCTTTAAGTTTTGTATTTCATAATTTAACTCTTGATCAGTGGGTGATTTGTGATTTTTTAAAAAGACTATAATTTCACTACTTGTGAGGGTCAAATCAGAGACCTAGATCCTTGATGTGCTTGGTAAAAAATCAGAAAAATAAGGTCCTTTTTTTAGCAGTTCTGTTTTGTACCATTTGTTCCTGGTAGTTAAGCTAGTTCTAATAACTCAGCTAAGCAAAAGCAATACTTATCCCAATTTACCCCCTTCTTCTTTCTTTTCATATTGACCCTCAAATCCTCCCCCAATCCTATCTTCATCTTAAAGACTTACATATTTTTTTAAGGATTTCTTTAAAAAGAAGAGAGGTTTCTAACAAGACCAATGGCTTAAAACTTGATTAAAAAGACTGTATTCATGCAGCAGTTTATTCCATTTTCACAACCTTGGTTGCCGAATGCCTTGGAACTCATACGTTTCAGCTCTCAAATGATTGAAAACCGGAAATGAGTGTTCTGGTTTCTGAACGATTTTTGGAAGCTGAACAGGAGCTTCTTGCAGCCAATCAAAAGCCGCACTTTGGTTTCCAAACGTTTTGGAAGTCGAACAGACTTCCGGAACGGATTCCGTTCGATTTCCAAGGTACATCGTGAATATAGTGCAACTTATTTGCTTCTAGAAAAAAATCTATTTGCAAATAATGTGGAAATGGGTGCTAAACCTGTGCTACATTCCAAGTTTCAGAAGTGGCTTTTGCATTGTACGAAAGCTTCACTATATGGTGGAATTAACTGAGAAATGTCGTGAAAATTGAATAAACTGTTGCGTGGATGCAACCAAGGTCAACTAGAAAGAAGGAAAGATGGGTTGGGTGGGGGGAAAGGGAAAGGATGGAAGCAAAGAAAAAGGTAGAGGCCATGGGGATGCAGTGGAGGCCGGGAGGAACTGAAAAATGTTTCTCTGGTAAGCAAGTAAGTTTACTAATATCCGTAACTTATACTGTCTTACATATAAATGTCGGAAACCAACAGCGGCAGATATTATTAGTAGTATTAGTATTATTATCATAATATAACCTGGCTGTGGACAGTTGTCGGCCATCATATTGTTGGGGCCAGGTAGGAATTTTTCCACTTGGCAAATTGGCACGAGCCATTTGGCTTTCACCTACCTGGTATCAATCGTCACAACTTTGCGAGGTTAGGCATTGGGTAAGCCTTTGTTTGTAGGGTGGGGAGGTTGTACCCTTTGCCTGCCCCTCCTCAGTTAGAGCATCCTGTTAAAGGGATCTGGGGAGTCGGGTGGATTCTGTCCAAAGCCTGGATGTGGGCTAGGGCCATGTCACAACCGCTGTGGGGACTCCTTGGGTGCCCCTATTTGATGTAAGTCATAGAGCTCCTCCTCATGGTGATTAACCCTTAATTGGACTCCCAGCAGATGGGCTGAAGTTGTGATATAGCCTTGCCTCACCCAATGCCTAAGCCAAATCGCTCACCTCTGTAACCAATAAAGTTCTGGCCTATTTGAACCCACAAACCAAAATAATTGTGTCTGTGTCTTTATTGTCCATTAGGAAACTGTGAGTCACGGGGGCCTTGGCATGCAATTCCCTATTAGATCTTTAGATCTTCCTGTGATCCCCCCCCCCCATTTTTTAAAAAATAGCTTTACTTTATTCTTCATAAATTCATTAGACTCCCACCAGTTTGTCTACACTTTGTTGTTTAGTCGTTTAGTTGTGTTCAACTCTTCGTGACCCCATGGACCAGAGCGCGCCAGGCACTTCTGTCTTCCACTGCCTCCCGCAGTTTAGTCAAACTCATGCTGGTAGCTTCGAGAACACTATCCAACCATCTCATCCTCTGTCATCCCCTTCTCCTTGTGCCCTCCATCTTTCCCAGCATCAGGGTCTTTTCCAGGGAGTCTTCTCTTCTCATGAGGTGGCCAAAGTACCAGAACCTCAGCTTCATGATCTGTCCTTCCAGTGAACACTTGGCTGGAATTCTTGGCTAGAACTGTGGGTGGGGGGCAGGAACACACTTTCAATCCCCACCCCTGACACCTCTATTCAGTTCCTTGTGTTGAGCAAGGACGTTCTGCAGGGGAATTCCATTACTGTAAGCATTCATGCAGCATCAAACACTTGTTTGTGGCAAAGGCGAAGGTTTGTCTTCCTTTCCGTGTCCTATCAGTTGACGGGGTTACAGCACTAACTGAGCACCAGATCAGCAAAAGTGAATGCCAAGCTCAGTGCTGTATCTCTAAGCTGGCAGCAATATGTATTCTAAGGTAGATACCCCAAGTTGCTCTTTTTTTCTTTTTTGCAATAAGTGTTCAGCATTTTTCCCTTTGACTCTGTTGTACATGAGTCTTTAAAGGTACAACACGAATATTTCTTGTATCACTGGGCTGTTAATGAAGCAATAATCTGAAGCGATTGAACATTACCAGCATGATAAGAAGATAATAACTGAATGTGGCAGACAGTCACAGTTGTTCACATGTTATCATGCCTATGCAGTTCAGATAACAATCTTTAGAAAGGGCGTGATATCACAACAAATAGAGGAGTGCCTTCTTTAAAAACTTGTGACATGATTACAACAATCAGTTAGCTGATTTGCACTTGCTTTGAGCTGTGTTTGCTATGTTTGCTATCCTGCTCTGGGACACAAGTTCAGCTTAAATTATCATCTCAGGGTGAGAACATTCCCATCTGAATGTTGTAAATTATTGAACTATATGGATTTGTAGCAGCATCCAGGTTACATGCAGATAGCTGCCTGATAATTTAGCCAGTTTCTTAAAAAAAGAATTCTCCCCTTGTCATTGGTAGAGCTACTGTGATGTCACGGAATGTTTTCAAACATTCTAACACCTCAGAGTAAACTGTGAGCATGAAAAAACCTGCAGACGGAAGGGACAGTGGCATTGTAAGCTAAGCATGCACTGAGAGAATCAGAAGAGAAAGATTATCTTGGGGGAGTTGGATAGCAGATAGAAAGCTCTTTCTCCCACTTGGTCCTTTTCTGCTGTAAATAATGTCTTCTCCCTGCCACTTTACAGCTGCTCAGTGGAATGATAAGGAACACATTTGCATTGTAGCATTTTTGAAATACAGTAAGGAAACTCATGAACTAGGATCAATAAATTTTATCTCCATTTTAAATTGATACTCATAAAGGCTTGCTTGGCTCGTGATAATTAATTCAGCCAGAACCAAAAGAAGAGATTTGTGCAGCTCCAAAACTGATGTCAGGAGTACAGAACAGTTTGAAAATGGCAGCAGTTTCCATCATTCAAGGCGTAACACATTGCAGAATCATGTGGGCTGGCTTAGCCAATCCATTTTCCTGGGGCAAAACATATAGCCATGAACAGTGATGGGATTCACCACATCTCTGCTACTTTTGTAATTGATTGAGGAATATCGCCAACCCTGTAAAAAAGGATTGAGGCACCACATGTCAGTTCAATGTTGAGAACTTATGCTGACAACTCATCATTTTCTACAATACTTAACTGAAGCCCGAACAGCATTGCATATAGAGTAACTATTGCCTCTAAGGCCCCCTTAATTTTCTCAGGCTCTTATAATAATGGATTAACAATTTTTATCTTCATCACTACCTAAAATGAATTGGCCTTTTTTGATCCCAGACATACACTTCCTATTAAACAGGCATTATGCATGAACATACTAACTGTCTAGTAACAAGATCATTAATAATTCCAAGGCTTTCAAATATTATGACAGAGAGCAGATTAATGCTTTATATACTTAAAAATTTCCCCACATAAATAGCACCTATTTTAAAAAAGAACCCAAATGGATACTGAACCATATAGGGAACTGAAATAGCACAATGTAAGGTCGGCGGTTCGAATCCCCGCGAAGGGATGAGCTCCCGTTGCTCGGCCCCTCCTCCTGCCAACCTAGCAGTTCGAAAGCACGTCAAAGTGCAAGTAGATAAATAGGTACCGCTCTGGTGGGAAGGTAAATGGCGTTTCCATGCACCGCTTTGGTTCGCCAGAAGCGGCTTAGTCATGCTGGCCACATGACCCGGAAGCTGTACGCTGGGTCCCTTGGCCAGTCAAGCGAGAGGAGCGCCGCAATCCCAGAGTTGGCCACGACTGGACCTAATGGTCAGGGGTCCCTTTACCTTTACCTATAGTAAAGTAGCTTGTAGAAAACAGCAAAGTTTTTAACAAGCCCCACCAAAGTAAGAGAATGCCACCAAATTACAATTTATTATCCATATAAATATGAAATAGCAAAGGTAAACAACGTAGAGGACCCCTGGACGGTTCAGGGGTCCAATCAAATGCGACTATGGAATTGCGGTGCTCATCTTGCTTTCAGGCCAAGGGAGCCGCCATTTGTCTGCAGTCAACTTTCCGGTTCATGCGGCCAACAGGACTAAACCACTTCTGGCACAACGGGACACTGTGACGGAAACCAGAGCACACGGAAATGCTGTTTACCTTTCCACCACAGCGGTACCTATTTATCTACTTGCACTGGTATGCTTTTGAACTGCTAGGTTGGCGGGAGCTGGGGCAGAGCAACAGGAGCTCACAGGGATTCGAACTGCCGACCTTCTGATCGTCAAGCCCAAGAGGCTCACTGGTTTAGACCACAGCGCCACCCATGTCCCTAGTCAAAATAAAATAAAAATAGCATCACAGACCAAACATGCACAGATCACGTGAAAGGGCATCACATGTAGATAAGGCATCTGAGGCCCTACCCTGCCCCCGCCCCTGAGGTTTGCACAGCTTCTTAGCCCCACTGCTGATGTCCATCCACTGGACCTGAATGTTTGTAGGGGAAAGCCTATGCATGTAGCCTTTCATGCAAGTCTGAACCCTGACAGTGCAAACTTCCAGCCTGCGTACAAACTCTAACCATGCACATACTGTTTGATTTTATGCCTAGGTGGGTATACTCCCCCGGTATATCGGGAGGGCAGCAACCATTCAGGGGTACTAGGTTTAAGCGAATAGCCATTTGGTAAAGAAGTACTCCCGCCTCGTTTACTTTAGAGTCTTTTGAGGTTCTCCTCACGGCATGTCTCAAATCATAATTGTCGAGGCATGGGAGCAGACCACCATTTAGCTTTAGTTAAATCGACCCAATTTGCTGCTATGCGTGCGTTAAAGTCACCCCCAATTAAGGATTGGCTATTGGAATATTTAACACGGCATGATACTAAATGATCTTCTAATATTTCCCATCTATCATGCAGTTCAAGGGACGAACCCCCTGGCGGGAGGTAGACATTGGAGATTAGCAGTGATACTTCCCCCCCCCCCCCGACATCAACCCGGATAAAGCATAGGGGGACTAACCATGCACATAGGCTTCTCCCTATGGACATCCACAATTTACATGTGGATGTTGGGGCTGGGGTCGGAGCTGCAAAGCCTCAAGGGTGGAGTCAGTGCTGCAAACTTGCAGCCCCATTTTTAATGGGTCATGCCTCTTTATGTGAGTCTCAGAAGAAGGAAGCTAAGGAGGCAATGTTGATCTCCCAGGGTATGACGTTCTACTAAGTGGATGTGACAACGGAAAAAGCCCTATCAGATATTCTTGGGATGAGATGTAAAAAGGTCATCTGCCATGACTACAATTTCTGTGCTGTGTCATATGGAAGGAGGCATTCGTTCATGACCCAGGTGTTAGATGAATGCAAAATTAGCAAGCATGAAAAATATTTAGAATAGCATCCTTCTGTAACAAAGCTGCCATGCCAACACAGCAATCAACATTTACTAATAATTTTGAATATGTTGGGGAAATAAAAGTACTGGAAAGTAGGTTAATGTTGACATATAAAAAATATTTATGTAGGCTTCTTGATGCAATACCAATGAGAAAACTAGGACTAACTAGATAAAAATAGGATATCTGTAATTAAGTAGGCCAAGATGAATTCTTAATCTAGGAATAGCTGCTGCTGCAAAAAGAAACTATCAATAAGCCAAAGAAGAAGAAGAAGAAAGAAATCTCAATGGATTCATCAAAAATTCAATATCTATACTTTTGAAACTTTTTTTTGCCATATTTACTGGATCTTTGAGCTGGAAAATATATATAATTTATGTCAGGCAAAACAAATGGGAAAGCTTTGAATCTGAAATTCTTTCCCCATAGTACGTCAAAAAGAACAGACTTATTTTATTTATTTTCAAGTGCAATCTTTAATGCATACTAAGAGAGTCTGAAATGATAAACATGCTAATCTTTTTCTTCTCTCAGTGACTGTATGACTATTTCTCCTGTATGTTGATTTAGGCAAAATGAATGAAGGCATGCACTAGCCCTTTAAGGGCAACTCATAATCCAGCTTCCCTTCTCCCTTTTAGTCTGTTGACATAGAAGCACCTTGTCCACTTTGCAAAGAGGCAACCAATCATGTATTCTTTGTTTTGTTTTGTTTTTGTATAATTTTTATTAAAGATTTAAATGAAGCATATTATCCAAAAACATCTGAAGAAGTATCTGAAGAAGTGTGCATGCACACGAAAGCTCATACCAAGAACTAACTTAGTTGGTCTTTAAGGTGCTACTGGAAGGAATTTTTTGTGTTTTGTTTTATCCAAAAACATGTCATCCTTAATTCCCCCCCCCATTTTCCTCCCTCCTCCCCTCCTCACCCACAAACAAAACCCACCCACTCTGGTGACTTTCCTCAGTTCCAGTCTTTGGTTTCTTTGTGAATGCTGTTCTTTGCATGTTACAAGGTTGTATAAATCCTTAAATTATATAACTGATTATTGTCAATAAAAAGTTTGTGAATGTTTATTCAAAACCTGCCAAGGAGTCCAATTCACTTTATTGCTTCTTCAAATACTTTGTAAAGGGTTCCCATTAAAGTCACAGTTATCCTTGTTCTGTAGCTTATGTGTCAATTTTGCCAGTTCTGCATAGTCCATCAGTTTTTTTTGCTATGATTCCATAGTTGGAACTTCTTCAGTCTTCCATCCTTGTGCTATTAGGACTTTCATGGCCGTTGTCGCATACATGAAGATATTTTTCAGCTTTTTTGGCAGGTCTTTCCCTACAATCCCTAACAAAAATGCTTCAGGTTTTTAAAGAAATGTTAGATGGAACATTTTCTTCAATTCATTGTGTATCATTTCCCAATTTTTTAAAATTACATTACATTACATATGATAAAATGTCCCCTCCTTTTCCTTACACTTCCAACATATATTTGAACTAGTTTTGTACATTTCCCCTAACTTTACTGGTGTCATATACCATCTGTACATCATCTTCATATAATTCTCCTTCAACAGGGAACAGTCTGTAAATTTTAGATCAGTTTTCCATAATTTTTCCCAATCTTCCATCATAATGTTATAGAATCATAGAATCATAGAATCATAGAGTTGGAAGAGACCACAAGGGCCATCGAGTCCAACCCCCTGCCAAGCAGGAAACACCATCAGAGCACTCCTGACATATGGTTGTCAAGCCTCTGCTTAAAGACCTCCAAAGAAGGAGACTCCACCACACTCCTTGGCAGCAAATTCCACTGTCGAACAGCTCTTACTGTCAGGAAGTTCTTCCTAATGTTCAGGTGGAATCTTCTTTCTTGTAGTTTGGAACCATTGCTCCATGTCCGCTTCTCTGGAGCAGCAGAAAACAACCTTTCTCCCTCCTCTATGTGACATCCTTTTATATATTTGAACATGGCTATCATATCACCCCTTAACCTCCTCTTCTCCAGGCTAAACATGCCCAGCTCCCTTAGCCGTTCCTCATAAGGCATTGTTTCCAGGCCTTTGACCATTTTGGTTGCCCTCCTCTGGACACGTTCCAGTTTGTCAGTGTCCTTCTTGAACTGTGGTGCCCAGAACTGGACACAGTACTCCAGGTGAGGTCTGACCAGAGCAGAATACAGTGGCACTATTACTTCCCTTGATCTAGATGCTATACTCTATTGATGCAGCCCAGAATTGCATTGGCTTTTTAAGCTGCCGCGTCACACTGTTGGCTCATGTCAAGTTTGTGATCAACCAAGACTCCTAGATCCTTTTCACATGTACTGCTCTCAAGCCAGGTGTCACCCATCTTGTATTTGTGCCTCTCATTTTTTTTGCCCAAGTGCAATACTTTACATTTCTCCCTGTTAAAATTCATCTTGTTTGTTTTGGCCCAGTTCTCTAATCTGTCAAGGTCATTTTGAAGTGTGATCCTGTCCTCTGGGGTGTTAGCCACCCCTCCCAGTTTGGTGTCATCTGCAAATTTGATCAGGATGCCCTTGAGTCCATCATCCAAGTCGTTGATAAAGATGTTGAATAAGACTGGGCCCAAGACAGAACCCTGTGGCACCCCACTAGTCACTCTTCTCCAGGATGAAGAGGAACCATTGATGAGCACCCTTTGGGTTCGGTCAGTCAGCCAGTTACAAATCCACTGAGTGATAGCATAGTCAAGTCCACATTTTACCAGCTTCTTTACAAAAATATCATGGGGCACCTTGTCAAATGCCTTGCTGAAATCAAGGTAGGCTACATCCACTGCGTTCCCTTCATCTACCAGGCTTGTAATTCTGTCAAAAAACGAGATCAGGTTAGTCTGACATGACTTATTTTTCAGAAATCCATGCTGACTATTGGTGATCACAGTATTCCTTTCTAGGTGCTCACAGACTGTTTGCTTAATGATCTGCTCCAGAATCTTCCCTGGTATTGATGTCAGACTGACTGGGCAGTAATTATTTGGGTCCTCTCTTTTCCCCCTTTTGAAAATAGGGACAACATTTGCCCTCCTCCAGTCTGCCGGGACTTCGCCTGTTCTCCAGGAATTCTCAAAGATGACTGCCAGTGGTTCTGAGATCACATCTGCCAGTTCTTTTAATACTCTTGGATGCAGTTCATCTGGCCCTGGAGACTTGAATACATCTAAACTAGCCAAGTATTCTTGTACTATCTCCATAGTTATTCTGGGCTGTTTCCTCTGCTGAATCATTTGCTCCAAATTCTTCAGGTCAGGCATTGTTTTCTTTATCGGAGAAGACTGAGGCAAAGAAGGCATTGAGGAGTTCAGCCCTTTCTGTGTCCCCTGTTTGCATTTCACCATCTTCTCCTCTGAGTGACCCCACTGTTTCTTTGTTCTTCCTTTTGCTACAAACATACCCATAAAAGCCTTTTTTGTTGCTTTTAACCTCTCTAGCAAGCCTGAGTTCATTCTGTGCTTTAGCTTTTCTGACTTTGTGTCTACACGTGCTGACTATTTGTTTGAATTCCTCTTTGGTGGTTTCCCCCCTTTTCCATTTTTTGTACACATCCTTTTTAAATCTTAACTCAGTTAAAAGTTCTTTAGATAGCCACCCTGGCTTCTTTAGGCACCTTCCATGTTTCCGTCTCATTGGTATTGCCTGAAGTTGTGCTTTTACTATCTCCCTCTTAACAAACTCCCAGCCATCATGAACTCCTTTTCCCTTTAGTATTACTGTTCATGGGATCTCACCCAGCACTTCCCTAAGTTTTATGAAGTCGGCTTTCTTAAAGTCAAGAAATTGAGTCCTAGTATGCTTGGCTGCTCCTTTCCGCTGTATAGTAAACTTCAGAAGAGCATGATCACTCACGCCTAATGATCCTTCCACTTCTACCCCACTAACCAGGTCATCAACATTGGTTAGGACCAGATCTAAAATGGCTGTTCCTCTTGTTGCTTCTCCCACTTTCTGGATAACCTACATCTTGTGCCCATTTAATCATGACTGATTTTACCTCTTCATCTTTCATCTCCCAGTCATGTATTCTTTGAACCTTTGTTCCTCTTGACTGATTAAAGCTTGCAGAAAGAGTATGACTACGTGGATCCAGGGCAGTGCTATTTTTCTAGAAAAAGAGGTGCTGTAACTCATCATGAACACCTCCCTCGTTCTCTTAGAATGGCAATGGTGCGCACTTGAGAGGTGCTTGAACCCAGCTGAGACGTGCCAGAATTGAGTTCCATTGAGTTCTGGCTGGGGGGGGGGAGCTCTGATCCAGGGTGTGATCAATGCATCCTTGCAGGAAGGCACGGCCCCAAATGTCTCGAAAGAAGCAGTGATTCAACCGTTGCTGAAAAATGCTCAGTATGGGCCCATTGTTGCTTGGAAACTTTGAAGAAAGGCAATTGAGGGGGTTGTAGTGCAGTAACTGAACTTCTAAGTGAAGTCTAGAGCTGCCCTCAAAAACTTGGGATGCTGTAATGTATAGTGAAACCTGGAACTACCTATGGTGCATTTCTTGCAAGTTCTGCCTTCTATGATGCTAGAGGGGCAGTCGCTCAACTCTGAACAATTCTCTCATGGCGTGATACCCTTGCACTGTATTCATGGTCTCTGCTTTAATCTGCTTTGCTTTTAAATGTCATCCCACCAATGAACACACAATAGTTGCTGTGTGAAGGGACAGTTCCTCAAACAAACTCTCCTATGGCAAGATGCCTCCCTAGCAAGATTAATAATAATAATAATAATAATAATAATAATAATAATAATTTATTATTTGTACCCCGCCCATCTGGCTGGGTTTCCCCAACCACTCTGGGCGGCTTCCACAGAGACCAAAAATACACTAAAATGTCACACATGAAAAACTTCCCTGAACAGGGCTGCCTTAAGATGTCTTCTGAATGTCAGGTAGTTGTTTATCACTTTGACATCTGATGGGAGGGCATTCCACAGGGTGGGCGCCACTACCGAGAAGGCCCTCTGCCTGGTTCCCCGTAGCTTTGCTTCTTGCAATGAGGGAACCACCAGAAGGCCCTCGGCACTGGAGGGCTGTTTCTATATTTTTTATATTTTATATTTTATATAAAATGTCCCTTGCCTTGCTACCACTTCACCACGCTATAGCACAGATCTCCTGCAGAAGCAGTCAACGAATATGTATGGATTGGAGAAGAGCATTCCCACCCCATCCACATTCATTGAATGATCAGGAAATTATCAGCAATGACATCTGAGGAGGGTTAGCTACAATCACATCTCACCGTGTGTATTTAGATTCTATCAGTGGGGTGAGGAGGACAGTGATTTGTGATTTTGGTGGTAGCTACCTGCCTCCTGTGCTTAAGAATGGGTGAATCTGTCAATTTTGCTTTCTCTCAGTTTATCTCCACCCCACCCCACCCCCATTTCTACATCAGTTTGTAATGGGTTGGGGAAATCCTCATGAAAATTCATCTGTGAATTTCTCATAATTTTGTACGCAATTTTGCAACAACAACAATTTATTATTTATACCCCGCCCATCTGGCTGGTTTTCCCCAGCTACTCTGGGCAGCTTCCAACAGAATATTAAAATACAATAATCTATTAAAAATTAAAAGCTTCCCCAGACAGGGCTGCCTTCAGATGTCTTCTAAAAGTCTGGTAGTTGTTTTTCTCTTTGACATCTGGTGGGAGGGCGTTCCACAGGGCAGATGCCACTACCGAGAAGGCCCTGTGCCTAGTTCCCTGTAACTTGGCTTCTCACAGTGAGGGAACCACCAGAAGGCCCTTGGCGCTGGACCTCAGTGTCCAGGCAGAACAATGGGGGTGCAGACGCTCCTTCAGGTATCCTGGACCGAAACCGTTTAGGGAATTAAAGGTCAGCACCAACATTTTGAATTGTGCAAAGCAATTTTTCTTCAATAGAATGCATTTTGTGTGTTATTTTAGCAAATATGTGAATTATTGGGCATAGTTTATCACAGCATATGCATTTTTGTGGTCATTAGTTAGCTGTGAACCACATTGCAAAATTCAGAGTAGTGTGAATTTTGAAGGAATGCTGCGTTTCATTTCTCATATTGTTTTGGAAAGTGAAGATTAGGCCGGTTCATCTCTAGATGTGAACTAGATCATATTTCTCTACTATCTCTATCTAGTTCTGTCCTCAGATCAGATTAGATAAAGGTGGTCCAGCTTTCAGAGGAAAACCTGCATTCCCTGCCTGTGGTTTACAAGAAACATTGGTACGAATGCCGAGTTTGATTGAAATAAGTTATTTAGATCTATATATTGGAGAACAGCTGGCAATCAGAACCCTAGAGAGGAGGATGGAGACATTTATTGTGTTTATATTTGTTATATTTGACATTGGGGATTCTAAAACTGTTACACCATTTGGGTGGGGGGAAATATGAAAGAATAAGTTATTAAAATGTAGGGCTGTTTTTACCCAGGGATACTAGCTATGGTGGCAAGTGAATTGAATATTTTGTGCTGAGAAATGCCTGGGTTGGAGAGGGAGCAGAGAGTCAGGATGTCAGTCCTCAAGCACCGTGGTGAGACATATACTAGAAATGGGGGCAATAACTGGAGCAGCTCAGGCTCCCACCAGATTTGAGACATGCTTTAAGTAAAGCATCGGAAAGCTGAATAAATTACGACGGGAAAATCATAATTCACTGTGGCAGTAGCCTGCAATGTACACAAGGAAGGTACGAGGGAAAAGGCAGGAGAGAAAATTGGGTCAAGAGTGTAATTAGGTTCTTTTTGGTAGCAAATAGATAACACTGGAGAGAAACTGAGCAGAGAGGAGGGGAAAGAATGGAAAGCAAAGGAGGTAGATAGAGGTACAGGGAGAGGCAGTAGTAGGAGGTGTTAGGGTTGAAGAGTTAGTGCCATAAGTTAAAGTAACGTGCTTTGGGAGGAAAGTTAAAAGCATTTTCTCTCCTCCCCCAATGTCTGGGAAAGGTTGGGGAGTAGAAAGCAATCATTCCAGTGCTCTAGGGGAGGCAGCTCCATTAATATCTGTTAAACTTTCAGTGCAAAACAATGTCTAATCAACTCTCCACCAGCGCAAGTGATCCATGTTGTGGATAAAAGGGTCAATTAAAGCTTCTGGCCTTTGTGTCTGCTTGAGCTTGCCTGGTTCCTTAATATACCACTTCTAGTCTTATCCAAACTAGTTTTCAATTTACCAAGCAACAGCTGTAAAATTTTCTCAAGCCCATTATGGAACATTTTATATATAGCAGATGTATGCAAGATAAGGCAGCAATCTGCTTGCAGCCATATTATATTATATCATTATTATATTATTATATTATATTATATTATATTATATTATAATAATTATTTTTATTTATTTTTTACACCCCCCCCCAAAAAAAAAACACCCTTGCCTTTTAGGACAAAAGTCTCACAAAGCAACTGCATAATTGGCATTAAAAGCAATGTACTACAAGTCCGTACATAATAATTTGTGATCCACAGAAATTACTTTGTTTCCTGCTATAATTGTTAAGAAACCCCTATTAGCTTTGCCCAGGGGAACCCATATCTGTGGATGAGATCCAAGGGAGGAATACCGGGAGAGAAAAATCCATCAATAGCATTGTTTTAAGGTAAAGGTAAAGGTACCCCTGACCATTAAGGTCCAGTCATGGCCAACTCTGGGGTTGCAGCACTCATCTCGCTTTATTGGCCGAGGGAGCCGGTGTACAGCTTCTGGGACATGTGGCCAGCATGACTAAGCCACTTCTGGAGAACCAGAACAGCACACGGACACACCATTTACCTTCTTGCTGGAGAAGTACCTATTTATCTACTTGCACTTTGATGTGCTTTCAAACTGCTAGGTTGGCAGGAGCAGGGACCGAGAAACAGGAGCTCACTGCATTGTGCGGATTCGAACCGCTGACCTTCTGATCGGCAAGTCCTAGGCTCTGTGGTTTAACTCACAGCGCCACCTGCGTCCCAACACTGTTTTAACTTATACAATTTTATTTTGTAACAGCTACCTCCTAGACCCCCTGGGACGTGTTCTATCTGAGCAGAGGGTGTTCCTGGCTCACACAGAATGTACTATTCTACTTAGTCCCTTTAAAGTAAGAGGGCCTTCTCAGTAGTCACGCCTGCCCTGTGCCAGCAGATGTCAAGGAGATAATCTGACTTTTAGAAGACATCTGAAGGCAGCCCTGTTCAGGGAAGTTTTTAATGTCTGAAGTTTTATTGTGTTTTTAATATTCTATTGTGAGCCACCCAGAGTGGCTGGGGCAACCCAGTCAGATGGGCAGCATATAAAGATTATGATGATGAGTGAAATATACTCAGAGTCGAGAGTGGATTTCATGCTCTTTATTCAGCTCATAGTGGTGAGGAGGAAAAGAAAATCCCCTCAAAGTATCTGCTTTATATACATTATTTACACAATGGGCTGCACCTGATTGGCTAATTCCGGAATTCTCCTGTAGGCCAATCAGGTTGTGGATTCACTTCCATCTGGAGCTGGATTGGGTGGCTCCTGCAGACCAATCATACTGCTGCATTGTTCTAGGACCAATCAGACTGTTGCATTTTGGATCCTATTCAACTCAGTACATAACAATGATGATGATGATAAGGGTTGAACTGCCCTTATCAATCAGCCTCCAAAATTCTTCCTAAGGTCATGCAGATTACTGGCTTCCAGGTGTGTGAGGGTGTTAAAATAAGAAGAGACCACACCAGCCTTATGAAACAAGTAAAGAGTTTGCTAACAAGGGCGGGGGGGGGGAGAGAGAATGAGGTTCTTTTCAAAACCAAATATGCAATGCATAAATGACAAAAGGACTCACAACCCACCCAGAATACAGTCATACCTTGGTTTTCAAACAGCTTTGTTCTCAAACGTTTTGGCTCCCAAATATCCCAAACCCAGAAGTAACCGTTCTGGTTTGCAAACTATTTTTGGAAGTGAAACGTCCAGCAGGGCTTGGGCGGCTTCCAATTGGCTGTGGGAGCTTCCTGCAGCCAATCAGAAGCCACACTTTGGTTTTTGAACCTTTTGGAAGTCGAACACACTTCCGGAATGGATTCCATTCAACTTCCAAGGTACGGTTATATTCCTTTTGGACCAAAATAGTGCAGTTTAAAACCCACTTTCCCTGGACTAAACAAACTCTAAATGCAGCAGGCACCCAGAATAATCTTCTCTTGAGTAGCAGCCTTTTCCTTTCCTTCTCTCTTATCACGTTGAGTTCCGCCTTGAACAAAAAACCCTCCAGGATGGCTACAAGTTATCGTAGGCTGCCCTTGTCAACTATATGCACTTCCCACTGGGCCATAGGAAGAAATTAATTTCTTCTACTAGGGCAATTGCACTGCTTTGATATTCGAGCTTCAGAGCATTTGTGAGGGCTTCAAGCTATCTCTGTAATCTCCAGTGAACAAATCAGAACACAGCAGACAGGAAAGATCTGCATTCTCATATAATACAAAACAGCTCACACAAACAGTCCACTAAGACGAAACCCAGAAAAGTATGCTTTCCCATATAATATGCATCAGTCCATGCAAGCAAGGTCAAATTCCTTCACTGTGTTGTTTGATTATTTTATCTTATATGCTGCTATTTTTTGTACCAAACTGTCTTAGTTAATTGTGGTGTAATTAGCTTATTCCTTAATTGTTATTGTTTTTAAAATGTGTTCTTTGGGCTTGTCCACATTGCCACCTGTCTCGTGCCTAGATAGCACAGGTCTGAGTGATTTTGTCTTTGCCCTACAGATTTCCCCCAGTAAAAACCCACTCTTTGGTGATAAATCAGAGCAAATGGCAGTCCATGGAAAACCCAATGGTTGTTTGCTCTGGTTCAGCACCAAACCACAGTCTTTTCTGGAAAAAAGCAGTGGGACAAACAGAAGTGTGGCTGAGCCCTTAGTTTCTATGGTAAAACAACAACAAAACATTTAGATTATTCCACTTGTTTTTCAGGAACTCTCTAAGGCTTGTTTCTGGGTCATTTACCATTTGTCTCTCTTCCAGATCAGAGTTTGCTTCCTGTGGGTTGACATTTTTTTCTCTCTCTCTCTCTCCCTCTCTCCCCCCATACAAAGATAGACTACGTTTGATGGATGGAAATACCATAATACACAGCAGCCTAGACTATCTTGCACACTTGAGAAATATGACAGAGTTCTGTGACATTGGAATTATTGGACATTTAAACTCCATTATTAAGATGCAAAAAAATCCTTTCAGTAATTACTTTGATCCCCCCCTTCCTCTCTGCCACTGAGGGATATTAAAGATTGGAAGACTGATTCATTAACCAGATCTTCAAAAGGCTACGTGCTTGCCACTCAGAGAAGAAATCATCATAGCCACATAGTGACAAAATCAATGTTAGTCCTCCAAATCCATACTAACTTATTTTTAGGAGAAACAGCCTGTTTGCCCTAAGCTCCCTTCTCATTCCCTTGTCCCATGGATGGGGAGCATATGGCCCTCAACATGTTTCTAAGCTGATACAACTCCTAACTCCTATGCTGGTTTGGGCTGATGGACGTTGGAGTCCAACAACATCTGGAAGACAGCAGGACCCCCATTCTTGCCTTACCTAATTTGGAAAAATTGAGCAGGTCAAACTTTTGGAGAAATGGGTTGCACGTCAGATAACATTCATCTGGAACCCAGATGCATAGCTGTCAACTTACAGTTTTGAAAATAAGGGACCAGCAGCCTCCAGAATAAGGGATCAGCAGCCAAAATAAGGGATTTTCAGAGCACAGAGAGGTTCAACTTCTGAGCCCCTCTGAGCCAAAGGCAGAAAGCCCAACCAGCAGCCAAATGAAGCCTCAAGCGGTGGTTCCCACAGCGCAGCAACCCAGCAAAGGGGATGCAGCAAGGAAAACCACCGTCACCTCTCCACTGGGAAGCGCTGAGCAAAGGCGAGTCCCCAGGCAACGCGGCCGATTTGATCGGCACAAGGCATGCAAGCTCCACCCCCCAGTCGTTTTTAGACTCTTTATTGGGTGAGCAACGCAGCCAAGCAACACAGTTGGAGCCTCCCTCCTCCCTGGCCGGCGGCAGGGAGGGAGAGAGAGGAGCTGCTTCCTTTGAAACCTGGGAAATTTAAGGGACATCATCAATAAGAGACAGCAGCGGGCCACGGCGCTGGGATAAGGGACTTTCCCGCCAAATAAGGGACAGTTGGCAGCTATGCCCAGATGGTAGTAATTAGTTTTAGTTCCAGAAAAAGTGGATCCAGCTCACTAAATCTGAAAAAAATATGAAAACAAGGAGCAGATCTTCTCACTATAAAAATGCACACAAGCAGCAACTCTAGAAATTTGAAGGTAAGGGGGACCAGGGACACGAAGCACAGGTGTTCACAGTTTCCCTTCCCACTGTTTTGCACAAGTCCCGAATGGAACTTGTACCTTCTTTCTAGTACTGATAGGTGTATGTGGAGACTGGTTGTACGGATAAAACCTCAAGGGCTATTTTGGATCAGATTGAGCACCTGACTGGCATTTTGCTTCTGGCTGCAGATACCCAGATTGATAGCCAATTCTTTTTCTAGGAAGCCCACAAACAAGGCATAAAGGCAAAAAGTTCAGGGATTGAGCAACTGCTCCTGGATCTGATAAAAATAAAGTTCTACCCCCCCGAAACCTCTGCTAGTGTTTGTTGATGTTAAAAAACCAAGGAAGAAGAGGCAACCCTAAGTGTATCACAGAAGAAGCTGCTACAGTGGGTGTAGCAGAAGTCACCCACAATAGCAAACTATTCAGACAAAACAAAGACTTTGTTGTGGCACCTTAAAAATGCATTATGACTTAGGTTTTCATAAGCTGCCGTGCATTTCATCAGATGCACTATAGCCACAAATAGCTTATGCCAGGGATGTCCAACAGGTAGATCACAATTTACTGGTAGATTATGGTGTGTCCATGGTACATCTTGCACCCCTCCCTGAAAGCTCAAGAACTTTGGCTCCCTAAAAAAAGCTCAACTTTGGTGGTTTACCACCAGTTTTTTTAAGTAGATCTTAGTCTCTTGAAAGTTGGACATGCCTGGCTTATGCCATAGCAAGATTGTCAGTTTTTAAGTTGCTGCAAGACTGCATTCTTATTTTTTTCTTTTGCTGCAAAACAGCTGCTGCTCTGGAAACTATTCCAATTGTTACATAGAAATCCTATAAATATAACATGAATTTACATTGGAACTTGATGAATATAAAACTGTTCCCATCAGTCATGTTTATTTCATAGTTATCATTCCCGCCAAAATTAATACTGCAAGACTATCCTGTAGTAAACTTATTTGTCTTTTGCCTTCCTTCTGAAACATAGCCTGTGGCATAAGGCTCAGCATTATAATATTAATATACCACCATTCTGAGAAGTTCAGCAAATTTGACTTTGCTTAATGGAAATCTGTTTAAAGGGCAGGTTTCTCTATAGCTTGTGTGTGAATCAAACTTGTGAATCTGTTGAGGTTCTTTGAAATTGGTGCTTTTCCATTTACCTGCAGAATTCTCCTTGATAATTCTGTCTCAGGCTAGCTCTTTTTGATTTCCCCAGTTTAATAGGAACATCCCCTGCAATGCCTGGGGTAAGGAAGATGCCTATCTATATAGTCTCTTGAGTCTCAGCACAGATATCTTCCTATTATCTGTCTGAGATGAGTAGGAGCTGATAGACTTCATTTATCTCTAGACAGGGATCATAGGTATTCACCTACAAAGACAGACACATTGGTAGTAGGTAAGGTAAAGGTAAAGGTACCCCTGCCCATACGGGCCAGTCTTGACAGACTCTGGGGTTGTGCGCCCATCTCACTCAAGAGGCCGGGGGCCAGCGCTGTCCGGAGACACTTCCGGGTCACGTGGCCAGCGTGACATCGCTGCTCTGGCCAGAGCCAGAGCCGCACACGGAAACGCCGTTTACCTTCCCGCTGGTAAGCGGTCCCTATTTATCTACTTGCACCCGGAGGTGCTTTCGAACTGCTAGGTTGGCAGGCGCTGGGACCGAGCTGCGGGAGCGCACCCCGCCGCAGGGATTCGAACCGCCGACCTTTCGATCGGCAAGTCCTAGGCGCTGAGGCTTTAACCCACAGCGCCACCTGCGTCCCATATTGGTAGTAGACTGCTGCACAAAATGCTGCACTTCAATTTACCATTGATACCCATTAGTCAGTTTCAATCATCTCTCTCCCCCCCCCTTATTTTTTAATCCCATCATTACAATGATCTACGGTTAATATATACTTTCATATGAGACTTGTGGTTGGACTGGACCAATGTCAGTTCTGTAACTCAAAGGAGATTGTTTCTCCTCCTCCATTGCATTCTCAATGAGTCTCCCCTTTTCAGAACAATTGCAGTAGAGCAGGAAAAAATTCCCTATTACTCCTGCAAAACTATATTTCTGGAAGGCCACCGGTGCATATGCATGTTTTTTTCCCCTAAAAGTTAAGCCAAGGGTAGCCAGTTTGGGGCCTTGCAGATTTTGGAGCACAGGGGCTGATGGGAGTTGAAGTCCAAAAACACTGAGGAAGAATGTGCCACATCATTGTTAAGTCAGCAGTAAAACCACAATTTTCAGGCTCATATGCTCCACCCTTGTATTGTGTTGCCATGAACAGGAGAAAAGAAGAATCCAGTACCATTTTAAAGCTAATCACAGTTTGTTGTTTATGGTCTCCTTCTGATTGTGGCGGAGCAGAATGGAAGAAAAAAACAAACTCAATCACAGAGTGCTAAACCATCTTTCAGCATTACATCTGAACCCAATATCTGTCTCTTCCACCCATTACAACTGCTGATTTGCCAGCGAATGTTTATTAAGCAAAGCAGATTTCTGCAGCCGATGGGGTTTCAGATATGTGTGCCCTTGTGCACTGTTCTGGGAATTGTTAGCTTGTGATTGCCTACCACAACAGCCAAAGATGTATGCAGACAATTTGATCCTTTACACTTTGCTAAAATTGGCAGCCTCCCGTTCTAATCAACAAGCAGGTGGGAGAAATGAGAGATGAAGTGAAAGCCAAACTTTAAGTCAATTTTGTAAGGTTTATAGAGTTTGTCATAGATTTAGAACTTTAATGACTTTGAATAATTCAACACTCTCATAACTTCAGCTGTGAGAACAAATGGAGGCAGGATTTCTTTTTATGTGCCTTCTCTTGAGCTGAAATTCACATTAGCATAGGATGAACCTTGTGCATTTAATTCTAAGTAAATGGAGGGTATGTTATCAGTTCTCCGGGGATAAATGATTGATTGCATTTGTAAAGGGGAAGTCCTGATACAGAGTTTTTAAGCATGCAGTGATACACAAGGAGCAAAAAAAATCTTTTTTTGTGGCACTAAGAACAATATCGTGTCTAGAACTAAGGGAATAGGAGGATATCCACCAGATAAATGTGCTTGATTTACTTTTTGAATTCATCCTAATTGCATGTCTAAAGGCAATTATTTTATAAAGGTCATTAACAAAACGATGAAATTATTTGTAATTACTCAAACTACGATCCTACTCTCAATTTTTGAGCTGTTGAGCTGAAGTATTACCCATCATAGAGCTGTATAAAAAGTAATACTCACACATAGTATTACATTGACCCTTGGGGAGAGTAGTTTTGTTTTGTGAACAGTGTGTACAGATCACCATATTGGATGGTTGATCCACCATGAATTTCTATGGTGGAAATTCAAGCCCTATACTTTAAAAAGCTGCAACAACCAAACATCCCCAAGAAGAAGGGTTTCTAGACTTCCGGAGGCGGCGAGAATGGCAATGGCGGTCCTCTTCCTTCGGTGAAGGGGTAGCTCCGTGGGAAACGGGTCGTCCGCTACGGCGAAGCGGAGACCCACTTCGGAAACCCACAGGCAGTAAAAGCCTGTGGTCTCGGGACCCGGCGGGCGCTGGAAGCAACCCCTGAAACGTTGAAGGAACCCCGTAAGGGGCTCCGGAACGGGGAGGGGGTAGCGGCGCTGTGGGTCGTTTCGCAAGCTACGGAGTGAAGCCGCGCTGCTGCTGCCGGTGAGCGCTGACCTTTTTTCCTGAAACTTTCTGATGTGGAAAAGCAACAACCCGTGAGTAAAGAAGGACTTTATTAAATTGGAGACTAAAATCTATTGAATTTGGCTGAAAGCGGAGCGACGAAAAACAGGAAGTCCGTCTTCCGCTGTCATTGAACTTCAAAGCAAAGAGCTGGAGGAGTGGAGGTAAAGAAAGAACTCTTAACCTAATTGATCTGAGCAACCACTGAACTTTTTCTGTAAGCGAATAAGGATTCTAAGCATTTGATCTTATGCTCTATACTTGCATCGTGATACCTTTCTTCTATTTGGAAATATAATTTGAGTAAGAAACCCAGGTGCTGGAGCTGCCTGAGTAACTGAGCTGTCAGTTTGCAGATTTGGTTACTTTGAATCAAAAATTGCAACAATCTGAGGGAGTTTGGACTTGCTACTTTGAAGCATCATCTGAAATACCAGTATGCTCTGTTTGAAACAATGTGGCGCTAATACTAACTCTGCTTAAAACCTGTTATTGAAGGTTCCTGGACTTAAAACTTGATTTTAACAATTTTACTAGAATTGATCTCTTCTCTAAAGACATTTTAAGCTCCCCCTAGAGGATTTTGGATTTAAAGCAGTGACATTATTTTACTTTCCTTTTCCCGGCCTCCTGCTTGACTGTTACCATCTGGGCTGTTGTTTTCTCATGGGAACAACTCAGCTTGACCTTGACTCTTAGATAACTCTGGAATGAGTGGTGCTAGAAAAAAGGGACCAAGAACCAGACAAACAACTTTAACAACTTTAACCGCAGCTTCTCAGGCACGTAGATCATCTGTACCTACTTTCCCTTCAGAGGAAAAAGCTGCTTCTCTGCCAAAAGCAGGGGAGGAAGAAATTGAGCAATTACAATTGGAAGATATGGCCTCAGGAGCAACTGCTTCTATTTTAGAGAAAATTTATGAAAAATTGGAATCTCTGGATAAGAGAGTGGAATCTTTGGATAAGAAAGCTGATGAGCAAACAGCTAAAATTGATCAAAACACAGAATGTTTAAATAGACTAACTGGACAAGTATCACAGAACGTACAAGCAATTGGAGAATTGACGGGGGCCACAGCAGAAAATCGGAAAGACCACTCCATAAACAAGTAGATGAACATCAGACTTATCTTTCTATGACAGAATTGCGGAATCGGGAGAGTAATTTAAGGATAAGGTCGGTACCAGAAGTGGAAGAAGGCAACTTAGCTGAGTTTTTGACTAAAGAACTTTCCAAGTTTTGGAATTTAGAGGAAAAGGACTTTAGAATCGTATCAGCTTTTAGGCTTGGAAGACTTATAAAGAAAGAGAAACCCAGAGACTGTTTGATAATATTGAGATCAAAGGAGGAAAGGGATAAGATCTTGGGCCTACACTACGGAAAGTCACTGGACATTTCGGACAAAAGAATTGAAATTTACAAGGATATTCCTAAACAACTGCTGGACCTTAGATCTGGCTACCTCGAATTGGTTAGATTGTTGAGGAGCAATTCAATTATCTTCAGGTGGGAGTTCCCCCAAGGATTATCCTTCACTTTTAGAGGGAAGAAGGTCAAAATCAGAACATTGGAAGATAGAGATAAATTTTTGACTGCATACAGAGAGGACCTTCAAAAAGGAATTGAATCACCCTCTGGGCCTGGAGCACCAGCGGTACCTGCACCCTTGGAACTGGAAGATCCAGCGAATAAGACACCACCCCCAGGAAAATAACCAGATTTATTCAGGATGTCTCTGCAACTTTTGAGTTGGAATATAAATGGCTGTAATATTCCGGAAAAAAGGAGGAAAATTTTCCACATATTAAAAAAGGAACAATTGGATATTATTTGCCTACAAGAAACTCACGTGATTAGGCTCCACAGAAAAGTGTTAATAAATAAAAGACTTGGCCAGGAATTTATATCTTCGGATAGAGTAAAGAAGAGAGGGGTGGTGATATATGCAAAAGAGAGCCTGTCACCTAAACTTTTATTTAAAGATGAATATGGAAGAATTTTAGCAATTGAGATACAACATCAAGGAGAGAAGATCTTGATATTAGGAATTTATGCACCAAACGAGGGGAAATCAGAATTTTACAAGAAGCTGCATGAGACTATGCTGGATTATCTGGACTATGATAACATCATTATGATGGGAGATATGAATGGGGTCGTATCAACTAACATGGATAAGTCACAAAGCCAAAATGTTACAAAAGATGGCAGACTACCAAAGACTTTTTTTGAAATGACTGACAATATGGACTTGATTGACATTTGGAGAACGAAGAACCCCTTGGGAAGAGAGGGAACATTCTTCTCTGAAGCCCAGCTGACTTGGACAAGAATCGACCAAATATGGATATCTAGAGGTCTGGCACCTAAGGTTAGAAAGGTGGAAATCTGCCCAAAGACCTGCTCCGACCATAATGCACTAAAGATGGACATGACACTACTACCAACCGGCTCCTTTAGATGGAAGATGAATGACAATTTGTTCAGAGATCAGGAGATTATTAAGAAGGCCCAAAAAGTTTTGAAAGATTATTTTGAGATAAATTTGAACACTACGGTGGGAAAAAGAATCATCTGGGATGCAAGTAAGGCTGTGATGAGGGGGTTCCTGATTCAACAGAATGCTGTAAAGAAAAGGATACAAAATGAGAGGAAAGACAAAATCTTGGAGAAAATTAAAGAATTAGAGAAGAAGTTAAGATCAAATCCGAAGTCACAGCCGACTCTGAAAGAAATTAAACTTCATCAAGCCCAATATTCTAAATTGATAAATCAGGAAATAGAGTGGAAGATTAATGAAACAAAAAACTTTTGAATCGGCGAATAAATGTGGAAAACTGCTAGCTTGGCAGCTGAAGAGGAGACAAAAACTAAATACAGTTACAAATTTAGAGATTGAAGGAAGAAATATTCAGAACCCTGTGGATATTAGAAAGTGCTTCCAGAGATACTTCAAAAAATTATACACTCAAGGGCCGCAAGACGAGGTCGAGATTAAACAATTTCTGGAAAAAAATGGGCTACCAAAATTGTCACAAGAAAATAGATCAATCCTGAACTGCAAAATAACACGACAAGAGATTGAACAAGCCATTCAGAATATGCAAATGGGCACATCTCCAGGGCCAGATGGGCTCACCTCCAAGTATTATAAGACATTAAAAGACTATTTGATACAACCACTGATGGAGGTTAGCAATGAAATTATGGAGGGGAAGAGGGCGCCGGAATCGTGGAAGGAAGCCTTTATCACATTGATACCAAAATCGGAAGCTGAAAAGACACAGCTTAAGAACTATCGTCCCATCTCTCTTTTAAATGTGGATTACAAAATATTTGCAGACATTTTGGCAAGTAGACTTAAAAAAGTTTTAAATGAAGTAACTCACAAGGACCAGGCAGGCTTTCTCCCAAGTAGACACTTGTTTGCTAATACAAGGAACATTATTGACATCTTGGAACTTTTGCAAACAGATATAAATACAAAAGCAGTGTTAATTTTTATAGATGCGGAGAAGGCCTTTGACAATATTTCCTGGAAATTTATGAAGGGAAATTTAAAAGAAATGGGAGTGGGACGGGGTTTTGAGAATGGGATTGATGCAATATATTCAGAGCAAAAGGCTAAATTGATAGTCAACAATGTGGTTACAGAAGAGTTTAAAATCGAAAAAGGAACACGACAAGGCTGCCCTATTTCCCCTTTGCTATTTATTTCGGTTCTGGAGGTGCTCTTGAATATGATTAGAGGGGACCGGTTGGTGGAAGGAATTCAGGTCGGAGCGAAACAATATAAACTTAAAGCTTTCGCAAATGACCTAGTTTTGACCCTGCAGGAGCCAGAATCTAGTACGAAAAGAGTATTACAATTGATTCAAGATTTTGGTCGGGTGGCGGGATTTAAATTAAACAAACAGAAAACTAAGGTATTGGGAAAAAACTGGACAGATACAGAGTCAGAACGGTTTCAGAAAGAGACAGAACTAAATGTGGTTAAAAAAGTAAAGTACCTAGGGGTAAACATAACAGCAAAAAATCTGAGTCTTTTTAAGGATAATTATGAAAAATGTTGGTCAGAAATTAAGAGAGACTTAGATAGTTGGACAAAATTGAAACTTTCTTTGTTAGGCCGAATTGCTGCTATCAAGATGAATGTATTGCCAAAAATGTTGTTTTTGTTCCAAACATTACAGATTGTGGACAAGACGGAGTGCTTCCGGAAGTGGCAGAGAGATATTTCTAAGTTTGTCTGGCAGGGCAAAAAGCCCAGAATTAAGTTTAAGATATTAACTGATGTGAAAGAAAGAGGGGGCTTTGCCCTGCCAGACCTAAAGTTGTACTATGAGGCCGCAGCTTTCTGCTGGCTAAAAGATTGGCTACTTCTCGAAGACACTGATGTGTTGGATCTGGAAGGTTTTAACAATGCTTTTGGTTGGCATGCATATTTATGGTATGACAAGGTTAAGATCAATAAGGCCTTTAAGAACCATATTGTCAGAAAAGCAGTGTTTAATGTCTGGACAAAATATAAAGACTTATTGGAAAATAAAACTCCAAGGTGGCTTTCACCGCTGGAAGCTAAGGCCCGAAAAAGACCCAATATGGAGGCCAAATGGCCAAAATATTGGGAAATATTAGAAAAAGATGGAGACAATTGGAAATTGCAGAGTTTGGAGAAAATTAAGGACAAAGTGCGAGACTGGTTACATTACGCTCAGATTAATGAAGTTTTTAAAAATGACAAAAAGTTAGGGTTCCAGGTGGAGAAATCGAAATTGGAAACAGAACTGTTAGAACCTAAGACTAAGATACTTTCAAGAATGTACAACTTGCTGTTAAAATGGAATACACAAGATGAAATTGTTAAATCGGCCATGATAAAGTGGGCACAGGATATAGGGCATAATATCATGTTTGAGGACTGGGAAAGGTTGTGGACCAACGGGCTGAACTTCACTGCATGTAATGCTTTGAAGGAAAATGTAATGAAAATGATATATAGATGGTACATGACCCCAGTTAAACTTGCCAAAATATACCATTTGTCTGATAACAAATGTTGGAAATGTAAAGAAAATGATGGAACATTCTTTCACCTCTGGTGGACTTGCCCGAGAGTGAAGGTCTTTTGGGAAATGATATATAATGAGTTGAAAAAGGTATTTAAGTATACCTTTACTAAGAAACCAGAGGCCTTCCTTTTGGGTATTGTCGACCAGAAGGTGTTAAAGAAGGACCGAACATTTTTTATGTATGCAACAACGGCAGCAAGGATACTCATCGCTAAGCACTGGAAAACTCAAGATCTACCCACACTGGAAGAGTGGCAGATGCAACTGATAGACTATATGGAACTAGCCGAGATGACCGGCAGAATCCGAGACCTGGGAGAAGAGAAGGTTGAAGAAGATTGGAAGAAATTTAAGATTTACTTAAAAAAGCATTGTAATTTGGTTGAATGTTAAGATGGAGGCTAGATCATAAATAATTGACCACCACTAAATTAGATGCAATTAGGATGATAAGTGAGATTGAGGGAAAACCATAAACCTTTGGGAGAACTATTAGATTATATTTTAAATGAATGGGACATAAGAATGTAAACAAGATGATAAATTGCGGGCAAGAATTGACAAAGATGCAAGTGGAAGCGGAAGACGTAAGGGAGTCCAAAGAAGTTAAGAAATTATGTTATGATATATGTTGCATTGTTTATTATATTTGCATTTATGTTTAAAAATCTTAATAAAAATTGATTTTAAAAAAAGAAGAAGAAGGGTTTCTAGCTCTAGATGGGTGACAATAATCACATAACATATTTGCAAGGAACAGTCAATAGAACTGACAACACTCGCCAAACAAATGGCTGCTTGACCGGGTGGTCTGTTCAAGTAGTCTCATAACAATCAACTAGAATTTCATTAAGAGTAAGGAGTTAACATTAAAAAAAAAATCTTGCCCAGCCACTGGTTTGGGTCTGGTGAACGTTGATAACAACTACACAAAATTTAATTTAGAGAAGAACTTCTGGGGGAAATGGTGCTTGATTTGTCATACAGCAGAGCATTTGCAAATTCGCAAACTGAACCAGATAATTACTACAAATTTAGGTGCCATCACTAAACTTACTAGGTCTGTGTAAGTTCCTGTTCTGTTTTAAGAAAATGCATCAGAAGCAACTATAGTGGATTTCCTTTGCCGTCGGAAGCCCTATGACAAAATCCACTTAAGTACATAGTCATCCACAACAGAATGTGACCATTTTTCTTTATTAAATCACTGTGAAGCTGCAAAGGGTTTCTGGAAGTCAAAAAGGTGTTTCAAGGCAGTTACCTACGCAGCAACAGAGCTTCATTTTATGTGGCACTCAGTAAGAAATCATATAAACCCCCTGATGTATTGCCCCTGACATGTTAATAAAACAAAATAAAAATGATAAAATAACTTTGCTGCACTCACATACTCTAGTTGCTATTTCATTTCATTGCATACAGTGCACATGTTACTTCACTGTCATAGTCTATGATTGGTTCATGACAGATTTTCCAGAATGAATTACGGTAGAATGGTTAAGCAAATGCATGAACTTTTTGGGAGAGGGTAGAGCGTGGATATCTGTATGCATATGGCAGCAGTAGTACTCCTAAGATACAAGAAAGTATGTCTGTACATCTATATGGTTGACATGAGATGAGTAATGTCTTCAGACTCTGCAACTGGACATGGAGGAGGTCCTAAATATTTTAAGGCTCACTCCAGTTCCCATCAGCTGCAGCCTACATGGCCAGTGGTCAGGGAAAAGGTAGTCAAATAATGTCTGGAGGACCACAGGTTCCAAACCCCTGCTCTACAAAATTGTAACAATTGGGACACACACGCACTTCATCCAAGGAGCTTATGGTGCCATGTATCATCTCATCTCATTAAAGCAAACCTGTGAGTTAAGTTAGGCTGTGGGAAGGTGAGTGGCTCAGATTTACCCAGGGTGGTTTATGGTTTTGTAGCAGTATGATCCACATCTACCTTAACCAAGTCCAAAGCAGAAGGGAAGTACAAGAATGATTTAGGCAGGGCTGCAGTTCTACACACACACTTCCTTGCAAGCTACAGTGGTACCTTGGTTCTCAAACTTAATCCATTCTGGAAGTCCATTCCAAAACCAAAGCGTTCCAAAGCCAAGGTGTGCTTTCCCATAGAAAGTAATGCAAAATGGATTAATCCATTCTAGACTGTTAAAAATAACCCCTAAAACAGCAATTTAACATGAATTTTACTATCTAACGAGACCATTGATCCATAAAATGAAAGCAATAAACAATGTACTGCAGTCAAACAATCAACCAATCAGTAGATGAACTGGGTTCCACACAGTCACAAAAACGAAACATAAAAGGCACAAAAACGTAAAATAAATAGCAAAGACATAACACTCAGCGTAACACTAAAAACGGAAGTGTGGCACTTACAATGGAAATATGACAGTCAAAACAGCACGTTCATCTTCCTAAAAACATTTGCAAACTGGAACACTTCCGATTTTGCATTGTTTCGGTTCCAAGTTGTTTGAGTACCAAGGCATTTGAGAACCAAGATACTACTGTATATTGTTGCATATAGTGGAGACTCGTCCATTAGGGCAAATGGTGCACTGCCCACCAGTTACAGCCAGCCCCCACCTTCCTGCCTTCTTACTTACAGCTGTTCCTGGGAGATGGCATTGACTTTCAGTTTCCTCCTCCTTAGTCCCAGGGTTGAACTCATAAGGGAGAAGGATGGAGCTCATTATGAATGGACAAAGGTCTCCACTGGTTGCATGGTGAAGGGTTTGCATACCTAACCAATTGCAGCCTAAAAGGAAAACAGAGAGAATAGTAATCCATCCATTCCCACTCATGAATAGTATTTGTAGGCAAATACTGTTTATCATTGTTAGTGCAAATACATTATTTTTCTTCCCTGGCATTCTAGTGTTGAATGACTTCTGTTTCCCAGAGGAGCTAGGGGACATGTATGTAAACCGCAGCCTGTTTCCTATAATGCAAAAACAGATATTATAGTTGGAAGGCAGACTGTTAATGTAAGAAGGGAAATCATTTAAAATCCTTCCTGACTAGAGAGTGTGTTGGTTAGATGTCGGAGACTATATATTAGAATTTTTCAAAGTTCCTGCTTTGCAGTCCTTCCCATGTAACTTCCTCTGTTGAAGAACCCCTGTATTGTTGGGATAGGGGATTGTTCTAGAGTGCAAAATTAGTTCACACAAATTTCTGGGCAGATCTTTCTTGTAAAATTTGTATTTGAATTTTCAAAAACAGGAACAGGGACCATCTTTAACCCCCCTCCCCTTCCTTCCCCTTCCCCTGTCCCACCGTACAACTGTACCAAATACAGCATATATACATATACTATATGACTTCCCTTCCACAGTTTTCTTTGTTCCTTTGCTTTTCTACTACTACGTGTAATGCACATCTTTTTAATCATCTAATTTGTTATCTATTAACTACTCTATCTATTTCAACTCTGTTGGATTTACTCGAGATCTGCTAAGCTATACATTTGTCTATACTGGTTCTTAAAATATTCAATAAACATTGTTTGTTCCTCCTTGTATTCCTTATCTTCATTTTCTCTTATCCTGTTTCTCAGAGTTCAGTATATTCAAACATTTTACACTGCCATTCTTCCTTAGTGGGTACTATGCTTGTTTTCCACCTTTGTTCCAATAAGGTTCTAGCTGCGGCAGTGGCATATAGTCATAAACTCTTGGGGGTTTTTGGATCTCTGTTGTTACCATCCCCAAGAGGAAAATCTCAGGTGTTCTTGGTTAAGTATATTTTTTTAATTCATTATATATAGTTTCCCAATATTCCTTAATTATTTTACAGGACCTCCACATGTGAATAAAAGATCCCTCAATTTCATTACACTTCCAACACATACCTTTTTCTTTTTTAGACATTTTCACCAACCTGGTGGGTGTTAAATACCATCTGTGGGCCATTTGCATTGTATTTTCTTTCATTGTATAACAAGCTGTAAAATTCATATTTGTTTCCCACAACTTTCCCCATAATTCATAATCAATATTGTGACTCACATCTTGTGAAAGTTCTGGGCAGGGCTGTTGCTCCTCATCATAAACTTCTGATCCTCTGTGGATGTGCACTGTATAGGACAATCAGTAACATTGGAAAACAGTCATTTTCGGGGAAGTTGCCCACCATTGTTGAGTTTCTGATTGGGGACTAAAGGATCTAAGGCAGTAGAGGGACAGAACTCCTCTATGGGTGGTACATCATAATGGAGCCTTTCACACACTCAAACAGCTCATTCTTATTTAACAACTGAACCAATTCTTATCATTTCTTCTCCTTGTTTTCAGTCAGAGGGAGTTATCATGCTTTTCTTCTCTGCAGGTATTTAAATGGAAGCAGCAACCTGTCAAAGATGTCATGGTTCCATGCTACATTTCATATCTTGCATTGAGATTAGATGACTTCTGGGTACCCTTCCAACTCTCGAATCATATGAAACAAATACCTTCTTTTTTGTATAGAGATCTTGTTACTAGTTTCCAAGATGTCATATATGAACAGGTTATGTGATGAAAATGTATGGTCTCCCCACCCCACTCCCAAACGTATTAGGATGTATGGAAATGCCACCTTTTCAAAGTCACTGTGGGCTGCTTCACACTGACATGCTCATAACTTGATGACTGTAGTCATTATAAGTTGTAAATGAGCTAAAAGAGCCAGAGGTTTTAGATCTCCCCTGCCCATGTCCTCAAACTTTCCCCAAAACGTTTGGAAAGACTCAGCTTATTCCAAACTGAGACCATTGACTTTCTCTCATCGTGAATAGAGACTCAGTAGAAGAACATTATCTAGCAAAGTTATTGAAAAGCACCCAGACATCTCCTCAAAATGGGGGCAAAATAAGAAATGAGGAAGTTACCAGAAAATAAATACTATTCCTAGTAATTAAGGGTTATTTGGAGAACATGGTAGAAGATAGGGAATAGCCATGCATATATTTGGAGCCATGGTCTGATAGGATTTTATAAATCTGTATTCTGTGCAAACACTGTTGCTGGACCTAATAATGAACTATTATCATTTGCCAATACTACAACAAGACACGGTGTTGATTACACTGCCTTTTCTGCTCTTCTCGCCCACTTCCAGAGAAAATTCAGTTGTTTGGCTGTGCTCAAACAAAAAGAGCCAATAACAAATCTCTCCAAAGTAGGCCCTCACAGTGGAAGGCATTCAATAGAGAGGTCATTATCACTTGTTTCCTTCCAGCCAAGCAAACTGCTACAGTCACAAAAGGGATAATAGACTATATGGAGTTACTTATTTGTTTGCCTTTCTGTTTGTAGCACAGCCTTCACTAAACAAGCATACATCCTGAAATGAAACAAAAAAAGAGGTTTTCTTTACAGGAAATGGCATCTTTTTTCGTTATTTAATGGTAGCAACACAGTTTGCTTCAATACTTCCTTTAGACTTCGTGATAGTCAGAATCCGAATATTGAATGCATGAGTTCTCTTGGGCGTAGATTGATAAAAGCGTGTGGCTGGTTCATGCCTGCCAAAGGCCAACACACAATCGCCTCAGCAGTGTGTCAGGCCACTCCATGCCAGGAAAGGGGAAATAACAAGAAATCTAATGTGTTTCCCATGGCTAGCAGCAAATATCTGTGCTCTAAAACAGGGGTGGGAACACCTGTGCCTCTCCAGTTGCTGTTGGAATCCAGCCTGCATCCAGACCTTCCAAATGTCCCTATTTTCTAGGGTTAGTCCTGGATTTACAGAGGCCACCCCAGTTTCTGATCCCAGAATGCCTCATTTGTCCTTAGGATGTCCCTATTTTCATCAGAGAAATGTCAGAGGGTATAAGGAGTTATTCGACCCCAGGGACATCTGAAGGCAGCCCTGTATAAGGAAGGGGTTTTATATATATATATATAAAATGTTTAATATATTATTATGTTTTTATATATGTTGGAAGCTGCCCTGAGTGGTTGGGGCAACCCAGTCTGATGGGTAGGGTGTAAATAGTAGAATGATAATGATGATGGAATGGGACGTTCCTATTTCCATCGGAAAAATGTTGGAGGGTATGCCTGCCTCAGCCCCAGGCATCATGGTAGATGGTCATGGAACAATGGCAGCTTCCGTCCAACAACATCTGGAGGTTCCCCAATCATGCTCTAAAACACCCAAACATTTGCTTGTGCAGCAAGCCAAATGTTTATTCTCATTGCTTTTTGCCTCCGTAACAAACTAATGTGTCCCAGGCACCACTGAGAAACAAATGACTGTAATGTGATGTTTCAGCAATATCTTCAAATAGCTAAAGAGCTGTCATGCAGAAAATGGAGCCGACGCTGTGGGTGGTATTCAGTGGAGTTTTACACAAAGCATACCCACTGAAATGAATGAACATGGCTAAGTTAGGTCCATTAATTTCAATGGAACTACTTGGAGTAAACTTAGTTGAAATCACCATGTCGTTCCAGAGGGCAGGACTAGAAGCAATGGGTAGGAATTGAAAGGAGATAGTTTTGGTTAACCAGAATACAAAAAATCCCCAAAGTTCACAAAGCTGTTGGGCTTTCTGATGAATCTGCCTTCTTTCAGGCCACATCCACACCATACATTTAAAGCACTCTTCTACCACTTTAACAGTCATGGCTTCCTCCTCAAAATATTGGGAATTTAAGTTTCTTAAGGGTCTTGAAAGTTGTTAAGTGACCCCTGTTCCCCTCACTAAGCCCCATTCCCAGAGTTCCCTGGGAATAGCCATTTATTGTTAAAACACTCTTGTTACTTAGATCCTCATCCTAAGCATCAGCCGCACATGACTTTTAACCCTTTGTCCCAGTTTTATGCTAGAGCTTAAGTAGGTAGATAACCCTCTCCCCACTTTTCCTTCATCATAATCATACTGGGAGCTTTGTGGCTCTCTAGATATGAATGCAGTCTTTTAAACGCTTGTTTAAATGCCAGGTTTCTGCTTCTTGTAAATCTGATCTGTCTGTCAAAAGAGGATGATATTGAAGGATTAAGAATTTTTCATTAACAAGGCCACTATTGTGACCACATCGACTTCTTTAGCTTCAACAACGGAAAAAGGATGTTAGGTCATCATGCTTCGTAAGAACAAAAGTAATTGCTAAATTGAAATTGCTCTCATTCATATTCATGGTCTAATACAGGCACGTCCGAAGTCTGTTTCGGGGGCTCTGTTTCCACTGGCTCTGATAAATTTTACCACCAGTCTCTTCTGATCTCTTCTCCAAATAGCTTTTAAGAAGGCCTGGCCCATAACATTTTGGTGCCTGAGGCAGAAAATCCAAATGGCACATTTCCCAGTAGTAAATATCAAAGTCTAATAACAATTAATAACACTTAATCTTCTAATCTGCAGGGAAATATCTTACGATGCACCTCTCAATGGGCATCACCACTGTGCAGTGACTCAGGATAGGGCCTTCTCTGTGTTGGTGCCCTGCTTGCAGAAATTGCTCCTTTTGGGTGTGCACCAATCACTCTTATTTCTGAGTTTTCATCACCAACCTGAGACAGACCTATTTATCCAGACCTCTGTGAGAAATGAATGTTTTGATGTTCCATCTGTATTTTTCCAATTATTTGGTGCACTGGCATGTGGATTTGTAAGCTCTCAATTTTATCTACGTTCCATGGCTAGTATTTTCACTCTTTTATTCTTATTGTAATCTTAACTGGATGAAGGACCATCTATAAATAACTATAACTAAAAAGAAAGCAAATGATATTAAAGCTAAGGCAGGTGACCCTCTCTACCACATGATAGGACTAGTTTGGAGTTTCTCACATGATAGGAGTAGCTTGGAGTTTCTAACTAGAAAAGAACAGATGCAAGCACTACTCAGGTATTCATTCCCACATGTGATTACCATTGCATGAGAGGAACAACAAGGGTGCACTTCTGCACTGGGGAACATGCTGTGTGTACAGTATGTAAGGTCATCTCATAATTTAGAACCCTGGGATATCAATGTTCGAAATTGCATGGGGAACCAACATTGGTAAAAAGGTTCCCTTCTGCATAAGTTCACTCCCACCATTTGGGGTGCTGCAAGAACAGTGAAAGTCACACAGATGGGATGGGGCATGGGGGACACCCTCCCCCTTCCCCTCACATGATGATTATAATGTGTGAGAGAAATCTGAAAGGGATAGTGATGAAACAGAACAGACAGAATCAAGGCTCATAACCTTATTTATTATTATTTTTCTATTTATAAGTACACCAACATGGTTCTCCCCCTCATCATTTTATCCTCACAAAAATCCTGTGAGATAGGTTAGGCTGAGAGGCAGTGATGGCCCCAAGGAAAATCCGGTGATCTTCATGGACAAGCTGAGATTTGAACCCAGGTCTCCAAGGACCCAGTCCAACACTCATACCATTACACCACATTGGATGACCTCTGTGTCAATTTGATTTTCTATGACTTAAGTCAATGGACGGGATGGAAGCTTCTTTTAGAAATAGGTTGTGAGGAGGAAGTAGGAATTGTCCCGAAGAATAGGAGAACAGGGGCTCATAATGGCAGTCCTTGAGTAAATTTAACTTTAGTTTGTGCAATGGCAAGAGCTTTGTAATGAGCACACATTAAAAGATGCTTTGAAATAGGATTCTGCTCTTAATGAAGGAAGTGGTAAAGTGCGAAAATGTGTCTAATGTAGCCAGAGGCTGTGAAGTAACAACTCAGTTTCAGATTTAGAGGCTATAAAAGCTTCTTGGTGAAGTTAATGATGTAACCGTTCTGTCAAAACAAAATAAAAGGCTGCCAGCTTTGTTATGGATGTCCTATTTACTTCATAAGACAAAAGGAGAACTTGAGAGATTTTCAAGTCATGACAACAAATGAATGGCTTTCAGAAATTCAAATACCATTTACACATTAATCTCCTTCTCAAGGGGCTGTGCTTGCAAACAGGCATCATTTCACATTCTCCTAAGATACCACATCAATATTCTACAATGTTTTTACAGGTATATTGTCCTGTAATTACATTTCCTGCCATTTAAGATCATACATTTTCTCATGGGCTATCATGAAAACCTGGGATGGCCATCTTCTGTGTTATCCAGGCATCTGTATTCTCCTAAACCTGATAATCCCTGCCAACATTTCTCCAATGAAAAGAGGGACATTTGATTCCATCCCTTCCAACATTTCTCAGTTGCAAATGAGGAAATCCTATTGCATCTCCTTCAACATTTCTCCGATGAAAATACTGACATTCTTCAAAATGGGCAAGTGGGACAATCTGGGATCAAATCAGAAACCAGGATGGATTCTGTAATTCCAAGACTGTCCCTAGGAAATCAGCATACTTGGAAGGTCTGCTTGCTCCCCTCATAAATAGTCAAGTCCTCTAATAAAGCTGGCATTGCCAAGTTGAGAAGGGCCGTAGCTGTCAGGATTTACGATCTCAACCCTCACACCAAGAGACAGCAGGCTGGTGGTTTTATAACATTCAGATTTATTGATATTTACACAGTAGCCTCAGTTTGAGCACATAGTTCAATCATCATCACTCGATGGGTCAGTTGAGCCCACTGGAAGGTGCTCTCTTTTCCAACAGGAAATACACCATCGGCTCCTCCTCCTCTTGTAGGTTTGACACCAAGCCTGAACTCTGCCCAATCTCCGAGAGTGATGAGATTCAGGAACGGACCGTCCAGCTTGCGTCTCCTCCCCAGAGAGCCTGTCTGAAATTTCTGGCTCCTCTACCTGCCTTAAGTCGCCCTGGGAATTTACGACTTGCATTCCAGGGGAAGAGGGGCTCACTGCCTGTGAAGAAAGCAAGCCTCCATCTCTTTCTGCCTGCCCCCCCCCCCGCTTGGTTCTTGGAGCCCTCGCTTTCACTCGGGGCAGGAACATTCCTGAAACTATCTCATTGGTTGAACACATGCTTTTCATGGAAATTTTCCCAGGTTCAATTCCTGGTGAATCCCAGTAGGACTGGGAAAGACTTACATGAAGCCATGGCAAAATACTGCAAGTCTATGTTGATGTGACACTACTCAACTAGATGGACAAATTTGGCCTGACTTGGTAAGAGACAGTTGACTGTGTTTTCACCTGTGCTTGGGTGATATGAGGTCATTGACTGGGGTGGGTGCAAATTGTTTCATGAAACAATCCCTTTTAGATATAAGATTTGTAATGTTTCAAGTGCCCCGAGACCGGGTTACAATAATATCCCTATGAAAGACACACAATAGAAGTATTATTGCTTCTTTGACTTGCTAGGGAAATGGCAAAGAAGATGTTTTACTATACCTTGTTTAAAATGTGATAAATGAGGGACCTGGGGAGGCAGATAAAGTTGGCTTGGGTGGCAGATCTAAACTGAGACAACCACCTTCAGCTGGCTATCCCTATGGACCTCATTTTACATTAATTAAAGGGGGAAAAAACTTTAGGATTGGGTTTAGATCCCATCCTCATCACGTAGTTCGCTGAGTGAACTTAGGGTCTCCATAGGCTATACAAATTTGCATCCTATACGCATTTACCAGGTTGTAAACTCAATGGAAGTCAGTGTAGCTTACTTCTGAGTAGACTTGCGCAGGATGGCACTGTCATTCTGCCTGTTGCTTAATTGTTACTTGTTTGGGGAATAAAACTGATAAATTGAACAGGGTGCTACAAGTGATTTAGGTTTATTGAATTTATGAATCATTTCCCACAACAAAAAGTCCCAAAGTGGTTTATGACATCAATAAAATACAGAAAGTCAGAATGAAAACTTCCAATCTGCCCAGATTCTCCAGAAAACACAAATATATTTGGTGCCAAAATGATGACAAAGTTGGAGTCAGTGTCCCAATCAAAGGAATTACTTTATTATTTCTTGTGAGGTGGTCCTATATCTAGGGCTTCTAGTCTGGCAGAATTCAGTTGGACAAACTGATGACTAATAGAGGTAAAGAAGGCAAGCAAAAAACATTTTGATATGTTAAGGTATTGATTTTCTAAGTAAGATTAAAAATTGCACTAAATTAAATTCATGCATAGAAGCAGAAATTTCATAGAAAACTACAACTCATTCCAAAGATGAAGATTAACTGCTTTTGATTCTCCTTCATACTCACGGATGTGTAAATGCTGATTAACATGTACAACTTCCTCAAGGGCATTCCTATCGAACAGCAGGATACCAATCTCATAAACAAATAACGGCATAAATAAAGCTAACCAGTAATTCTGATGTAACTTCTGAGTTTTAAAACCTATCTATCTTTTACACATATAATTCCCAATGCAGCAAGCCCCTTATGCATTGAGCATTTAGTTTTCCAAAGCTGTAGCTTCCCCACTGTTATCTCTTATCTATTGGATATAATTTTACCAGATCCATACAAATCACCCCTCCCCTCCCCCCCCCCTCTCTCTCTCTCTCTCTCTCTCTCTCACACACACACACACACACACACATCTTCCTGGTAGTGCAATGTAGATCTAAACTTTTTCGCATATAGCATTCATTCAGGAACAGATCTATAACATCAATCAGAACATTCTTTTCAGGAAAAAAAAATCAAATCAGCCCTACTTAGGGTGTGTTCACTGCCTTTGAGGCCAGTGGAGTTGGTTTTTTTAAATGCTTTTCAATGCTCTCCCCCAAGTTGTTCACATCAGCACTGCTTCATTGGTGTCAAATCATTTATGTTTTTGTACACACCAAAGGGTATTGATGTCTTTACTCTGGCCTATGCAACGGTGTTCATACCTTGACAAGAGATGAATTAGGAACAGATTAGGGCAGTGATGGAGGAACTTTTAGAGACTGAGTGCCCAAACTGCAACCCAAAACCCACTTATTTATCACAAAGTGCCAACTCGACAATTTAGCCTAAATACCAAGGTTTTAGTTTAGGGGAAAAAAACAACTGATACATTAACATCTTTTGTCTTAAAAGCAAAACACAACAACAGAGCTTTCAATGATACAAACAACTTTTTATTGAAAGGTAAAGGTTTGTATTATCCTTGTTTGGGAAATTACTCCCAGACAACATGGCCATTTTTATAATATCCCCATCAGAGAGGGGCTTACCATGTTTTGCTATGCACAGTGAAATTTGAAAACTGGCAGCTGTCAGATGATTTGTTCTAGAAAGATAGTTGTCAAAACTAAGATACTGGAAATGATATTTCCTATATATTCTTTGCACACAGCATGGTACGGCCTCTTTTGCTGTGTGCATCGGATCACCCACCCACCCTCCCTAATTTAGGGCTGTTGCATTTGACATTGCTATGCCTGTCATGGGGTCGTCTGCTTTTGGGACAGGGGCCTGGTAGGAATTTTGTCCATTTGGCAGATTGGCTGGTGCCATTTGGTTTTTGCCTACTGCGTAGCAAATTGTCACAACTTGTAAGGTTGTGGTTAGGCATTGGTTAAAATTTGGTTGGTGGAGGCGTAAGGGTTGGCTGTGCCTGCCCCTCCAATGCTGCTGCTGCAAGGGAATTCCGTTAAAGGAATCCAAGGGCTCGCCATGCTTTTGTCCAAATCCCTGGGAGCATGCGGGGAGGGGTGAGGGTGTGGTGCCTAGCCCCATTCTCTCCCCAAAATGTTTTTGCTTACTGACTTCCGCAGGTTTCCAGAAGTCAGTTCTGTCCCGGGGCGGGGACAGATAGTCGTAACCAATGCCTAAGCAACCACTCACACTATGTATTTAATAAAGTTATGGCCAAAATTATGCCAAAAACCTAAATTCTGTGTGAATTGTGATTTATTTAGGGGGTGGCTTGGGGACCTCGACACGCAAATAACACTTCAAACGGGAGTATTCTATAACAAAGTACAGGATACATAAGCATTCTGGATAATGTCATATGAACACAGATAAGAAAACTCAACACTGGAAACACAATGAGAGCATCATAATAAATAGGAGTGTCTTACTGTGCCTGGACAGAAATCCATGGTAGCAAAGGTAAGATGTTCTTCAGTGCCTGGTAATACAATACAGACAGAAAGCTTATTGCTATATGTAAGCCATGGGCAAGTTGGCTTATGGTGACCTCTTTTCACCCACAGACTTTCCCGAACCATGCAGTGATGTGGGTAGAGCCCATGAGTTTTATTGTCAGTGATAGACAAAACTTTTTTAAAGTAAGGATTCATCAGAGCATAGAATTAACTTCAAAATCTCTTCTCCCCCCTGCACCCTTTGTGTAAAGCTTTCTTTCAGTAGCCACAACTGAAGAGGGGGGGGGGAGGGACAATGAAACAGTTAAATAGACCTAGAGTGCTTTAGAAGGAGAGCTGAGGTGCATACAGTCTAAAGTTAATGTGCCTCAGAGAAGCTAGAAATTGGATTAATATTACTTGCTCATGCTTGAAGCACAGAAAATTGCTCAAAGGCAGATGGAGGGAGAACTAAATTCTAAAAATAAAATTCCCAGGAGAAATGAAGATTTTCACAGTTCAAATTGGAGTTCTTTCCCCCCTACTAGGTTACATGTCTCTGAACACTAAAACAAATAAGTTACAAGTGGAAATGTAAGAACATTATGTAACTTGAGTATATACCTGAAAAATGATACGGGGGGGGGGGGATGGGACCCAAGACTGTTGGTTTTCTGTCTCTTAAAAAAAATAAATGACAGCCAAGGATAACAAAAGCATCAACCAGTTATTTTAAAAGGTCAGTTTTGCTGACTAACTGAATTTTAGTTTGGATTCTTGTAAAATGCCAGCATACAAGAGTCCAAGGAAGGAGTAAGTGACATATTCTTGGAGCCACTGAACACAACAGTGTCCAATATTTCACAGCTCAACATGAACTACCCAGTGGATATTTGATCTGTATTCCAACCAACAGTCTTACCCAGGAATTGTTTGTTGTTTAGTCGTCTTAGTCGTGTTCGACTCTCCGTGACCCCATGAATGGAAACTCTCACTTTCTTCTCAAAGCTTCTCCTTTTTTATGTCCATGGAGTTTTCTTGGCAAAATACTGGAATGGTTCCTTCTCCAGGTGGATCACATTTAGTCTAAACTCTCGGCTATGACCTGTCCGTCTTGGGTGGCCCTGCACGGCATAGCTCATAATTTCTTGGAGTTATTCAAGTCCCTTCGCCACGACAAGGCAGTGATCTGTGAAGGGGTACCCAGGAATAGCAGTTGACAAAATATCAGGTAGTTCAAAACCACTATCTGTTGATAATTTGGTAGGTGAATATAGGAATTACATATAAATTCATTCCCGGCCCCCGGCCCCCACCAATCATCCCCAGCATATATTTTTACGGCCTGAATTTGGATGTAAGGACAACTCTACACAGTACACAACAATTTCTACTGCTATGTATACCCCAGTGATTTCCACACATTCGTGTTGGAAGTGTACATAGAATTGTAGAGTTGGAAGTGACCACAAGGAATCTTTGACCCCTACATGGGGCTCAAACCCATGACGTTGAGATCAAGAGTCTTCTGCTCCACTGACTGAGCTATGCATGCATCTTTTAACCGCGTTGCAGCTCCTAGAGCCCTCATTTGCCTGGTGGTCCCAGATATGTGCACACAGGTCAGTAAAGGCACACTTAACGTGATAAATGATTCCCCACTTGATAACACTGATGTAATGCCAAAGTATACACTTCAAAATGATTTACCCTGCATCACTCTCTTGTTCGCTTTCCCAGCAGCGCAGACATTGATTTAATTACCATGAAATATCAAGGGCAGAAAAACAAGTGGTGAGCTTTATGAGACCCAGAATTCTTGTTCAGCTCAAGTCTACAGAAGAGCTTCTGGCTTACCCAGGAAGCCCACCCACCCACCCACCCACCCACCCATGTGCCTTGTTAGCTTTAAAATTCCCCAAAGGTTTTTCTATTCCAATTACACTTACTAGACAGCACAGTGGTACCTCAGGTTAAGGATGTAATTCGTTCCAGAGGTCCGTACTTAACCTGAAACTGTTCTTAACCTGAAGCACCACTTTAGCTAATGGGGCCTCCCGCTGCTGCCGCCAAGTCGGGGCATGATTTCTGTTCTTATCTGTTCTTATCCTGAAGCAAAGTTCTTAACCTGAAGCACTATTTCTGTAACCTGAAGCGTACGTAACCCGAAGCGTATGTAACCCGAGATACCACTGTATGGCAGTACAGTGGTACCTTGGGTTAAGAACTTAATTCGTTCTGGAGGTCCGTTCTTAACCTGAAACTGTTCTTAACCTGAAGCACCACCTTAGCTAATGGGGCCTCCTGCTGCCACTGCGCGATTTCTGTTCTAATTCTGAAGCAAAGTTCTTAACCTAAGGTACTATTTCTGGGTTAGCGGAGTCTGTAACCTGAAGCATCTGTAACCTGTAGTGTCTGTAACCTGAGGTACCACTGTAGTAGCAATGGCAGTAGCAGTGCCCCAACCATGGTTAGAGAAGAAGGAAAGTAGGGAAAGTCTGTGTGAGTTGTAGTTTACCTCCAGTGGCCATAGCAACTGCGGAAGAAACTACAACCCCCAAAGCCCAGCAAGGCTTTCCCTCCTGATTTGCTAGTGGTATAGTGAGATATTTTCCCCTCAGTATACATTTTTTTTTTGGGGGGGGGAGAATAGTTTGGTTTATTCTGAGCCCCTCTCATTTGGGCTGGCGAGACATCTCCCATAATGACTACTGTACTTCCTTCTACTACCATCTCATTTCAGGTTATTCCTCTGCATCTTTTCTCTCAGCTTGTCCTAAATTCAGGAGAAGGAGCCATGCAAAAGCATAAAAGAGCCTACTGGCTCCCATTTAATTCAGCATCTTGTTCTCACAGTGAACAACCAGATGCCTATGGGTTTTCTATTAACTCCTGACATAGTACAGTGGTGCCTCGCAAGACGAAAAGAATCCGTTCCGCGATTCTCTTCATCTAGCGGTTTTTTCGTCTTGCGAAGCAAGCCCATTGACGGCTTAGCGGATTAGCGCTATTAGCGGTTTAGCGGCTTTTAGCGGCTTATCAGCTTAGCGGCTTAGCGGCTAAGTGGCTTAGTGGCTTAGAAAAAGGGGGGAAAGGGGGGGGAAGTCGGAAAAACTCGCAAGACATTTCGTCTTGCGAAGCAAGCCCATAGGGAAATTCGTTTTGCAAAGTGCCTCCCAAACGGAAAACCCTTTCGTCTAGCGGGTTTTTCGTCTTGCGAGGCATTCGTCTTGTGGGGCAACACTGTACCTGGTTCAAAATAGCCTTGGATTTTTTTTCCAGGCATATAACTCTTCACATTTTCTCTGAATATTCCCCATTGTGTGTATGTGTTGTGGTCATCCTTCTCCAATCACAATCCCCCAGCATGAAACTGTCAAAAAAATGCAAATCCTGGGGAATTTCACAAGCTTTCCTCAAAATTCTCGAGACATTTCATTATGAAAGAACTTCCCATTTCATCTTGAATTATTTAATATTTATTCCATAAATAATTTATAATTCTGCTCTGGGCAAATGATGTATAATTCTGTTCCGGACAACATTCAGTGGCAATTCACTAAGTATTTCCATATAATATACAATTTAGCATCATCAAAGAGAAGGGTATTTTCCAAGTGCAAACTTTTACCAATTATGAATTTGATTTCCTGTTGTGCCTTTAAAAAAAAAAATTAAACTGCCTCCACTTTGATTCTAAGCATTTATAACTGGAAGTTATTTCAATTCCAAGCTTGCTTTCCAGGATGTACTTGTAATATGGTTGGAATGCTGTTTATGACAGTAATGGTTTAGGAATGGTGTTTAGGGATGCGGGTGGCGCTGTGGTCTAGACCACTGAACTTCTTGGGCTTGCCGATCAGAAGTTGGCAGTTTGAATCCATGCAATGGGGTGAGCTCCTGTTGCTCTGTCCCAGCTCCTGCCAACCCAGCAGTTCGAAAGCATACCAGTGCAAGTAGATAAATAGTTACTGCTGTGGAGGGAAGGTAAATGGTATTTCCATGCACTCTGGCACTTGTCATGGTCCTCCGTGCACCAGAAGTGGTTTAGTCCTGCTGGCCACATGACCCGGAAAGCTGTCTGTGGACAAACGTCAGCTCCCTTGACCTGAAAGCGAGATGAGCGCAACAACGCCATAGTCACCTTTGACTGGACTTAACTGTCCAGGGGTCCTTTACTTTTTACCTTTACCTTTTAGGACAGCAGTAAGTGGGTAACATGCATCATAAAAAAGCACTCAGGTAACAATTAACTAAGTTAAAATATCCTTTCAGGAGCATTGTCTAAGGAAGCAGTCCTATGCAGAAGCTGGCATAAAGCAAGTCAGTGTAAGTTAAGTTCATGTAAAGTTGAACAAGATTTAAACCCCATTCAGTAGTGGGACTGTTGCTGCTCTGCTTGAGCCTGGCAGAAGATGGGCTTATCCTAGCTGGATGAGGAAGTAACCCCAGTGGATCTTTGTTGGGGATGAGAACTTAATGCTTGCTGTGCCCAACTGAGTGGGAATTTAGCTGGCTGAGCTGGAGATCCACTGTATTCTAAACTGCAAATGCTGGCAACCTTTTAATGAGGATGAAAGAGGAGAGCACAAAATATGGTCTGAAGCTCAACATCAAAGAAACTAAGATCATGGCCACTGGTCCCATCACCTCCTGGCAAATAGAAGGGGAAGAAATGGAGGCAGTGAGAGATTTTACTTTCTCGGGCTCCATGATCACTGCAGATGGTGACAGCAGTCACAAAATTAAAAGACGCCTGCTTCTTGGGAGAAAAGCAATGACAAACCTAGACAGCATCTTAAAAAGTAGAGACATTACCTTGCCAACAAAGGTCCGTATAGTTAAAGCTATGATTTTCCCAGTAGTGATGTATAGAAGTGAGAGCTGGACCAGAAAGAAGGCTGATCGCCAAAGAATTGATGCTTTTGAATTATGGTGCTGGAGGAGACTCTTGAGAGTCCCATGGACTGCAAGAAGATCAAACGTACCCATTCTGAAGGAAATCAGCCCAGAGTGCTCACAGGAAAGACAGATCCTGAAGCTGAGGCTCCGAGACTTTGGCCACCTCATGAGAAGAGAAGACTCCCTGGAAAAGACCCTGATGTTGGGAAAGATGGAGGGCACAAGGAGAAGGGGACGACAGAGGACGAGATGGGTGGACAGTGTTATCGAAGCAACCAGCATGAGTTTGATCAAACTGCTTGAGGCAGTGGAAGATAGGACTGCCTGGCATGCTCTGGTCCATGGGGTCACGAAGAGTCAGACACGACTAAACAACAACAATGCTGGCAAATCTGAGACAGACCTTCCCAGTGTACCTATTTTCCAGGGACAGTCCTGGATTTACAGTAGCTGTCCTGATTTCTGATTTGATCCTGGAATTTCCAGCTTTTCCTTAGGATGTTCCTATTTTCCTTAAAGAAATGTTGGAGGGTATGGAGGTATGAGACCCCTGAACCCAGGAGATTCTATACAACTTTTAGAATTAGTATTCATGTTATGGAATAGGACAGGCATCCCCAAACTCAGCCCTCCAAATGTTTTGGGACTGCAATTCCCATCATCCCTGACCACTGGTCCTGTTAGGTAGGGATGATGGGAGTTGTAGTCCCAAAACATCTGGAGGGCTGAGTTTGGGGATGCCTGGAATAGGACGTCCCTATTTTCATCAGTTCAAATGTATGGATCTGCCACAGGAATAGCCCCTTAAAAATTTCACAGAATTACCACAAGGAATAATAAGTTATAGGAAAATACGTCGCTCAGGTAGAAAATAACTCTTGACATAGAAACTTGGATCTGAATGGGGTTCTCAGTGATAAATATATGGAAAAACAGATAATCTGTCTTTTAACATTAAGCCAAGATACATAATCTTTCTAAGATGTGGAATGTATAGTCCCTTTTGTCACCTCTGTATTACTATTTTTTGGACTTACTGGTTGCCTGTTTATGAAAACTTTAAGCAACAACAAAAGCAACAATGATTTGGTCACCTCTGTGTGAAAGGTCTCTTCAGCACTTTTTTATTTTTGCCAGAGTTCTACAGGGAATAAGTTGTATTTTGCTGAATGCTTATGTTGTTTAGCTCGAGGGTTACTTTTCTCCTCTTTCAGCATTATGGGGTTTTCAGACAGGAGACAGAACTTCCTTAAGCTAAACTACTTGTTACGTATTAAGTGGAATTTAGAATCTCACAAACACACCTTGCCATGAAAGGAAACATGCCTAGGCCACTGTTTTTCTAAGTGACACGACTGTTTTATCTCCTGAAGCACCCAGTTTGTTATCTTCTCTAGTTGAAAACCTGAATATTTTAGGTGCTGCCAAGCAATCCTTTTCACCCATAAACCGCAGCACAGCTTCAAGTTATTGTGTAAAATGAAATACATTACTACAGCAAGTGCATTTAGAAAAAACTACTACTGGAGTGTTCTATATTTTTCCATTTCTGCACTTAAGATATTTTTGTCCTCTCCATCTTCCATACATTTGTAAAGCATTGATACATTATACTTATTCTATGGCAATTTTAAATGTGAATTGGAAGTGTTTGGGTATACACTTTCTAAAATATTCTGCATTTCTTTTTCCCCTCCCTGCCTTTTTAAACAAAGCAATACCATTTCTAAAGACCAAAAGGTTATGAGCTGCTCAGCTAGTGGCGAGAGATATAAAATGATGAAATACAATTTTTTATTGGATCCAGCACAGAATAGGTTCGGGGAAGAAGGTATGCGCCAGCTCTGGGACTTTTCTTCCCATTGTAATGAATTGAGGATGGGAATATGGAAGGGCTTTGGGATTTTCAGCCTGTCTGCTTCTACACCTGCCTTCGCCACCTGGTAGGATTGTATAGTGGATTTTGAAATTCACAAAATTTTGTCTTCCAGTATGTTAGCAACAGCCAAAATCCCCACAGAAACATGGGCATATTCTCATGTTAGTGAATGCACAATGGTTAAAACACATGATACTCATCTACTTAGTCTAAAATATCATGGGACACATGTCTTCTTTACATATTTATATATTGATATTTATATGTTTTTAATATTGTTTTATAGATTCTAAATGCTGCATTGATTTCTTAATCACATGACTTGCCATAATTGTGAGGTATAGCTTATTTTTTGTTGTTGTTTTATTAAGTTCTTTATAGATTGCAACTGTTTTATTGATAATTTGTTAATTATTTTATATTATGTATACTGTATTTGCGATGTGCTATTACGTTTTATTATGTTTTGGTTATTTATTGGTTGTAAGCTACTTTGAGATTCATTTGAATGAAAAGCAGCTTGGAAATACAATCAATCAAATCAATCAATCAATCAATCAATCAAAAAAGTGTGTGTACACACACACACACACACACACACACACAGTGTCAGTCAGTCAGTTTTATTGCACATAGCCAAAGGCTGCCGCAATGTACACAAAATCATTCGACAATTAAAAGAAAATATACTGGATTAATTCAAAAGACTTAAAACATTTATATTATCAAAACATTACGTACTCTAAACAGAGCTATAAAAGTACCCCAATATACTGATCAATGCATTAAACAATAAAATTCATAAGCTAAAATCATCACATGCCCACTAATATTTCAATAAACAATGCCAATTAATACAGTGTGCAATTTATACTCAGAGTTTGGTGAAGAGCATAGCCTGATGTAGATAGATAGGGTCAAATAAATTCATCTCCTTTATGATGGCTACCTTAGCTATATAATTTGCTCTAATTTTCCTAGTAGCAGTTGCAAAGAGTGCTACATGCCAGGTCACATACTTACCTGTGTCTGCGAAGACATATAAAATCATGTCAGAGGGGTTCTGGCCAGGAGACCTTGTCATTATAGGTACTAAAAATCTTTTTCTGGCATCATTATATAGGGGACAGTGAATATATATACAGTGGTTCCTTGGTTCTCAAACACCTTGGTATTCAAACAACTTGGAACCCCAACACTGCAAACCCAGAAGTGTTCCAGTTTGCGAACTTTTTTTGGAAGTCAAACGTGCTCTGTTTTGAGTGCCACACTTCCGTTTTGAGTGTTACACTGAGGTCTGTCTGTTTTTGCTATTTATTTTGCATTTTTGTTTTTGCACCTTTATTGTTTTGTTTTTGTGACTGTCTGGAACCCACTTCAGCTACTGACTGATTGATTGATTCTGTGACTGCAGTACATCATTTACTGATTTCATTTTATGTATCAGTGGTCTCATTAGATAGTAAAATTCATGTTAAATTGCTGTTTTAGGGATTGTTTTTAAAAATCTGGAATGGATTAAACCATTTTGCATTACTTTCTATGGGAAAGTGCACCTTGGTTTTGAAACGCTTTGGTTTTGGAACGGACTTCCGGAACGGATTAAGTTTGAGAACCAAGGTACCACTGTATATAAGAACTCAGGTCTCTCACCAACTACAAGGGCACCACATCCTTTATCAGATATAAAAATGTCGCAATGCTTTCTCAGTGCTCAAGTATGAACACCAGGAATAAAGATTCTCTCATTCATTCAGTGGAGATGGCTAAACCCCAGTGGATCTTCATTATGAGAGACAGCATGACAGTGATATTTTTCATTTCAGAGAGAGAGAGAGAGAGAGAGAGAGAGAGAGAGAGACTTAGGAGCCCAACTTTGTGGCTACTTCACCCTCAAGCATTCCATGGCTATTATCCAAGCACTGTAAAAACAGTACTCTTTTTTTTATCATCCACTGACCCAATTGCCCCCGCCTTTCTTCTACGACAGGTCCTGGACTTTACATCGAGTAAATTATGCAAAATGATTTCTTGAGTGGCAATAAAAACAAAATTGCCTGCTTGCGATAAACAGAGACAAAAGGAATCAACAAAAGGGAATTTAGTCCCGCCGTTCTTTTTCGTTGGTATTTATCCCATTTCCATGGGGAAATTGCAATAATTAAATCAACTCCCACACACATGCAGCCGAGTTCGTCTATGAACAGCGGCAATAGATGCAATTCTCATTACTACTTCTTTTTTTGCCAGTAAGTGGGTCAAGTGGCTATTCACAGTCAACATGGGAATACTTTTGTCTTGATAGGTATGTGTTCTTTTAAAATATTCATGTCACACAATGTTGCCTTGACAAGATGTTATTCAACATCAGTGTCTGTTAAACAATCCCTGCAGCGCCAGAGGAAGAAAAAACTGCAAGAGATTTGCCCTTTTTTATGAGTACTCCATCACCTTGCCTTTGACGTGCAACTTTCTGTTCAGCAAATTCTACAGGCATGTTTTTAAATATTGCACCTGTTTGTGATGTATGATTCCATATTAAATATGCACCAAATTTATTAAATCCCAACTGCCAGGCAACTCAGTAGGCACATTTCAAGGTACCTGTGTTCCATATCCATAGAAAATCCAGAGTTTCAAATAGCTCTCAACTCTGCAGGCAAATTGATTTGGTAAAACAAGGAGATCCAGTTAATTAAAGATTTGTTTTGTGGATGGCAGAACCACTTCTTCAAGTGCCCTTTTTATTAAGTTTTTAGTTGTCATGAATGTTATGAATTTTGTAGAACTCCTTTCCAGTTGAGGTCAGGCAGGCCCGTCTCTACTGACTTTCTGGCACCAAACTGAAGTATTATTTTTTTATTCCAGCAAACATTTTAAATGAAGTTTGATTTTATAGTTTTAACTGGTTGTGGGTTTTTTGTACTGTGTCTTTGCAAACCACCCAGAGATTGTCATAGTTAAGTGGTATATAAGTTGCTTGAATAAATCCATAAAATTAAGTTAGAAACCTGTTCCATAACTGAAAAAGGGAGAGCTGCTTATGGGTTACATCCATCTTTTTCTTCTAGAGAAATCAGAGATTCAGGCAAGAAAGATCATTTCACAGGTGCAAATGCACTGAAAGGGAAAGAGGTTCAGAGCACAGGGTCACAGTGTTGTTATTTTGCTTTGGCATTTCATACTGGCAACTTTGTACAGTTATGCAGGTCCCAGGGAGAATGGCCTACATGCAACAGAGCCATGCGAAAGATTTTTTGGGGGATGGCAGTGAACACAACCTCCAACATTTCTCTGATGAAAATAGGGACATCCTAGTCAATATTAGGGACACGGGTGGTGCTGTGAGTTAAACCACAGAGCCTAGGGCTTGCCGATCAGAAGGTCGGCGGTTCGAATCCCAGTGACGGGGTGAGCTCCTGTTGCTCGGTCCCTGCTCCTGCCAACCTAGCAGTTCAAAAGCACATCAAAGTGCAAGTAGATAAATAGGTACCGCTCCAGGAGGAAGGTAAACGACGTTTCCGTGCGCTGCTCTGGTTCGCCAGAAGCGGCTTAGTCATGCTGACCACATGACGTGGAAGTTGTACGCCGGCTCCCTCGGCCAGTAAAGCGAGATGAGCGCCGCAACCCCAGAGTCATCCACGACTGGACCTAATGGTGAGGGGTCCCTTTACCTTTAGTCAATATGTTGTGCTGTTGCTGTTGTTTTATTTATACCCCTCACATTTGACTGGGTTTCCACAGCCACTGGGCAGCTTTCAACATATATACAAACAATAAAACATTAAACTTTTTTAAAAAACAAAACAAAAAGAACTTCCCTATACAGAGCTGCCTTCAGATGCCTTCTGAAGATTGTATAGTTACTTATCTCCTTAGCTTAATGAAAATATGGACTACGAGAAAGACAACCGTGACTTCAAGAAAGAATGGGAACTTTTTACAAACTATTGAAAAAGACAACAAAAGGATTTGGATTCCTTGGCAGGTTTTGAATAATTTTATTAGTAGAACATAGGATAGATAAGTTAATGATATGTATAACTTTTTAACCTGCAGAGAATAATATGTGCGAACAAATAAGAGAGGGGAGCTGAGGGAAGTCTCTGGAGGGTGGGAGAAGGAGGGATGGGAGAGAATCAAAAGGGGGGAAATGTCATTGGTTATATTGATGGATAATCTGTTTGTTAAAATTGTTCAATCAAAATATATTTTAAAAAATAAATAAATATAGACATCCTACCATACCATCCAACATTTCTCCAATGAAAATAGGGACGCCCAAAGTGGCTTAGTCATGCTGGCCACATGACCCGGAAGCTGTACACCTGCCTCCTCGGCCTATAGAGCGAGATGAGCGCCGCAACCCCAGAGTCGTCCGCGACTGGACCTAACGGTCAGGGGTACCTTTACCTTTTTAAGGAAAGGCATCAGAAACGGCTTCTGTAAATCTGGAACCGTCCCTGGAAAATAGCGACACTTGGAGGGTCTGAGAGAAGTGAAGAGAAAGGGAAAAGTCAATGAGGGCAACCAATATGAGTAGCCCTCTTGCTACAATGCAGAGGGAAATAGGTAACTGGGTAGCTTTTCTCTAATACAGTAAAGATTAATAGTTATACAGAATCCTGTAAGGTTGTCGTCCCCCCGTCCCCCCCCGGCTCTCTTTTCTTTCTCAGCCTAGGCTTTCTTTACAGCCTGCTCAGAGCCTACTTCTCTATGGCCATGAATGCTCTTTGAAAGCACAAATACAAGTCCTGGCTGCTTTTGTGATTCAAGGGTGAGCAGCACATGCTGTCAAATTGTATTTATAATTTGAGAGCTTGTACTGCTCACCCTTGTATCACAAAAGCAGGCAGGTATAAAGGGTTTGTTATATGAGTGGCAAAGGCTAATCTCATATAACAAACCTTGCAGTAAAAGAAGAGGCATATGATTTCACCCTGTGAAGTATATTTCTTCTTTAAGTGGGTTAAAGGCTTTGGACTTAACCCTTTGGTCAGTAGCACAGTGTTCGTTGTGTGCAGGGCTGGGGAAGCTCAGGCCTGGGGGTCAAATGAAGTCCTCCAAGCATCTTGACCTGAGCCTCAAAACTCTTCCTTGGCCACTACACCTTTCCAGTCTCACCATCTTTGGTTCAGCTTCGCACCATCTTTGATCGATCGATCGATTGATTGATTCTATTTCTATGCAAATTTTTATTCAAAGTGGCTTACAAACAAAAGATAGAAATAGCATAATGGAACATAACAAATACAGCATAAATCGTATAGAATACTTAATAAATCATCAGTAAAACAATCACAAATCATAAATCAAACAATTACCATCTATGTAACACTCTTAACAAAAGAACTAAAAAATAAGCTAAACATCACAAGTACACCAAAGATCATATTATAGGATTCACAAAGGATGACAGCATTCGTATCTATAAAACAATATTAGCAACATTAACAAAATAGCAACAAAACAAACAAACAAAGCCTTGTTGAATTTGTACAGCTGTTTTCTCCACTGCCATGACTCATAAACTTTCATTCCATTCAATGTATCAAAATACACCTGCACATAATGTTCCTGGCAGCAACTCCCTTCTGAAGGATCCTTGCAATGGAAGTGGTCAGCATCTTTGAGTGCCTTTGCCTAGCTGGAATGTGTCCTGGAACTCTGATAATGCCTCTCGCTTGCCTGGATGGATGATTGCATGGAGTTGTGTGAATGTGCACAGAAACTAGCCTACTGAGCAATAGCTCAGTAAAGTGTGAGAGTCTTATGTTGAATGGTTTCTTTAAATGTAAAGGTTCATCATTGTTCCACCTAATGTGTATGTCTTTAAGGGGCCAGAGCAAGGGCCAGAGCAAGATAACGAGACCCAGCTTTACAGCTGTGAAACATAGCAGGTGCTGCTGAGTTGCGTTGATTAAGGTGTGTCAGCATTTGCATGTAGTATATAAGGAGCAGCACCTAGCTCTCCCATTACCCTGGGGGTTGGGTTGGTGGTTGGGTCTGGTTTGTTGTTAATGTATTTAGTGTATAAGGAGTTTTTGTTTTTTGTAATTAAAACGTTAAGTTATTTTTGAGTCCCTTTCTTTTTAATGCATGATCTCCCCAGCAAGCTCTCTGCAGCGCTACCATACTGCAAATAGCCAACATCTTAATCTCAGAGTTGTGGGTTTGAGCCCCACATTGGGCAAAATATCCCTTCACAGCAGGGAGTTAGACTAGATGATCCTTGTGGTCCCTTTCAACTCTAAAATTCTATTATTCCCATTTTATTTTATTTTATTTTATTTTATTTTATTTTTTATTTTTTATTTTTTATTTTTTATTTTTTATTTTTATTTTTATTTTTATTTTTATTTTTATTTTTATTTTTATTTTTATTTTTATTTTTATTTTTATTTTTATTTTTATTTTATTCCGCCCTGTATCCAGGGGTCTCAGAGCGGTTCACAGAATAAAATCAAGATATAAAACTACAAAATACAATGCCTGCTCCCCACATCAAATGGGAGGTGCCTTTTGCACAGTCGCGCGCAGCCCTCCCCCGATCCCATGTGGCTCCCAGCAGTACAGCCTGGATTGCGCCCCCCCCCCGGCTGGACACCTGGAGGTAGCCGCCTACCTCTGCCAGTTACCGAATCCTAGCTGGGGAGACGTTGCCAGGAGAGAGTTGGCCAGATAGCCCCCACAAAAAAACCCACATTGCTTGGGGGGCGCATAACTAGACAGCATGCCAGAGTCTCGCTTGTTATCGGAATTAGCCAGACAAATCACTCCACCAATTAAGAACAGCCATGCACCACCATCCACAGAATCAAGAAAGAGCTGTCAATCTCTCAATCCTTTCCATGTCTGGGCCGGGTGAGCTTTCCTGTGTTCAGAGGTAACATTTGGATCCAGTGCTCCACCCATTTTGTCTCCAGCCCTGCCCGCCCCTTGCCCCTGTCCCCCAGAAGGGAATGTCATCAACAAGCAGATAAAGGGTTCATCACTCCAGATTAGTGTCTTCTTCCAAACTTCTGCTGGGTTAATGTCCATTCTGTGAGGCTACATTATCTGATACCGTCATTTACAAAATGTTAGGAGAGAGCACTGATCAAACTGGAGCAGTAGTAACAAAATAAAAAAAAATCCTTCCAGTAGCACCTTAGAGACAAACTAAGTTTGTTATTGGTATGACACACTTCTAGTAATAATAAGTAAAGGTAAAGGACCCCTTACAGTTAAGTCCAGTCGCAAACGACTCTGGGGTTGTGGCACTCATCTCGCCTTACAGCCTGAGGGAGCCAACGTTTGTCCGCAGACAGTTTTTCTGGGTCATGTGGCCAGCATGGCTAAGCCACTTCTGGCGAAACCAGAGCAGTGCATGGAAACGCTGTTTACCTTCCCGCTGGAGCGGTACCTATTTATCTACTTGCACTTTGACGTGCTTTCGAACTGCTAGGTTGGCAGGACCAGGGACCGAGCAACGGAAGCTCACCCCATTGTGGGGATTCGAACCGCTGACCTTCCAATCGGCAAGCCCAAGGCTCAGTGGTTTAGACCACAGCACCACCCGTTCCTAATAATAATAATAATAGGCATGGACATTGAGGTTGGTATTAAATTCATCTGCATTTGATGATTTTCTAACATTTCAAAATCTGATGAATGAAAACCAGAATTTCCAAGTATGGGAAATGTTGTCGAAATCCTCCCTCCTCCCCCACTCTAGTGGCAGAATTGCCATTTGGGTGATCTAGTGGTCAAGCAGATCTTGGTTAAAGTCTGCATTTTGCTCTGTGCCACGCCAATTGGCATTTATGATAGGAATTTTTTTGTGCTTATATTGCAATCTTGTTTCCCATTATGTTTCTCCCAACCTACTATTTAGCAGGAAGAAACTCTAATGAAAATCCTCATTATTACATATTTTACATGGCTGTTTATCTGTATATATTTTAAAATTTTATATATGGGTGTTTTATGATGACCTATATTTGTAATGCCTAATAAAGGTTTGGTGAAGCGAAGTAAGTATATTTGTCCCAGAGCTTTATTTCAAGGGGACAAGAGAATACTGCCCACCTGGAAGGTTTCAAAGAGAGTGAACATGAACTCCTGGTTGTTGTTTTTTTTGGGGGGGGGGGGTAATAACAGTTATAAATGTTTTATTCCTCAGGAGTAGATCCAAATGCTATCTTTCCCCCCCTAGTATTATTATAATTATGTGTTTGGCAATAAGCCATAACAGTTATTAATATACTGCTTTATCAATGCAGAATAAAATCCCATTTCATTGTTACGTCATATATAGATTATTCAATTATGCAGGTAAAAATAAATGACATGAGGAACCGAATGTGTTTGACGTTGCTCTGCTGGAGCCATAATGAAAACATGCACAGCTTGTATCATGTCCGTATCATCAACAGAAAATCAATTTATTTATTGTTCAGATTGTTCCTGATTCTTAAATAAAAATTGATATTTGTTTTCCTTTGTGTCTTTCAGTAATATGACAACAGTAAATAATAACAAGGTTTCCATATTACTTCCACCAAGGAATTCAGGAGGTTGTAGTCACCATAATAAAATGCCTGCTTTCTTCTTTAAAATCAAATCAAATCATCCAGATATTTCACACAGGAATATTGATGACGGATCACTGACTGCTTAGGTGATATATGCACAAAATATATTTAACAAGTTTATATGTTAGAGATCAAATTAGGAAGTGTCTTGTTTTGAGACACCATCAAAACTTGTATTCTGATGCAGCTGGAAATCTTTTTGTGTTGAATCTTTTTTCCCCTTCCTTTTTTTTTTTTTTTTTTTTTTTTGCATTGCAGGCTGTATATGGTGAATCTTCTAACCTACTGCCATTTTAATTCCTTGTAAATAAACTGCAGGCTTGAGTGCCGAAATGGTTTCCTTTCATATCACCAATTTTCCCCTTCATGGTTAGCCAGTATAATACCCCTTCTGAAGGAAATCCGAATATGTTACAGGTTCTGCCCCAATAACCCCTCTTTTCCCATGCCAATAAATATGTTTAGTGCAGTGATATATGGTATCTAAAATATGCCTTGTCTGTTGCTGGTTTTGTTAGTCCTCTAATGCATACGGATTATTTACTTTCATCCAGGTATGGTTTATGATCCAGAATCTATGATGATTGCGCCTGACCTTGGGGGAGCAAGAACCTGAGATTACAGCTACATAAAAACCTACTATAGAAGTAAACACTAAGTGCCGTCGCTTTTCTCAATCTGCTCGGGAAAGCTTTTAAGCAGGGAGGAAATGTGGCTTAGAGCTTGTCAAGCCACAGAAAAGAAGGGAGAGAGAGAGAAAGAAGAGGGTGGGGGCAGAGAGATGGGTGAGCAGAAAAAGGAGATGAGATCAGCAAGTTACGTTTAAGGTTTTCTTCCTTCTCGCTCTCTCCAATGTCCTTTGGACAGGAAGCCAAACATAGGGCTCCATAAAGAGGTGGAGCTGCTACAATGATTCAACTTCAGTCCAGCACTAACACCCTGCAGACAGATGCTGCAGTGTTATTCTGACTCACCCTGACAAATTGATGAATGTTGTCTGGTTTGCTGTAACAAAGAAATGTTCTAAGTGTGCAAATGGCTTGCAACAAGCAGCTTGTTTAAGAGGTTGCTGAGAAAAAAGGGTTTAAGTTTTAAACGGTGAAGGAAGGGGAGCATGATTTAACAGCACAATCCAATTCCGAGACCAACCAGGATGAGAGAACTTTGATCTGGTGGATCTTGGGCTGAGCTGGAGATTATTCCTGCATAAGTTTTGGTTGCAGCCCAGCTGGAAGAACTTCAGCTGACATAAATTCCAAAATGACATTGTGGATGTAGGGCAAAACAAGGAGAAACTTGTTGTTGTTGTTTAGTCGTTTAGTCGTGTCCGACTCTTCGTGACCCCATGGACCAGAGCACGTCAGGCACTTCTGTCTTCCACTGCCTCCCGCAGTTTGGTCAGACTTATGTTTGTGGCTTCGAGGAGAAACTTACACCTACTGTATTCCAAACCCCTTTCGGCTCAGACACATGATCTAGCAGGACTTAGCCAGCAAAAAGGGTGTTGTTGTAAGTCAAATTCCTCCTGGAATAGAGGAAACTATAGTTTGGATGGCTCTGTGTGTAATTTTCATTCAAAATGTTAATGATGCCATACATCAGATCAGTATCAGAAAAGAAATCCAGTAACGATCGTTCAAAATGTTAATGTTGCCGTAAATTGATCAAAGATGCCACAGCAGAGCATCCCTTTCATAGTATTGTAGAATTTTATGGTTGGAAGGGACCGCAAGGGTCATCTAGCCTAACTCCCTACAATTCAGGAATTTCAGCTAAAGCAGCCATGACAGATGGCCATCCAATCTCTGTATAAAAATATCCAAGGAAGGACAGTACACCACCTTCCAAGGGAGTCTGTTCCATTGTCAAACAGCTCTTCCTGATGATTTTCTTGAAACTTGAAGCCATTGGTTCATTTCCTACCCTCCAGAACAGGAGAAAACAAGCTTGCTCAGTCCTCCATGTGACAGCCCTTTTGATATCTGAAGATGGCTTTCATATCTCCTCTCATTCTCCTCTTTTCCAGGCCAAACATACCCAACTCCTTCAACCGTTCCTCATAAGGCTTGCTTTCCAGACCCTTTATCATCTCGGGTGCCCTCTTCTGTACATGTTTCAGCTTGTCAACATTGTTCTTAAATTGTGGTGCTTAGAATTTTGCACAGTATTCCAGGAGTGGTCTGACCGAGGAAGAATAGAGTGGTACTGTTACCTTCTTTGATCTGGACACTATACTTCTGTTGATGCAGACGAGAATAGCATTAGCCTCCCGCCCCTTTTCTTTCATTTCTCATAATGCCCTTCTTAAAAATCAGCTCCTTTTGCAACAACACCTGTTTCTTTACATTCATCTCGCTTTTCTTTCTTGTTGGAATTGTCTGCAATTGTGTCTTCAATATTTCACCTTTAAGAAACTCCCATCCACCTTGGACTCTCTTCTCTTTGAGTATTTCTGACTACAGGATCTTCACTCAGTAGTTCCTTAAGCTTTTTGAAATCAGCCTTCTTAAAGTCCACAATGTATGTCTGATTACACTCAGCTTTCCATTGCCTCTGTATCGTAAAACCAAAGAGGACCATCATTTCTCCCAAGATTCCCATTACCTCCACTTCATTGACCAGTTCCTCCTTGTTGCTGGGGACCAAGTCCATTCCTTGCAGTGGTATTCAGAGGCTCCTCAAGTTTGGTTTTCCAGCAACAAATGCATTCCAGGCCACTTTATTTGAAATCAGTGTGTCTTCTCAAAACTTAATGGACTCTCATTTGCCGATAAATGCATATATCTATATATGTTCGCTTCTCTAATATGTTCCGATCACCATCTCATGAGAGCAGATGGGATTTTTAAGACACTGTGATAGCAGTCAGCTGTGAAGCAACTAATGCAAATTGTCAAAAGGGGCAAATAATGAAGCTGCATGCATAGAACCATGTCTTGAGAAGATTTACATGATTATATTTTTCACATAGTGCTTGTAATGATCCGGGTGTTTGAAGATTCTATTACATGGCGCCTCCGTGATTGCTCTTTCAAGAGCATCAGTGGGGAAGAAATCTGCAACACAACAGGTGTAATGATATGAATGAATAATCAATCATATACAAAGAATTGTATTTAAACTGGTTTTTTTATTATGATTTTAAAAATCCATCACAACCAATCTGTTTCTGTTGACATATTGCATTTTGTGATAAAATTAGAGATTGCTTCACCATATTGCGTTCTCTTTCCTCATCCGGTAATATTTAAGAACAATCACCATTCTGTGACATCATCTTTTGTTTGCATTTTCTCTGCCCTTCTCCACAGAGAAACATACCACATTAGGATGTGATGGTTGGGAATGGGGAACAAAAAGCTCAGATGCAGCTGTTTTCATCCCTAGCCCTATATATAATACCTAATTTCAACCTCAATATTCAACTGCTCTGGTCCCAGTTAGTGGAGGATTGGACAGAGTGGAGCCCTCTGTTCAACTATCATTTCTGCCCCACATTTATTGTGGTACCTTGGGAAAGTCACTATTCTTCCGCCTCTCTTACCTGTTTGTAAAATTGAATCAGTGGTGGCCTACCTTGTGGTTTGGTTTGGAAGTGAACACAATAGACACTGCAAATTATCTGTTGAAATCCACCCAGAGTGGCTGGGGCAACTCAGTCAGATGGGTGGGATAGAATTATTATTTTTCTTATTATTGTTTATTAATATTGATTTTATTTAGGAAATTCATAAACTTCATGATCCATCAAGATATATAATTGACTCCAAGTGGCATACAAATTAAAAGTGATGTGTGTGCAATCATATATATATATATGATTGCACACACATCACTTTTACATAATTTAAGTTGCTTAAAATTAAAAGTGATGTGTGTATATATATATGATTGCACCTTATATATGATTGCACCTAAATCACCTTAGCACACTGAGTGGACATTGAAATAAATATGTCTCCCCTGACCTATCTAGCCCCCATTTCTTGACTCAAGCAGATATCCTCCTATTCCAAACTGCACTCATCCGGCAGATCATGGGCTTCAATTTCTCCTTGAGTGAGCCTGTACTTTTGTCACACCTCATCAGATCTGACAGAACTTTATTTAAAACTACTGTGCCCTATTAGTGAGCTAAAATATACTTTAAGTAAGGAAAGGATATTATCAATCTGTTTACCAAACATTCCACAAAATTGGTTTTGCCCTTGTCTATTTCATGGCTTGGCATCTGTTTCACATAGAGGTAAAATATATATTTTCTATTTTGACTCTGAAAGAGACAAGAAGTAGATGCAGGGACAAATAGGTGTAACTTTTCATTACTTTCTGGGTCATATATTACATGTGGCACTTTCAGCTAGATCAAGCTCAATGGACTCCCTTAGAATATATTAACTTTTTCTCCTGCCAACCTAGCAGTTTGAAAGCACACCAGTGTAAATAGATAAATAGGTACCGCTGCAGCAGGAAGGTAAACAGCATTTCTGTGCACTCTGGTTTCCATAATGGTGTCCCGTTACGCCAGAAGCGGTTTACTCATGCTGGCCACATGACCCGGAAAACTGTCTGTGGACAAACACCAGCTCCCTCGGCCTAAAAGCAGATGAGCGCCACAACCCCATAGTTGCCTTTGAGTGGACTTAACCATCCAGGGGTCCTTTACCTTTATATTAACATAGATAGATAGATAGATAGATAGATAGATAGATAGATAGATAGATAGAGATAGATGATAGATAGATAGATGATAGATAGATAGATAGATAGATAGATAGATGATAGATAGATAGATAGATAGATGATAGATAGATAGATAGATAGATAGATAGATGATAGATAGATAGATAGATGATAGATAGATAGATTAGATAGATAGATAGATAGATAGATAGATATAGATAGATGATAGATAGATAGATAGATAGATAGATAGATGATAGATAGATAGATAGATGATAGATAGATAGATAGATAGATAGATAGATGATAGATAGATAGATAGATAGATAGATAGATAGATAGATAGATAGATAGATAGAGATAGATGATAGATAGATAGATAGATAGATGATAGATAGATGATAGATAGATAGATAGATAGATAGATAGATAGATAGATACATGATAGATAGATACATGATAGATAGATAGATGATAGATAGTTCTAGCCAAAGGCCGTGACAAACCTGCATCAACAATGCCAATAAAACAATACAGATCGTACATCGATAATATGAGCTAACATCCATGATGTAAGATAGACGTTAACAGACACCAACGCTTGTTGAAGGAGTAGGGAAGCTGTGGCCCTCCTAATACTGGGCTCTAACTCTCATCGACCAGCATGATCAATGGGAAGTGTCAGTGGTCAAGATCTGGAGGGCCACACTTGTCCTTTATCAGATCTGGAGGGCTTTCCCACTTGTCCTTTATCAGATAGCAAACTGAAGCAGCGTCATTTTAGTACTTATCCATATCTGCTTTCTTTCCAAATTTCACTCAACTATCCCCAACTCTCTCCCCTCCCCTCCCCAGAAAAATGCACTGCTTTCTCTCAGGCTTTATAAAGAGCAGGTGCAGCATACAGAACTAGCAGATTTCATAAAGCCGGTTTACCAATTTCCACGACTGACTGCAACATGGTAGTGTCATTCTAGTGCATGCCCAATTTTGCATTAACTCAATAAAAGGTTTTGGGACGCACACTTTGCGAAAAGGTTGTAGTCAATCTCTTATTCCTGACCCTGTGAAAATGAGTGCAGAGATGGAAACAGCCACCTTAGTACATTCCATCTAAGTGCATCAGTACTGAAATGCTTCAAATGGAAATGATGGGAGGAGAATTATCCACTTATCACATTATGTGATATCCACTCCAGTTTGTACCACTACCATTCCAAGGAAGTTGGCACAAACCTGGTGGTTGCAGCTAAACGTAAGGGCAAAAATGGTTTATGCACAGTGGCAGAACAGCACTGGATCATTACCTCCTACCTGCCAGGAATAGGATGGAATGGAACATGCTACTGTAGATTTTTGGGGTGAAACAGCTTTGCAGGATAAGGTCTTTGGTCTTCAGCTATTACTGTTGCCATTAGAAAATATAGCATCTTATGGCCACAGCAAAAATGGTGGTCAGGAGGTCTTCCACTTTTCTGGAAGCTGAAAGAAGAGGCAATAGGCAGTGATAAATGGATACACTTCATGCTGGGAAAGAAAGACAAGGAAGTGAGCAGTTTCTGAGCAGGAACATGGTACAGTATTAAGAATGGGAAAATAATACAATTCCTCACTAGATCAAGATAGAAAAAGTGGTGAAGAAAATGTCATACCTGAACATAATGCAAATAGGACACAGGAGAAAACCTGTATAAAATGTCACATATTTAAACCAATAAAAAAATAATAATCTGTACACCTATTATTTAGCATGGAGTGCGAGAGGCAGAAGGTCACGGAATTTTGGGGTCACACAGGGTGCCAGTGAAATTTTAGACCCCAAGGTCCACCACTGTGGGTAGTGGTAGCATCCTCACCGCATTTCATCCTGATTTACCGTTCGATCTACAGTGCTGAAGAACAATCAGCAGTAGCTAATTTGGACAGCTCATTAGCTGGAGTCTCAAGGGTCCTCCTTCATCTCTGTACCCAGGACAGAGATTCACAAAGGGTTACAAATACATTGAAAGTATAGCGATGCTTCTGGTTCCTAGAAGAATGTAGCCTTGAAACAGTATCGTGTTGGCCCGAATATAAGCTGCACTTTTTTTTCCAAATTCTGATTGTGAAAAGTTAAAGTGTGGCTTATATTCATGACCTTACACAGCTCGGGAACACAGGGCAATGGCACCCATCTGGCTGCGGCTCCCAAGCCTCCCCCAAGCTGCCAAATTTTAAAGGTGTGGCTTATTTGCGGGTGCGGCTTATATTCGGGCCAATACAGTATTAGGAATCGAACAGCACTGTCTATGGCCGTATCCAATTGGGACTCCTCAGCTCAGAGATGGGGAATCTGTGGTCCTCTTGATGCTGTTGGGCCGCAACTCCTATAATCCCTGAGGGTTGACCAAGCTGGATGATGATGATGATGATGATGATTTATTTGTACCCTGCCCATCTGACTGGGTTGATGGGAGTTGGAGTCTAACAGCAGGCTTCTTATCCCTTCTGCAACCAAGCAGCTAATTGATTTGCTGATGGTATGTTTGTCTGCTATGTCAATTGCAAACCCGAGTTGCTGAATTCACATAGATTGAAGGGATGGAGAACCTACTGCAACTTTAAAAAACATTTCATCAGTTTTTGCCATCAGAAGAACAATGCAAATTGTCAGCACGCTCCAAGATGGTAGAGGAATTCCACTGCTGTTTTGGGCAGAGATGGGCTGCTTAGCATGAAGTAGGAGCAGATCAATATGGTGGGGAAAGACGGCTTTATGCCACTTTGTGTGCGAGTCATCAAGTTTAATTTGACATATTTTAGAAAAAGTTATTGGGGAGGAAACTGGGTTTTATCTAAATCTGATGAAGCTGATTAAAGTTTAAAACTAGGGGATAACATGGAGTCATTATAGGAAGAGCTTGAAAGACAGAATCCATTTTGAACTTGGTGTGTTCTCAGTTTTCATTGCCAGCAGTCACTGCTAACAAGAATAACCTTGCACAGTATAGCCTGAAGAAAGGACATACTATCCCTGAGGTATCATTAATAGTATGATTGGGACTCAAATGAACTTTTAAGAGACTCTGTATCCTCTCAATCAAGACACGCAGAGAAAAAGAAAGACAGCTCTCTGAAGAAAGGGAAATAACAGTCTAAGAAGAACACAACATGGCAGTGAACACTAATTATAAAGAAATGACGGTACGTGTTCTGTAACTCTTTCTGAAGCAGAACCTCAGCGGACAGAGCTCTCTCAAATTAACACTGCCTCAAAGTTAAAGCTCTGAAGCTTAAGACTGGACTTTGATTGCTGAACTTGAAATAGCACTTGAAAATAGCAGTGTCAAAGTAAGTGTGTTCAATTTTGTTCTCCCTCCATTGCCTGGATTTTGTTCAACAATATATATTTGCTGTTATTAAAGGACCACACACAAACACATTTATAGCACAATTGTCTCGTAAACAAGACCTACAAATGCCTTTTGTCCTGTATTAAAAGGAACTCATGGGCTTTTTAAAATGATTTTGATTTTTGATTTTGCCCTAAATAAGCAAATTGCACAGTCACCTCTATGTAGTTTTTAATCTGCCAATGCAATCATATGCATGAATACTCAGAGGTCCACTGCCTTCAATGTGTCTTACTTTTAGGTAAGGAAACAGAGGATAACAGCCAAAGTTATATTTTAAGCCTTTATATGTCTTATTTCCTTTAACTTTATCTCATCTGCCTTCTTACTTTTTTTAAAAAATAAAGCAGCTAACACAATATTTTAATAGCATAACAGGAAGGGAGAATGGAAATAGCACCCCACCCCCATTTTTTTATCACCACTGGTGAGCCTTTAGCTACAGTTCTTTTTTCCGGGGGGTGGGGAAGCACTGGAATGCATAGACTTCTACTACCATTGGTTGCATTGATCATTGCATTGATCACAGGTGGAGCTGTGGTCTAAACCACTGGGCCTCTTGGGCTTGCCAATCAGAAGGTTGGCGGTTCGAATCCCCATGATGGGGTGAGCTTCCATTGCTCTGTCCCAGCTCCTGCCAACCTAGCAGTTTGAAAGCACACCAGTGCAAGTAGATAAATAGGTACCACTGCAGCAGGAAGGTAAACAGTGTTTCTGTGCACTCTGGTTTCCGTCATGGTGTGTCGTTGAGCCAGAAGCGACTTAGTCATGTTGGCCTCATGACCCGGAAAGCTGTCTGTGGACAAATGCCGGCTCCCTCGGCCAAAAAGCGAGATGAGCGCCACAGCACCATAGTCACTTTTGACTAGACTTAACCATACAGGGGTCCTTTACCTTTTACCTTTTTTACTCCAATGACATCAGGAGGGCACCACATAAGTAACTCCTGGATTATTGTATCTCCTGAAACTGAAGTAATGTTGATGTGGGGCTTAGCTGACTGGAATAGTTATATTGCTGATCAAAATAAAGCACACAGCTGTACAGGGGGCATGGCACTACTTATATTGGTCATATACCAATAACCAGAACAATGCTACAAATGCTTAGTTAGAAGTAGGCCTTACTGTCTTCAATGGTGCTTCCTCCCCTTGTAAACGCATTTTGGATTGAGTTCTAATTGTATTGTATTGGTATTTCTTTTGACTGCTGCACCATTTATGTCATTATGGTGCTGATGGTGAGACTGTTTTGTAAAATAATTCTGGATATTGTATATTGGTGAGGCTTCTTATTAAAAGGCATCACTAAACTCTCTCATAAAATGAGGGTTTTCAGAGCCCAGGAATATCTTTGAAGCATCCATTTGGTAGAATATACTTTACAAACCTTAGGGAAGAAATACTGCATTATGTGACATAAAGTCATTTTTCAGTCTTTTTTTTTTTCCATACACCTAATATTCTTCCATGACATTGCAAAGCACCATAACATCCAATAAATGTAAATCTAATAAGAATGTGCTGTAGTCCTTTTTGTTTTAGTTTACTGTTGACTAGCTGGATGAAGTAAGAGTTGGTTTTTTTTAAAAAAAGAATGATAGGAGGAAGCAGATAATGTTAATAAACGTATCTCAAGTGGCTGGGAGTGGATAAGTGTTCAGACCCCTGGGCTCTCACTTGTGGGGTGCCTCAGGGTTCTGTCCTCTCCCCCATGCTTTCTAACATCTACATGAAGCTGCTGGGAGAGATCATAAGGGGGTTTGGGCTGGGTGTCCATCAATATGCGGATGATACCCAGCTCTACCTCTGCTTTAAATCAGAACCAGTGAGGGCAGTGAAGGTCCTGTGTGAGTGTCTGGAGGCGGTTGGAGGATGGATGGTGGCTAACAGCTTGAGGTTGAATCCTGACAAGACAGAAGTACAGTGGTGCCTCGCAAGACGAAATTAATTCGTTCCGCAAGTTTTTTCTTCTTGCGAGTTTTTTGTCTTGCGAAGCACGGTTTCCCATAGGAATACATTGAAAATCAATCAATGCGTTCCTATGGAGACCGTCCGGGGACAGAGGGGAAGCGCCGCGCGCCTTCCCCTCTGTCCCCGGACCTGTTTAAAGCAAGGGGCGGCGGGGAGAAGATTGCTTCTCCCCGTTGCCTGCCCCGCAATCTCCGGGGACAGAGGGGAAGGCGCGTGGCGGACCTGTCCCCGGACCTGTTTTAAAGCAAGGGAAGGGGCAGCGGGGAGAATCACTTCTCCCCGTTGCCGCCCCTTGGTTCAAAAGGGGTCCGGGGAGAGAGGGGAAGGCGCGCGCGCCTTCCCCTCTGTCCCCGGAGATTGCGGGGCTGGCAATGGGGAGAAGCAATCTTCTCTCCGTTGCCGCCCCTTGCTTCAAAAGAGGTCTGGGGACAGCGGGGAAGATGCGCTGCGCTTCCCCGCTATCCCTGGAGCTTGCGGGGCAAGCTTCATTTTGCGAAGCAAGCCCATAGGGAGATGCGTCTTGCGAAGCGGATAAGAAAACGAAAAGCTCCTTCGTCTAGCGAGTTTTTCGTCTTCCGAGGTGTTTGTCTTGCGGGGCACCACTGTACTGTTTTTGGGGGGACAGGGGGCAGGTGGGTGTGCAGGACTCACTGGTCCTGAATGGGGTAACTGTGCCCCTGAAGGACCAGGTGTGAATCCTGGGAGTCATTTTGGACTCACAGCTGTTCATGGAGTTGCAAGTCAATTCTGTGCCCAGGGCAGCTGTCTACCAGCTCCATCTGGTATGAAGGCTGAGACCCTACCTGCCTGTGGACTGTCTCACCAGAGTGGTGCATGCTCTGGTTATCTCCCACTTTGACTACTACAATGTGGGGCTACTTTTGAAGGTGACCCGGAAACTACAACTAATCCAGAATGTGGCAACTAGACTGGTGACTGGGAGTGACCAACGAGATCACATAACACCGGTCCTGAAAGACCTACATTGACTCCCAGTACATTTCTGAGCACAATTCAAAGTGTTGGTGCTGACTTTTAAAGACCTAAACAGCCTCGGCCCAGTATACCTGAAGGAGTGTCTCCACCCCCATCATTCAGCCCGGACACTGAGGTCCAGCTCCAAGGGCCTTCTGGTGGTTTCCTCACTGCGAGAAGTGAAGTTACAGGGAACCAGGCAGAGGGCCTTCTTGGCAGTGGCACCTGCCCTGTGGAATGCCCTCCCGGCAGATGTCAAGGAAATAAACAACAATCTGACTTTTAGAAGATATCTGAAGGCAGCCCTGTATAGGGAAGTTTTTAATGTTTGATGTTTTATTATATTTTCAATATTTTGTTGGAAGCCACCCAGAGTGGCTGGGCAAACCCAGTCAGATGGACGGGGTATAAATAAAAGGAGGAGGAGGAGGAGGAAATAAAACATACCCCCCTTTTGGATGGAAAATACACTTATCATAAATTTTTTTCTACAGCTTTTGATTAAGGGAGTGGCTTTACTTATTATTTTTTAGTCATATCAGAATGTTGAAATGATTGGAGGAGTGTATTTCTTGTATTTGACTCAGGTTCTTCTGGATCTTAAAAGCTAGAAAAGGGCTAGTCTTTCTTACTGCTGATATCCCCAGGCTGCTCCAGTTTTATTTCATTTTTAGAGCTTTAGAAAAGTACTTTTCCATGAAGATAACCTTCATAAAAACCATATCAGTAGTGAAGATTATATTCGACAGTAGTTCATAAAGAGCGGTAAATGGCTCTGTTACCCAAATGGAGTCTCCATAGGCATAGTGGAGTAGGATAGGCAATGCATTCCCTTCAGCTTTAAAATTGTGATAGAGCCATATGTGTGGAAAATGCACAGAATACTTCCTCGTGTGTAGGAAGTGAGGAAGCATGTAGAAACCTCAGAGTTTTGTGTAGCTGGAATGTAGCCTACTGTACAAAGATAAAAGTCACATATGTTGCTCCATCTACTTTTCCCTCTAGCCAGAGCAGAGGCTGCTCATAAAGGAATTTGGTGGTAATAATAATAATAATAATAATAATAATATCCCATCTGGCTGGGTTTCCCCAGTCACCCTGGGCAGCTTACAGCATATATAAAACCACAACAAAACATCAAACATTAAGAAACAGACTATCCTATGCAGTGGTACCTTGGTTCTCGAATTTAATCTGTTCCGGGAGTCCATTCAACTCCCGAAACCATTCAAAAACCAAGGCACAGCTTCCAATTGGCTGCAGGAGCTTCCTGCACTCAAACGGAAGCCGCATCGGAGGTCTGGCTTCCGTAAAACATTTGCAAACTGAAACACTTACTTCTGGGTTTGCGGCATTCGGGAGTCAATTGTTCAACAACTAAGCCATTCAAGAACCAAGGTACCACTGCACAGGCAACAAACAAACCACTAAATCAATAGAAACCAATAATAGGAATAATAGCAATGACAACAAGTCCAGTTATGAATATGGCAGTAAGTGTGTAGAAACCAGGCTAACCAGTAATCCCATGAATACTTCAGGGTTAAACTATGGCATTTTCTACCACATGATGCAGTGACAGCCACCAATGTGGATGACCTCAAAAGTGGATTAGACAAATTCAGAGAGTAAGGCTTGTTGTGATGGTTGCTTGTTATGATGAGGGATGCAACCTCCAGGATTGGAGGATGGGCACATCTGTATACTAGTTGCTGGGGAACAGAAGCGGGCACTGCTGCTGAGCTCTGCTCTTGCATGTGAGCTCTGCAGAACTGGCTGCTGGGCTAGATAGGCTGCTGGCCTGATCAAGTAGCTGGGCTCTTTTTAAGCTTGGCAGGGGGTTGGACTCGATGGCCCTTGTGGTCTCTTCCAACTCTATGATTCTGTGATTCTAAGCTCTTACAAACAACAATAATAAACAGTTTACACTTATACCCAAATTAAAATAACTGTCAAACCTAAACCTTGGACTGGAAAAGGAGTCGCCACTCCTGCTACAGTTCAGAAGCACATATATATAGGATCAAGCACCCAATATATTGGAAATACTGCCATTTATTGTACAATTTAAGAGAATTGATAACACTATTGTGTGAAGATACCGTAATTAGATACAGTAGTACTGTGCTTATTGTAAACTATTCTTCCTAATGCATGCAATATATCATACCAAAATAGAGAACTAATTATAAGCTTTTAAAGATTCTTAAGAAAAATAAAAGCTTGAGATACATTGTCATTTTCCATGCAATCAAGTGTCATTGATCTGCTATTTGTGGTCCAGCAGGAAGCTGGGAGCCATACATGAACCAGCTATTAATTAAAATACGCTTCATAAAGAAACAGCCTTGTCAGTGTTTGCAAAATCAAGAAACCATAAGAAAATGTATAATTAAACGAAAAGAGCTTCTGGGAATACTAACACACAGTGATGGACATATTTATATGAGCCAACCTTATTTGGTGTGTATGTCTCTCTCTCTCTCTCTCTCTCTCTCTATATATATATATTTCTGGTTTGGGCAAATGTTATTGCTGTCATTCCCACCCACCTGCCAGCAAAAGTTCAGTTCAAAGTGAATATAATAACACATTCTAGGTTTGAAGTTGCATGAAACAGCCATTCTGTTCTTGCAAAACTGGTATGCCAGCTGACGTTTCAGATGAATGGAGGGAGATTTGTAGCATTCTTGCTCTTAAAACAAGGATCATTTCCTAAACATCACCTGCCTACACAATTACTCATTGGTGAAGGTTTTCTTTCTTTTTTGTACAATCTTTTTTTATTCAGTTTTACACTGGACATTTAAATTCCAACATTACGCATAATCATCAGCATTTAGGATTCCCTGAATCCTTAGGCTCGCCTCCACCCTTCCATGGTTTCCATTTGCAATCTTTTTCAACTGCATCACATGAAAAAGGTTTTTACCTTAGTTTTTAGTGCTTTACAAGCCTTACTCAAATCTTGCCAAAGTTTTTAGTTGTTTACAGTGTTCTCTTAAGTACGTTGCAAATTTTTCCCATTCCTTATTAAAGTTCCTCTCTTCCTGGTTTCTGATTTTCCCGGTCATTTTCGCCATTTCGGTGTAGTCCATGATCTTCATCAGCCATTTGTCTCAGGTCTGGACTTTATCTTCTTTCCATCTCTGGGCCAGCAGTATCCATGCTGCTGTCGTCGCATGCATCGTCACATACATCACAATCATTTCTGCTCCTTTGGTATCTATGCACCTAAAATTCCTAGTAAAAAAGCCTCTAGTTTTTTTTCCAAAAACATTATTTTAAACATTTTTTTCAACTCATTACATATCATTTCCCAGAAGGAACCTGTGATCCTCCATATGCTGTTGGACCATAGCTCCCATCATCCCTGATGACTGACCATACTGGTTTGAACCCTCAGCCTGCTTCTCATGTGACCTGATGTCCATTTTCCCTGTTGTTATAGAACCTCTTTGCCCCAAACACCTGTTATTAGACACCAATTCCTATCTCATCTAAAGCCTAAGTCTGTACCTAGGGTTGGATTAGAAATTTGATTCAGTCTGCTTTTAAAGCCAAATTTATCCAATTTGGACTTTCTGAATCAATATGTGAACTAAAACACAGCTATCCTTTGAAATTTTTAAATATCTGAATTTTGTGATGCAGCTCTCGAACCAAAAGACATTTACAAAAATGCATACATTAGGAGGAAGCATGCATAAAGATGAATATATTAGTGAAATAACATTTAAAAATCCACTTTATAAGAGGAAATAGCTCAGAAAAATGTGTATGTTATTCAAAACTGAATACAAAAAGTTGTGTATAAAGAGAAATCCATACTACAAGGCGGATGATTTTTCATGAGGATTTTTTAACTGAATTGTTCCTGTTTTTATTTTGATTACCGTATTTTTCGCTCTATAACACGCACCTGACCATAACACGCACATCGTTTTTAGAGGAGGAAAACAAGGGAAAAAACATTCTGAATGAAACAGTGGATGTATCATTTTTGGGCTTCATGCTGTGGCCACAGACATGTGATCTGATGGTGAATTTGGGGTGACCCAATGCAAAAATCCTGAGAATTCCTGTGGATCCATGCTTTGTAACCACGTTTTTGCACCATTGCAGCCCCAGGCAACAGTGGGTGCGTGATTTTTTTGGTGCAGGCTGTAGCCATGGACATGCTTTGTGATCTGATGGTGAATTTGGGGTGACCCAATGCAAAGATCCTGAGAATCCCTGTGGATCCATGCTTTGTAACCACATTTTTGCACCATTGCAGCCCCAGGCAACAGTGGGTGCGTGATTTTTTTGGTGCAGGCTGTAGCCATGGACATGCTATGTGATCTGATGGTGAATTTGGGGTGACCCAGTGCAAAGATCCTGATAATCCCTGTGGATCCATGCTTTGTAACCACATTTTTGCACCATTGCAGCCCCAGGCAACAGTGGGTACGTGATTTTTTTGGTGCAGGCTGTAGCCATGGGCATGCTATGTGATCTGATGGTGAATTTGGGGTGACCCAATGCAAAGATCCTGAGGATCCATGTGGATCCATGCTTTTTAACCACGTTTTAAGTGGGGAGCGAAGGAAAAACAAAGAAGGGACATGAGAGGGGTGTGCAGAGAAGCAGCTGGCTAAGAATGCAGGAGAGGGATTTAACGGGAGGGAGGAAAGAAAGGCAAATGTTTCCCCCCACCCAAGCCAGCCATCTCTCTCTCTCTCTCTCTCTCTCTCTCTCTCTCTCTCTCTCCCTCCCTCCCTCCCTCCCTCCCTCCCTCCCTCTCTCTCCCTCCCCCTCTCTCTCTCCCTTCCCCCCTCTCTCTCCCTCTCCCCCAGCAGCACCGGAGCACAGAGAGGAATTCCCCTCTGCTTGCCTGGAGGGGAGGGGCTTTCCCTGCTCTTTGTTCCATTTCAGCAAACACAGCAACGAAACAGAGTAGGGTGGGCAGTAAGACCCTGAGGCAGAATGCAGGAAAGCAGCCGCTTCCTCTTTTCAGATTTCCCTTCTCCGTGAAGTGCCGCGATTTGATTTTTGCCTGATTTTTCGGCTCCAGGGACCACACATTCGCTCTATAACACGCACAGACATTTCCCCTTCCTTTTTAGGAGAAAAAATCTGCGTGTTATAGAGGGAAAAATACTATGTATTATCTGTGTTTTTATATTGTGATTTTATCCTGTAAACCACCCTGAAACCTGTGGGTATAGGGCAGTATACAAATTTAAATACTACTACTACTACTACTACTACTACTACTAATAATAATAATAATAATAATTTTAAAATGCAAATTGTTGCAAAACGTGAAGAATTGAATTCAAGAGTTGAAAAATAAGACCATGAGCGAACCAAACGTGACAGATTCTTCTATGCATAGCTACACCTCAGCGTTTCCTTTCCTTCAAGCATACTTTTGAGTTATATTGAAAAACTCCCAAGGCTCCAATCTCTGATTAATCCTCTGGATTTTCCCTAACTGTTACTTCTCTCTGATTAACACTCGTTCTTGGCTGCACTCCTATTCCCTGGACCATGGTCCTTGGCTTCTCTTTGATACATTAACACTAGCCTTACAGATTTGGCATGAGTTGGGCAACCCCTGCTACTGCCATTGTACCTTTAGGCAACAGCAGTTGATTGCTGGCAGGGAAAAAATAATAATTTACATCTTTGGCATTGTTTTCGTTTCCACCAGTCTCCAGCTAGCCTAGAAGCTCAGAATAAACATTAGCCCATTTTATGTAGGACTCCTCTGAGATATTTAATTTTTTTACAGATAGTTAAGCAAGTTTTGGGGAAAGTGTCACTTAGAGCGAGAAGAAGGCCTACACTAGCTGACCTTCTCTTCTCAAGCTTTCAAAACTCAAAAGCCAAGCAGTTGCAATAAAAAAGTAGAGCTGTATTTTTATGCATCCTCTGCCTCCACTGCCAAGCTGGCTATCTACCAGTGGTTTGTCCATTCAGAACTGGAAGGAAACAACATATATTTGGAGAAATAATTACATTTTTGCTGTTGTTATTCTTCTTGAAGGTAAAGCAAAACACACAGCGGGCTGGATCCAGACAGAGTTGAGCTGTACAAATCAGTGACTAACTTAGCTCCCACTGATTTCAATCATCATCATCATAATTTATTATTTATACCCCGCCCATCTGGCTGAGTTTTCCCAGCCACTCTGGGCGGCTCCCAATCAAGTATTAAAAACAATACAGCATTAAATATTAAAAACTTCCCTGAACAGGGCTGCCTTCAGATGTCTTTTAAAAATAGGATAGCTACTTATTTCCTTCACATCTAAAGGGAGGGTGTTCCATAGGGTGGGCGCCACTACCGAGAAGGCCCTCTGTCTGGTTCCCTGTAGCCTCACTTCTCGCAATGAGGGAACCGCCAGAAGGCCCTCAGCGCTGGATCTCAGTGTCCGGGCTGAACGATGGGGGTGGAGACGCTCCTTCAGGTATACAGGACCGAGGCCGTTTTGGGCTTTAAAGGTCAGCACCAACACTTTGAATTGTGCTCGGAAACGTACTGGGATCATCTACTCCAAGCAAAACCAAGGACTTATCTGCACTTTATATTCAAAACAGTATTATATCAGTTTAAACAAGAATAGCTTCCTTCAAAGAATCCTAGAAACTTTGGTTTGCAACGGGCTGCTGAGAGTTGTTAGCTCCTGGGGACCAAAGGACACATAAATATCCTTGTCCCCTATAAAAGAAAAACTATCAGACAGACCCCAATCAAGCAATTAAAGCAATTAAAAAGACGGCCTGTGGAGCTCAGCTGAATACCTCAGTGCCATGTTGACCAGAAGTCTAAAACGCAAAGGGATGAAGGTGGCGCTGTCGTCTAAACCACTGAGCCTCTTGGGCTTCCAGTTGTAAGGTCAGCAGTTTGAATCCACACTCTGGGGTGAGCTCCTGTCGCTCTGTCCCAGCTTCTGCCAACCTAGCAGTTTGAAAGCATACCAGTGCAAGTAGATAAATAGGTACCGCTGTGGCAGAAGTAAATGGTGTTTCTGTGTGCTCTGGCATTCATCATGGTGCACAAGAAGTGGCTTAGTCAAGCTGGCCACATGACCTGGAAAGCTGTCTGTGGACAAACACCGGCTTCTTCGGCCTGAAAGCAGAGGTGGGTGTTGCACCCCACCGTAAAATTTAACTGGACTTAACCGTCCAGGGGTCCTTTGCCAAAAACGCAGAGGACCAGTCCTGCTATGAGGATCAATGATTTCCACTCTCCTCACTTCAAGCTATTTTGGAGAATTAGTTGGTGGTTGGGGATTTAACTGTAACTTTTGTTACTTACCTGTTGATCTGAAGGGTTCAGTGTCATTTTATCCATGTCTTGCCACATGGATGCTGTCCTGGTAATGTTAATAAATAAATTAATAAAAAATTACTACCACCATCAACATGGATCAAAGGTCAAGATTGTTCTGTAAATGGTGCACAGCCTAATTTAATGGGTTATATCAACTTTTCAAAAGACTAACGAAACCATGATCTGGTCCCTTGCACAGGAATTTCATTTTGGTACATAGAACTAAACCTAGTTTTCCTACAGCTCTGGCTAACTGGATTTTCCTTCCCTGCATTCCAATCTTTGTACCACATGTGAATTCCACAAACAGTTTTGACACTTGTGACAAAAGATGCCCCCCTCTGTGTAGTATAGGAATAAAAGAGTTCAGCTCTGAACTCGAAGGGAAGACAGAAAAGTTGTTCAGTTAGAAACTGATATTCATGTACCATTGTGATTAAAAAACAACAACCCTAAAAGAGTTAGTTTGACAGTCAAACAGTGAAAAGCTGTTCACTCATATTCTTGGTCTTGTGTGAAATGTTTATATATCTTGATTTTCGTATGTGGCAGCAGTATGTAGGGTAGCACAGTTTGCCCAAAATTATAGTTGTGTTAGATTTAGCGCCCAACTATAATCTCTCTCCCCTTCCACCATGTATCACTAGAAAATGCAGGCCCACTATTTAGAGGGGGGAAATCCTTAAAACTGCTCCATGTGCATTGCGAAGAACATTGTGACAGCTTAAGAAGATCTTGCTTTTCAATTAACGAACTTTTACCCTATGAAACTTCAAAGGGAACATAGGCTGTATATCTCTTTCAGGAAACTGAAAGGAAAAGAGGACAGTTGAGGTCTGTACTCTCTCATACCTCATAGGTTATTTCCAGGTATCATTGAACCCTTCAAAGCCTTTTCTGCGGCAATGACTTGCCTGAGTTCAATCTGTCAGCTGTACAATGATGTATAAAAATTTAATGGTGGAGCCAACTCAAAGAGTGTTACTGGGAGGCCTTCCAGGTGAACTCTGGGATGAATAAATCATATGAGCCATTGAAAGGCTTTAGCAAGGAGGCAAATGTGGGCGACTGGACTGGTGCGAATCTGTCAAAGTTTCAAATGTAAAATGTTCATCTCCTGCCCGTGCCCAGTGCTTGTGGAACAGCATTCAAAATAAGCTGGTTGCCATATAGTGATGATGCAAAGGAAAATGCTTAGAATTTATATCAATAAGTGAAAAGAGAAACGGGGATACAGAAAGCCTGATCAGGAAATGTAAACATCAGGATTTCTGGATATCAAAAGTAATACTGATGACTGGGAGACATCTGCATCAAACAGGATATTAAAAGCTGACATTTAAGACATGAAAGACTGTTAGGAAGAAGTAATGAGCAGAGCAATCCCATACCCTCCAAATGTCCCAGTTTTCCAGGGACAGTTCTGGAATTATGAAAGCCATCCCAACTTCTGATTTGATCCTGGGATGTCCCCATTTCCCCTGCCAGTGTTGCCACCACCAAACTTGCGGGGGGGGGGGGGCAGCACTTGTCCCAAGCAATGGCAGTGGCAAGGGAACATCCTGTTGCTTCTCCATGGCTATTGTTGCTTATCTCCTCCCTTGCATAGTTCATAGTGGCTGCTGGAGAGCAGGTGAGGAGGCGGAGAGGCTGTCGTCCCTGAGGCCCAGCCCCACATGCTGTGCCAACTCTGGGGGCAGAGGGCTTCCTTGGGCGGGAAGAAAAGGGAGTGGAGAGGAGCTCTAGGAGTCTTGATTTTTTAATTAAAAAATAACAACCCTTTGTGGGTCTGCATCTAATCTTGCCGCTTTCTATTTTTTTGTGTTTGTGTGTTGTTCTTTTTGTAAATTATCATCATTTTTTAATTTATTAAATTCATAAACAGTGGTACCTCTGGTTATGTACTTAATTCATTCCGGAGGTCGGTTCTTAACCTGAAACTGTTCTTAACCTGAAGCACCTCTTTAGCTAATGGGGCCTCCCGCTGCTGCTGCTGTGCCACCGCCGCACGATTTCTGTTTTCATCCTGAAGCAAAGTTCTTAATGCGAGGTACTATTTCTGGGTTAGCGGAGTCTGTAACCTGAAGCGTATGTAACCTGAAGCATATGTAACCCGAGGTACCACTGTATTGGCCTATATCTGCAGTTTTCAGTGCGGTTACAACATAAAATCACAATATAAAAACACAAAATACGTAATAAAACAAAAACCACCCAATTAACAACGCACCCTGCCCCAACACATTTTAAAAGAGCATTGGATGTCAGTCAGCCAAAGGCCTGGTTAAGGAGGAACATTTTTACCTGGTACCTAAAGGTGTAAAATGAAGGTGCCAGGTTAACCTCCTCGGGGAGAGATTCCACAAATGGGGAGCCACCGCAGAAAAGGCCCATCTACTAAATCTACTAAAGAAAAATAAAAAAAATAAATAAAAAAATAGGTTTTCTCAGGGGCTCGAGGCGGGTCAGGTGGGGGGGAGTGAGAAACGTCCCTATTTTCATCTGGAGAATGTTGGCGCACATGCAATTGAAACCCTTCTTAGATTTAGAGGGGTTGTATTGGGCAGAAGCTAAGCTGGCCTCCTACTTAGCTGCAGCCAATGGAGTGATGCAGCTTGTCAGTGCGATGCCCCCCTTTCACTTTCTGAATGATCATGCATGTGTGCTGCCAGCAGGATCCCAGCTGGTGGTCAACAGCAGAGGATGAGCAACTCTATCATGAGCCACTGTCGCTGCCATTCTGAATGACATTCAGCCTCATCCAGGCCTGATTGTTACACCAACTTGGGGTTGGGGCAGCTAATGGCTCCCTATTCCACCTTTCACCCTGGCCACCAAGAGTGGCAGACCTGTAAATTACATGAAAATGATGTGTAAATGGTATCTAACTCTGGTTAACTTAGCAAAAATGTATAAATCTAAGGAAAGCATGTGTTGGAAATGTAAAATCACAGAAGGTACATTTTTTCATCTGTGGTGGGAATATAAAATTATAAAGAAATATTGGGAAATTATTTATAATGAAATGAAGATGTTTAAATTAACCTTTGTTTTAAAAAAAACCAGAAGCATTCCTATTAGGTATTATAGGAGTTGATCTACCAAAATTGCAAAAGAATTTATTTATGTATGCAACTACAGCTGCACGGGACGCGGGTGGCGCTGTGGGTAAAACCTCAGCGCCTAGGACTTGCTGATCGCATGGTCGGCGGTTCGAATCCCCGCGGCGGGGTGTGCTCCCTTCGTTCGGTCCCAGTGCCTGCCAACCTAGGAGTTCGAAAGCACCTCTGGGTGCAAGTAGATAAATAGGGACCGCTTACCAGCGGGAAGGTAAACGGCGTTCTGTGTGCTGCGCTGGCTCGCCAGATGCAGCTTGTCACGCTGGCCACATGACCCGGAAGTGTCAGCGGACAGCGCTGGCTCCCGGCCTATAGAGTGAGATGGGCGCACAACCCTAGAGTCTGGCAAGACTGGCCTGTACGGGCAGGGGTACCTTTACCTTTACCTTACAGCTGCACGGACACTATTAGCACAACATTGGAAAGAAGAAAGTGTCTCAAAGAAGAAGAAGATTGGCAAGTTAAATTAAAGGAATATGCTGAAATGGCAAAATTGACCATGAAACTAAGAGGAAGAGACTACAATGAATTCAAGGAAGAATGGAAGATGTTTATTGCGTGTATACAGAAGCATTGGACACAGGTTAATACATTAGCAGGGTTTTAAGATTATAGTGGTACCTTGGGTTAAGTACTTAATTCGTTCCAGAGGTCCGTACTTAACCTGAAACTGTTCTTAACCTGAAGCACCACTTTAGCTAATGGGGTCTCCTGCTGCTGCTGCACCGCCGGAGCACGATTTCTGTTCTCATCCTGAAGCAAAGTTCTTAACCTGAAGCACTATTTCTGGGTTAGCGGAATCTGTAACCTGAAGCGTATGTAACCTGAGGTACCACTGTACTTGTACTTTTTATGAATGGATAATAGGTGATTTAAACGTGTTATAATTTTCACAATGGACATGCAGCATCTCGATAAATAATGGAACCAAGAAAGGGACTAGACTAGAGGGAAGTTAGTTTGTTTTGTATTTATTTTGTTTTGTTTTTGTGTTGTTGTTTTTATTTTTATAATTGGAACATCAAAACATGTTATTAAAAAAAAGAGAGAGTGGCAGAGCTATGGATGTGGAAATGGCCCTGCTACCCAGACCAGCCCTGCTAAGGAAGGGAGTTCGGATTGTGCTTCTAGTAAAAAATTTCCTGTTTCCATCTTAGAGAGACTCACGCCCGAGGTTGACATATCCATCTATACTATGTATACCAATAGGAGAGATGCAGGTGCTATTATTTTGGATATTACTTTGGACATTACAGCAGATGTGCAAAAAAATAGATGCATAAGCTGTTCTTGCATTATCTTTGGGTGCATTGTAGGGATAGGAGGAAAATCAATTCAGTTCACATTTTAATGCAAACCCATCCAATCCATGCTTCATGAACCAATACATGAACCGAAACACAGCTATCCTTTGAAATCTGCACTCCTCCAAATTTTACAATGCAGTTCTCCAGCAGAAAAAGAAAGTGGATGTTAGAAAACGGTGCAAACAAAAACGTAGGAAATATTGAAATTTATTCAGTTCACCGTTCACTCAAGCAGCATTATACGGGAAAGTGAAATCTCCCTATAATAATTTGTATTGCGAAATATGCCCAAACCAACAGTAAGGTATAGACTGTAACAATGTTGCTGTGGCAACATGATGACTGACCACATTGTTGCCTGGGAAACAGATAAATATTTCCATGGTGACAAAGGGAGTGACTCTTTTCATTGAAACGTTTTTATCCAAGAGGAAGACACAAACACAAAGCAGCTGTTGATGAATTAATTAATAGTGTTGTCATTTGAGTTGATGTTCCTGAAAGCTGTTAAGTGATGTGGTGCTGTAGAAAACACCTTGTTTGAGGCTTCTGCTCTTTGAAAAATGCTTTGATGCCAATTAAGCCACGAGGCTACATGTTATCTATTTCTTCTCACTAAATGATACTTTGAACATACCTGTATTCATATCAAGAGTTATAGCCTGCTTTTGATATTGCGCAAAGTGGCTTACGCAAATTAAAACCAGCATATAAAAATACTTTATTTTTTATTTCATAAAATTTATATACTTCTTGATCGTAAACCCCCCCCCCCACACACACACACAATCAAAGCATTTTTCATTATTCACTGCTACTGTTTTCATTCCGCAATTGGCATGTAACTGACGCTGCCCCTCGCATTAGCATTGTGTTTCCTTTGCACTGAAACAAATGAAATGAAACAACGTTATGCTAGAGCCATTAATTTCGTCATTAATTACAGGAACCACAGTGGACAGCAAGATGAATGACTACTTTTTGTTGGAAGCAGAACTGCAGTGGAACAGAAACAGTGCTGCATAGAATAGAGCAGAAATTGATGCCTTCCTACATCCTTAGCCAGATAGCATGGTGCACTGAAACAATGTAGAATGTGCTACTCAACCTACAGGTGTCAGGGCTGTGAAGCACAAAAAGTAAAGTGGATTCTGCTGTCTGATCTGATTAGTGAATGCCCACTAATGTGTTCATTGCTACTCTCAGAGTAACGTTAGCATTTAATCTGACTTCAGTTTAGCTCTCTGCATTTTTGGCCTTCTGGTAGTACTAGCATGGATTTATGATACTGTCATTTTTGCAGGGTCATTGACATTTTCAAAGTTGAGAAGTAAAAGCTTTGCACATATCATGGCCGATTATTCAAACGAACGAAGGACAAAAGGTATATCCTAATGCAGTTCAGTATGAATACTGTTCCTGCCTAGGCGAGGGAATTTAATAACATACTACTATACCCACAAATTAACAAACTTACATATTAAAAACACCAAACTGGGGAAAAAGTCATTCATGGTGTGATGGATTAGTTAAAGGAGCCATTATAAATATATGTAAGATTTTTAATTCACTTGTCAGTTCCCAGCATTTGCTTTGATCATACATTCAGGTAGAGGAGCGCTGAAATAGCTTTGTGGAAGAACATTCCTCTCTCCTTAACCATGAAGATATATTTCCTTTTGAACTAGTGTAGTAGCTTTGGTGTTTGTATTATTATTATTATTATTATTATTATTATTATTATTATTATTATTATACAGTGGTACCTTGGTACTCGAATGACTTGGCTCCTGAACAAATCAGCTCCCGAATGCCGCAAACCCAAAAGTGAGTGTTCCGAACATTTTTCGGGAGTCAAACGGACTACCGGAATGGATTAAGTTTGTACCACTGTACTGCCCTATACTCGCAAGTCTCAGGGCAGTTTACAGGATAAAATCAGAATATAAAACCACAACATACATAATCAAAATAAGAACAGCAACAACCCCATAACACCCCCAACACATTCTGAAAGGCCATAGGTTGTCAATCAACCCAGCTGAAAACAGGGAAACACTGGAAAACAAATTTAAAAAGATGTGTATGTTTGTGTGTGTGTTACACACACACACACACAGTTTAAAACCAATTTAAAAGAAGAAGTGATAATTCTCTGCTGGGTAGCAGCAGCAGCCCTTACATAGTCTGTCAGGTCCCACCCTGGGCCTGGTGGAGAGAGGCAGGAGCAGGGCCTTCAAGCTCTCAGCACGGTCTGTATGAGTTTATTAGAACTCAGCTATATAGCTGCAAATAAAACATGTTAAGATTGTTTTAAGTGCAATATACAAGGTGACACTCAATGGCAATGGCAAGCCTTGTGGAAAATTCAGTGTATTTTTAAAGACGCTTTTAAAAAAAAAGCATTTTCAGAATGATGTTTGTAGATTCCACCCCAGTCTTCATCTAGCCCATCACTGCCTCCAGAGATTGATGCTGAGCTTGCACCGTCAAACCACATTCAGATGCTTCCGAAAAATAGACTTGGATGTCCTCAGCACACAGGCGACACTTTGCTACAGATCTCCAGGTGACCACGAGCAATGGTTTCATGTAGATGTTAAACAGCACAAGGGCAAGATGGTACCATGTGGGATCTCAGGGCATAGTTGCCAGGATCCAACAGGCATTGATCCAGTGCTGCACTCTGAAACCAGTCCTACAAGTAAAAATAGAACCATAATAACAGTGCTCCCAATTCTCAACTGGCCGAGCCAGTCCACGAAGATATCATGCTTGATGCTATCAAAATCTGCTGAGAGATTAACTAAGTGCATCACATTCCTCTTTATCTCATTCTTAATCAAACTCACCCATCAGGGCAACCAGTGCTGATTCAGTCCCAAAGCCAGGTCAGAAACCAGAGAGAACTTTGTCTGGATAATCAGTATTTTCCCAAAATGCTTGCATTTGTGCCACTACAACCCTCCCAATCACCTAGCTCTGAAAAGGGATGTTAGACACTGGGTGGCGGTTGTATAAAACCTTATGACCCTTTTCTTTGAAATTCCACACGGTTCCATCTAGTTCCCTCTCCTTTTCATTGTCTATAAAAAGCCATGAGATGAGGCTGTGAAAGCTGTCTTGATGTATTTATTTCTGGGAATAAACTGTAAATATTTAAGCTACTCCGACAAAGCTTCATTACGGAAACATTAAAATGTATTTCCACCCATGTTTGTCCTTCTTAATTTATGCATGTACACAATTTTAGTTCTTACGAGCTTTTGTTTAAAAAGGAAAAACCAGGCCATAAACAACTTGATATTTTTTATATTATTTTTTGCCAGTGTTGATGTCTTTATGGTTTGACACAAGCTCTCTGTTAGCTCTCTGCATTATGGATGCGTATCCTGAAATATTAATTGCCTTCCAGGAAAATTCAGTTTGACTATTTCATTGGCCTCTTCTCTACAGTACCTCACATTTATTTATTTACATTTTGTGGACTTGGTGCTATAGGCATCTGCAGATCAGCTAGTGTGCCAGTCCAAACATTTACACAAACATATAGTGTATAAATTTGTTTGCTAAAAGGTTAATTTTGGTGTGCATAATGAAACAACGGATGAGCAGAGCTGGTCCTCACCATGTGCCATAGGCACACCTCTCACTGCTGATGTGCATGGTATCAATGCTTTGCCACCATCCATGCACACAGAAGCCATGGGAACATGCTCTTTATGTACACTGCATGTGGGTGGAACAAGAAGACCACTGATTGGGTCAGAGTACATGTACATCTGTACATGTGGCAAACTCTTTCTACCCATTGAGCATGCAAGCAGTGGGGAAGCATTTGAGCCATGCATAGCAGCCATCGGAAGCATGGCTGCAGTGGGTAGCAGTGGAAGCAGGCAGGACTGGCCTTGTCTCAGCACAAAGAGAAGTTTATGAGAGCCTCTCTTAAGCTACAATCCATCAGGAAGTTCTCCTGTGCTCACCTCATTAAAATGAATGGCGCTACTATCCCATTCATTTTAATACAACTCACACAGTAAAACCTCTCATTGCGAAAAGAGTGCCTGAACAGCTTAGAAAGGTTACAGAAGTAGTAACTTCACAGGGGTTTTGTTTAACAGACCAGGGGGGGCACTTTATTCTGGATAACGTTAAGGGCACATAAAAGCAGAGTACATGAAGTTTTAATTAAACTTCCATTTCTGAACATGAAAATCATTGATTGATATCTTAATGCGCAGAACATGCTTCAGAAAAGCTTTCATTTAAAAGGTGCCATGCTGCAGCAAGTAATTCTTAAAGCTTTTTGTTTCTTTCCCTTGGTATAAATGAGTGGTTTCTTTGCTCTTCTGATTTGTTAATCCCCCCTCAATCCAATTTAACTTTGGGATTTTACAGTAAAACACCTCTGTTCATGCCAGAAATACACAATGTTTGGTGAAACATTCTCGGGATATTTTAGAGCGGTACTCTACACCAGGATTTTGTGGGCTAGCCTATCTATAATATATGAAAACCTTAAATAGTTAAGAGCAAACAGAGTAACACTGGAAGAAGAATCTACTCTCATCAGTCACGTAAAAGGAAATTTAGCAAGCGAACTAAATGTGCCACAGAAAATTAGATCGTAGCATACATAAAAAATGAAAAGGGTGCAGTAGCCAATAGCCAGTGACAGCATAGATGAATAAAATGCGTTATCAGATGAATAAATGCTCATAATCCCATTAAAATCTTAAAATCCTGAAAGCAGGCCTACAGTGGGGGCTACGGGGGGAGTTTGTCCCTCTTCCCTTAGGGAACATCCCTGCCCAGACTATGTTTTGGTTAATCTGGTTAATTCCCCTATTTATATGCAATAAAATAGAACCTTCCCCCCAATTTGCTTTCCCCAGGTCTTCTTTGAGGTATGATGGCAACACTTTTTGCTCTTTCCCCAAAATGCCTTTTAAAAGCACCTTGCGCTCCTGAAATACGGAAAGGCAAACAGAAAGTCACATTAATGCTGCCAGCTCTGAAAGGCAGTTTAGAAGCTGAGGCAATTAGTTGCTCCAAAGGAAGTGAAAGAGGCGTCATACCTTTGGAGTGGAGGTTTTATTGACGGCAAGTAAAACTGCCAGGTAAGGTAAATGTCAACTTTAAAACACTACTCTTCCAATTTAATGTTGTATGTTTGCCTCTGTTGTTTCTGTGGGAAACGCTGATTCTTTTAGTTTTACTTAACCACCTCAGCTTGCTTTCTCCCTGTGACTTGCTGACATCACATGCCACCCTCAGCTGCTATATTGGGCAATAATGGAATTTATTACCTCAAAAATTACAGCCTTATTTTCTTCCGATCATTCTCTCTCTCTCCCTCTCTCTCTCTCTCTCTCTCTCTCTCTCTCTCTCCATGCCAAAACAAAGCTTCATTTCGGAACATCCTTTTCAGTTGTTGTTCAGGTAGGAGTTCAGCAATATTATTTACGTAAGTATTGCTTTGCACCTGTGAATGCTGGCCCATTCAGTTTCTGAATCAAGCTCCAAATCACAGTTGGGTACAGAAAAATACCTCCAAAAATGTATTTCGGAACACACCAGAAGCAAGTTTGTCACATCATTTGGTTTAATAAAGTGGTTTCTGCTGGGAATTTCATCTCCAGAAAAAATGGGTAGAAGCTAAGAATCACCTTGGTTGCCCTCATAGATGTTTAGAAAGAAACCAAGAAGAAATGGATTCTTTTTATCAGTAAATGGAAATAAAGGAGCCTAGTATGTTTTGAAAATAAGAGTATTGTGGACAAGAATAAATCAGGACAGAGCATTCTAGGAGCTGACTCACTGAAGTTCTCGATGGATACTTAACTGATGTTTTCCATTGATAGCCACTGCTTGGTAGACAAAAATAGATTATTTTTCAACATATGGATTCTGATAATCAAATATAATTTTGAAAAGGTGGAAACTACTAGCAGAGATACAACTAAAGCTGCAATCCTAGGCATCCTTGCATGGGAGAAGAAATACATACAGTGGTACCTCAAGTTAAGAATTTAATTCATTCTGGAGGTCCGTTCTTAACCTGAAACTGTTCTTAACCTGAACACCACTTTAGCTAATGGGGCCTCCTGTTGCTGCTGCGCTGCCGCCGCACAATTTCTCTTCTCATTCTGAAGCAAAGTCCTTAACCCGAGGTAATATTTCTGGGTTAGTGGAGTCTGTAACCTGAAGCGTCTATAAACCGATGTACCACTGTATTTTTCTGAATATATGCCAGATTTGAATGCAATGGTCTGCTTAAGGATGTAGGGCAATGCTCATGGTTATAAAAATGTGTGATTCGTGGGCAAATCACAAGTAAGCTAAACATCCCAGAAATAGTCATCTCTATAGGCAGGAGTAGCCAATGTGGTGCCTTCCAGATATTGGGAGTATCAGCCTCAGCCACTCGAGTCAGTGATCGTGCATAATGGCACTTGTAAACCAAAAGTATTTGGAGAGCACCATGTCATAAGGTTGGGGACGCGGGTGGTGCTGTGGTCTAAACCACAGAGACTAGGGCTTGCCAATCAGAAGGTCGGCAGTTCGAATCCCCGTGATGGGGTGAGCTCCCATTGTTCAGTCCCAGCTCCTGCCCACCTAGCAGTCTGAAAGCACGTCAAAGTCCAAGTAGATAAATAGGTACCGGCGGGAAGGCAAATGGCATTTCCGTGTGCTGCTCTGGTTTGCCAGAAATGGCTTAGTCATGCTGGCCACATGACCCAGAAGCTGTACGCCGGCTCCCTTGGCCAATAAAGTGAGATGAGCGCTGCAACCCCAGAGTCTTCCACGACTGGACCTAATGGCCAGGGGTACCTTTACCTTTATGTCATAAGGTATGAAAACATGACAACTGGTGCTCTTAAAATACATTGCTTTAAAATAAAATAAAAATAACCGCTCACCTAGGGCTCTGGGTGGGTGACTTTTGCCGCATGGTGAAACCATGGTGTGTCCAAGGAGGCTGCCATCTTCTGGTGCAACTGGTGGGAAGGGTTGGTCACCAGGTGCCACCACACCTCTTGCCACAAGGCCAACCAGGCAGGGGCTTGGAATTGCGCCCAGCCCACCCTGGTCTATTTAAGGGGGTGGCCTGATTGTCACTGGATTTTCCACCTACCCAGTCCGTTAAGGCCTGCTCAATGAGTGAGCAGGCGAGGGGTATACAGACCTTGCCATGGTTTACTCGGTCACTGTATCTGGGGCCAGGGAGGAATTTTCTCCACCAATGTCAGGGAGAATTCTGAGGAGCAATGGACAGAAGAGGAAGACAGAGAGATGATGCGGGAGGCAGAATAGGGGGCAGAGAGCAGTCAGGGAGAACAGGGGCTCAGAGATGCTGGAGAGCCCTGCAACCACCCAGAGGCTCGGGAAGGAAGCTCAGACTCAGGAAGGGAAGGGGCTTTCAAATCAGCACAGACAAGGAGGGAAGTGAAATGTAAGGATCAAAGACTTCTCACGCGATTCCCACGCCTACTTTGCTGGCGCGGGAATCGTAGGAAGCCACTTCCCCGAATCTGACTCAACGGGTTCGGACGCGTAATTCTGAACTGTAGCTGTTCTTGTATATATGTAATAAAGACCATAAATATCACACTGATTGTGCTGCAGTGTTACTAAGAAGGGGAAACACCACCTTTACATCCAAGCAGATTGGCTGGGTTGCGGGTCTTCGCCTGCTTCACAGCAACTGTCACAACTTTGCCAAATAAGGCATTGGGCTGGAAATCTCTCTAGTCGCAGGGGAACCCTGTTAGAGAGGGTTCTGGAGGGGTGATTCTGTCCAGGAGTTCACAGGGGAAACAATGGGCCAACATATATTGCCCAATGGTTGCCTCCTATGGGGTTGTGGCATCCAATCTATGTTGGGGGCAACTCCCCAACGCAAGGTTGACCCTACCAGGTTCCTACCAGGTAGCAGACAGGCTGTCTAATGCTGGATACATGCCCAATGCCTTAGCCAAACCTACACTTTCATATAATCAATAAAGTTGTACCCTAATTCAACCCAATACCAGTCTCCTGTGTCCATTGCTGTGGCCCTCCCTGCACCTGCAGTGGCCATTATGCACCTGTGCTGGCAATATTATAGATCCAAGAGTGAGCTAGAATCTTTCTCCCCATTACTGAGATCTTCTCTCACCATACCATAAAATGAAATATTGCTCACTTATAGAACTTTAAAAGGGGAGCAGCAAAGAATATATCAAAGGAAGTAAATAAAACTCAGGAGCACAATCATAAAATGCTCTTACTTTTATAATTATAGCATCAGCCCTTTCACTTTTCAGGACGCACTACAAACACAAATTACAGATAACTATTAAGGCTGGAGTCTGGATAACAGGTAAGGCCCATCCAAGGCTGGGAGAATGATGCCTTCCCCAACGCTGCTTGAGATACACTGCTGTATAATCTGGCTAATTCATATATTTATGATCTGACAACAGCCTCAAGCCTAGTGTAAGGAATCCTGGCAGTATCATATCTCTTATAGCTGGTTGTGCTCTGGTGGGGGGAAAAGGCAAAAGGTAAGATTTGGATTGGAATTGCTAGAGAACAGGTGCCAAGCCTGTGGCATCGAGGCAGCTCTGAGAGAGGATATGTAGAAAACATTTGGGAGTGCTGTTATACTAGAACCAGCTTCACAGTGTCTTGAGGCTACTGGCACCAGACAGCTTTGGGGGTGAGGGAATGACTAGATGATAGAACCGCTTAGCAGCAAAAGTAGGGAGGACAGTGAACAATGACAGTGGTATTTGCTCCTCTTTGGAGGGGGAGGTGAAGGGTCATGTGGACATAAGGAATGCTGGGATAAAATCTGAGAAAACTGGTAGATTACTAACATGCTTGTTGAAGCTTGAATGCATGATCAGGAAATATCCTCTCTATAAAAATTGTGCCTGAATTCTCATTCTGATTTAGCTTCCAGGAAACACTTTGTCCTATCTATTATAATAACTGTGACATTATTGCAAGGTCTCTCTCTCTGTGTTTGAATATTAATAACACAGCTTTTAATGGAGTAAAAGCCTGTATCATTTTTCCTCCCCTCTCACCAAAGTTAACTAATGATCAAGGCAACCAATGGTAGTAGAAGTCTATGCATTCAAATGCTCCCCCACCCCCAGAAAAAAGAACTGTAGCTAAAGGCTCACCTAGGGTGATAGGTAATGGAGGGGTAGAGAAATTCAATCCGTTGCTGGTTGCCAGTCCTCTTATTCTCTTCTCTCATGGTCACAGGTGCTGAGTAGGGTAAGGTAAAAAGGTAAACAAGGTAAAGGACCCCTGGAAGGTTAAGTCCAGTCAAGGATGACTATGGGGTTGCGGTGTTCATCTTGCTTTCAGACCAAGGGAGCCAGCGTTTGTCCACAGACAGCTTTCCGGGTCATGTGGCCAGCATGACTAAACCGCTTCTGGCTCAATGGTACACCGTAATGGAAATCAGAGTGCACAGAAACACTGTTTACCTTCCCGCTGCAGCGGTACCTATTTATCTACCACTGGCATGCTTTTAAACTGCTAAATTGGCAGGAGCTGGGACAGAGCAACAGGAGCTCACTCCATCACAGGGATTCGAACCGCCGACCTTCTGATCGGCAAGCCCAAGATGGAGGGCACAGCCCCCCAATATTTCTCATGAAAGGGCTGCCCCCCAAAAGTTCCATGGCAGCCGTGCATATATTCCACTGGGTGTGCTTGCAAGACAACGCGCAAGCCACAGGGCATGCTGACGTTATGCACACATGCCATGGAGATGTGCACACCACATGCTGACATCATGCAGCCCCAGGTCCCCTCAATTGTGGGGCCAAGTCGGCAGCCCTGCTCACTGCCTACTCTTGTGTACATCACTGAAGTCACTGAATCAGGCCCACCAAGGGGCAGGCAAGGTCTGCTCTATCCCCTGTTGAGGATGTGGGATATTTTTTTCTTTGTACAATAGATTAGTTTCTGCACATGTCTGTGCATCCTCCATCCAGGCCAACAAGAAGCGTGATTAAATTCCAAAAAAATGTTCCAGCCAAGCAAAAATCTTCAGTAAAGGGTGTGGGCCGAGGAGAGGGTGTTTGGCTTGAGACGGAGGGTGACGTTAGGAGGGTCCCATGGGCCAGAGTGTGAGGTTTGGAGACTTGCATTTGGCCACAGAGGTCTTAACTTCTCTATTCCTGCTCTAGGCCATAGCAACAGCCTCCCCCCCACTCCCCATAGTGTGGAAGCATTATAACAGTGTAAAAATAAGTTATCCCTGGATAAATACCATAAAACCTATTGTGAGCACAAACTCTTAGAAGGAGACATCCTTATTAGAACCTTAGCAAGTTATGCAAACACATTCTGTCTGATTTTTCTTACCTTTTCTAAACCAGTAAAAATATCATAATACCTCTTTTAGGTCACTGCAGCTTACTGAGAACTTTATTGCAACGCAGCCACAGACCAGGATACTTAGAATTCTTTTCCTTGAAGAGGCTACACCTAATTCAGAATCCATCAGTAAGTGCTGGCAGTCTAAATTGCTCTTTCCAATGTACATTATCTCAGGCTTATTGAGAGGCGCTTCAGCTAAGTCAAACTGCAATTGCTTTTTTGAAGACTCTAGTATTTGCATGCTACAAACTGTCACTACAAGTGGAGAATAAAAGGAGCTGGAAATCATATCAGTTTACAATCAGACTCATCCTCTATTCAACTGTGCAGAGGTTTTTCTTTCCTTCTTTCTGATATCCACTCACATTCAATGGGTGCAGGAGAAATGTCATATGACAGCTTTTCATTTCTCTCATTTGAGATTGGGTTAGCAACCTGTTTCCACCTAGATGTTGCTGGACTTCAGATCCCATCATCCCTGACCTTTGACCATTCTAGCTGGGGTTCATGGGAGTTGAAGTTAAACAGCACCTGTATGAAAACAGGTCCTTCTTCCCCAGTGTGAGGTAAGGTAAAGGTAAAGGTAGAGTTGAGTTTTGATGATGGTAGTACTGTAGTTGTGGGCCTCCTATCAGAAATAAAGAAGGATGGTACTGGATTGGACCAAAGGTTTACTGCACTGGAAAGCCCATCAGCAATATATGAAAACAACAGCTTTCCCATATATGTTTTCCAAGCATTGTCTGCAGCACCAGTCATTCTGAGGTAAGCTGCTTATGAACATGGAGGCTCTACCTTGATATCATGAATAATTGTTCCTGGCGAAACAGTATCTTCCATGTTTGTGTGTACTGCATATCAAAGCCATCAATCACAATGAGCACCACCCCATCTTGTAGCAAGATAATTAACTCCCTTGGGCATTTTAGGAAGAATATATCAATGCCCCTCTTTCAAAAATAAAACACTGTATGAAATCGGCTGAATGTTAAATGATTCACTCTTATGCTAGTTTTGCAGTGCAGAAGGATTGTTGTTGTTGTTGTTGTTGTTGTTGTTGTTGTTGTTGTTGTTTTGGTCTACAATTCTCCTTTGTTAAATGTATTTTTACGGTAGTTTTCACTTACTTGGGTCTTTACTGAAAAAAAGACAGTGAGAAAATGAATTGTTGAAGAAGCGAAAATTGTTATCTTTACAGAAACTTTTGTGCATTGTTCTGTTCAGTAGCATATGAGGCAAATAGGAAGCACTACATAGAGTGCCTTACTGAAGAAGGTACATAATTGTCACTTAAGAGTCGTGGCAGGAACACTGGATTAGCTCCACCACTGTGCTTGCACCATGCCGAACTCCCAGACCCTTCACCCCTCTCCCTCTCCCTCTGGGTTACGGACAATGACATCTGCATCGGGATGACAGGTAAGCAGCCCCCGCCCAACCTGCTCTGCCCTGTGACTGACAAGTTCGGACCACTGGTAAAAGGTATCTGTCCTTCCACTTACCATCTCTCAGGTAGGGAGAAAGAAGGAGAGGGAGAGGGAGAGGAAGAGGCCTCAGAGGAAGAAAGAGACGGAAGGGTGCCCATGAGAGAAAGCAGGGGTTGGATCCATCCTTTTCAGCTCCAGCCTCATCCACTGTCAACATGCAGATCTTGATAGATTACCCCTAAGAGAATGTGCTCCTTGACATGGAACCGGAGTGAATTAATTGATTCTGGTTGGACAGTGTTCTCGAAGCTACTAACATGAGTTTGACCAAACTGCAGGAGGCAGTAGAAGACAGAAGTGCCTGGCGTGCTCTGGTCCATGGGGTCACGAAGAGTTGGAAATGACTAATGGACTAAACAACAACAAAACCTAACTCATGAAACGTCTGTTTGCTTCATTGTGATAGTCATTGTATTCTTTGACATGATCTAGCTGGATGCTCTTCCCATTGCATGTACAAAGTAATCTCCCCAGGATATAAAAGAAGATAATTTCTCTTTAAGTGTTGTAATGGGGCTCCGTTAAGAGAGGCAAAGTCCATGGATCAAAGCATTTTGAAATATTGCCCTAAATTCTGGTGGTTGCAAGTTGGCAATGCCTGTGACTGTTATCATTGAAAACAACAGCAAATGTCAGAGATGCCAAGAAATTTAATCATCACAATCCTTAAAAATAAGTTGATGTCTTTTTTTATACAAAATGGTGATGTATCCAGTGGATCAAGATTTCTTATTTTCTATCGCTCAGTGGCTGTTCTCATTTCCAACAGTGATACTTTGTTAACAGTGTTACCTGTTACAATTCAGTTTCCATACAGTCTATTATTGACTGAGGGGTATTCTGAGATACCACTCAAGATTAGGTAGATTTGTTTGCCATAAAGGTACTGGTTTCTTCATTGAATTACAAGTATTTCTCTTTTCACTGTCAATTTTCTGAGTGTTCAGTGACGAACCATTGAATATTTTTACACTTCGCTGTTAGATGGGGGAAGGGTGCCTCTAATCCTTTTTTAGCTATGTACTGTAGAGAAAATCCTGGCAGTTCAATAATCTAGTGAGCATGTAAAATGCAGTTTAATAGAATCCAGATCCCTGCCAAATGACTCCCTGTTGGGCATGATATATCCCAGTTTTTGGTGTATTGCTGTCGTAGGAACATGTCATTTCCAGGGATGAGCAGACCAATAGCTCATCTAGTATTAAAGCAGCCTATTACTGAGTGTGATAGGTGCTTAATGCCTTAATGGAAGCTGACATAAAAATGTAACCTCTTGCTACAAAAACTCCACCTTCTTGAATGTAGTTATTCCTGTTAAAGCGTAATAATTTGTTGCCCGTTAAGGTTATTCCATAATACAAAACTGAGTAATACAATACCTGGTGATTTATATATTACAGATTATTCTGTAGTGCGTGTTAAGCAACATAGTCCATGCATTGGTGACCTTGAGGCTAGATTACTGCAATGTGCTCGATGTGGGGCTGCCCTTGAGCCTGGTCTGGATGTATCAGATGGTGCAGAATGCAGCAGCTAGACTGCAGATAGGATAAATGATTGAGAGTATGCAGCACCTCTGCTAAAACATCTACCACTGGCTGTTCATATCCGACCCACTCATGTTGTGGGTGGGTATAAAAAGCCCTTAAAACCTTTGTTGTGTCACTCAGATGGTGGTTCTCAAATTATTTTCTCTGGGCCCACTTTGCTCACTCTACATCAATTTTTTTTTCTTCATAAGAAATACATTGGAAAGCAAAAAGAAACAACTCATAGCAGAGCTTGATGGATAACTGTCAGGCTTCGGGGAATCAACTCCCCCCCCCCACAGCAGTAAATAAGCAGATCAAACAAAAGGAAATTCTTACCAGTTAGTTTCTTTAATAAACGCTGCGAGAGACAAAAGACAGCATCTCCCTAGAATGGCGGTGCTCCCAGTTAAGGCTTCCCCCCCTCTATCCCTATTAATCTATGTCACTCCCAAGTCTTGTAATCTGAGCTTGTACCCTCTGCGCTTTCTGTTTTAACACTCTCTGAGCTCTCCTTGTCTTTGGGGGTGGGGGTTGAATGCTGTCCAGAGACTGTGAATCTTCTAGTGTTTCTTCTGCTACCTGTTCCCCATCCAGTACTTCCCAGCTTCAGCCTTCAGAACTATGCCCCTCTGCAAATCACTATTCCAAATCTATACTGTCCTCCTGCTGCCAACAACTTTCTCATGAGCCTTCAGACTATTGTCTGGACCATGTCCCAGATATTGTTGGACCCCCATCTCCTATCAATCCCAGCATTCATAGACAATGGTCAAAAATGGAAATCCCTGCAACGATGCCATAATAAAAGTTCATACTACCTCAGAATGGGACTGATTTTTAAATTGACTCGCAAGCCTTTGGAATTTTGTTCCTCCCGCCCCTCCTTTCCAAAGTACATTGCACATTATTAAGTCGTAAGAAAGAACTTAGTTACAAAAATGGCTTAAATATCTTCCCTGTTTTGATCATTGTAATTTTAAAATGAAAAATTATAAGCTAGTATGATTTGTACTGTTTTAATTAACTACAAGGCAAGGTTATTGTAAAGGTTAATTAAAATCTGCCTACTATGACTGTGGGGAAAACACGTTATGATAAGTACTTCAAGAGGTATTGTAGTTTTCTGTATGTGCACTGAAGCATGATAACTTCCATCGGTTTAACATGTACAAAAAAGGATTGTGTGGTTTTTTTTGTATGTGTGGTTTACTCCGAAAGCCTGATAATCAAAAATATAATCATATTGCTCAAATGAAAATATAAGACTAGGGGGAAATGTGTGTGTGTACTCGCAGATTAACTAGCTATTTTTTGTTTTGTTTCTGAGCACTTTGTCACATCAAAATGCTGGTGCATGTTAAAAATATGTCAAGATTATTATTACTGAAGAGACAAGATCAAAATAAATCACTGTGTGCTCCTCTGGAACTCAGCTGAGGTGGTAATGTCAAGTTACGGGTTTTCCTCTTTGATTAAACTCATTCTCAGAGGTGATTTGTTCCACAAAGAAAACAATAATTAATCAGTTAATTACACTGCTGGCTTACCTTATGAACTTGGGAGCAAATGGAATTTAATTTCCAAAGAATATCAAGACTTTCTTTTCACCTTTCTTTCTTCATCTTCAAGTAGTGTCAGATTACCTGAGGGAAATAGCTCATATAAAATACAAGGTGGTGTGCTTTTTAAGGATTTCATACAGCAGTATAATGTTAGGCCAAACCATGCTTTCTGTGACATATCCAAATCAGGGATCTGTTGAATAGCCAGCCATGCATCAGCAGGACAGGGGTGGTTTGCAGCTGAGAAGATAAGAAGCTAATGGGAGCTGAATTGGCCTTTTAAATTCTTAATTGCTAAGGTATGGAAAGGAGATTCTACTCCCTCAAAATTAGATTGGCAAAATAAAATGTTGGAATATGCATAACTAGCAAGACTCCAAGACCATGAGATCAAATATTTAATAGAGAGTGGAATATTTACAGAGAATACTTAAAAGAACATTGTAACAACATAAATTCTTTGGCAGGCCTGGATTGATTTCTGCATGAAATAAGAAATTTCTACAGAATTAACATAACAGAATAATTTAGGAGAGATACAAGTTAAGTGCGCAGCTGTAATGAAACCTAGGAATCACAATGGGGGATCAGAAGTCATGTTAGAATTAGTGATGGATGAACTCAATCTTCTTTTTTTTGTATACGGAGTGTTAATTTTGGGTTGCCTTTTGTTGATCATTGTGTATTGTATTGTATTGTTTTGCTTCTAAAACCAATAAAGCATTTTTTAAAAGAAAAAGGGGAGGAATTGGCCTTGATTGTTCTGATGGATTACCTTTATCAGGTGATGGACAAGGAAAGTTCAGTCTTGTTCCTCTTACTTGTATAGGTAAGTTTTTAATGTTTAATGTTTTATTATGTTTCTGTATATGCTGGAAGCTGCCCAGAGCGGCTGAGGCAACCCACTCAGATGGGCAGGGTACAAATAATAAAGTTGTACATAATTCCTCAATCTGGGAGGCGTTCCATGCAAAATAGAAAACTGAATTCCAAAACCTTGAATTCAACATTAGATACGTTGAATACCTCTGTAATGTATTATCTACCCCGGCTTTATCCTCTGTATAATAGAGGTGGAGTATAAGTTCATTTTAAGCGACAAGAAATTTCTGTGTGATAATTGCTGCTTTCGACTGGTGGCATGAATGTGCGAAACAGTTATCTGATTTGTGCTGTTCTCTTACAGCCATTTCTCTCTCATATAGTGTCTGGCAAATGAGGGAAGGCAACCTGAGACATGATTAAAATAGTGTGATCCATGATAGCAGAGAGGTTTCACACATTGAGGCTGCAATCCTAAACACACTTACCTGGGAGTAAGGTTAATTGAACTCAATGGGACTTCTGCAGAGACGTCCATAGAATTGCCGTGCCAGACAGTCAATTGATCTTCACAGCTATCATGTGGGAAACCAAAATGTGTTACTACTTAATTTGATACAGTGAATCGAGTCTCCAACTACTGATGTCAGGAATTGTTGCAGACAATATAATACCTGCTAGTAAATGGCTTTTGAAGATGGAATTTCTCCCAGAGCTTCCTGCTTCAAAATTAGTTGCACTCTTGTGGAGTACAAAACAGGCAACTACATTATTTTGCAAGTTCTGTTTGAGAGCACTTTGATTTTGATGCAACTTTGTTATAAGGAAATAAGAACTGGGCGGAAAAGCGGCTCTTTTCCTGTTTATTTTTCCCATGGCCTAAAATTGAAATAAAAAAGGAAAAGGAAAAATAGGGGGGTGTCTGTGGAACTAAAATTTGTAGAACATTTTGTCTTTCAGATAATTGAATGAAATACTTCTCCATGTAGTTAGTATGGCTTCAAAATATCAAAGATTCAAAGGCAGTGGTGATGCTGGCAATGTTACTGTATTTGCCTGCATCGGCTGGCATGAAGCGTTCATTGACAATAACAACTGAGTGTGACAATAAAATGATCAGTATTGTCTTGCTCTTAGCCAAATCTAACGTGCATCAGTATTGGGAAGATTGTCTCAAAAAGGATATCACAAAGTAGGAAAAGATGGTGAAAATGACAATCCACATGATAAAAGGGTTTGATTGGACTACCTTCTCTAAATGGAAATGCTAAACCTTCCAGGTTTGGGTGCTTTTTAGTTTAGAAAAAAATGATGACTAAGGAGAGACATCATAGAGGTTTATAAAATTATCATGGATTGGAGAAACCACATGGAGATACTTCATGTTCTCTGTCTCTCCTTTTATGTGAAATTGATGCCATTTAGTAGATTGAGGAACCATTTTCAGTCCTTCTTGTGAGCATCCCAGAGCCATCTGACTGGTCGCTGCTAGAAGTAAGATGAACCCAGGATCTGATCCGGCAAGGTTTTTATTGGATAGCTCAGCTGGTTAGAGCATGGTGCTGGTAACACCAAGGTTGCAGGTTCGATCTTTGTAAGGGACAGCTGCATATTCCTGCAATGCAGGGGCCTGGACTAGCTGGTCCTCCTAGTCCCTTCCAACTCTATGATTCTATGTGTATGTCTAGGCCTATGTCCCTGGGTACTAAACAAGCACCACTCTTCAGACTTGATTCTGGGGAAGTACTTTAAAAACGTTGCAAAAACCCAAAACAACCTCTCCTATTTGTTTCAGGAATGCAGTCTGGAAGTCAACTCAACATATCATTCTTGCAACATGGTGGCAAGGCCTTTATGTGAGTTCACCAGTCCTCTTCCTTCTCACTTGACTCGGATTTTGCATTTTGAAATTGGCTGACAAATGTTTGACAGAATTTAATGAAAGACTTAAGGAATCCAGTGGGTCTAGTCCCAGGTAGCTTACAGTGCATGGTTATGGTGATGTTCTATTATTAAAAAATGATGGGCCATATTACTTGGTTTTAAATGAATAGCTAAAAAAGGGCTAGGGAACATTTTTCATCCAAAGGACCACAGGAAAAAGCAGGCAGAGCAATGAATGCGCATCAGGCTAGTTTCTATACAAAGTCAAACCCTGCTGCTTCCTTCATCCAGAAAAGCAAATGTCACAATCAGAATTCAAGGACTCATTCAAGCCAGGCAAAGTTGCTCAAGAAGGGTGTGAAACAAGCCCAGTGAGAGGCATGTTATGAGGAAAGTTGAAGTGATGGACAGACCTGAGGTTGTATACCACTGATCTAAATGTATTGATACTTTATACTAGAGGGCCTAAGGTGTTTATTTTGTGAACGTTATCCTCCAAAAATACAACTTTATTCTGTTTCTGAATGGCCATGATTAAGCCAAAACACTATTTCTGAAACCACAAAATTAAATATTTTTGTTTACTATGGTGTTTATATTTTCTGTTTTGAACTGTGTATTTTGGGTCTATGAACTGCAATATAACTGTGTGTGTTTTGAACTGTCACCCCATCTATCTAGCCAAAGGTGCAAACAGTTTTCAGATCTGTGTCTAATACTAAGCATATCTGTCATTGTTGGTTGATTAAAGCAAATAATAATAATAATAATAATAATAATAATAATAATACAATTTATTTATACCTCGCCCTCCCCGGCCAGAACCGGGCTCAGGGCAGTTAACACCATTAAGATTACAGTAAAAACATAATACTAATAAACTTAAAATACAGGTTACAATGCAATTTAAAATGCAGCCTCATTTTAAAAGTAGCCCATATATCAAAATCAAAAAGGGAGGGAAACATAAACATAAGGGTCAGACTGAGTCCAAACCAAAGGCCAGGCGGAACAGCTCTGTCTTGCAGGCCCTGCAGAAAGATGTCAAGTCCCACAGGGCCCTAGTCTCTTGTGACAGAGCGTTCCACCAAGTCGGGGCCAGTACTGAAAAGGCCCTGGTCCTAGTTGAGGCCAATCTTACCACCTTGCAACCTGGGACCTCCAAAATGTTGTCATTTGTGGACCTTAAGGTCCTCCAAGGGGCATACCAGGAGAGGCGGTCTTGTAGGTACGTGGGTCCTATTATATACATATAAAATGCATTTATATGTATATTTTTATTTTTTTAAATGTATCGAAAAGCACAATTTTAGATGCTGGCCATAATTCCATCTGTTTGGCCAATATAGGAACATGAAATGAGTCCTGCTGGACCACACCAAAGATCTTGTCCAGTATGCTAGCCTTACAGTGGCCAACTGGATGCCCAGGGGAAGAGTACTGAAGGAATGGAGGCCCATCAGTGGCACTGTGCGAAGGCCCCCCTGAAGCCTGGTGTTGGCCTTCTAAGTGACAGACACACTTTCCCTGGAACAAATACTGGAACAGATTCACCAAGCACACCAGAAGCGAGATGTAAGTCACTGCCTTTACTTAAGGCCAAGTGCATGATGTTCTTCCTTTTGAAGAAGTCATTACAAGTCCATCACTAGAATCCCAATTAACCCTGATGTATAGCTCTCATTTTTACCTTTGTAAAGATTATCTGAGATGTTAAAAGTTGGGGAGAGATGCTTTTATGAAATGAAATAAGCTCCATTTTTATAGGAGTATCAATCTATAGAAGTATAGAGGTGTCAGAGTTGTCTCCCCCCCTCCTCACTTTCATATATACTGTAAAGTAGATTTTGATGTAACAGGGAATGCCTCCCTTTGCAGTTTTGTCTTATGGGTCCCTCACTCTTTTAAAATACAGCAAAGAAATCAGAGGTGTTTGAGGAGATCAAATGCACATATATTTCAGACACAACTCAGTGTTAAAAGTTATATTTAACTGCATCAGGCACCAGTTGGGTTTGGCTGTGCACAGCTTTCTTTTTATTCCATACATATTACTAAAGTTCACTTGAGACTTGACAGCTGCATAAAATGAATATAAGTTGTGAGAAATATAGATTATTGTGATGGTTAGGTACTTCCCATGCAAGTGAAGACAGGCTGCGGTGGAGTGCTAACAACAGGAATAATAAAATGCAAGAGGACGCAAGAAAATATAAGAAATTCTGACAAAAGGTTGAAGGGTTTGTTATAGGAGCATCCACATAATTTGACTCTCAGTTGTCTGATTCAATGAAGTCCTATTCATGTATTATTCACATGTAGGGCATGCTTGTGTTTAATCTGCAACAGGTCTGCAATTGTCAGGCCTGCTCAACATGTTTTAGCCTTACTCCAAATGGTGGTGTATTGCATACCATAAAGGGCGAGGCCGAAGGTTCCAGATTAAATGTGGCAATACTTACTTTTGAGTGAATAAGGCTATATTTGTCTGTATAATACATTCTCTAATACTCACATCAATCTTATGATGTCGTCAAGGTTTTTGTGATCAAAGAGTTTGTACTGCAAGCTGGTGTACTTTGCAGTACCGAATGAGGCTCATGCGTCTGGATATGACCGTTCGATTATTGGAGTTTCCTACAAGCAAACAATCCTTCAAAAAAAGCCCCTGTGCTCACTACGTTTTTGGTTATTATGGATTAATCCATAAGCCCCTGACCTCCCACAAAGACTTAAAACTAACAAGTCAATAAACAACCCAGACCTGCACACAAAGTAAATCCCTAATATTCTCATCTACAAGTGAATGCAAGTCTAGAGTGGTATTGATTATGTAATTCATTCTGAAGTTTCTGCATGAGAGATCGCTAAAAGCACAGAGGCTACCATGAGCCATCTGATATTGCATCCGCAATGCAACAATCCTGCCATCTGTTAAATTAAAGAATCCTTTAAAATGCCCATTAAGCAACTTAACACTAAAGCTATGATCCACAAACTCAACCGCACTCCTCCCCTATGCGATCACCTCAAGGAGTGTCTCCTGACATCCCACCTACTCTGCAATGCTGCAGAACGCAGACCTGGACATAAAGAACTCTGGAGATTTTGTCAGAGCAGGCTGCAAATTGTTGTTGTTGTTGTTTAGTCGTTTAGTCGTGTCCGACTCTTCGTGACCCCATGGACCAGAGAACGCCAGGCACTCCTGTCTTCCACTGCCCCCCGCAGCTTGGTCAGACTCATGCTGGTAACCTCGAAAACACTATCCAACCATCTCGTCCTCTGTCGCCCCCTTCTCCTTGTGCCCTCCATCTTTCCCAACATCAGGGTCTTCTCCAGGGAGTCTTCTCTTCTCATGAGGTGGCCAAAGTACTGGAGCCTCAGCTTCACAATCTGTCCTTCCAGTGAGCACTCAGGGCTGATTTGCTTCAGAATGGAGAGGTTTGATCTTCTTGCAGTCCATGGGACTCTCAAGAGTCTCCTCCAGCACCATAATTCAAAAGCATCAATTCTTCGGCGATCAGCCTTCTTTATGGTCCAGCTCTCACTTCCATACATCACTACTGGGAAAACCATAGCTTTAACTATACGGACCTTTGTTGGCAAGGTGATGTCTCTACTTCTCAAGATGCTGTCTAGGCCTGTCATTGCCCTTCTCCCAAGAAGCAGGTGTCTTTTAATTTCGTGGCTGCTGTCACCATCTGCAGTGATCATGGCTGCAAATAGATTGTGGCAATTTCATTATAACACAAATTGAGCTTGTGTAATTCAACGTACTTCATGTTCAAGAACTCTCATCCAGTCTGGTGTAAAAATAAATAGTAGAGATGATCCACACCAGCCTTTGCAGACCTGGTACTCTCCGTATGTTTTCCAATCATTCCCAATCACTTGTAAGTCGAGGCCCCGCCACCGCTTGGAGATAAAATAATACACATGGACACAAGTATTTAGGTTAATGGGCTAAAAAAGGCCACAACTTTATTGGTTACAGAATGTGAGTGGTATTGGCTTAGGCATTGGATCGGACAGACTATATTTGACTCCTGCCCGCTCTGCCGGGAGTCACACAAGGGTTAACAACCAGTAGGGGGAGCTTGTTGATGTAAATCAACTGGAATCTTTCCCCTAGAGTCACCGGGGGTCGAGCCATGGCCCTAGCCACCACCAGGGCATTGGACAGGAACTACGATCGCCGGATTCCTTTAACGGAATACCCTTCAAGGGGAGGGGTAGGTGATGGCCACAACCTCCCCTCTGACACACAACAAGAAGGGAGAGTCCAAGTGCCCGCGGTCATTCAAATACAGCTAAATACATTCATTCAAATACAGCTAAATACAGCTAACAATTCTCAAAAAATTCTGGGAATCTATCTATAATGAATTAAAAATTTTTTTTCAAATATACGTTTGTTAAAAAACCTGAAACCTTCCTGCTGGGGATAATTGGCAAAGATATTAAAGAAGAAGATAGAACCCTTCTTCAATACGCAACAGCGGCCGCTAGAACCCTCATAGCACAGTACTGGAAAACAGCAAAAACCCCAACATTAAAGGAGTGGCAATTTAAATTAATGGATTACTTAGAATTGGCAAAATTGACTCAGAAAATAAGAAATCAAAAAAGTACAAAATTTAGTAATGAATGGGATAAATTTAGAATATATATGGAAATAGAGACAAGGGGAAAATCAAAATGTTAATCAGAAATATAGATGTATTTAAAAAAAAAAAAATCACAGTAGGCATGAGATAACGCTTACTACGTTATAAATTTTATTTTGGAATAGATACAGCAGAAAGATAATTAAGATAACATTATCCGAAATCGAGATAAAGGGAAGTCGATCAATGTTGTTGTAAAATTAATGTTGTGTTGTTTAAGTTGTAAAATTAATGTTGTGTTGTTAAAGTTGTGTTGTTTATGTTGTACGTATTTTATGTTCTTTTTCTTTTCTTTTTTTTTCTTTTCTTTTTATGTTTATTTCATTTACTTTTGTCTGTTGTATGTCTGTGAAATATAGTTATGCAAAACTTAATAAAAATATTTTTTAAAAAAAAAAAACAAATACAGCTAAGCCACGCCCCACCCAGCCGTATAAGCCACCCAGTGGGCGTGAGACGGGCACAGGACTCAGTGATGCAGGGGACTGAGTTACGCCCCCTGCGAGTGCAGGAAGTGGTACCCGCTCACAGCACCTTCCCTCTGTGAAGAGGAGAGGCCTTACCAGGATGCCTGGAGCTGATGAGAACTGAGCTGAAGAGAGGTGATGTGCCTATTTTGAAAACCGCAACCACAAACATTCTCACAACAGCAAAAATGTTCAGCTCTGCTCATCAGATTGTATCATTCAAATGGGCAAATGTGTGTTAGCTTTGCCTTGCCTGTTTTCCATTTATCACATATGTGGGTAAGGGGGAAATCACAGCTCCTTTGACCAACCTATTTGTTTATATGAACAGGGCTGTGAGATGTTCTAAGTGTTCAAGCATTACCTTTTTGCTGAGCTGATTTTACAAACAGTTGCCTCTTGTGACATAATGTAGAAAATGTCTTACGAGAACTGCTATATCTTGTGCTGTTCTGTTGTTTTTGTCACTGGGGTATAATGTGAATATTATTAAAGAAGAATATTGTTATATGAGGGGCAGATGGGGCTCATCAACCTGGGAAGGTAGCCATATTATTATCATTATCATTATCATTATCATTATCATTATCATTATCATTATCATTATTAATTTATGCCCCACCCATCTGGCTGGGTTTCCCTAGTCACTCTGGGTGGCTCCCAACAGAACAACAATAATAATAAAAAAGCAACAACATCAAACATTAAAAACTTCCCCAAACAGGGCTGCCTTCAGATGTCTTCTAAACGTCAGATAGTTGTTTATTTCTTTGACATTTGATGGGAGGGTGTTCCACAGGGTGGGTGCCACTACCAAGAAGGCCCTCTGCCTGCTTCCCTGTAACTTTGCTTCTTGCAGTGAGTGAATTGCCAGAAGGCCCTTGGCATTGTACCTTGTAGTTTCCGGGTCACCTTCAAAGGTAGCCCCACATAGAGCGTAATGCAGTAGTCCAAGCGGGAGATAATCTGAGCATGCACCACTCTGGTGAGACAGTCCACAGGCAGGTAGGGTCTCAGCCTGCGTACCAGATGGAACTGGTAGACAGCTGCACAGAATTAACCTGTGCCTCCATGGACAGTTGTGAGTCCAAAATGACTCCTAGGCTGCACATCTAGGAGAAGGAAAACTCTGGTCCTAAACCTCCATTGCCTTTTGGCTATAGACATTCATGAGTAAAAATCTATACCCACTGCCTTGTGGGACATCTTCAGGAGAAGAAAAGGCTGAGGAGTAAACCCTACACAAATCTGGAGTGGAGTCCCTAAGGCTTCTTTCCAGCAACTCATGCAGCCAAGTTGGTGCCAAATGGTTTTCATTGCTTTCCATTGGAACACATTGGTGAGGCCAACAGGGGGGTCTTGTAGACTGGGCAGCCCAGGAACGCCATACACGCTTGTCCAGGCTTGCACCCTGGAGAGGTTACTTTGGTGCTGCTAGCACAGCAAAAACTATGTGGGGGGCAGCAGTTGTGAGTTACCAGTCTCTGCAGCCACAGCAGGCGCTGTGATTCCACAGTGGTTTGACTTCAACCCCGGAGGTGCACTGTATAGTCTCATGAGACAGATCAATGCCAACAAAATGTTCTAGAAGTGTTGCGGGGGGCAGTATATGAAGCAACTGAAGGAAAACAACAATCACTACTGAAAGGGCACCGAAATAGTTCTGACTTAGACTTCCACATGTTATCCTGGATTTCTAAGCACAGAGAGCTTTATTTTTTAAATTACTGTGATGGGATATTCACCCATGCAATCCTCCATTTGCATAAGTGGTACAATGCACATTATTTTCTCTGAAATTTAATCATTGCATTGAAAAGCAAATGGCCACCCATTTTTATAAGTGCAAGCAATTACTGTACTTGGATGCTCAAACTAGGCACTTACTCTTCAAGACAGGGGTGATTAACCTGTGGTCTCCAGATGCTGTTAGGTTACAGTACCATCATCCTTGACCACTGGGTGCACTAAGAGGGACTGATGTAAGCTGAAGTCCATCCAACATCTGGAGGGCCACATTTCCCATCCCTGCTGTAAGGGAATCTTCCAGTATCTCTTTTATTATTCTTTTGTACATTTAATTGTAGGTTCAGAGATTTCAAAGAGCAAGACAAATATAGAAAAGGGGGAAATTGCTTTTGACATCTTACAGTACTTAAATGGATGCATAAAAATAGTAATTATAATATTCCATCTTACAGCGCAGATTTCCCTATATGAGAAATCACTGTTTGCTATCCCAAATGGGAAATGGAATTAGTGTGGGAGATTAGTCTGTTCTTCTAAAACAGCACATATAATTTGTTTACCTCTTTCTTCACAATTTTCAAGCAGTTTGTGACAATAAGATATGTCACTGGGAATTAAACAGGAGCCACAGGTTTGAGGAATCATAAATCACTATAACGTTGCTTTGCGAGGTTTTTTTGTTTTGTTTTGTTTTTTAATTATTCCTGGCTTTTGATGGGCTTTCAAAGCACAGAAATGATGAAAGGACTTGTTCGGTGAAGAAACACCTGGTGTGATCTAGGTTGACAGGCAAGCTGAACAATAAAAAGCAATAATTTACATATGTCCAATTTAGACGAATGGGGTAAGACGATGGCTGCTTTACAGGGCAGTTTGTTCTCTTTTGTGAGCTTTGGTTAGGAAATCTCTGATCCCCATGAAGATCAAGACCACACTTTTACATTTGGTTTTCCCTTTAGCTTAGGTTGTTTCCTTTCTGATGTTGCATTTTGAATGGGTGGGATCCAAAGGATATGCAAGTTTAATGTTCTTGCTCCCCACCCACCCCAGCCCACCGCTTCCTAGACTGTGTAATGGGAAAGGGAAATTGCAAAAAATTGAGCAGGGACCTTTGCACAAACAGAGTTGTACTGTAGCTTACAATGTCATTGGTTATTCAAAGTCAGGAAATACCTGGTTAATGGTGATATCATTATTGGGTATGTCAAAGTAACAAAGTATGTTGTTTAAAAGAAAATTAACCAATAAACATGAACGGGGGAGGGCTTCATTATACAGGGCTGCCTTCAGATGTCTTCAAAAGGTTGTATAATTACTTATCTCCTGGGCTTGGGATCACATAACTCCATACCCTCCAGCATTTCCCTGATGAAAATAGGGATGTCCTAAGCAGGGCTGTCTTAAGCATATGCGGTGCCGAGGTGCAAAGATCCACCCAGCGCCCCCCCCCCCAGGTTGCCCAGTCCCAAGCATGCAGGAGGGCAGAGCTGGCTGGCCGCCTCATCATCTTGCTGGCTCAGTCACCCCCAAACTCACGGCGCAGAACCATCCGCAGCAGAAGAGCCCACCACAGCGCTCTGACCAACAAGCGGGCTCTTCCCCGGATTGAACTCTCAGGCCCCAGACTCTCAGCCTGGCGCCCCTGAGAGCCTAGCACCCAGGTGCCCCACACCCCTAGCGCCTATGGGTAAGATGGCCCTGGTCCTAGGGGAAAGCGGGACAGAAACTGGAACGGCTTCTGTAAATCCAAGACTGTCCCTGGAAAATAGGTATACCTGGAGGGTCTGTGGTGAGGGAGCTGGGTGAGGGAAGTGTCATAGGAACATAGGAAGCTGCCTTATACTGAATCTGATCATTGACTCTGATCTTGCTCAATGTTTTCTGCATTGACTGACAGAGGTTGTCCAGGGTTTCAGGCAGAGCAGAGACTGAATGTGGGACCTTCTGCATGCAAAGCACAGTTCCTATCATTAAGCTAGGGACCTGCATTGGAATTCACCAGTTAAAACATTGGTGACAGGCTTCTAGAATATATCTTATGAAAAAATAGATAAATAGTAAAATTTCAATAAAAGACTAGAGGGAAGAATTCAGATGGGTAGAAATCAAATCAAGAGGTCAGTGAAGTAAGCATATTTTGTTGGCTATATGCTCCTGCCCACCTAGCAGTTCGAAAGCACGTCAAAGTGCAAGTAGATAAATAGGTACCGCTCCGGCGGGAAGGCAAACAGCATTTCCGTGCGCTGCTCTAGTTCACCAGAAGCGGCTTAGTCATGCTGGCCACGTGACCCGGAAGCTGTATGCCGGCTCCCTCGGCCAATAAAGCGAGATGAGCACTGCAACCCCAGAGTCGGTCACGACTGGACCTAATGGTCAGGGGTCTCTTTACCTTTACTTTATTATTGCAAAGAAAGAATGAAACTGTAAGATCACTTCAAGACTAAGGGATTGAAAGCACCATTTTCTTTTCAGAGAATTTTCCCCCATACATGCCTAGGGAAGGAAATAAAGTCACGAAAAGTGCCAACAGGAAATAAAAACTAAACAATCCCATAGCTATCCTTCAATCAAACAATAAGGCCTATCAAAAGCGTTTCTTTGCCAAACAAAAGCCATCTGGGACAGTGAGGCACCTGGTGCTTATTCCAGCTGTTCTTAATGTGATAGATAAAGGGCGTTTTTACACTTCCCAACCTTAATTAACCCAAATTTCAAAGATGACAAACATGTCTAGAGAACAGAGGAGAGAATTGGGAGTCAGGTGACGCAGCCTCTCCTCATGAGTCTGCCACAAACAAAATGGAGTGTTTGTGTATCTGTACCCAACATAATTAAATTGGAGAACTTTTGCAGTGTTTGTGGATCAACTCACAGCTAGCCCCAGAGTACCCACATGGACTTTTGCCCAGGGCTTTTTTCAGCTGGAACTCACAAAAACTTAGTTCTGACACCTCTCAGGTGGGCTCCATTGTCAATATAAGAGAACAAGGGAGGTGTTCATGGTGAGTTCCAGCACCTCTTTTTTCTAGAAAAAAATAGCCTGCTTTTGCCCCTCATTCCTATTTCAGTTCTTTACCATCACAATTGATAATTGATTGGTTGTTTTGCTAGGGAACTACTGTGAAAAGCAGGAAATGAAATATGGGGAGCAAAAGTCCATTCAGCATATGGAGGGACACCTAAGCCAATAAGACCATCTGAGGTTGTTTTTTGCCACACTGTCTCGTTTTTCCTGTGCTGAGTTTTTTTCTTCTGGAAAGTTTTCTCCCGTTCTAATTTGTCTTTTGACCTTGATAAGAATTCAGGGTTTTCTAAGGCTTGTTTCTTCTTTGAGGAGAGTGTTACCAAGCCCTCTGAAGCTCATTATTAGGCCTGACCTGAGCCTATCAAAACCTACTTATATGTCACTATATTCCAACAAAGAAGTTTGAAATGGAGACTCCAATGTGAAGCTGCTCAGTTGAAATTCTTTAGTAAAATTGACAGTGTGAAATTTGATTTTAATGAATCCTATGTCTAGTGGTACCTTGGTTCTCAAACTTAATCTGTTCCGCGAGTCTGTTCGACTCCCGAAACCATTTGAAAACCAAGGAGTAGTTTCCAATTGGAAGTTTGGCTTCCAAAAAGAGTTCGCAAACCGGAACACTTAATTCCAGGTTTGTGGCATTCGGGAGCCGATTTGTTTGGCAACTAAGCCGTTTGATAACCAAGGTACAACTGTATAGGGTTGATATTATATGTTTGTTTTGCTTGGAACAGACTCACTGTAGTTAAGTGTACTGTTTTTAACACTTGATTGGGAGCCGCCCAGAGTGGCTGGGGAAACTCAGCCAGATGGGTGGGGTATAAATAAATTATTATTATTATTATTATTATTATTATTATTATTATTATTATTAAAGTGACATAACCCTTTTATGGTGCATTAATTTCAGTGGATCTGCTTTGTATTGCACTCAGCTGAATACAATCCATGGCGCAAATACAGTTTGCATTATTGACCCCTACTCATCAGTGACCATCTGTCAATGGTGGGTCTCACAGTCTCACACCCATGTTAACTGGATCTTTTGTTGAATTATGTTGCCATCTTTCTTATTTTTTAGATGTGCTCTGTATTGTACTCTGGTCCTCACACTACTATCTCATCTGTATTTGGCTTTAGCAACTTTAAAGCCTCTCCTTGAAATCCAGCTAGAGACATATGCACATATATCAGTTATATCCTCATTTTAAAAGACATAGATTTTGTGTATGCATACTGTGATTTTAACCCTACACTGCATTTGATGTTGGTCATCTATATACCAAATAAAGTGACTTGATAAACATATCAACTGGGTCATATGCTAGTGAGGACCTAACCAGAGGAAGATACATTCACACAACCAGATGCTGTGTTTCCAACTCTGTAAACTTCGATGCAATTCACAAGAATTTCCAGGTATTACCAGGCATGTGTTCAGGAGTGGGACTAAGGGGCTATATCAGGGATAGTCAACATGGCACCCACTTTAGAAAACTTGAATATCCTGGTTCGAATATATCAGATGAAAGTTGCCAATCAAACTCGATTATTTACAAATTTCCCCCCAAAAAATGTGCAGCTAGCAGACAATGCCTTCTGAATGATTTCTTTTCCTCATTTATAGTCTTCCCAATGCAGACTGCAAGACAGATGGCTTAAAGCAGGAGAGAGTGAGTGCACAATAAATTTCAAAACCTAACATTCAGCTTTTAAAATGAACTTTGGCTCCCCCAAATGCCACCTATTATTTTTAATGAAGCAATTCATAAAACTTATATTGACTTAAAATGGAGCAGATAGAAGGGAAGGAACAGGCAGGGGAGCCATTTTGCCTGATTCATTTAGCGCTGAATTGAGTACTTAGGATTGTTTGTCAAACAGTCGGCAATTCATTTACAATACTGATGGCCTCTTGTTTACCCAGGGTGGTTTATGGGATTCCTGATTCTCCTCTGGACAACTTTGTGAATTTTCACAATTTCTTCTCAAAAAGTGAAATAGAAGTTTAAAGTTCCACACACACAGAGAGAGAGAATGAGAGAGAGAGAGAGAGAGAGAGAGAGAGAGAGAAATCCCCAGAGATTGGGAACCAAGCCATTCCAATTGACAGATAGCTTGCATTTCTGCAGTTCAGATGCAATGAATGCACCGCCTGTCCAAGTTTTGCAAATCACACTCTGTTCAAAATAGAAGACACACTTAGAAATGTGACATTTCTTATTTGGCAAGCAGATTTTAAAGCCTAAAGGCAAGCCAACATATCTGTAGGGTTTTAAGTAGGGCTCCAGTTAGCCTGTGAGCAGCATAGCTGTTGCACAGAGAGAAACAAGATGCTCCTTCGCATGCAACCCTGATGGCTCCTCCTGGGAAAATAGTACTATAACACACTACTGTTGCTTGCCACCCCAGTGTGAGAGTCCAGGGCTTCCAGCTGTTTACCTAGGGTTCATGTTTCCTTTTGGAAATGAGGCACAGTGAAGACTTGGGTGTTTTTCTGCGGTATCATTTATTTACACATATATACAACCTGAGCCTGATGTTGACAGCATCAACACCCCCAAAGGGTCTTGTGCTTCCCATAGCCACAACCTTGGTTTCAAACAGAGGTCAAACATTGCTCTAACACTCTCTCTCCAGCTTGCTGCTTTACATCTAGGTCACAAACTCTCAGCTCTCAACTCTGGCATTTGCCCTTCTTACTACCTGCGAGTTAAGGGATTTGCCCATTTGCCATCTCCCACAGAGCCCCTTCGTTTGTTCTCCTTAATGGCTCATCACTCAGACTATCACCTCACCTGGAGGCTAGCCTGGCTATTGCAAGAATTGGAAGCCTAGATTAAGTTTTAACACCTGCTGGATCCAGGAATTAGGGGGATCTTGGCATATCTTGGCATACTTCCCACAGAAGACTATAACAATATTTCAATCTCACCCTTCTTCCCAAAGGAGCCCAGCACTGATCTCTGCTGCAAGTTGCAGTACAGCCTTGGGCAGTGATGGCGCTAGAGTGCTGCAGAGTTCAGGTCAGCAGTTCCTTCTGCTTGTGAACTGCCTGGGCCCCAAAGGCAGACTGTCTAGTCTGGCAACCTCAGTGTCTTACACAGGTCAACAGCCCACTATGACACTGCCTAGAAAGCAGCAACAGGCCCCAACCAAAAAACAATGGCAGCTTAAATTGATGGAATATGTGCAACTTGCAGATCTAATTTATAGAATAAGAGAACAAGAAGAACATTTGTTTAAAGAAGATTGGAAAATGTTTATTGAATATATGGAGGGAAATTGTGTACACTTGAAAACATTGGCAGAATTAAGATAAATTCAACAGTGTAAATAAGTTTTGATAGAAGTAATAATGGAATACTGAATGGTTTATTTTATATAAAATATGCAGGGATTTATGCCATGTAAAATAATCCATGGAAAGAGAAGAAGTGGAGTCACTGATATTCTAAGGCTGTTTAAATGAATATTCTAAATTGTGAAACAGAAAATTTAATAAAAATTATATATAAAAAAGAAAGGGGCAACAGGATTGAAACCACAAAAATGAAAGCCAAGTACAATTGTTTACAAAATGCAATTCCCCACTCTTGCTGGAACCTATTTTCTCAAAATCGTTTTTCTCTCTGGTGAATTGACATGTTGTTTTCATACATCACAGAATCACCGCCAAATTATTTTGGCATAAATGAGCAAGAGATATTTCACAACACATGTCCAATTTTATACTTTTGCTGACTCAGGGCAGAACCCCTCCAAATTAATATGTTGCTTCTTCTTGACCGCACAGTTGCTTCTGTGACCTGCATATGCTGCCTGCAATTTGGCATCATTTATCTCACTGTAACCCATGTTGCTTTCTCAAGCGCATTGTTTTGTAATGCGCCTGTGAATGGGATGTGTGCTATCATTTAATCTTCACCCCTTATCTAACCCCCACCCCCAATAAAGGTTGGCTTGAACTGACACAATGAGAGTGAGCCCCTCATCGCCTTGTCCCATGCACCTGCCCCAACTGTTCCAGATTTTGAGGTTATACACTGAGAGGATGTATTTACATGACAGAGGAGTGTAACTGGAAGTTCTGTTTCACAAGTGGACATTTGTTGCCCAACAGGAATGGGAGTGTTGGATACTTTTTTTTTTTTTTACTTTGCATTAATGCCACCACCATCATTACAAGCAACCACATGAACCTTCAAATAATAATAATAATAATAATAATAATAATAATAGTAATAATAATAATAATAATTTGTATCCCGCCCTCCCCAGCCGAAGGAGGGCTCAGGGCGGCCAACAACAATAAAATAATACAGTGGTGCCCCGCAAGACGAATGCCTCGCAAGACGAAAAACCCGCTAGACGAAAGGGTTTTCCGTTTTGGAGGTGCTTCACAAGATGAATTTCCCTATGGGCTTGCTTCGCAAGACGAAAATGTCTTGCGGGTTTTTCCGACTTTTTTCCCCTCCCCCCCTTTTTCTAAGCCGCTAAGCCGCTTATCCGCTTATCCGCTAAGCCGCTAAAAGCCGCTAAAAGACGCTAAAAGCCGCTAAGCCGCTAATAGCGCTAATCTGCTAAGCCGCTAAGCCGCTAATGGGCTTGCTTCGCAAGACGAAAAAAACGCTAGATGAAGAGACTCGCAGAACGGATTCATTTCATCTTGCGAGGCACCACTGTACAACATTCTAAAATCATTTAATTATTAATTTAATTCAAATCAAATTGATGGCAACCACTGGGCTAGACTTCTGTGAAGATTACCAAAGGAGGGAGTCAGGCTGTGCCCTGGCCAAAGGCCTGGTGGAACAGCTCTGTCTTACAGGCCCTGTGGAAAGATGTCAAGTCCCGCAGGGCAGAGCGTTTCACCAGATCGGAGCCACAGCCGAAAAAGCCCTGGCTCTGGTTGAGGCAGCCTAACCTATCTGTGGCCTGGGATCTCCAAGATGTTTTTGTTTGAAGATCGTAAGTTCCTTCGTGGGACATACCAGGAGAGACGGTCCCATAGGTACAAGGGTCCTAGGCCATATAGGGTATATTTGATATATTTCTATTCATTGTGTATGCATGCAACTGTTTGTAATGGTGGAATGATGCTGCTATTTACATTGAAAGCCACCCATTGTCAATCTGTGTATGTCTTCCAAAACTTCTGTCATCTCCCACCATTGGCCATGCTGGCTGAAGCTGATGAGAGTTGTATTGAAAATGCCTGGAGGACATCAGGTTGGAGCAGGCAGCTATATGCTATGAGTGCACATTGAGACTTGGTCTTACTAGCCCAAGAAGTCTGCTTTTCCTCAGGACGTCTGTGGCCCTTGTAAAATAATTATATATGTCTATTTCATCCAAAATATTGACATACATTTTAAATCTGAAATGATAAACTCTTTTTTTTCATGAAAGGCGGGCACATCCATCTCTAAACGAGGCAGCAAATTAGAATTTAGTTGGCAGGTGCAAATTTTATTCATTGGAACTAGGCTGATCAATTTGGGAAAAAACAATTTGATGGAATATTTATAAAGCAATTAAGAAACCATTTAATAAAAAATATAGTTCTCAATTAAAGAAATATTACATTTAAAGCTATTAATTATTTACCACATGGAACATGTAAAATATATGGGAGAGATCCAAGATCTAGGCCCTCCTTATTGACTCTTCTTGATGAATCTATTCAGTAGCTCATTATAATTTAATTCCGCAAATGCTTTGCTAGACTAGAATGCTAAAAGCAAATATAATCGGAAAATTTATTTTGCATTTCTTCTTGTTATTCACTGGGTCAGTGGTGAATGTTACTCAATGGGCCAAGGTGGGGAGCTGCCTTGATTTTATTCAACGTATTCATTGCAAAAAAGAGCCTAAGCAAATCCCTCTGCTTGAATGCTTGCAAGCAGAATTTGAGATGAACACTGCTCTACTCATCTGCTGCTGCTCACTTTGATCCTGTGAGCCACTACTGCTGTCGCCTTCCACCCATCTTATTTGCTCTTGAAACATGTATACCACTTCCCATTTATAAAATCTCAAAGTGGTTCAGTATATATGTAAAAAATAACTAAGCGTGCAAAAAAATATATCCAACAGTGAAAACACCTGGATAATCATAAAACATGTGGTTCCTACAGCAACCAAAACCAACCCTCCTTTGAAATATCAGTAGTCAAGGAAAGTCAGACTAGACAGAAAATTCTTCAACTATCTGTGAAAGCCTCGTCTCATCAGTGATCACCTGACCTCCATAGGGAGCTCAGCCCACAAACTGGGCACAAGACAGCCTGTACACTTACTGTGGGAGGGGGCAAAGTGATGGAAGTAGGCCCTCAGTGGAGCATCTCTTCCCTGATAGAACTTCTTGTCCATGGGAAACTGACTCTCTGTGCATCATTTCCACTGAGAAGAAAAGGCAGCTCCATTTAAATCACCTCCTTTCCATTTTGGTATGGTTTAATGTGCTCTACTTATCCAGTTGGTGGCACATTCCAGAAGCAGCCTTTTACAGGTTCCACATATCACTTGCAATAATTCAGGCTGTGCTTCATGGAATGATTTTTAACTGCCCAAACTGTTCCTCTGCCTAAGCTGTAGGTGTGTGGTAACTAGTAGCCACCAGACATCAAAACCTATCATATTTATTTAAGCAAGCATTTTGTAACCATCAACTTCCACTGAGGAAACACCAACTCTCCAGAAGTCAAACTTAATCATTGTCTCATTATATCCAAAAGACTAGAAGTCTCCAGGGAAAGAATGGGCTGATTTGTTGGAACATTTTTGTTCCATTTTTGCCCTCATTTTCTACATAGGATTTCTGGATCTCAGTTCTGTAATGATGGTTCAGAATGCCGCTGTCCTGATTTAGACTCAAAATCTCATAGTTCTATGTCTATTTGATTTCCTCACTAACAGACCTGAGGCATTTTCCTTCCTCATTTCCCCCCTACCAATAGGGAACCCCAAGGTCTTGTGTGTTGTTTTGGCCAAGTCCTCTTCACAGTATTTATCTGGCCCTGTGTCATCCTAGACACAATGACAACTTTCCCTTCCTTCACAGAACCCAAATGTGAACAGCATAGTTCCTTTAGCATTTGAATGTTCTATTCCACCCACAATGCCATCTCAGCTAAAAGAGCCTTCATCAACACAAACATTATCCAAAAGAAAGGCTTGAAAGATCTAAAAACTTCCCCAGAATTATGACTGGGAATTCCTATTCTCCTTAAGCTACTGTCTTCCACATGTATGGGAATGAAGTAAATGAATTTTATATTGGTGCCCACAAGTCTGTTTCCATCATGGTCCTGAAGTTACTTGTTCCAGAGATTGTTACTTTCTCCAATCCAGTCATCATGACCAATGATCAGGGATGATGGGAGTTGAGGGGAAGTCAAATAACATCTGGAATGTGACACGTTCCTCATTCCTGTTGCAGTGACTAATGATCACAGTTTATGTTAAACTTTTTCTTTTCTTTTTTAAGGTTATTCCTTTCAAATGAAATTGCCTGCAATCCCACACAAACAGAGGAATATTCCACAGAGCTAATAGGCTGATAGAAGTTAATCTTGAATATAAAGCTAAATTAAAAATAGATTTAAAAGCTTTTTTTCCCCTCTGAAGGCAACAGTTCCCCCCCCCCCCGCCTCTTTCTTGGGCTTTGTACTTTTTGATAATTCTCTTAATGTCACAGATGCTAATCACATGTCTCCTTTCTTTGTGGATTCAAGACAGACACTATAAATCACAGAAGTTACATTAATGCAAAGACTGGGTCAAGTGGATATAATAAATCAGCTTCAAAAGACCTTTAGTCTTTCCGATTCTCCACATTTGTTCTATGGATTTCATTAGATTGATTGAGGCTTTAAGTGTAATCTTGTGAAAGCTAATTTTGGCTTTTGTTAGGCTGTCACTCGCGAGACTTTATAAGATCCACATTCCTCGAAATGTGAAAGTATTCAGGAGAACAATTAGCTGATATTTGAAGGCAGAAGGATATCACCCTTATTGTGCTCACGATTCTTTTCTGTTTGGGCTGGAGGAGGAACAGGTCTGAAATTCTCTGCTCCAACTAGCCGCCGTCCCACCATTATCAGATAAGACAACAGATGAGTGACTTTTCCCCAGCTCATGCCATGTGAGCTCAGAAATTAGCTTATTTTCTGGAGCTAGGGTAACTTTGTTTTGAATAAATTTTATCAGAGTATAAAGAAAAATACAGAAAATATTATCAAATATATTTTCCCCAAAATTAAAATATTAATCTAAATATCTTATCAAAGGGGGGGAGGGAGAGGAAAAAGTGTAAAAAGGAAGGAAAAGAAAGGGAATCTGAGTTTGAAAATTGAGCCCCACACCTCAAAGTACTCTCCCATCTAAGTACCATACCCTCAAGAGCCTTTCATCCTGGAGCACTGGGGAAGAGAAGGAGGCATTTTTGCTACGGGGATGGCAAAACCTGCCAATGCAGGAAAATTCCTTTCTGGCCCTTCAACGGCGACCATAATGTAGCAGCACCCATGTATCTGTGAAAAAGAGGTTAACCTGCAAAAGAAGGCTTAACTGAGGGAGGGGAGGGTGGGAGAAGCTCTGGAGCCGACTGAGAACTCCCAGGTAAGTTCCGCCCACTATTGTGTGGGCTGGGCGATCGCTCCCCTTACCTGGCCAACTCTCTCCTGGCAATGCCTCCCCAGCTGGGATTGGGTAACTGGCAGAGGTAGGCTCCAGGTGTCCAGCCTGGGGTGTGTGTGTGCGAATCCAAGCTGTGCTGCCAGGAGCCACATAGGACTGGGGGGCTGCATGCTACCATGCAAAACGCCGCCCCCCATTTGATGTGGGGAGCGGTCATTGTGGAAACCTTCTGGGAAAAGTGTATTTCTGAGGTTTGATGGTCCATAACACCACTTTTTTTTAGTAATACCATAAAATTATACATCAATGGAAAGATAATTTAATGAAGAATTTAATGCAGCAAAGATTGTTCAATTATCTATTTTCTATCTAAGGTTATAGCCAAATAACTAGAAAAAGGAAGCACAACTTGCTTAGGTTGATATTAGGTTGACATTCATTTCCTTCATTTGAATGTAGCCAATGAGCATGAGTGTTTAGAGAGCCAATCAGGTGTTATGAGCCATCAGAACTCAGAAATACACTTTCCCCAAAAGGTTTCCACAATTTTGGCCACTAGTGTATATGTGGCAAGGTAACATATCTAAGCCAATGGAATCTTTCATTGTGTGTTGGGGGGGGGATAATGGATGTGGTCAGGCGAAAGTTCAATATTTTTAAGTACTATTGATTTCTGTGTGGGAGAGTTGAGTGCTTGCATTACAATTTAGGCTTAGCTAATTCCCCTTTGTAAGGCAAACTCTTAACATTTTCAGATTATTCGCACAGGCTTAAAATTTAAAGAAAGGTTTCAATGTGCCCAGGGACGCAGGTGGCGCTGTGGGTTAAAGCCTCAGCGCCTAGGACTTGCCGATCGAAAGGTCGGCGGTTCGAATCCCTGAGGCAGGGTACGCTCCCGCTGCTCGGTCCCAGCGCCTGCCAACCTAGCAGTTCGAAAGCACCTCTGGGTGCAAGTAGATAAATAGGGACCGCTTACCAGCGGGAAGGTAAACGGCGTTTCCGTGTGCGACTCTGGCTCGCCAGAGCAGCGATGTCACGCTGGCCACATGACCTGGAAGTGTCTCCGGACAGCGCTGGCCCCTGGCCTCTTAAGTGAGATGGGTGCACAACCCCAGAGTCTGTCAAGACTGGCCCGTATGGGCAGGGGTACCTTTACCTTTTTCAATGTGCCCATACCCCCCCAAAAAAAATAGAACTAGGAGGTTTGTTCTACAGTGAGGTACAAGATAAGTAGAATAATAGAATCATAGAGTTAGAAGGGACCCTGAGGATCATCTAGTCCAACCCCTTGCATTGCAGGTATATGCAGTTGTCCCGTACAGGGATCTAGCCTGCAACCTTGGCATTAGAAGCACCATGCTCTAACCAACTGAGCTAACATGTTAGGCTTTAATGGTTTAGATTCTGTAGCTGTGATTCCTGCACTGCAGGGAGTTAGACTAGAAGGAGCATTTCCGCCCCCATCATTCAGCCCAGACACTGAGGTCCAGCTCCAAGGGACTTCTGGCGGTTCCCTCACTGCGAGAAGTGAGGTTACAGGGAACCAGGCAGACAGCCTTCTTGGTGATGGTGCCCGCCCTGTGGAATGCCCTCCCATCAGATGTCAAGGAAATAAGCAGCTATCTGAGTTTTAGAAAACACCTGGAGGCAGCCCTGTTTAGGGAAGCTTACAATTCTACCATTACTGATTTTAAAAAGACATGGCTGAGCAACCTGTCTTGATCTAAACATATAGGGTTGCATCGGGACCCGATACTATGTGATGTAATGAACAATATTTTACGTGGAGGGAGGATACCTGATTCCTGGAAAGAGGCACATATTACATTAATACCTAAAGTAGACTCCGACAAATTGGATATAAGAAATTATAGACCGATATCACTTCTTAATAATGACTATAAAATCTTCACAGAAATAATGGCGAATAGACTTAAGAAATATTTAATAAAATCTATCCATAAAGATCAAGCCGGATTCCTCCCTAATAGGCAATTAAAAGATAACGTAAGGCACATAAGAAATATTATTGAATATTTGGAATTCAAAAATGACATCCCCACATTAATTTTCATTGACGCCGAAAAGGCTTTTGACAATGTATCCTGGCGGTTTTTATTAAAATGTATGGAGAGGGTGGGGATAGAGGGCCCGTTCATGGAAGGTATAAAAGAGATCTACTCAAGCCAAAAGGCTAAACTAATTATTAACAATAATCTAACTAATTCTAACTACTTTTTTTTTTAAAAAAAAGGATGTATAAAGGATGTGTTGGAACAAAATATGACAGAGCATGGAAGTAACAGAATTAGAATAACTTATCTATTTGTAAGGGACGCAGGTGGCGCTGTGGGTTAAAGCCTCAGCGCCTAGGGCTTGCCGATCGAAAGGTCGGTGGTTCGAATCCCTGCGGCGGGGTGCGCTCCCGCTGCTCGGTCCCAGCGCCTGCCAACCTAGCAGTTCGAAAGCACCTCCGGGTGCAAGTAGATAAATAGGGACCGCTTACCAGCGGGAAGGTAAACGGCGTTTCCGTGTGCGCTCTGGCTCGCCAGAGCAGCGATGTCACGCTGGCCACGTGACCCGGAAGTGTCTTCGGACAGCGCTGGCCCCTGGTCTCTTAAGTGAGATGGGCGCACAACCCCAGAGTCTGTCAAGACTGGCCCGTACGGGCAGGGGTACCTTTACCTTTACCTTTATCTATTTGTAGCTGAACAAATGCATACTTGATAGCTGAGCCCATATGCCCCTTCCTTTGTTTCTTGGCTCTGCTGTGGAGAAAAGCAACACTTGAAAATAAATGTGAGAAGACACTATAATAAAGTTATAATTGCTTGTGAATTATGATGGCTTTACAAAAATAATAAAATAATATTATTATTGAGTTCCTTTTCAGGCAGTCTGGCATTTTTGAAAGAGCAACAAATGTTACAATTAGGTATTGGCATTATCTAAATAACACTTCAGACCCTCCAAGTGTTCCTATTTTCCAGGGACGGTCCCAGATTTACAGAAGCCAATTTTGTAGAAATAATAATAATAATAATAATAATAATAACAACAACAACAACAACAACAACAACAACAACAACAACAACAACATTATGCATACCCCACCCATCTGGCCGGGCCTCCCCAGCCATTCTGGGCAGCTCCCAACAGAATATTAATAACACAATAAAACATCAAACATTAAAAACTTCCCTAAACAGAGCTGCTTTCATATGTTTTCTAAAAGTCAGCTAGTTGTTTATTTCCTTGACATCTGATGGGAGGGGCATTCCACAGGGCGGGCAGCACTATTGAGAAGGTCCTCTGCCCAGTTTCCTGTAACTTCACTTCTCACAGTGAGGGAACTGCCAGAAGGCCCTTGGCACTGGACCTCAGTCTCCAGGCTGAACGATAGAGGTGGAGATGCTCCTTCAGGTATACTGGGCCGAGGCCATTTAGGGCCTTGAAGGTCAGCACCAACACTTTTGAATTGTGCTCAGAAACATACTTGGAGCCAATAAAGGTCTTTCAGGACCGGTGTTAATACTAATTGTACCCCACCCATCTGATTGGTTTCCCCAGCCGCTTTGGGTGGCTTCCAGCATATGCAGCAACAGAATAAAACATTTAAAAAATCACCTATACAGGGCTGCCATCAAATGTATTCTAAAGGTTGTATAGCTACTTATCTCCTTGATATCTGATGGGAGGGTGTTCCACAGGGTGAGCACCACTACCGAGAAGGCCCTCTGCCTGGTTCTCTGAAACCTCACTTCTCGCAGTGAGGGAACCACCAGAAGGCCCTCAAAGCTAGATCTCAGTCTTTGGGCTGAATGACTGGGGTGGAAACAATAGTTTCTATAAGGAAGGCAGAAGCTTGTCCACACAAGCCATTTCCTCCTCCCCTGCTGTTCCACATTTCAATACAAACTGTAAGCACATGTGATGACTTCTTTTAAATATGGCAGATTGCGCATGGAGCTTTTATCCCATGTCTTTTATAAATCAACTCTGAGTATGCAAGAGTTGAAATGTGAGGCTTGTCGCAACTAGGACCAGACTTTGATGGAGTGCTGGGGCAGATCGTTACTTTCACCTTAGGCTTCTCTAAGTGGTTTCTTTTAAAGTCTGGCAACTGAAATTAATATGGCCAATTACTGTTAAGTAAAGAAAAATCCCACTCCATTGACTCCTAATTCATTCTGCAAGTTGTCTTGTAGGATGGTAACATACATCAATGGCAATGCAAATGAGCTTTAAAAACAAAACCTGTGTCTTCATTGGTTACTTCTTGACATAGTCCCTGTCAACATCATAAATGTTGCTGCTGTACTTTGTGAGCAGTCTGAGGATGTTGCAAAACTTCAGCTACATAAGGAATCCTGAAGATGTTCCAGTCAGAAATCAAAGAGAAAGAAAACATGGTAGGAGCAGACTTAGAGAGCATTTGCTCCCTATCAAACCAATAAGCCCACTAGGTATATTACAATGAACAAGCATCATCTGAAAAATGGAAGCTAGTTTGGGAGATTGGAGATAATGTTGGCTTATAGAAAGTGGTTTTGTTGAGTGTTATTTTGGGGTGGATGAAGTCCTCAGTTAGGAACTCAGCTAAGCCTTCTTTCACTAACAGCCCCACTATTGTTTTTTATTGTTGTTTAGTTGTTTAGTCGTGTCCGACTCTTCGTGACCCCATGGACCAAAGCACGCCAGGCACGTCTGTCTTCCACTGCCCCCCTCAGTTTGGTCAAACTCATGCCGGTAGCTTCAAAAACACTGTCCAACCATCTCGTCCTCTGTCGTCCCCTTCTCCTTGTGCCCTCCATCTTTCCCAGCATCAGGGTCTTTTCCAGGGAGTCTTCTCTTCTCATGAGGTAGCCAAAGTATTGGAGCCTCAGCTTCACGATCTGTCCTTCCAGTGAGCACTCAGGGCTGATTTCCTTGAGAATGGATCGGTTTGATTTTCTTGCAGTCCATGGGACTCTCAAGAGTCTCCTCCAGCACCATAATTCAAAAGCATCAATTCTCTGCGACCAGCCTTCTTTATGGTCCAGTTCTCACTTCCATACATCACTACTGGGAAAACCATAGCTTTAACTATATGGACCTTATGCCTGATGTACCAATTGCTCAATGTCGTACAGCACAACTGTTAGAGATTTTTAATGTCATCTAATTCGATTTTTGACTGCACCATATAGCCAGTTCTTTCTGATGCCTTTTATTAGAAGATGACTGGTTAATGTCCAACACCACTTGCTGTCATTTTCCCCTCTGACAAATTACTTAGCACAATAAGGGCAGAAGTACAAGCACTTTCAGATTCTCAATCAAAAGATCCTTTGACATCCTTTCAAATTTGTCAGAATAGCACATTCCCAGGACATTTTACTTTAAAGACAATGGTGACAAGGAAACACATTGTTTTTACTTATAAATGGTCAGTGTAAGTTTTGAAAAATACTCCATCCTTTCTTGATTCACTGTTAACTGGTCATTTGGTCTAATAAATGTTTGGAAGTTGTGCACAGAAAGAATAATAGGTAAACAGTCCACTGCTCATGAAATCAAATGGGGAACTGTTCACTGAATTCCAAAGGAACTTCTCAAAGAGAGCAGCTACTGTGAAGACTAACAAAAATATAGTCAAGGTTGATGCCATTTAGCCACCAGCAATAAATGTGCCCAACATGATTCATCAGACCATCAACCAGATAAATACGAAATAGGCTATCACTGCCACCATACTACTGTTAAACATTGGTGGCAATATATGGTAACTTAAAGCCAGATTTTTTTCCAGGAAGTCAGTCCTCTGCAGCATTTGTTCACAAATGAGTTGGATGTCTGACACTAAGTATCTATGAACCTGGACTTATGAGACATTTCTTTCCAGAGTTTGTAAACACACAAACATGGAGGTAGCAGAAATGCTGTTTAGGAAGACATCACTTGGATTACTTGACTGTTAATTGAGCAGTTTCATTTTAATAATAGTTTATGGAAATTTTCCATATCAAAGCAAAGGAAGAGTAAAGCTCAGATCATATACATTTGGTTACAGCAAACTAAGATCAAAACAAGACGACAACAGAAGATCTCCCATAAATATACCATCCATTACACATGGAGAAATAAACACAAAGTGAAGCAATCAAGGAACCATCAAAGAAGTAATCAGCTAGCCAAACATAAAGAGAAGAGAAAAATAATAATAACTGAGGCTGGATTTAGACATATCAAAAAAACATTTCAGGAAAACGCATTGTAAACCTCATAATGGGAAGTCACGTTGCAGAAAGACGGAACTCCACAGTGCCATCTGATGTCACAGTGTTATAACACATTTAAAACGCTTTCTCTTTACTAATGTAGCTGAGTCCTCAGTCAAACTGTAATATTACTCCATAAAATCACATGAGTTGCTGTTCTTTGACTGAAACATACTTAATAAAACAAAACTATTTCACATAAAGCATTTCCCTCCCTCCTTGGATTTCTTTTTTAAATATATATATATATATATTTAATTTCAAACATACAAATAAATACATAGATAACAAATACATACTTTGGTACTGTCAGGGGCTCAGGAGCAGAGGCACAGGGAAGAGAGGAGATGGAGAGCGAAGGGGAAGAATCCGAGGGGAGCGTAGGAGAAGAGGACAGTGGACCGAGGGATTCCATGAGCCTCTCCAGCGAATCGGAAGATTCACAGAAGGGGGCGCCAGTGGCCAGGGGTAGGGGGCTCCCAAGGGGAACGCCCCAGGAGCAAGGGGGCAGCAGGGACTCCCAGAGCAGTAGCTGGAAATCAGGACCAGCTTCCCCACCAGAGCAGAGTGGGGGGGAAGAGTCCCAAGGATCGGGGCCAGTGCATTCCCCACCAGGGAGAGAAGATAAGGCAGGGCTGACCACGCCTCCATCAGAAAGTCGGACAACGGAGGAGAGGTCAGATCCGGCCAGTGTCCCGGAAGAGGGAAGCAGTGACCGAAGTACTGTAACGGTTAGGAGAAAGGTCACTGGGCTGGCGCGAGAGGCAAGTTCAAATGTACAGGAGCGCGGGACAGCAGAGAATGAGGATTGGGAACCGGATCCTAAAGCCCGCCGGAGGGAGGGGGAGGAGCTAAGTGACTCAGCGTCGGAAGAGTCCAGAAAGGGCAATGCCCCAGCGGGCAGGAGGACCCAGAGGAGGAGAGAGCAGCGTAAAAGGTGGAGCAGGGCTAGGATCTTAAACTGGTGTCATAGGGAGGAGACTCAGACGGGACTTCGCCGATCTAGGGTTTAAGACGTAGGGCTGCACGCTGTGGCTTTGAAATGGAAACTGAACTTCAATAAAGACTTTTGTACATTACTACAGCCTAGCGTTGGTCCTCTGTGAGCTGGGACCTAGAGGCAGCTCTGACAGGTACCTTCTATATAAATCAAATAATGTCAGACTTCAAAACCTTACTTCTCAACATATATAAAAGAAAAAGAAAAAAGGAAACAACAACAACAACAAAAGACAAAACAAAGACAGTGACGAAAGCAAAAACAAATTCAATGTGTATCTTTTGTTCGATACTATTTAATACTGTTTTGGATTTTTCTTTCCTTCAGTTGTTAAGTTCTTTCCATAAGGGCCAACAATCAAATCTGAGAATGCAGCAAATGAATTCAGACTCTTTAAACCTGATACATATGAGGGGTGTTTTTTCTGATAGCAATGATGTATGTTGAACTGGATTTATTTGCTTTTTTGCTATGATAAAGTTTCTGTATCAGCCTTGAATTTTTGAAAGTTCAAATTTTGGGCATACTTGCCTGAAGTGAGGCAGCAGGGTGGGGGAGGGGAGAGAAGAAATGATACATCAAACCCATACCCCATCTGGTTCTGCAAGAGGTGATGAAAGCAGGAAAACAATGCTTCCTGCTTTAAAAAATATTTTAAAAACTAGATGAGATGCTATAAACATGAAAAATTAAAAGGGGCTGTATCAAAGACTGAAGTGAAGGTGCCTCCAGGCAGCTTTTTCACTCAGTGAAAAGGGAATCATCAAAGCAAGAATGGGTCTGTCAAAGAGAGGTTTGGTTTTATTTAGAGAGAGGGAGAGGTGTCATTAGGGGCTAACTAAAGATATGATCACTCTAACCTCTGGAGTATAGTTGCACTTTGAAGTTGATTGCAAAAAATGAAAAAGCACTCAACAAACTGATTCAGACTTAGGTGAACCATTCATTGTCCATTAATATGCTCTTCTTAAAGAAATGGAGTGGCCCTCATAGTCAACAAAAGAGTGGCAAAAGCTGTACTGGGATGCAATCTCAAAAATGATAGAATGATCTCGATACGAATCCAAGGCAGACCTTTTAACATCACAGTAATCCAAGTTTATGCACCAACTACTGGTGCTGAAGAAACTGAAATTGACCAATTCTATGAAGACTTACAACACCTTATAGAAGTGACACCAAAGAAGGATGTTCTTCTCATTATAGGGGATTGGAATGCTAAAGTAGGGAGTCAAGAGATAAAAGGAACAACTGGCAAGTTTGGCCTTGGAGATCAAAACGAAGCAGGGCAAAGGCTAATAGAGTTCTGTCAAGAGAACAAGCTGGTCATCACAAACACGCTTTTCCAACAACACAAGAGACGACTCTACACATGGACATCACCAGATGGGCAGCATCGAAATCAGATTGATTATATTCTCTGCAGCCAAAGATGGAGAAGCTCTATACAGTCAGCAAAAACAAGACCTGGAGCTGACTGTGGCTCAGATCATCAGCTTCTTATAGCAAAATTCAAGCTTAAACTGAAGAAAGTAGGAAAAACCACTGGGCCGGTAAGATACAATCTAAGTCAAATCCCTTATGAATACACAGTGGAAGTGAGGAACAGGTTTAAGGATTTAGATTTGGTGGACAGAGTGCCTGAAGAACTATGGCTGGAGGCTCGTAACATTATACAGGAGGCAGCAACGAAAACCATCCCAATGAAAAGGAAATGCAAGAAAGCAAAGTGGCTGTCCAATGAGGCCTTACAAATAGCGGGGGAGAGAAGGCAAGCAAAATGCAAGGGAGATAATGAAACATACAGGAAATTGAATGCAGATTTCCAAAGAATAGCAAGGAGAGACAAGAAGACCTTCTTAAACAAGCAATGCAAAGAAATAGAGGAAAGCAATAGAATGGGAAGAACCAGAGATCTGTTCAAGAAAATTGGAGATATGAAAGGAACATTTCGTACAAAGATTTCCATAATAAAGGACAAAAGTGGAAAGGACCTAACAGAAGCAGAAGACATCAAGAAGAGGTGGCAAGAATACACAGAGGAATTATACCAGAAAGAAACGGATGTCTCATATACCCCAGGTAGTGTGGTTGCTGACCTTGAGCCAGACATCCTGGAGAGTGAAGTCAAATGGGCCTTAGAAAGCACTGCAAATAACAAGGCCAGTGGAAGTGATGGTATTCCAGCTGAACTATTTAAAATTTTAAAAGATGATGCTGTTAAGGTGCTACACTCAATATGCCAGCAGGTTTGGAAAACTCAGCAGTGGCCAGAAGATTGGAGAAGATCAGTCTACATCCCAATCCCAAAGAAGGGCAGTGCCAAAGAATGCTCCAACTATCGCACAATTGCACTAATTTCTCACGCTAGCAAGGTTATGCTTAAAATTCTACAAGGAAGGCTCAAGCAGTATGTGGACCGAGAACTCCCAGAAGTGCAAGCTGGATTTAGAAGAGGCAGAGGAACCAGAGACCAAATTGCAAACATGCGCTGGATTATGGAGAAAGCTAGAGAGTTCCAGAAAGACATTTACTTCTGCTTCATTGATTATGCAAAAGCCTTTGACTGTGTCGACCATGGCAAACTATGGCAAGTTCTTAAAGAAATGGGAGTGCCTGATCACCTCATCTGTCTCCTGAGAAATCTCTATGTGGGACAAGAAGCTACAGTTAGAACTGGATATGGAACAACTGACTGGTTCAAAATTGGGAAAGGAGTACGACAAGGCTGCATTTTGTCTCCCTGCTTATTTAACTTATATGCAGAATTCATCATGCGAAAGGCTGGGCTGGATGAATCCCTAGCCGGAATTAAGATTGCCGGAAGAAATATCAACAACCTCAGATATGCAGATGACACAACCTTGATGGCAGAAAGTGAGGAGGAATTAAAGAACCTTTTATTGAGGGTGAAAGAGGAGAGTGCAAAATATGGTCTGAAGCTCAACATCAAAAAAACGAAGATCATGGCTACTGGTCCCATCACCTCCTGGCAAATAGAAGGGGAAGAAATGGAGGCAGTGAGAGATTTTACTTTCTTGGGCTCCATGATCACTGCAGATGGTGACAGCAGCCACGAAATTAAAAGACGCCTGCTTCTTGGGAGAAGGGCAATGACAGGCCTAGACAGCATCTTGAGAAGTAGAGACATAACCTTGCCAACAAAGGTCCGTATAGTTAAAGCTATGGTTTTCCCAGTAGTGATGTATGGAAGTGAGAGCTGGACCATAAAGAAGGCTGATCGCCGAAGAATTGATGCTTTTGAATTATGGTGCTGGAGGAGACTCTTGAGAGTCCCATGGACTGCAAGAAGATCAAACCTCTCCATTCTGAAGGAAATCAGCCCTGAGTGCTCACTGGAAGGACAGATTGTGAAGCTGAGGCTCCAGTACTTTGGCCACCTCATGAGAAGAGAAGACTCCCTGGAGAAGACCCTGATGTTGGGAAAGATGGAGGGCACAAGGAGAAGGGGGCGACAGAGGACGAGATGGTTGGATAGTGTTTTCGAGGTTACCAGCATGAGTCTGACCAAGCTGCGGGGGGCAGTGGAGGACAGGAGTGCCTGGCGTTCTCTGGTCCATGGGGTCACGAAGAGTCGGACACGACTAAACGACTAAACAACAACAACAACAATATGCTCTTCTTAGAGTTGGATACTGAAAGGGCTAATCTTCTCTAGTTTTGGGGGAAATATCAAAAAAGCTAGATTTCCAATTATCCAACACACCAAGTACTCTGGGAGAGGTGATGTAGTGTGAACTGAAGGATATGAAATATTTTGAATATCTACACCTGAAATTAGTACCTCAATGGCCCCTGAACTGTTGATAAAAACCAGACCGTCATTCCTCAGTGATTAATACTTTAAAATATGCCCTCGTTTTCTTTTGAAGTTTTATTCCTCATCTTTCTATTGATAATATTGAGATTCGGAAAAGTATTTCAAGAAGTAGCATCAAATATTTAGGAATCGGATGTGCAGAGAACTCAGAAAATCTTTAAGTTGGAACTGCACCTATACTTGCCTGTTTCAATTTTCAAGTTGATTTCATTGGGAGAGAAATATTCACCCTCTTCTCAGGAACAAAAAGAGACAAACACTTTGCATGTTTAAACATTAAACTTTTAAAGATGAATTTGACAGAATTGTTGCATGGGCTTCAGTTGCTTGGGCAACATTTATGAGTCCCACCAATCAGCTGGTTGTCAGGATTGCAAGGCGCTGTGTCACCTGATGCCATTGTGATGTCAAGTGATTGACAGGCACCAACCTCTCAGATTTGGCCATGGGGGGGGGGGGGTTTAGGAGACATAGGCATATGGCCCACTCACCAAATCCAATAAATAACTAAGAGCTGGTCAGGTAGTGATTGCTCTTACAATTTAGAAATTCCTTTTCCTTCCATGCAGCCGAGGTCAATCAGTGGTGGACGATGCCCTCCTTCCTCTCCGCTCAAACTGTCAAACTCATGGAACTGACCAGCTCAGGGGTGCCTAACTTTTTCCAAAGGCGAATGGGCTGGTGGTTGAATTCCGCACCCCTAAAAATTCTGTGCCTGGAACTACCACCCCGCCCACGCTATGCCTCTACTGACAGGAAATCAGATAAGCAGATCTGCTGCACCATGCTGTCCACTACTGCATCTGTAATTCCATATACACAAAGAAAACAAAACAAAATGAGGGGACAGTCTACCTGAAGCTTTTGAGGGAAAGCAATACTGGTGGCTGAACCAATGTACAACATACGTATGGGCACATTGGTAGCTGCAAACAAATAAAGAATCAAATGAGAAAAGCTGACAGATTGATAATAAATTGAGTTTAAAACCTCACTGCACTCAGTATAAGGAACAAGGAACTTTCCCTCCCATTTCTGCTTGTGCCTTAGAACACATTTGCCCTTTTCCCAAAACTACTTATAAATTCTTATGAGTTAGTAATAGGTATTTGTTTTTCTCTGGAAGGCAGTTTACTTTTCTATATACACAAGTTAAATAATCATAGTAATACTTCACAGGCATTGCAGAGTTTAATTAATTATTGTTTGTAGATGTGAAAGTGCTTATAATTAGCAATTATTCTTTCATGTGCTCCAATGAAATAGGCAAATTTCTGCAATTAAAGATCAAGATGGCTCCCTGCTTTCCACAATTTATGAGTTTTAATTAATTAGGAGAGTACACTTTATACAGAAGGTCAGATTCAGAGGAAAGCAACAGAATCTTCTGTGCATAGCAATGCTCCTTGTCTGTTATGTTAATGACAGAAAGAGCTGGTTGTTCAGCTCCAGGGCCATGAGCCATGTTGACCCCAGGCAGGAAGGCAGAAAATTCAGAATAGAACTCAAATCGTTCTGCTACTGTTTAAGCATGGAACTCCAGGCAGGCAGAAAGGAGAAGGTAGAATGAATGAACTAATCACATTTACATTAAAGTGTGACACAAACAGTGAACCAGTATGGGGTTTTGGACATGCAGCTGGTTTCAAGTCTCCAGATTCATTCTGTCTCATCACGTGACAGTGATGAAGATCAGATGTGGAACCCATTTGTCACTTTATCACAAGCTTTACATTTTTTTTACACCTGTCAAACTTGCTAGAATGGATACGGAATTTTCTAATATATGTTGAGTCGTTATCAAGGGGTAGGCACTTTATACCACATGTGGTGGCCTTGTCCAACATTACCCTCCTTTTGGATTAAAAATGGGTTCAAGAAAATTCTTCAATTGCACACCAAATATTTTCACCAAGTTCTTCCTTTGTCTTAGTCTCAACTTTCCTAAATGAGCAAAATTGGATATCAGATTAAAATGTATTCTCTTCCTTTTGGAATGTAATTCAACTTCTTTGTACAATATTGTCCCAATATTATGAGAGAAGGGGCAGGGAACTTTTATGTTATGTTGAATTTTATTAATCTCCTTCATGCCCCTACCAAAAGCACCAAAGTTTGTAACTTTTTCTTAAAGAGGAGTTGTCCTACACCTGAAAAGAAGACTCAGAGACAGTACTTGAATTGAGGTTATATTTGTTTAAAATATAGTAAGTTGGGGAAACTGTAAACCAGCTTCAACCCAATTAACCAAATTCAAGAAGTATGGACAGGTGAGAAGTATGGACAGAGTATCAGAGAGGGACTAAATCTGATGGGGAAGCATCTCTCCAGCTTCACTGGACATGTGTTCTAGCCTCAGACTGGGACTCTCCAGGAATGGTCAGACAATCAACACATTAAGTATAACCTTGGGTATAAACCCAGCATGCACACCTAGGCCCTACTGTCAACTGTTCACCCCAAAGGTGCATACCAGACCTCCAGGACACAACCCAAGTCTCCCCAGACATAAGGTGCTAGCAGATCTCTGAAGAGTGTCTTCAGTTTGCAAACTAGTTCCTCACCTATTTCCTTACTGAGCCTTATTCAATGCCGCAAATTACATTCCTTTTTTAAAAAGTCAGCTGTCGAATCCAATTTATTTATTTTGTTGTGTATGCCACCTGAATCCTTTTGAAGAAAGAAAGGGAGTGCAGAAAGCAGTATATCTGAAAATTCAGAATATTTTTAGCACAATTCTTCCATGTTAGTAATATCCTTACATCAATGTATGGAAGTAGCACTGTTTTGGAAATTTTTCAATTTCACAATGCAATAATCAGTAATTAATAAGGAAAACTATATTGTGAAAGATTCTTATAAGAGTTGATTCAATGAAATATAATAAATTGATGTGAAAAAGTTATTTGGTGGAATGCCTTCATTTATTTTATCATTCCAGAATTGAATAAATATGGACCATATTCCATTTTTTCAGCCTATCCTTCATGATGGTCCTCCATGCATTGAGACAGCAGAGGAGACACTTGAATTAGGGACTGCATGAGAGCTCTGTTAGGATATTTCCGTTCCTCCATAAAAAGGGAACAGGCTGTTGTGTGTCACAAGCCTGCGTACTTCCTGCTCACAGGGAGTTTCCGTTTTGTATATAGCTTTTGCTCTGGCTGTTTCCTCGACACGAAGGCAAGCAGTCTTGCTTTTCCTTTGTTCTGACCAATGTTGAATAAAGCTGTAAATACGCTCTCCTAGGTGCATCTTCTGTTGTGGAGTCTGCTGAAAAGGGCGTGCATGAGTCTTGGAATGTGTCTGAGGCTCGTGTCGCTAATTGACTGATGCTGTTCTACGGGAGATCGAGAGATCGTCTGGAGACGACGTGTAGGCTGTATGATGGCCTTTGTCTCCCTGGCAGTATCCCAACAAGCTCATCTTCATGGGCCCTTCAAACATGGGCAACCTGTCTGGTATAATTTGAAAGTGGAACAAATTCTCACACTGACAGTAAGTTATTTGATAAAATACCTCTCCAGATTAATTTTAATCCATAATGGTATAGTGTTAATTTGTCTACTGAAAGGGTGATTTAGAAGACCATTGGTCTCATGCCTTCCTTATGCGCTTCTGGTTGACCACTGTGAGAACCAAAGGCAAATACAGAGTATCAGAGAGGGATTTCTCTCAGCCCTACCTGGAAATGTTGAGGATTGAAACTGGAATGCTTTGCAGCTGATCTATCATTGAAGGTGCAGTTATATTTCATGGGATGTCAATTAATTTTCATAATACCATCCTGCAGCCCTTTGTGCATACCTTATTCTCTTAGAACTGAAAGCAGCAGCACAGTTAAAGCCATAACAAAGAAGGAAAGAAAGAAAAAGCAAAAATGGAAGGTTTTGAACCATCACGTGTGTCCCATCTAATTTCCTTTCTAATTTCAACACACGGACAACTTCTGTCAGCCAGTTCCAAGTTACTTGATCATGGAGCTGACTAGCTGTTATGTTCTTCATCTGTCATAGTACATATCTCCTCACATCCAGGGAAATGTCATCAGCAATGAGAACTTTTTTTTCCCCCTTTTCTTTTCTGGAACTCCAAAGCTGCCGGTGGCCATCTGCTTGGCCTTCTGTTATCCAAGTAGAACTCCCCTAGAAATATTTTCAAAGTTTATATGTTAAGAAGTCTTTACAGTTGATGGTATTACTTTAACCCTGTTGAATGGGGTGCTGGAAGGGAGATGATGGAGGCTTCATGGCTATACCGTGCATTACATTTCATTGGCAATCCGTTGTTGGTGAACTATCAAAGTAGCATGGATACTAAGCAAAGGAAAAGGCCAAGCTTTTAAAAAGTTCCCAGGAAAGACATCTGCAGTGTGCCCCACCTTGGTTCCTCTGACACTGGAAGAGGAGTGCCAGGCTGGGCTGCAGTGTGTAGGGCCACCTGCTACATGCCCCCCCAAAAAACTGTACCTGGGGCCACGGCCTCTCTGAAGCTACCTTAAACTGAATCAGTCCATTGCCCCATTTTGCTTACTGCTTAGTATCACCTCCACCAATTGGCAATGGCTCTCCTTCCCAGGAAAGCACACTGAGGTAAGCACAATCCCTGGATTTCCTGAGGTAGGAAGGGCCAGGTCTCTGGATGCATTGGGGTGATGGGGGCCAAAGAAACCACCCCACTTTTAAAGTCTAGCTTTCACGATGGTCTGTGCATCGAGAGAGAAGGGGAGACACTTGGACTCAGGATTGCATCAGGAACTGATATTCGTGAGCCATTCGAACATCAGTGGTCCCCAGATAGGCACCTATCTTTGCTGGGTGTTGATACAATGAGATAGCCACAATCCTGCTATAATTTTTTTTTTTTTTTAAATGTCCATACTGATGAATAATTTCAAGAGAGAGAGAGAAGGGGAACAAGAGTATATCTTTACCAGCTGTGAAGAAGTGGCAATTTTGCAGATGTGGTTTGCCAAGTCATAATTGGTTATGAATGCAAATGCTTTTAATAATTGCAAATAATCAGAAGGCTGGTAAAATTCATTTTTACACGAACAACAACAGTGAATCAGAATGTTGTTTGTACTAACAGATTTTTTTTTTTAAAGCCAGGACCAATGCAAACTTAATTAAGGGACTGTGTTATTATTCCGCAGTTGTTAATAATGTTGTGAATATACTATCCTTCCTCTTAAGGAGGACGGGGCAATGTACAATGTAAGAAAATACAATGCAACATTAATGATTAAAAGCAGCCAACTGTAACAACTAAAATGATAGAGTCACAATGCAACAGCAGCAGCAAAGCAGGACAGAGCTTCAGATAACAACACAATATCAGAAGTAAAAGCTTGGATACTGCTCTCACTTGTTGCTCCTTCCTTCTGAAAAGCCATTGGCATTTTCCCCTTGTTGTTGTTGTTTAGTTGTTTATTGTTGTTTAGTCATGTCCGACTCTTCGTGACCCCCTGGACCAGAGCACGCCAGGCACTTCTGTCTTCCACTGCCTCCCACAGTTTAGTCAAACTCATGCTGGTAGCTTCGAGAACACTATCCAACCATCTCGTCCTCTGTCGTCCCCTTCTCCTTGTGCCCTCCATCTTTCCCAACATCAGGGTCTTTCCCAGGGAGTCTTCTCTTCTCATGAGGTGGCCAAAGTACTGGAGCCTCAGCTTCAGGATCTGTCCTTCCAGTGAGCACTCAGGCCTGATTTCCTTCAGAATGGAGAGGTTTGATCTTCTTGCAGTCCATGGGACTCTCAAGAGTCTCCTCCAACACCATAATTCAAAAGCATCAATTCTTTGGCGATCAGCCTTCTTTATGGTCCAGCTCTCACTTCCGCACATCACTACTGGGAAAACCACAGCTTTAACTATACGGACCTTTGTTGGCAAGCTGACGTCTCTATTTTCCCCTTAACAGGAACTAAATGGTTACACCAGTAACCAAGTTATTCATAGTTAAGGCTAACCAGAATCAACGCTTAACCAAGATTGAGACCAAGATTTGGGCTACACTTAACATCACTTAGCTATGGTTATGATGTGTGAGTGTGAAGGGGTGCCGTCCCCCCTTGGTGAGGAAAAGAAATTGTGAGAGCGCTTAACTCTCTTGTTTGTAGCTGAAGACTGCAGATCATTTATTATTATTAATTATTATTCATCAGTTGCTTTATCTTGCCCAGGGAAACCCAAAGCGACTCACAACCAACCAAGAAATAGACAAAACCAAACTCAGGAGATAGAAATACATCAACCACAGCTCAGAGGTGAAACTGGAAGCACCTGTAAAAGGATGGGAAGCTGAGCCTGGTAGATAACAAAGAGACCATAGCAAGGAACATGCTATGTTAGACCTGTAAGGTAAAAGATAAAGGACCCCTTGATGGTTAAGTCCAGTCAAAGGCAACTATGGGGTACAGTGCTCACCTTGCTTTTCAGGCCAAGGGAGCCAGCATTTGTCCACAGACAGCTTTCCAGGGCATGTGGCCAGCATGACTAAACTGCTTCTGGTGCATAGATGTCTGTGATGAGTGCCAGAGCACACGGAAATGCCATTTACCTTCCCGCCGCAGTGATACCTGTTAATTTACTTGCACTGGAGTGCTTTTGAACTGCTAGGTTGGCAGAATCTGGGACAGAGGATTTGAACTGCCACCCTTCTGATCGGTAAGCCCAAGAGGCACAGTATCAACGCTTAACCAAGTATCAAGACCTGGAACAGCAAACTATGGAAGCTGGACCACAGAATAGCTGGACCACAGAACAGAAAATCAGAGCTGATGCTCTAGCCCTGGTCTGAAGCCTAAAAGGGTAAAGAGACCCCTGACCATTAGGTCCAGTCGTGACTGACTGTTGGTTTCTGCTCTCTTCACTGTGCAGCGAAGTGCTTGTCACGAGGCAATGTTTACATTCCAGTCAGAGTTGCTGTTGGAGTTTCTCACGGGAAAGGAGACTGGATGTGACGTACACTGGTTTCCTGTTTTTCACTGTTCTCACTCTGTGCTTCTCTACGTGCTTTAGAGGAGAGAGGACGCTTTCTCTGCTCCGGCAGAGGCAAGATGTTTTTCTGTAATCTACCAGCTTTGAAACGTAAATAAAGCAATATAGAGTATGTGCACGTATTCCTCATCATTCCGCTGTGCACGGGACACTGCAAACACAACACTCTGGGGTTGCGGCACTCATCTTGCTTTATTGGCTGAGGGAGCCGGCGTTTGTCTGCAGACAGCTTCCGGGTCAGGCGGCCAGCATGACCAAGCTGCTTCTGGCGAACCAGAGCAGCGCACGGAAACGCCGTTTACCTTCCCGCTGGAGCGGTACCTATTTATCTACTTGCACTTTGATGTGCTTTCAAACTGCTAGGTTGGCAAGAGCAGGGACCGAGCAACGGGAGCTCACCCCCTCACAGGGATTCGAACCACCGACCTTCTGATCGGCAAGTCCTAGGCTCTGTGGTTTAACCCACAGCGCTACCTGCGTCCCTATGGTCTGAAGCCTATGGAGGGTTAAATTATTGTTTCAGGGGTGGGTGTTTTCCAGGACAGGGATGGAAAAGAAATTCTTTTGGCCCACTGTTGCAGTGGACCAACCAGATCTTGAACCTGTAGTCAGGATACAAACATTTTTGTTGGCAAATGTGCTGGAAAGCACTGGAGAGTGTGTAAAACATGCACACAAATTTGCACAAAATGCATACATCAGGACAGAATGGCACACAACGGAACAAAACAAAATGCAGAGTCTTCCAATCAGAGGAAAGTATGAGATTCCCTCTGAGAGCGGGCCAGATAGATTTACTCAGGAGTAACCACATAGTATCACAGTTACCAAATGCTAAGAAATTATGCAGATCATTCCAGAAGTCTCTTCATAAATCATAAAGCAACTTTTATTTTGCCTTCACAAATAATGTGGATCAAAATTTGTATTCCCTTTGAATGTTGACTCCAGTTCTGAGTTGTTTAATTAGACAATTTGACTTGCTTTTCTTTGGCTCATTTTAAAAATTCAATTCAGCCTCATTAATTTCATCTTCATTTACTCTGTTTAATTGAATAACAAATCTTTGCAAAAATGAAACTGACACTAACCAGTTTAAAAAACTGGAGGATTTTCACATGCTTCTTTCATATCATGTGACACAATGGCAACCAATCACAAGCTCCATCAATCTATATTAATTAACAAACCATATTAATTAACAAACACCTCCAGAATTAATATTTTGTGATGCATTTATTTACAGCATTTGAAGATCCTGATTCACAAGTGATGTGGATTAGTTTTATAGGAGAGCCATTGATCTGAAATCTGGCATTATTCCTATCAGAAAGCCAAAGCCCTATAAGAGAGTTACTTTTCCGATAGTAAATGAAGTTTATTTGGCACCCAACAACATTATTTTGTGATCTATTAATATTTTCTGTTTCTGTATTATTTTTTCAGATGACCATGCAACACCTTCATTAGTTGAAATTACAAAGCCAGGCATTCAGTTACTTACCTTTAATCCCCCCAAAAAACATTCAGAAGTTACTGAAATCCCCCCTTTAAAATAACCATTTTATTCAATCCATATACCCCACAGTTGTCTGATGACTTCAATAGAACACTGATAATCTGACAAATTCTGGTTTAGTTTCAGTTTCCAGTTGGATGTTTGACTGGATGTTTCAGTCTTTAGGCTACTTGATGTCTCATCCTGGGAATTTGAGCTGCAGGTCTCTCAAAGGAGGGGATAGAACCTGAGAACACAGCATCTTTATCAGGTGGTGGGGGTCAGTAGCAGTTGAAGCTAGGCTCCAAAATGATGGGCAAGTTGCAGAAAGAGCAGAAAGAGAAATGTTCCTGGACTGTGTTAAGGAAGACAGGACCCCATTGCTTGGTGTTAAGAACAATGTGTTACTTTGTATTTTTGTAACTATTTTAAGATAGGGATGCGGGTGGCGCTGTGGGTTAAACCACAGAGCCTAGGACTTGCCGATCAGAAGGTCAGCGGTTCGAATCCCCATGACGGGGTGAGATCCCGTTGCTTGGTCCCTGCTCCTGCCAACCTAGCAGTCTGAAAGCACCTCATAGTGCAAGTAGATAAATAGGTACCGCTCCAGCGGGAAGGTAAACGGCGTTTCCGTGTGCTGCTCTGGTTCATCAGAAGCGGCTTAGTCATGCGGGCCACATGACCCGGAAGCTGTATGACGGCTCCCTTGGCCAATAAAGTGAGACGAGTGCAGCAACCCCAGAGTCGGTCATGACTGGACCTAATGGTCAGGGGGCCCTTTACCTTTACCTTTATTTTAAGATAAAGGTAATTACAATTACAATTACAATTACAAAAATTACAATTTTAAGATTGTTTCCAAAAAGTCTTTGAAACTTTGTTCTTGTGGTGGAGAGCATTCATTTCTACTCTGCCCAAGGTCCAGATCAGGGATTCCACTTGAAGCAACTAACATTTCTTACATGGCTAGTACTGAGAGCTATAATTCCCACTGCAATATGCTAAGGTGCATTCTTATGGTATCATTGCTGCAAATTTACCAACATTATGAAGCAAGAGATACAACTCAGAAAGTAGCCCTCTCATATTCTCATTAAGAACATTCTTAATGACAGAGCCATTTCTGTATCAGGTTGATGAGAATTTACTCATAATTTCTTTCCGCCTTCATTTATGTATTAGCGAATTGGAACAGGCTGCAATATCATTTTGTTAAGGGGAGAAATTCCTATGCAGTTTGGCAGCTCTAGCAGTTACAAGAATAACTCCATGCATAGAAACAAGAATAACTCCATGAATAGAAACTCAAAAGCAGCAGCAGCGATACAACAACAACCCTATTTCTTAGCACCATCCCATTGCCATTTTCACATTTACCTTTATATTATAATTATTTTATTATTTATACCCCGCTCATCCAGCTGGGCCTCCCCAGCCACTCTGGGCAGGTTATAGAATATTTAAAAACTTAATGAAAAATCAAACATTAAAAGCTTCCCGATACAGGGCTGCCATCAGATGTCTTCTAAAAGTTGTGTGGTTCTTTATCTCCTTGACATCTGAAGGGAGGGTGTTCCACTGGGATCTCAGACTGGCTTCATGCCAGACTGGTTTCAGAACTCTACAAAGACGAAGCTGATGTTGAGTCATATGCACGCTAAGAGTGGTAGTCAGCCAAGATTTACTCAGAGTAGACACATTCAAATGAAAAGATTTAACTTGGTGGTGTTTGTTAATTTCAGTGAGCCTGCTCGGAGTTAGTCTTTGTTGAATACCACCCATGATCATCTAATGACAATTTCATGATCCAGGGATTTCCACAGCACAAAACGGGGATAATCATTTGCTGGATTGGGTATGGAGTATTGATCTTGACTAAGGATGGAAAGATCTGTTGATTTCAGTTTTTGCAATTTATCATTCCCCCCCCCCAATTTTTAATCAGTTCTCCACATTTTGCAGCAAATTGAGGATCTATCATTTTTTTGATCCAAGATGGCGACGAAGGTAGCAGCCCAGTTAACCTCGTCAGCTTTCAGATTAAGTTTTAAGTAGTTTTTCAAACCCCTCGGGGCTTTATCTCTTAATTCTAATGATTTAGTGGCTGCATTATCTCCTCAACACTGCCTTCGCTTTCCTTAGCGTTTTACTGTTTTATTGTTTTATCACCGGACTCGAGCTTCAGCCTTGCTGCCTTGCCGCACCCTCCGCCATGCATTTGGTGCTGTGGAGCTGAGTAATCTCCTGAAACGTGTGAAAGGGGAAGGGAAGAGACCTGGCCTGACTCCCCTGCCGTGAAGGGACCCCCGTTACTGGGAAAGGAAAAACTCAAGGTGGGTGATCGGAAACTCCGAAAAAATGGGGTTGAAGCAAGTCCCCTTCAAGTCCCGCCGGTGTGAGTAAGAGCGTCTCCAGCAAACCAGGCTGATAAGAGGCGCAGCTTGGAAAAATCCCCAGCTTCTATCAGCTTCTATCAGCAAAAGGACACTGGGAGCCGACGGAAGAACTCTCAAACCTTCCTCCCTTCCTCCCTTTTCCAGCCCCACCAAAGCTGCCTCAATAGCTCACGGATAGCATACCCTCTTGGGGCTGACAGTCCCTCTCCCTCGAGGCTCCGGAGCAACACGCACAGGTGATCTGTGTGGGGGTGGCTGCTGGACACTGGGGCGGATCCTGAGACCCAAGCACCTTGTTGCAGCCTATACTCTACGGCAGAGGAGCCATTCCCCCCCCCTTTTTCTTCTTTGTTCAGCGGGGCAGTTCTTGGTTCGGCACTTTTGCTGCACTAGCACTTCAGCGTTTTCATTGCTTTTTACCTTCTGGTACCTTTTTACCTTCTGGTACCTATATTTGCTTTTTACCTTCTGGTACCTTTTTACCCTCTGGTACCTATATTTAAGCAGTGAAACATATTGAGACTCAGAGCTCGCTGACGAGCTAAGCAGGAGAAAGCTGCAGATACACCCCTACTCACCCATCGGCCCTGCAAATTAGGAAGAAACACTTGGGGACAACTGGCTCTCTAATTGGAAGACAACTACCCAACTACCCAACATGGTCCTCACCAGAAAGACATGTAAGGAGTTGGGTATCTTGCCAGATCCGCCACTCAACCCCCCGGGACCTGGAAAGAGACAAAGTAAAATTATAAATTATTTCCCTAAGAGGGAGGAGTGCATGAGTGAACAAATTGAATTAATTACTGATGAAGTCACTCCTCCCCCCCATACTCATCTTGACTGGTCACATTACTCCAAAGAGCTTCAACAAAACTCTGGAAACATAAACTCTCCAAGAAGCCTGGCGCAAGAACTAGCTCTAGCGGAGAAACCTGAGGAAAATATTTCTGTCATCAATAATCAGCGGCCTCTGGCAGAATTAACAACATTCCATCAAGACCAGACGCCCACTTTTAAGTATACTCAAACTGAACTTAGTGATGGCCTCTTTCAAGCCCTCCTCCAAGACATAAATACCGACCTTTCCAACATAAAAAATTATTTGACAATAACAAATGGGTTATTGCTGACCCTTGTGGAAAACTTTATCCCCCAACCAAAAGAGACAACAGCAACTGATGCACCCCAAGTGCATAAACCAGATGGACCTGTGAAGATGAGACAAGCAGTAACAACCAAGAAATTGCAAAAAAAATAGACCAAAAGCCAGAGAAAAGAAAACCAAGAACATTAAAACAACAAGGAAAATAAAGATAAGTCGACATAAACAATGGCAGAAATTATTTAAACTACTCCCATCGGTCTCAAACAAATCTGCTGCACGAGATAAAAAAGAGAAAGGTAGGAAGGGGAAAAAGAAGTCACCGCCACAGCTAATGGCTAAGGAGGTATCTCCGAACCGGAGTTTAGAACTAAATGGGAGGATGGAAGCAACGTCCCAGAGCCCTGGTAATAGGTCACTCAGTGAACCTGATACTGGGGGTGAAGCGGTACCTAACAATGAAGGCAGCAAACCGCTTAGCAAATTGAGAAATGGGGACGATGCAATGCCCAATCGCGATGACAACACTATACAAGTTGGGCAAGCCTTTACTCAGGCAAGATGTTGGAACCTGATCTTAAATCCCCAAAAATTGGTATTTACAAACTTCCCAAAATCAAAGGGCTTTCTTACAGGGAAAGATCGAAGAATGAGTTTCTTGAACATTCTGAATGATATATTGCCAGGAGCAGTAAAGCCAATTGATATTACTTCTGTAGATTATTTGCATTATGATGGCTGTTCTATGAGAGCAATGATCACATTCAGAGACCAGAACCTGGCCAAGTTTATTTACAGATCAAGATATATATTCTTAAAGGCCCAGATAAAAATTCTCAGATTTTTTGAAAACAAGGCACCACTGAATCCCCTTCTGGAAGCTAAGCACGCAAACCCTAGTAAGGAGAAACAACCTCCCAAAACCTGGCCTGGTCTCCAGAAACAAGTGCCTCAAAAATTAAAAAGGAAAGATGCTCACCTGCAAGACCCGCGATTTCAAGTGAACGAAGACGAGGACCTCTTCTCCGTGGAAGAAAATACCTTAATCAGGCAATTTTGCCAATTTCCATCTCTAATACAAACTGAAATATTAGAAAGATTAGATATGCTAAGAATTAAGCTGGCTGGGGGAGATATGAATAAGGAAATCAATGTGGACGCCCATAAAAAGGACCAGACTTCCTTTAATCTGAACCCTATACAAGAACAAAACCCGGCAGCCTGTCGGCCACGTTACCTTCAGACAATGGCTGAGATTAATCTACCTTCAATCAAGGAAGCCCAGCACACCGAAGAGAACGCTACGCCACCTCCAATAAGGAGAACCATCCCCAAGGTGAACTCACCAGGCTCTTGGGACAAGCTAAGGTACCTAGACGAGGCAGAATTAGGCCACAATCAGGTACCGGAAGAACACCTACGGAAAGAGATAACACACTTCAAAGGCTTGGTGACCACTAATGTCAGTACTCAACATTCATCAGCCGAAATTATAGAACATTTGGCCAGTTTGCCATGCACGGAGAACAATGGGCCGGCTCATAAAAGAGTAATCCCTAAAAGTTCCTTGGGAAACAATTGACAAAGATCAGACCAGAGGCAAACACTAGCCAGTTCCCTATCTCCGCAGAAATTCGACACCATTAGAAATAAACAGGCTCAATCCTTACCCACAAATCAAGCAAAAGTAGCTTTTTCCCTGAAAGGCGCATTCAATCCACCCCAGAGCCTTAAAATTGTCTCCTGGAATGTTAACGGCTGGGCGACAAAACAAAGGGATCCTGAGGCAATAAACTTCATCTCTTCTTTTGACATTGTGTGCCTCCAAGAGACCTGGTCCCAACAAAGTATCGCTCTCCCAAACTATTGTTCCTTTAGCTCCTGTGCTCGCAAACTAGCTAACAGGGGTCGCCCTCAAGTTGGCCTCGCCTGTCTTATTTCAACCAGCTTATCCCTCACTATCTGCGAGGAACTTAAATCTTCCCCTTACTTTCTCACTATAAAGATCCACCTTCCAAAGACCAAAAGCCCATGGTTGATAACTACAGTATATCTGCCTCCAGCAATTAATGATTCCGACCGTAATGAAAGGTGGTCTGAACTTTCGTCTTGGCTCCATGATCTTCAAACAACTAACCCAGGACTTCCTCAAATCCTCTTAGGCGACTTTAACGCAAGAATAGGTCCCAACGACGACGCTATATTATCTTCCGCAGCACTCCTGGACAATCCCCTGCAGCCCCCCTGGGGAAACAGATGCTCTCTTGATCCCATAACAAATGCGTCAGGGAGGCTGATGGCCCAATTGGCCATCGAAAATGATCTTTGCATCGCAAATGGCAACGTTACTCCCTTGTCCTCGCAGCAGTTAACGTGCATCTCTTCCCGGGGAACCAGTGTTGTCGACTACATTCTATTGACGCCAGAGCTATTCTCAATCTCTACAAAAATGGAAGTGGCTGAATATTTTGGTGGTGACCACCTTCCATTGACTCTATTGTTAAACCTAATAGAGCCATTCTCAGTCCCCTCAAACTATAGTTCCACAGCACAAAGCTACCCTGTATACAAAACAAAGAAATGGACAAGCCTCAGCTCCTCTCTTGCCCTGGACATACAAAAATCATTTGATATGCTTGCAGTTCCTTCTGACTCAATTCTGCCCGCTGACCAATACCGGAAATTAATTGATGCTTTTTCAACAACTTACATAACCACCACCTCGCCTACCCACCAACGCCTCTTCTCTGAATCACCTTGGTTTGACAAGGAATGTAAAGTCCTAAGAAGGCGAATTAGGAAAATGGTCAGAATCATCAAATTTTCCAACGACCCCCAAACCTGTGCAGAGCTTTTAGATATTAAAAGGACATACAGAAACATGATTCATTGCAAGAAACAGCAACACATCCTTGAGGCTTGGTCCACTCTTCGTTCAGCTGTAGAGAGGCATGACTCCCGCTCCTTCTGGCGCTTAGTTAGGCCTTCGGCACCATTCAATTCAGCTACCCTGATTTCCGCTGACGAATGGATCGCCTATTATTCAGCCAGTTTCGCTTCTCCAAATCATCTTACAGATCACCTTCAATCCCCGTTGGACCTCTGTTCCTGTTCTCTTAGTACCACCTCCTCAGTAAATTTTACTTCAACCCGCATTTTCAACATCATAATGTCCATGCGAAGGAATAAGGCCCCCGGCCCAGACATGGTCCCGTTGGACCTTTTCCTGACTGATCCTCTTTGGTGGAGTGAACAGCTGACTCCTGTATTCACCGCTATCTCTTCTGCCCTAGACATCCCCGACTCCTGGAGAGAAGCTACAATAGTTCCGATTTTCAAAGGCGGCCAGCCAAACACCCCTAGGAACTATCGCCCATCAGTTTACTATCTATTCTGGGGAAAATATTTGCCGCTGTTTTACTGGAAGAACTCCTTTCATGGGTACATGAGAGAAACATTCTACCGCCAGAACAGATTGGCTTCCGGAAGTCAGCATCAACCATGGACCACTGTCTAACTCTTTATCACCTTGCCAGTAAATACACTGCACCAAGGCAAGGCCACCTGTTTGCCGCTTTCATGGACCTGGAGGCCGCCTTTGATTCCATTCCTAGGCAAAGATTATGGTCCAAACTTGCCCATCTGGGAATTGATCTGCACTTCCTCTCCCTAATTATTTCCCTTTATTCAAACACCACAGCTCGCATTCGAATTGATCCCAACGGCTCCCTTACCACTTCATTTCCAATGGTACAAGGGAGTTTGGGTACTGCTAGAGCATCTCAGAACAGAGAAGGTGGTGGTATTCCATGCTGCTACCAAGAAAAGCAAAACCCTTCTTCCAGTGCAGATGATTTCACCATTGTGCTAATTGCCTTTTTTTAAAGTGGTGAGGGTGATTTAAGCTAGCAGAAGGGGTCTCTGAGTATGGATGGGGGGTAGTTTTTCTAAGATTCTAAGTAAAGGCTTGGAACAACCTTCCCCAACCTGGTGCCCTTCAGTTATTCTGGGTTACCACTCCTGTCAGCAACAGCCAGCACTACTGTGCTAGTTGGGACTGGTGGAAATTGTCATTCAAAACACCCAGAGGGCACCAGGTTGGGGTTGTCTTGGGGGGGGGCATCTGCCACCCCAGTGTGTGTTCTTCTTTCCTAGGAACAGAAATCAACTAAGTCACCCTTTTCCAATGCCAGGGCGTCCTAACGGCTTAATCATAGGTCAGTGTATCTGCAGCAATTTCAGATAGTTGGCTGTTCCTTTATATATAGTCCTAGCAGGGTATTTCCAAAGGAGGTCACTCAGGTTTGGATTCAAAAGCCAACACCTGACATTTGCGAGGATATATTGGTAAATGCTAGAGGATTAATAGAGCATTCCTATATATGCCTGCCCAGAACGAAAACTCGCCATGTTCAATGGGGCTTGCTACCTAGTAAGTGTTGATGGGACTGCAGGTTAAAACTCCCTTTTCAACCCGCAATCGAAACTGGTTGTAAGCAATTTTGGGCTTACCTGGTGACATTTCCTATAGAAGGTCATCTATTCATCAACAGCTTTAAGGGAATATGGACTGATAGCCCTCCTGAGATGTAGGTGGCATGTGATTTTAGTCTGTTAGACTCTGAGTGCATTTAGAGTTAAAACATATGTTGCAGTCATGATGAAGATACTCCCTATGGTGAGTGAGAGCCACTCACATTAAATTGTTGAAAGTATTTGCTGTATGACTCAACCTTATCATGCTGTGAATGTCTATGACACCCCATCAGGAACCTGTCAGGAACATGGAGTAGGAGTGTAGAGACTTAAAGCATGGTAATTTTTTGGGCAGGGGAAGGGGGTTTGGAATCATGCAGCGAGTACTTTCAAATAATACACTTGGGTTACAGATCTCCCACCATGGAGGGGACTGTAACATATGTTCTGGTCCTTGCATACTTTCATGTCCCAGTGTTCTACAACAGGGTGCACTGTTTGGATGTGAGCATGATAGGGAAGCACAGATCACGTTGCAATGTTTCCACTCTTTTCAAAAAAGGCCACGCCGAAGCAATTTCATTTGCTGTACAGATTGGCAGCCCTTTCACAGAAAGAACAAGGAGATGAAGCAAACCGGAAACCTGGAAATTTATCCAGGCAAACTCTAATGCTTTCCAATTAATTACTTTGAATAGGACAACACTAGTTTAGCATTTAAGCAGACTAGGTGAGCCATTTAGCCCTTGTTAAAAGTAATTGAATGCATTGCACTGATTCTCTTACTTTCCAAGTGTCCCAGTTAACGAAACATCCTTTTTTTTATCAGGATGCCAATTAATGACTGGATTGTGGTTGCATTAAAATGAATGGGAGTTTTGCCAAAGGTGTTGCAGAAAGCCAGTACTATAATAGAAATATCAACCATATGCCCAAATGGCACCTTCCAAATGTGGCAGTGTTTGGATTGTTTAATATATAGGCATATTTGCATTGAGCATTTATATCTGATTAACTGTGGCAAGGGTGTCTTTTTTGTCCTCTCTCTTTTTTTACGTATAAAGCATATACATTTTAGGGTTTTGAGGTTTTATAAGAATTACAGCTTTTAAGTCATCTAATTTAGGCAAATTTGTGAAGGATATAACTGTCAGTGACTACTGGTCATTATGGGTCTAGAAAACCTCTAGGATCAAAGGCTGCTTCTCTCTGAGGTTGTAGCCCTGTCATCACTTACCTGGGAGTAAGCCTTATTGAATGCAATAGGACTTACTTCTGGGCAGACATGCCTAGGATGGTGGTATAAATTCCTACTTCCCAGTGAACAATAGGAGGAGATGACTGTTTCTTTCATTTTCTACTTACATGTTTTCCAAGATGCATCTGGTTGACCATTATGAAAAAAAAGGATGCTGGATTAGGGGTGGGGAACTGCAGTCCTTCAGATGTTCTTGAACTACAACTACAACACTGAGATCCAGCACCGAGGGCCTTCTGGCGGTTCCCTCACTACGAGAAGCAAAGTTACAGGGAACCAGGCAGAGGGCCTTCTCGGTAGTGGCACCCGCCCTGTGGAACACCCTCCCATCAGATGTCAAATAAATAAACAACTATCTGATGTTTAGAAGACATCCGAAGGCAGCCCTGTTTAGGGAAGCTTGATTAATCACTGTATTTTAATATTTTTCTGCAAGCCACCCAGAGTGGCTCGGAAAACCCAGCCAGATGGGTGGGGTATAAATAATAAATTTATTAATTACTACTACTACTATTACTACTACTATCACCCGCAACTATTGGCCATGTTGGCTGGGGCAGATGAGAGTTGGAGCCACGGGTTCTCCATGCCTATGGCCTGATCCAAGAGGATTCTTCTTCTGTTCTTAAGAGCCATTACTTGTGACTCTGAGTATTTCAGATGCCATGAAACCAATTCAAAACCAGATTGAAACATACATATGTGCAGGCACCACAAATCACTATGATTATATCACCGTGACTGGGGATGCTGTAGATATCTGTGAATTTTCATTCACAAAGTGAAAATTGTACATTTGCAACCACAGATGAGCATTTTGACCAACTATAAGGTTTGCAAGCAGACTGGCTGAATGGGTATATTAGTCATCCTGCAAGCTCATGTGCATTTTAGCAATAGTGTGTGTGTTTTGCAACAATGATTCAAACTGCCATCTAAAGGGGATCCGTGCAGTTAAGTCCAGTATCTGTGCTTTATAATTGGGGATGATTCTCTACTTGTGCCAAGTCATCACAAAATAGGTCTGATCCATTATATTTTTATTGGTGGAAAGCTGAAAAACATATACAAGAAATCTGGATATTACAAGAATAAGAAGCCTGCCATATTTTAGTCAAAATGCATGTACAAAAAAACACTTGAATAATTGCAGAACATCTATCCACTGCTTGCCGTTTTAAAAATAATAGGGTTTCTTTTGTAATTTTTTCAAAAAAACATTAATGAACATTAGTTTTTAAAAATGCAAGAAGCACGGCAAGTAAAATTATATTTTGCTAGAATTTATTCCAATGAAAGTAAAAGGGGAAAAGGTAAGCAGTTGAAGTGAGCCAATAGATGGCAGGCAAACACTATATTTTTGATATGGAAGATTACCTTTTTAATTGTGTTTTAATTAGAATACATATATACTATAGGAAACTCCAGAGTGTATCAGATTATTTTTGAAAGATAACAAGAGTAATGCCAGGAGGAAATATGAATATATAAAAATGTGTTTATTAACGTCCAGGGTGGGTTATTGACAGTGAGAAATTGATGGTTTTTTTGGTACTTTATTCTTGAACAGAAGCTTTGGAGACTATCAGCAGTGCAGATTTCGACTGTAGCATCAAAATGATGCTCATCCTATTTAGACTGGACTTTACATTCTTAAAAATAACATATAGAGATTGGACAAAGGATAGAAAATGGCACCTCTTGTAGAATATGCTTTCTGAAATGATTGCTTTGTGTTGGCTCTGTAGAGCAGATAGCATGTCAGCTGTTCCAGTAATAAGCCTGCCCAATTACTCCTTTGGCAGATGCTCAAATTCTGCTCTATTGTCCTGAGACTGGCAGTATTTATTTCTTTAGTTGATGAATAGGGCTGTCACATTCTGAGTCAGTTGAAATTTCAGGACCATCTTCAAAGGGGCCTTCAATAGAATGCATTACAATAGTTCAGTTGGGAGTTTACCATGGGATGTATAAGAGTGGGCAGATATTTGGTGGCCTGCCAGGACTTATATCAAGGTCCATCTAGTTCAATATTGTCCACACTGACTAGCATCAGCTGTCCAGGGCTTCAGAAACACAGATTTCCCAGAGCTACTTAGAGACACAAAGAAGATGTTCTACCACTGAGCTATGCTGTTCCCTATGTCTCATCTGGCAAGGAAGCCAAAGCTGATCAAAGCACTCCTGATCTAGCAAAGACACCAGATGGACCTCCAAAAGTAGCAACAGATCTAGAAACACTCATAAACTCTACATGTACCTTTTCTCTCCTGGAAAGTGCAATGCCATCTAGAACAACAGAAACACCAGTTGGGTTGTCCACCATTAACATATTTGACTTGTTATTCACCACCATCCAGTTCACATTAGATCACTTTGGTCTCTAGCTGTTTTTGGTCTACAATTCCGATCATCCCTAACCACTCGTTCTGCTAGCTAGGGATGATGGGAGTTGTAGTCCAAAAAAAGCTGGAGACCCAAGTTTGAGAAACCCTGCACAAGATGATGGTTGTCTCAACAAAAAAAGGCCAATTCAAGCTGTGTTGCCTTAAACCAGTTTCTGGTTTAAATTCTAAATTCAAGATTCACTGTGTTTTGAATAGGTGGATATCCACTGCTGCACTCATCTGAAGCTCCTCATTCTGGCTCATCCAGAGATATGCTGACATAAATCCAGGGAAATTCCTGGAAAAGTTCTGAGTAATTCCTAGGAAAGGGTCTTTCAGGGGGAGTAGTGAAGGTAGAATGGGGAGAGAGAGATTTGCCATTCAGTTTGGTCACGTGAATCCCCGTGACGGGGTGAGCTCCCGTTGCTTGGTCCCAGCTCCTGCCAACCTAGCAGTTTGAAAGCACACAGTGCAAGTAGATAAATAGGTACCGCTCTGGTGGGAAAGTAAACGGCGTTTCCATGCACTGCTCTGGTTTTGCCAGAAGCAGCTTAGTCATGCTGGCCACATGACCCGGAAAAACTGTCTGTGGAAGCGGAAAAACATCAGCTCCCTCGGCCTTTAAAGTGAGATGAGCACCGCAACCCCAGAGTCGTTTGCAACTGGACTTAATTGTCAGGGGTCCCTTTACCTTTACCTTTACCTTTGGTCACCTCTCCTAGGAACCTGGTAAAAGTTACATTGGCAAAAAGAGTAATATAAGTCAACCTATTTTACAAGATTGGTTTCAGTCTGCCAGACTCAGGTTGGCTCAGCTAGCAGTATCCCTGCTGTTGAATGGAGTTTGGAATAAGGATAAACTACACTGGAATAATTTACCCCAGAATAAATTACATTGCTTTCCTATACTTTCAATTGCTCTGGCTGTGACTCTGGCTTACAAGGTCTTGAGCCATTAGCATTGCAGTTGAGTGGGTGTTTAATATTTGTTGTGAATTTGTTGGCATCTTTATATTGAGTGGGCTTCTTTGTTCTAGAGTTGCACTATTATTGTTATTATTCTTTTCTTTTCTTTTTTTAAAATAATTTTTATTAAGTTTCTTTTCTCATACAAATAACCAATAACATTACTAAGCATACATTTTCCAATTTCCCCCCTCCCTGTTGACTTCCCTCAACTACCATTTCTGGTTTGTTACATCAAATGATGCACTATTATTCTTTTTTAAGGTAATTTGAACACTTCATATTATTGAAAAGGGGAATTTGCCTTAACAGTTTATCTCAAGAATGATGAGCTTGTTTCAACATGGAATGAAAAATATTACGTACCATACAAAGTTAGAAGTAAAATCAAGTTCAACAAAGCCAGGTTGTTTTGAAAATAGGAGACAACTCCATTGGCAACTAATTTAATACTCCTGGAAGACAAGAGATCTGTTTGATAAATAAAATAGGTACAGAAATATGGGCAGTATCTGTAGCACTGCATACATCAATATTAAGATTTTAAGCTCTACTGGGGGCAGACTCACATATTTTTCTTTCTTTCTTTCTCCAAACCTTTATTAGGCATTACAGATTTAGACCATCTTAAAACATCCATATACATTTTTTTTAAAAAATATATACAAAGAAGCAGCCATAGAAGATATATAGTAACAGCAATTTCCATTGGAGTGTCTTCCAGTTCACGTATTTTTATATGAAACTGATATATATATATATATATATATATATATATATATAATGAATCAACATGAAAGAAACATCCAAATTTCTGCATGTATCAGATATGTGACTTTTTTTTTTTACATTATTGATTTGAATTACGATTGTTTTTTGACTGCGTTGCTGCATGTATCATAAAGTTTGGTTATCTCCTTAAAAGAAGGATCTGTTTTGTCACTCAGGTATTCAATATTTGGCTTATCACTTCTCGCAGAAATATATTTGATCTCCCCCTGTTTTGCCATCCTCCCCAATAGTCAGTAAACAATCTGTGCCCACTCAGCATGCTCAGTCCGCATTGGTGTATTTGTGCGCCCCTGCTCCCAAAGTGTTTTTGTAGTTCTGTAAATCTACATGGCTAGTGCCATTTTGGTAACATAAGAATCCAAAATTCAGAGGATGGGTTCACTGAATAGGCCACATGACCCGGAAAGCTGGATGGACTTAACCATCCAGAGGTCCTTTACCTTTACCTACATATATACACACACCACTTTTCCCATATAGGTCTCAAAACAGTTTACAACAGTAAACTAAACAACATGCACCATTTAAAATATAAATTAACTCTCCAAAATTTTAAATGGCAAGAATTTAAAATCTCAAGAAACTAAACAAAAGTAAAACATCTGAGAAGCATACAGGGTACAAAGGCATCCTGAAATAACAGTTTTGACCAGATGTCTGCAACTCATTAGAGAATTTACCATAGAACCATAGAATTTCAGAGTTGGAAGGGACCCTGAGGATTATCTAGTCCAATCCCTGCAGTCCAGGAATATGCAGATGTCCCATATGGAGATTGAACTTGCAACCTTGGCATTATCAGCACCATGCTCTAACCAACAGGCTGATCAAGATGCCTATCTTATGACAGAAGGAACTTAGATAGAATTGGGCCCACAACCTTGAAGGCTCGACTCCCTGTTGAAATTAATTATGCTTCCAGCCCTTAGGTAAAGGGGTAAAGGGACCCCTGACCATTAGGTCCAGTCGTGACCGACTCTGGAGTTGCGGCGCTCATCTCGCTTTATTGGCTGAGGGAGCCGACGTACAGCTTCTGGGTCATGTGGCCAGCATGACTAAGCTGCTTCTGGCGAACCAGAGCAGCGCATGGAAACACAGTTTACCTTCCTGCCAGAGCGGTACCTATTTATCTACTTGCACTTTGACATGCTTTCGAACTGCTAGGTTGTCAGGAGCAGGGACCAAGCAACGGGAGCTCACTCTGTCGCGGGGATTCAAACCGCCGACCTTCTGATCGGCAAGTCCTAGGCTCTGTGGTTTAACCCACAGCGCCACCCATGTCCCTTAGGGAACCACTAATAGTGCTTTCCCTGACTATCTCAGGGATCTCTTGAGACAGAGTTTTGAATAAAGCAAAAATTGGAAGCCTATGGTACCTCAGATACTGTCATGTTGTTTTTATTTCAATCGATTCTGATAGTTAATGGAACAGGACACTTCAAAAAATGGCAAAAAAGATATATCTAAGTTTGTCTGGCAGGGTAAGAAACCTAGGATTAAATATAAATTGTTAACAGAGGCAAAAGAAAGAGGTGGATTTACCTTACCAGACCTGAAATTGTACTATGAAGTGTCCTGTATCTGTTGGCTTAGAGAATGGATTAGCTTAAAGAATCCAGATATTTTAGATCTGGAATGTTATGATTTGGGTGGCATGCATATCTTTGGTAAGAGAAAACGAAAGTTCATAAAGGTTTATTTAATCACATTGTTAGGAAATCAATATACTCTCTATGGGGGAAAGTATAATAATTTATTGGAAAATAAGACCCCATGGTGGATATCACCACTAGAAGCACTCTCAGTTTAAAAAATAAATATGGAAAAAATGGGCAACATATAGAGAGTTGCTGGTGGAGGAGGGAAATCAGTTGACACTGAAGAGCTATGGAAATACAAGACATTTATTAACTGATTGGCTCCAATATCATCAGCTAAATGACATTTGTAAAATGGATAAAGGAGTGGGATTTAGGAAAGAACTCTCAAGATTACAAAAAGACTAGTTGGAAAATAACGAAAAGCTTCTGTCAAAAATATATAAAATGTTGCTGGAATGGGAGACAAAAGATGAAGGAGTGAAATCTGCAATGATACATTGGGCAAAAGATGTGGGTCATAATATGCAACTTGATTCATGGGGAAAGTTGTGGAATGTAGATTGAAGATTTACTGCTTGCTGTTTGTTAAAAGAAAAGTATATGAAAATGATACACCAAAGGTACTTAACCCCTACAAGACTTGCAAAAATGTATCAGAAAATGTCTAATATGTGTTGGGAATGTAAGGATAATGAAGGTACATTTTATCATATATGGTGGACCTGTAAATTAGCAAAAGCCCTATGGGAAATGATTTATAATGTGTTTAAAAAAAGTTTAAAATAACTTTTGTAAAAAACCAGAGGCTTTTCTATTAGGTATAATAGAAGAAATACTGAAGGAGAAAAAGGTCCTACTTATGTATGTGATGACAGCGGCAAGAATGTTGTATGCCCAGGGATGGAAGGAAGAAAGAACCCCATCGAAAGAAGAATGGATATTGAAGAATGGATATTGATATTGAAGAATGGATATTGATGGACCATGCCAAAATAGCGAAATTGACTGGGAAGATATAATTATTGGAAACCAGGGAGAGGGATGGAGGGAAGTTTGAGGGTTAGAAAAAACCCCATAAAAATATTGAGATAAATATTGAAATAATGCAAATAATAATGTATGTAAAAACTTTTAAAATAAAATTTATATATAAAAAGCAAAAAATGGAAGCCTATGGTACCTCAGATGCTGTCAGACGTCATACCCAGCTGGCATGGCCAATAGTCAAAGATTGTGAGAGATGCAGTATTGGAAATTTTGCAAGTCCACAAGTTCCCAATCCCTGATGTAAAGTATCATCACACACTTCATATCAATCAAATACCTTTATTGGCATCACAGTATAAAACATTTCAAGTAACTGGAACAATTAAACAGACAAGGGTGAAGCTATCAAGGGTTATAAGGTCGTGTGCATCTGCATATTCTGCTACGCCCTGTCTTTTTCCAGAAAGGATAGTTCATTGGGAACCCTTTCAGGTAAAATTGTGGCTAAAATGGAAGCTACTAAAGCAGTAATATCTTTGTCCCGATCTGCCGGGAGAAACCTTATTTCGCTTCTTCTCGGAGTTGTGGATGTCCAACATTTTGCTCAGCATCAGTTGGCGAGGTCTGCTGTGTAAATCTAAGGTAATGTGGTCCATTGAGTCAGGCACGTCTTGATTGCAGGCACACAAACAGGCTTGAAATGGAATGTACACACTTCATATTACATCCTATTGTAACATAATGCAACATCGATGTGCCAAAGCTGACATTATGTACAAGGTAATCTATATGGGATGTGGCACATTTTTTTTAAGAATTACAGGGTCTAGTAAAACAGAAATGCTATATTCTCAGCAAAACGTTTCCACTTCCATCTTCTTCCGTTGTCATAACAATGACGCTATTTGCAAGGTGGCAGTTACAGAGCTTTGGGGATGGATGCTGAGAAAGCCATTCTGTGTCTGCTAACAATGGGTAGCTTTCTCTGATTGCCAGGTGATGGTTAGGAGATGCTGGCAATCAGAGAAAGCTACCCATTGTTAGCAGACACAGAATGGCTTGCTAAAGCTATCAACAAGCCTCCTGTTACAGCATTTCACCAGCTTCCCAATCTATTAGTGAGGGCTGCATTTAAGCCATCTATCAGCCATCCAGGATCTCATCCTTGTTATTCCAAGTGCTGTATCGCCTTTGTCAATCTTGTGGAGACGGCTACCTTCAAAAGCACCAGGTTGGGTAGTCCTTTCTTTCTCACTGTACTCAGAACAATGGTGGAATTTTGAGTAAAGCATGAGTGGAGGACACAGAAATTATTAGTTTTTTTAAAGAAGCAAACCAGTTTTAACCGAGAAATAGCAGAGATGGGTATAACACATCCCAACTCCCTTCTCTAACTTTGTTTTAAACTGAAATTTCCTCCTCTCACTCTACTGAAACCTCTGTTATTGTTTAAAATCACCCATTTTCCCCTTCTGTTTTCCTTCATCCCTGCTTTATTCAAACTTCTGCTGCTGTTCAAAAGTTCAATTTTCCTCCCAGTATCTCTCCCTTCTTGCGTTAGTCAGACTTCTGCTGTTGTTATGTAGCCTTATTGGAGTTCACCAGTTGGGTCTGTGTTGCTCCGGGACAGGAGGAAGGAGGTCAAATGACACTGAGGTTGATTCAAAGAAAGAGTTTATTCTGCTCTCCGGATAGCAGAAGGCACTTATGTGATCAAGTCCACAGCAAGTCCAAAGAAATGACAAGTTTCATGCAGTATATATATCCTCCAGGCACCCTCTCCCTCCTTCCCATATAAATCCAACCACGTCAACCTATGTATGCAGGTTGACATCACATATGTTCTTGCTCTGGTATTCTTAACCATAAAAGGGAATTCCTTCCTGTACTTCTGACCATAAAAGGATCTTCCTCTTCCTACTCTTATCTTGGAGGAAGAGGTCATCATCTCCGAGAACACACTTCTGGCATTGTTCCCGGACTTCGGTCTGTGCATCTTTTGTGGTCAGCACATAAGATAAGGCACGGACGTGTCTTCTCTGTTCTGCTGGTGCAGTCAGGGTCATCCCTGCTGTCACAAACTGATAAAGGAGAGGGCTCTGAGCACAGCTGGGTTTTTGTTTATACATTGACTCAGAGCTCAAGTTAATGGTTTTTAGCTAAGGGAAAATAGGGATTTTGGTGCAGTTTCAAACTGCCTTCACAGTCAGTTTTGGGTTTGGGAAACCCATTCCTTCAGTTAAAAACTGCTGTTTTCCTCTGTGTGTTTCTGCCCATCTTCTGCCTCTTTTGCTTCCCTCCCCAGTCCTCCAATGTGAGATGCACAATGATAGGCTTACATATACACTCATATATATTCACCGTTCCAGTAGAAGCTGTTCGTTGGTATTTGCATTAATTTAAAATGTGACATGTGCGCATAGACTTGGCACCATTAATGTTCTATTCCAAATGAATAAGATTAATAAGGAAACAGAAATAAGATATATGAGCCATCTTGGTGCCCTGAAAGCGGGGACTCGTTCCATTATTTGTTTGGCATCTATTCAGTGCACAACTTTGTTCTGTATTTCTAATGGCCTGCATTAACTTGGCTTTAATCAGCATTAGTTTATACCATTAATCATCTGGTTTGCCTGATTTAATCCAAATTAATTAAATACTTTTCTCTGATGGAGAAGACACTAAGGATGCCAGCCTCAACACTTTCCTCTTGTAAATCTTTCCTGTGTCCTTAAAGAAATTCATTTACGTTATTTATCAGCTAAACCTTTGTCACTCTGTACTGAGACCTGATTTTTCTAAAGATAACTTTATTCAATATGCATTCAGCTTGAACAACTTGGGTATTCCAAGAAGGAATAATCTGAAATTGTTTTCATAGTGCCACATAATGGGTTAGCAGGAAAACAGCACATCTCTCTCTCTCTCTCTTTAATTTTACAACTAAAATCAATTGTGTCTGCTGTCTAGATCAGTACTTATTTGAAGGTTACTTTTTGTGTTTCATGAGGAGTGTCACAGAAGAGCATTCGGATGAAAGATTGCAAAATGTCTGGGGGGGAAGCGGGCGCTGTAGATATTTGTTGTTCTGCACAACGTGCATAAAAAGTAAGAAAATACTATAGTAAGAAACTAGGGGAAATGCAGTGAAACATTATGATAGCATTCATCTTCTGTGCTAAGTCCCTGTGCGTGGTGTAGTGGTTAAGAGCGGTGGACTTGTAATCTGGTGAACCGGGTTCACGTCCCCGCTCCTCCACATGCAGCTGCTGGGTGACCTTGGGCTAGTCACACTTCTCTGAAGTCTCTCAGCCTCACTCACTTCACAGAGTGTTTGTTGTGGGGGAGGAAGGGAAAGGAGATTGTGAGCTGCTTTGAGACTCCTTAAAGGTAGTGATAAAGCAGGATATCAAATCCAAACTCTTCTTCTTCTTCTTAAGACCATTGGCCCATCTAATTCAGTATGGTCTAGTTTGACAGGCCACGGCTTCCCAGGATTTCAGACAGAAATTCTCTCCCAAACCTGCCTGGAGATGCTAGGGATTGACCCTGAGACATTCCGTATACAAAGCAGAGGCTCTCCTACTGAGTCATGTACATTTCCCACAAAATCAAGAGTTATGCTACAGAACGATCACTCCAAACCTGAACTCCACAGCAGGATTTGGCCTTCAAAATACCCTCAGTTGACACCCAATTACCGATCTGGTTTACTAGACATTTTCAATTAATATATCCCATCCATAGACACCTCTGCGATGATTTCTGAAGCCACTATGTATATCCATCTCCTCCCACTGATCAGAATTGGATAGGAAACCTTCCTTATAGTGGAGCCTTTGGAGAGTTGCTGAAGACTTTGAGTGTTGCTTTATCACAAACTAGGCAGCTGTAGGCATTTGTCTTTAATAAAAGAGCTAACACATCCTTTGGCTTTTGGTTTCTGTCTTCCAAATGTGACCTTTATAGGTCTCAGCTAATCTAAGTCACCCCTCATTGACTTCCAATCTCAGAATCATTGGATGATATGAGATTTCTATCCAGGTCTTGGGAGACTACCAGGTCGTAGCATCCCCCATGGGCATGTGCTACAAAAGTATAGTGACCTATTAGGTCAGGTATAGCCAACCTTTTGAGGCCTTGGAGCACGTATGACTTGGAGCACGAAATGCCTTCATGCATTTAGGCTTGAAAAAAAGAAGCTTGTTCTATGTATTTCGACTCTAATGGGGGGTGAGAGTGATCTTCATGGAGAATGGGGTGGAGGAGGCAAAAGTTAACTTTCCCTCCCAGCTGTAATCTCCAGGATAATAATTAGGCTTTTAAAAACCTTCTCTTGAAGCCAACAGAAAAGTTTTCCCCATGCATTTTCCACAACATCTGGAGGTCACCAGTTTGAGGAACAGTGGTGTAAGGAGTGCCTGCTGGAGCCAGGTCCTGTGACTGGAAGGGCTTCACAGGACTGGGGCTTTCCTAAGTTTGTTCTAAAGAGGCAAGGCGCAGCCACACAGGTGAGGCCAATTGGTAACTCACAGCACCTGGTGGCAAGAGCCAGGAAGGGATGTAAGGTCAGCATTTCCCTTTGGCTCTTTGCCACAGCAACACGCTTCCTGCCTTGCTGCGTTTGGCTTCTTTACGCCTTGCTTCTGGATCCTCGGACCCTTGGCTTCCTGACTCCCGTTCCTGCTCCCACCCCACCGTCTTGCCTCTGGTCCTGACATCCTCAGCTGGGACTTCAACCGCCCGTAAACCTGATCATGACAAGTGGTCTAACTGAACTCACCAAGTGGTCGAGGGGTGCTTTGAAGGGTGTGTGTGTCTCAAATCACTTCCATGCCACATGCAGGCTTCAAGAAAGCTTCCTGTGGGCTATGGTGCAAAGGCTTCCTTCAATTCTCCAGGATAGTAATTTGATTGAAGGTGGGAGGGGGGGGCGGACCACATTTTTTGCAGAAATGGAAAGGTTTTATTCCGAGCCTTACTGCAGTGGGCTGATGATTCAAGGTGTGTGTGTCCCAGCTGGGGAGAGAATGGTTAATTGGAAAGCTTCTCTCCCGTCTAATTTCAGCTAGGGGAGGAGAGGGAGAATAGGATGGGCATCAAGTAAGGTCTTGCTACATTGGTCATCCCAAAGTTAGACTTCTCCCTGATTTTGTGATTCCTCGGAGGAATCAATAATCAAGCAGTTGTGGGTTATTGATGTGCATGTCTGTGCATGTTCACTATGATAGTTCTCAGGCCCTGTGAGCCTGACATAGGTCATCTTCATCTCTTTGTCCTGATTTCCTCCTGATTCCCCTACCCTCGGTCCTCTTTCCTGAGACTGGAACATCTCCAACCTTTAATTTCCCTCATTGCATCTGGACTGATTGATAACATTACAAGCTTGAAAGCTGATTTAAATATTATGGCCTTAAAGTGGAGGATGCTGAGAAACACATAAATGTGCTGGTGCTCCATATGGCAAGCATACAATTTAAAGGGCTCTCTAAATCCACACAGTGCCTGCCTGCAGCATGATGTGGACACCACCTTGAATATAGAGCAATGGCCTCCAGAATCAACTATGCATCAGTGCACATGATACGTTCAAACGCTGCACCTGTAAAAAGTGGGGCAGACATAGGCAAATGCTTTTTTGTGCTTTCCAAACTGAGTATATTTCAGTTGCCCCTGAGATGGGAGAGGAGTGTGATTCAGGTTGCGTTTATAGGCAAACCTACCTTGGCTAGTCTTCCACAAAAGTTGGCCGAAGATGGTAGTAACAAATGACCACTTTTGACGCTAAATTCAAGTTTGTACTTTAGCAAAAGTAAAATTACTTTTTTCAGTGGTGGTGGAAGAATGAATGTGCACCTTAACCTTCTGCCATCAAACAGATTATCAGATACAGGAAGTGAGTGCTCCATCTTAATATTTGATTGTCAATTCTAATTACTCCTGTCTCCTTCCTCTAAGTGCTTGAATCAGGTGTTCGCACAGTTAGACATTCATATGGAGTGCCTGTTTCATATGAGATGTCATGTGCATGATTGATGAGTCAGGATGGATGAATCTGTCAATTTTGGTTTCTCACAGTTACTCATTTTAAATCTTAAGTCCATATCTCTGCATTTCTACATCAGTTAGTGATTTTCTTTTTTAAAAAAATGTATGAGACTTCACCAGCATTTTAGTGTGCATGTCTAATAATATGCACTTTGTGTGTGCCATTGTGCCTAGTATACATATTTCTGCAAGCAGCTTTCCCTAATTAAAAATAGTTTGAATAAGATTTTCACAAATATAGGCATTGCTATGCATACTTTTCATGTTATGTACATATTTCCATACCCACTATGTAGTTGGCAAAATGCACCACAAAATTCAGGAAGGGTGAATTCCAAAGGGTACTGTATTTCAGTTTGCGTATTGTTTCAAAAGTGCAAATCAGATCGTTTCACATTAAAATGTGAACTGAAATCAACTTTCTTCCCCGCCCCTGATAATGACCGAGGGTGTGCTTGCATGGAGGGGCATGTACACACATGGTGAAGAGGAAATCTGTCTTAGCTGGCATATAAAACAAGTCTTTTAAGAAGGGGGGGGGAATGCAATTTTGCAGATGATAAGAAGAGAACCAAAGTCCCTCCCAAATGGATCTGCTTTTTAAAGTGACACACAGACTGCAATCATCCTTTGTATTTCTAGGGCTGCATTCATGTACCAACCAAAGGGCTCTGAAGCAAATAATAATTTCAGGGATTACAAAATCCAGCCTCAAACAATTCTGTATAATTACAATGTGGGCTGATTTTCTGATATATAAAGGTATCTTTAGTGGGGGGAGGGGGAAGAGCTACTATCTCATTTATTATTGGTGTCCTACCTTTTCACAGAATTCGCTGAGGCAGAGTGTGGGATGGGTTGCAGGGGGAATGGGGATGTGTGAGAACAATCATCATGTCTGAAAGGCATCTTCAGTTTTTGATTAAGTGGCAAAGCTATTTCGAAGAAATCTATATGAGGATTTGCCATTAGGAGTCTACCTAGATGCCATTTCAGCTTTTCTGTGAAGCTAGAAATCTGGAAGAGTTCATCACTCTCTCTCTAAATCAGAGGTTCCTCAAAGGGATAACAGAAATATAGACCTCCCCCCTCCTTCCAAAATAAAACTGTGACAGTTCTTGCTATAGTCCTCTAAAGACATGGTGAGCTTTTATTACATTGCCAATAGGAGTTTCATTTCCACATAAATGCCAAAATAAGGATAGAAACGTTTTGTGCAAAGCTCCATCAATCAGTTCAAGGGTGGAGAGGATAAATTGTGTCTGGCCAGATGCTCTGCTCAAATCAAGATGAATTTCAGTAAAAGTAGGAGGCCTTTGGGGGTGATGGAAAAGGGAAATACCAAAAAGATAGTATCTTGGACTGCAAGAGGTATTGATATTTCCCCTCTTTTATTACTTAGTTGCACTTTAGAATTGTCCAGGCTGGAGGCTGATGGCACACTTTTTTAATGGGGTGTGTGTGTTTTTAGCTCATTTTCTTAAGTAATGGCAAGATTCCCTTGGGTACATATATTTTTATTACTTGAGCCAAAATGTTCCACAAAGTCCAGGCTGCCCAAACATAGGACACAGCTGTATATAGTAGACCACCAATGCCTAGTTTTTGTTGTCTGCCTGGGACTGCAATGTATGGGTGAATCGTAGGATTGTAGAGTTGGAAGGGATATTGAGAGTCATCTAGTCTTGAGAGCCAGTGTGGTGTAGTGGTTAAAAGCGGTAGTCTCGTAATCTGGGGAACCGGGTTCGCGTCCCCACTCCTCCACATGCTGCTGCTGGGTGACCTTGGGCCAGTCACACTTCTTTGATGTCTCTCAGCCCCACTCACCTCACAGAGTGTTTGTTGTGGGGGAGGAAGGGAAAGGAGAATGTTAGCCGCTTTGAGACTCCTTAAAGGGAGTGAAAGGTGGGATATCAAATCCAAACTCTTCTTCTTCTTCTAGTCCAATCCCCTGCAATGCAAGACTCTCAACTAAAGCATCCATGACTATTGGCCGTCCAACTTCTGCTTTGAAACCTCCAGTGAAGTTTCACTGGAGTCCACCACCTTGTGAGGGAATGTATTCCGCTGTCAAACAGCTCTTAGTGTCTGAAAGTTATTCCTGATGTTTAGTCAGAATCTCCTTTCTTATAACTTGAATCCATTGGTTTGGGTCCTAGCCTCCAGAGAGAATAATATTTGCTCCATCTTTCCTGTGACAGTCCTTTAGATATTTGAAAATAACTATCACATCTCTCAGTTTCTTCTAATCCATACCCAACTACCCAATTCTTCATAAGGATTGTTTCCACACCTTTGATCACCTTTGCCACCCTCCTCTGCACACATTCTACCTTGTCAATATCCTTAAATTGTGGTGCCAAGAACTGAACACAGTACTCCAGCTGTGGTCTGACCAAGGCAGATCATTGCTGTAACTTCCCTTGATCGGAAAGTATACTTTTGATGCAGCCTCAAATACCATTCACCTTTTTTTGCTGCTGCATCACACTGTTGACTCGTGCTAAGCTTGTGGTCTAAAGAGACCCCTAGGTCCTTTTCACATGTGCTGTGGGTAATCCATTTCATTCACTAATATAAGCATTTTTATGTACACTTTATCTCAGCATAGGGATTTTTGTACATACTGCTTGGCTGGAGAACTACACTGCAAATATGGAGAAGTGCAAAAATTTGAAGAACACATTTCATTTTACATATTGTTTAAGAAAGTGTGAATCAGGTATGTTGTTGTTGTTGTTTAGTGGTTTAGTCGTGTCCGACTCTTCGTAACCCCATGGACCAGAGCACGCCAGGCAAACTTGTCTTCCACTGCCTCCCGCAGTTTGGTCAAACTCATGCTGGTAGCTTTGAGAACACCATCCAACCATCTCGTCCTCTATCGTCCCCTTCTCCTTGTGCCCTCCATCTTTCCCAACATCAGGATCTTTTCCAGGGAGTCTTCTCTTCTCATGAGGTGGCCAAAGTATTGGAGCCTCAGCTTCACTATATGTCCTTCCAGTGAGCACCAGGGCTGATTTCCTTAAGAATGGATAGGTATATTCACCTTTAAATGAATTCAACTGAATTCACTATCTCCCTCATTCCTAGTCATGACTGCATTCCAACTTCCACTTAGTAGAAGAGGACAACCATTCTAACACATATGGAGGTACATAGGACACACCATAGTATTATATGAGCTTGTGCTTGCTCGCAACATGTGCTCCCCGGTCTTGCCCTTGCTCTGGTGTGAGGATTATAAGATCAGTATGGGGCACATAGATGAGTAATGTGGTTTCTGTAAAGGCTGAAATAATTTTCAGTGATGCGGGTGTCAAATAATATGGCTTGCAGTTATTTTTGTCGATGTTAATTGTAACTGATTTGATTTCAGCCTCTCTTGGTAATGAGGGCACAACACACAAATGAGCTGCAGTTCTAGCAATCAAGGATCATCTTTGATTTACATTTGTCTGGGATTTAGCAAAGCTTAAGTAGAGACAACTAGTGCAAAATGTCTTCAAGATGTCATGCTCTGAATCTGAAATCTGCTCCTTTGTAAATTAACTTCACTTCCTACTAAATCACCATGTGATTTTTATTTTTATTTTTCACAAATATTGAAAGCTTGTAAAATGAGGGGAATTTCATAATGTAACTAATGTGGCAATTCCACCAATATCGTTGTGTTTATTGCCTTCATTTTTATTTAGCTGAACTTTTGTTGGCATAATGGGAAGACAAAAGCATTCATAAGCAGATGCAATGGTGCAACAATTTTCTTTCCCCGTTCTGGAATCAATTTAGTCATGCAGTTTTGATCATAGTTCATTGGGACAATTTGCTAATGAAGTGGAGAACAGTCGGCTAATGAAGAAATCATGCACTTAGACTTACCATTTCCATAAACACATAATTATTGTGACAAAAGGAGTGCTGGAAATATGGAGCATAATGTATTATCCTTTCTAAGCATTATGACATATGTTGGATGGTTTTGATTGGAATTTATTTTTCAGAATATTCCCCCCCCCCTCTTGTCAAGCCTACTGTTTCTGAGAGATATGGGGTCGGCATGTGGGGGTGTCCCTGGTCCTGAATGGAGTAACTGTGCCCCTGAAGGATTAGGTGTGCAGCCTGGGAGTAATTTGGACTCCCAGCTGTCCATGGAGGCACAGATTAATTCTGTGTCCAAGGTGGCTGCATTGGTACACTGGCTGAGACCCTGCCTGCCTGCACACTGTCTCTCCAGAGTGGTATATGCCCTGCTTATCTCCTGTTTGGACTACTGCAACACACTCTACATGGGGCTATCTTTGAAGGTGACTCAAAAACTACAGCTAATCCAGAATGTAGGAGCTAAACTGCTGACTGGGGGTGGCCACTAGGACCATATAACGCCAGTCCTGAAAGACCTACATTGGCTCCCAGTACGTTTCCAAGCACAATTCAAAGTGTTGGTGCTGTCCTTTAAAGCCAAAAATGGTCTTGGCCCTGTATACCTGATGGAGCATCTCCACCCCCATCATTCAGCCCAGACATGGAGATTTAGCTCCAAGAGCCTTCTGGCAGTTCCCTCAATGTGAAAAGTGAGGTTACAGGGAACCAGGTAGAGGGCCTTCTCGGTAGGGGCACCCAACCTGTGGAATGCCCTCCCATCAGATGTCAAGGAGATACAACCTTTAGAAGACATCTGAAGGCTGGTCTGTATAGGAAAGTTATAATAACTATAACAACTTATTTATACCCCGCCCATCTGGCTGGCTTTCCCCAGCCACTGTGGGAGGCTTCCTACAAAATATTAAAAACACGATAAAATGTTAAACATTAAAAACTTCCCTAAACTTGTCTGCCTTCTAAAAGTCAGATAGTTTATTTCATTGACATCTGGTGGGAGGGTCTTTCACATGGGGGGCACCCTGTTTGGTGTTACTGTGTTTTAATTTGTTGGAAGCCATCCAGAGTGGCTGGGACAACCTAATAAGACAGGCAGGGTACTACTACTACTAATAATAATAATAATTACTAAAACACCACTCTATAAGCCTTCTAGCTGGAATAGCCCACTAGCTACAATTGTGTAGAAGTTACTTAGTAAACAATCCTAACCGCATCTACTCAGAATTAAGTCCTATTGAATTGAAAGGTTGAGCATTTTGTTTGGATATATAAGCTATCCAAATTAAGAGATAATTATGAAGTGAGAATGCTTTGCTGTCATTTTAGCTCATCTACCAAATGCAGGTGTTGAATTCATTCAGAGTACAGTGCGGGAAGGTTCGTCATGTTGCCATAGTCCAATGTGCTATTTGACAGGCAGAACAGAAGATACTGCAGGAAGGAAAAGCAGTGTCATATATTCAGACTGAGTTCTTGGTAATCTGGAATGCATCTACTCAGTCATTAAAATTCCTTGATTTCTGCAGAGCCACAGTTGAATATTTCACAGCATGCAAATGTTATATTCAGTATTTTGTTAGAGACAAGAGGAATGGGACTTGGCTGGCAATTTTCTTTTTTCACTTACCTGGGGCTAAGCCAGGTAAGTGACTTACTTATGAGTAAAAATGTGAATGATTGAATGATTGACCATGTTTTGAAACATTTTTAATACTGAAATTGACTCTTATTTCTTTGAGTTTGTCAACTCCAATCAGTGGCGTAGCGTGGGTTGTCAGCACCCGGGGCAAGGCAAGTAATTTGTGCCCCCTAACCCGTGGATTTTAGTAGGGGCAGAGAGCTGCTAGTGCGAGCGCGCCCCCCCCCCATGTTGCGCCCGGTGCGGCTGGCCCCCCTGCACCCCCCACGCTACGCCACTGACTCCAATTACTATGAACACAGACTGGAGTAATACTAAAATAATGAAAATAATGAAATATTCACTTGTGAGGTGTCAAGATTTCCATTTGAATTTGTTCCCCTCCTCAGTTGCACGTACTAGAAAATATGTTCCTCCTTTAAATGAGACACTATTGGTATCCTAGTTCTAGGCATTAAGAAATTATTAAAATGTCTTTGTTAGTTTGTCTGTTTGTTTATTTGATTAGTTTTCTACCAAACGGTGCTCAAGACAGCTTAATAAAAATAAAATTATTCAGCGCATACCACATGCCCTGAGAATTAGAATTCTCTCTCTTGCAAATGTGACCCTACAGGATGTTGCATCATGGTGTGTCTTCTGTTCCAGTTTCTATCCAACTACTTTTCACTCCCCCCCCCCTTGCTACTTGTGCAGGAGTTCCAATCATGCACAGCCACAATATGTGAGGATCCAATCTCAGGGATAGGTCTAAAAGTGTGTTCCCACCTCAGTATGTACTGGATTATGCCCAACATTAGGGATGCAGATGGTGCTGTGGTCTAAACCAGTGCAAGTAGATAAATAGGTACCACTCCGGCGGGAAGGTAAATGGCATTTCCATGCACTTTGCTTTCCATCACGGTGTTCTGTTGCACCAGAAGTGGTTTTGTCATGCTGGCCACATGACCTGGAAAGCTGCCTGTGGACAAATGCCTGCTCCCTTGGCCTGAAAGCGAGATGAGCGCCATAACCCAAAGTCGCCTTTGACGGGACTTAACCGTCCAGGGGTCATTTACCTTTACCTTTTACCAGTGCTTTTTTTCCTATAAAGAATGTTTAGGGGTACTCTCATTTTCCTACTCATATTGAAATACCACTACTCAATACTCAATGAGGCCAAACATAGATCCACAAAATGTTTAGGGGTATGCGTCTCCCCAGAAAAAAGCACTGTCTTTTACATATCCCCAGCATTCAGTAGCATATGCCCAGGGCTTGTGTGTCTCAAAGTTCTGTGCCATTAAGTTTTTACAGAGTTCTTTCAGGATTCCACCTCTTGGGGGGGGGGGGTCCCTTAAATATTTTTCATACCTGTGCATAATTGCGGGTTACCCATTAGATGTGAATCAGTATGAGCAAAGAGAGCTCCATAAGAAGTGAGTAAAGGAGAAAATTGTGAATTGTTCTGCAAGCTGTTTCAGCATCTGAATTGTTCCAGAGTTTCAAACATCTATTGGTAGACAATAGACCTAGTGGAGATTATTTCAACACAATATACTGTGGTTTGGTTGTTGCAAACTCCTATCGGTCTCTGTCCTTCAGTTGGGGGAAAAAATACATGTCTATGTCTATGTCTATGTCTATGTCTCTGGCTTATACTCTGATTCTCAAAGCATCATGCCAGAGCAAGTAGTACAAGGGTCTGTGCATCCTGCTTGAATGAATTCCCTTAATTGTAGTCAGCAATGAAGAAGTATCCTGCATACATCCTGTTTGACAGTATCCCCTTAATGCCTGTTTATTACTGCTGTTACTAACAGGGGATGGCAAAATTAAATCGGAACAGTCTTTACTCTTGTTTTATACAGTCTCGTGAGGATGGGACTAGGAAGAGAGAAGGCAGATGGTAGAGGTCAACCAAGGTTGAAGAATGAAGGGAAATAGAGAAGAGGGAATTGCCAAAGACCCCAGAGTATAGGCAACTGAGAGAATGAAAGAGGAGTTAATGGAAGAACAAGATGGCAATGATTACAATCTGATTGCATGCAATTTAGGGTAATGCTAACAAATGTCCCCAAGTACAAGGGGAGAATTAAACATGGCATTAGATATGTTGCCACGGAAATTGGCAACTGCATCAAGTTCTCCTCCCCTCATCTCTCCAGAACATTTAGGCAGGCATGGCAGTGGCAAGCAATAATGGAGAGGAAGTACAAGATGATAAGTAGAGTTGGGTAAGTCTACACAAACATTATGGAGAGAAACAGAAGTATACTCTTTCACCACTCATGGGCTTCTGAGCAGCCCTCACCCACCGCCACCAACATTATGGTGAAGAACTGACTGCTCTTCAAAAGAACCAACAACGAGAATTGGCCCTCAGGATGTTCTAAGAGTTCCAATTGAATTGTAGAGAAGAAATTGATCGCCTTTTGAAATGGGTTAAACCATGGGTAGGCAAACTAAGGCCCGGGGGCCGGATCCAGCCCAATCACCTTCTAAATCCAGCCCGTGGGCAGTTCAGGAATCAGTGTGTTTTTACATAAGTAGAATGTGTGCTTTTATTTAAAATGCATCTCTGGGTTATTTGTGGGGCATAGGAATTCGTTCATTCCCCCCCCCCCCAATATAGTCCATCCCCCCTACAAGGTCTGAGAGACATGGACCAGCCCCCTGCTGAAAAGGTTTGCTGACCCCTGGGTTAAACAATGAACTTGTGGAGATATGTAGGTTTGGGCATAAAAGGGGTCTATGATTAATAGAATAATTTTAAAATAATTATAAATAGGCAGATCCCTGAAGTGTAGGAAATGCTTTTTGCCTAATAGAATTTGCATGTTGCTACTTTAGTATCCCCTTTACTAATTTACTAATTATACTTTACTAGTATCCCCTAGTCCCTTTACTAGGGACGCGGGTGGCGCTGTGGGTTAACCCACAGAGCCTAGGACTTGCTCATCAGAAGGTCGGCAGTTCGAATCCCAGTGACAGGGTGAGCTCCCGTTGCTCGGTCCCAGCTCCTGTCAACCTAGCAGTTCGAAAGCATGTCAAAGTGCAAGTAGATAAATAGGTACCGCTCTGGCGGGAAGGTAAACAGCGTTTCCGTGCTCTGCTCTGGTTCGCCAGAAGCAGCTTAGTCATGCTGGCCACATGACCTGGAAGCTGTACGCTGGCTCCCTCGGCCAATAAAGCAAGATGAGTGCCGCAACCCCAGAGTCGGCCACGACTGGACCAACTGGACTGGACTGGACTGGGTCCCTTTACCTTTACCTTACTTTAGTATTGATTTTTTCCCTTTCTTTCGCTTTTAAATGCCATGTCAATTCCGACTGCCTTTGCAACCAATTACTTTGCCAAGGAAAGGGAAACAGAATTATGACCCAGCAGGATGCTAGATTTGTTCCAGGGAGCTCCAAATGTTGATCTGTTGATCTATACCTACAACATTTCTCAGGGGAAGTAGCAGCTGTCAGCCTCAGCCACTGTGAGCTCAACTCTGAGATAAGGGGAAGACTGTCAAATAAATTGAGAGAAGTATCACTGAACTAGCAATGGTAGGCCCTGGAACATTTTGGAAAATATTGTCCCTTCCAAAATCACTCTGTTTCCAGCGTATGTGCAAATATAAAGTCATCCCCTTACTTCAAATGGAAAACTCACATTTTAAGAACTTTCAGCTCAGATCTCTTATGGTGATCACCTTGTGTTCCTGGATGAACAAAAAGGCAGACCATTCATTTTATTTATAAATGAATGAATAAAATATTCACTTACAAGAAATCATGCTAAGAAATGGGGAAGTCCAGGAAGACTCAAACTAGGAACTTATTCACATTAACCCTTTCACAAATACCCATCCAAAAGCAAGCCAATAGGTGTCAGCAATATTACATTTATCACATCAAGAAATGTTCCACATATGCAGCTATCAAGATGGCTAACTTCCTTGCCTATAAATAATACTAATTTTAATACTAATTTTCTTATTTGTACCCTGCCCATCTGACTGGGTTGCCAGTCAGAATCAGGAAAGTCTTGATTATTGTCTTTCTCTTGGTACTGGACAACGAAAGACAAATATCATCTTCCCTAATCTAGTGCTCCTTTCAAATGGTGGAGTTTGTTGGTTGTTTGGTTTTGTGTGTGTATCCCAGTCCATCCACTTTACATACACAGAGTTAAATGCTCATAGAGAGCCCCATTTGAGCAGGGAGCTTGCTCCCTTCATCCCAGAGTGGTTGGGGCAACCTAGTCACATGGATGGTACATTATTATTATTATTATTATTATTATTATCATCATCATCATCATCATCATCATCATCAGAAAAGTGTTGCTAGCTTAGGATGGCTGATCAAAACATTCCATTAATTAAATTGAAATTGCAGAGTTACGAGAAACTTAAAGATAAGGTGCGGGATTGGCTACACTACTTCCAAGTAAGAGAGGCCTACAATTCGGATAGAAAAATTGGCTTCCAGGTGGAAAAATCAAAATTAGAAACAGAACTGTTAGAACCCAATGCTAAGATATTATCAAGAATGTATAACTTGCTGTTGAAATGGAATACTGAGGATGAAACGGTAAAATCTGCTATGATAAAATGGGCACAAGATGTTGGACATAATATTATGTTTGCTGACTGGGAACAGTTGTGGACCACTGGGGTTAAATTCACAGCATGTAATGCCTTAAGAGAGAATATTATGAAAATGATGTCCAGGTGGTACATGACCCCAGTCAAGCTTGCAAAAATTTATCACTTGCCCGACAATAAATGTTGGAAATGTAAAGAAACTGAAGGTACATTCTTTCACCTTTGGTGGACGTGCCGAAGGATCAAGGCTTTCTGGGAAATGATTTACAATGAAATGAAAAAGGTATTTAAATATACCTTTCTGAAGAAACCAGAGGCCTTTCTCCTAGGCATGGTCGGCCAATTGGTGTCAAAGAAGGATAGAACTTTTTTTATGTATGCTACAGCAGCTGCAAGAATACTCATCGCAAAGCATTGGAAGACACAGGACTTACCCACCTTGGAAGAATGGCAGATGCAAGTAATGGACTATATGGAAATGGCAGAAATGACGGGCAGAATACGAGATCAGGGAGAAGAGTTGTTGGAAGAAGATTGGAAGAAATTTAAAATCTATTTACAAAAACATTGTAAAATTTTTGAATGTTGATGACATTGAAATGAAATGAATGGGTTCTAGTAAAAAAGGTAAAATATTAATATGAAAGAAGGGATAGATATCAGATGAAAATTAGGAACAAACAATATGAGAAGAAAGATAAATAAGGATAAAATTAATAAGAAGGAATTTGCTAATTAATTTCAAATTGGAATACAAGAAAGGGGGTGCGAGGAAGTCAAGAAAATAGGTTTATAAATGGTAAGAAATTAAAGAGAGGGATTTTCTTTTTTTTTTTTAAGTTTTTGAATTCTCTTTTAGTGTTCTATTTTTTTCTTTTTTTCTTTTCTTATGTGTTAACTGTTTGTTTTATTGTATTCTGATGTTTTTTGTATGTTTATATATTTTGTGTTTTTCTTCATGTAACCTTTTTCTTTGATAAAATTTAATAAAATATCAGTAAAAAACAAAACAAAACAAAACATTCCATTAATATAGCCTTTAGAAAGTCCAGCAGCACCATTCTCTTTCTGTGATTTGAAAGCTATTTTACATCACTATTAATAAATTGCTGATTTCATAAGACCAGGGCAGTCATGCCAGGGGGGACGGGACGGGACTGTAGAGACATAGTCATGTTGTACAGTGCATGATTAGAAGCTTGAGCGAGAGCGAGATCAGCAAGCTCAGAACAACTTTGAAAGGAGACAAAAACAAAAAACCCCATACCAAACCAGAACTAAACCGCATATCCAACTCGGTGCAGTACCCGTGTGGTGTGCTCATGCCACTCACTCTAATAATGTGCCAAGAAAAGGCTCAGATGCACAAAAATGGAGGGGGGAAACTTTCCATATGACTTCTATTTAACTTTAGCAGAAAGTGAATCAAATCCAACTCTTAGATCCTCATGCATGAGGATTCTATTTAAATCGCTGATATCCATTCATGTGTCTCTCGGGGCAGAATTTCCTGTAGTCGCGAGGATTCTGCAATATCCCAGAGGCTTTAAAATGCCTTATTTTCCTACCTGCATGCTGGGAGCTTTCAGTCACTTTCAATCTGATCACAGTGTTTCAACTGATATGGCTGTGATGCATAGATATTCCCCTTAACTAGGTGAACTACAGCCTGGCTAGAAGCTACGCTGTCCCGGGCATTCACTTTCATTTATTCCTCTTAGGCAGCTTCCTTCATTTCATCTGGAGAAGCTACATTTGTAGGAACGGCAAATTTGGGTACTTTCACATTTCATGAGCCTGGCTCTGTGATTCTCGGTGTCAGCTTAATAAGGAATAAATTCAATAAACAGGGAGGTTTTTTTAAAAAAAGAGAAAGGAAAATATGAAGCAAAATAAGTGTGTGGTTAGATCCAACCTTAACATTTTTTTTTTTTTGGGGGGGGGGGGTTCTGATAATATGCCCTGAGTTTGGCTTGGGGCAGGAGGAGATGGAGTTTACTGCTGGCATAAAGGTCTGACGATAAGGTGACAGACTCCTTCTGTATCACACAGAGCATCTTTCAGCATAATGCCCCAGGGCAGGTTTCAGCAATTTAAAAATCCCATATTAAAAATAGTTTTTTTTTTTTTAAAAAAAAAAAAATACATCATGATTAGGGCGATGTAATGGTTCTAGGGGGTTGCTCGTGCGTAAGTCATCGCCACACCTGGCTGAGTCACCTGGGTGAACCCTTTCTGTCCGGACAGCCACCCATCCGTGGCTGTCTCAATCGCTGGCAGAATCCGTCAGTGGGCGTTTCTTGAACTTCTTCCAGCAAAGAAGTTCTTTGACGCCCAGTCACCTCCTACTCTCCCTGAGCGGAAGTCTTCTGCGCAGGGAGGGTGTGGGCAGCGGAGGACCCGTGCTCTCCCCGCTGGTCTCCGGAGAGGAGTCCAGGAGCCTTCTCTCCGATTCCCCCATCTGCCCCCCTTCTCCACTGGTGCTACGCTGATTTCCTTCCCCAGCAGATGGGCTGCCTTTCTCCCTACTGGGACCCTCTCCGGCATCCCTCTGGAGCCTTCCCTCCGCCTCTGGCTCCGATGGCAGTTCCCTGACAGGTGATGAAGAATCATTTTGCGGGAAGCCGTTAAATGTGGGGTTTTCAGTGCCTAACATTGCATTGGGCCTTTTACTGGTGTTTGACGCCACTTTGGAGTGAATCAGACAGTGTCAGATTTTTTGGCAAAACCGTAATCCCACGGGTTAGGGTGCTGAGGGCTCATTTTCTGAAGCGCCGTGGGGTTTTCACCACAAACATTGCAGGGGGGCTTCTGCTAGTGTTTGGCATCACTGTAGAGTGAAAGGGATGATGTCAGATTTTCAGTGAAACTGTGACCCTGCAGTTTAGCACCGAGAGTTCATTTTCTTTGGCACCATGAAATGTGAGGTTTTCATGGCCAAATGTTGCAAGGGGACTTTTGCTAGTGTTTGGTGCTGCTTTGGGGGGGGGGGTTCACCACAACTGGGAACTACAATTAGGGGAAGATGTGGCTATCTTAACAGGCTCAGCTACACTCGTCCTTTTTACTAAAGCTCAGCCTACACCTACATCTAGATAAAAGGTAAAGGTAAAGGTACTCCTGCCCGTACGGGCCAGTCTTGACAGACTCTGGGGTTGTGCGCCCATCTCCCTTAAGAGGCCAGGGGCCAGCGCTGTCCGGAGACACTTCCGGGTCACGTGGCCAGCGTGACATCGCCAGAGCCGCCCACGGAAACGCCGTTTACCTTCCCGCTGGTAAGCGGTCCCTATTTATCTACTTGCACCCGGAGGTGCTTTCGAACTGCTAGGTTGGCAGGCGCTGGGACCGAGCAGCGGGAGCGCACCCCGCCGCAGGGATTCGAACCGCCGACCTTTCGATTGGCAAGCCCTAGGCGCTGAGGCTTTAACCCACAGCGCCACCTGTGTCCCATACATCTAGATAGTGCCCCCTCAAAAATTCTGTGCCCAGGGCCATGGTCCTCCTGGCACCCCCATGCCATGCCCCTGCTGCAGAAACTCAGATTGTGGCCTCAATTAAGAACGTTATATGAACACAGAGAGACAAACCATTTTCAGAATTTTCTTTTTCAGCAAATTGTTCCCATGTAGGAAGATTTCAGATTTAGTTGAATCATTTTGTTACAGACATGGAAGGTATGCAGCATAATTACACACACACACACACACACACACACACACACACACACACTTTGAATAATTTTCAATAGGATATAGCAAATTATTCCACCCAAGGAATCCTGGAAACTGTATTTTGCTAAGAGTGCTTGGAATTTTAGCTCTGTCAGAAGTAAACTGCAGTTCCCAACCTAGGAGCCAGCTCCTAGGGCTGGGGTCCCTTTGCCCCCATTAAAATATTGAGGGGCCTGGTCCCCCCCAGACTTTGCCATTCAAATGGTATGCCTACACTGCGTCTTGTGATCAATTATGCTTGGTGCGACTTTCATGGTTCCCTCCCAATATTTTATTCAAGCTGGCACACATGGTTCCCAGCATTCTCTGAAAGAAGTCATGTGCTTTAAATATGCTTTAAATTTCTGGTGCATACACAGCTGCTATTTGAATCCCTGAAAAGGAATTAAAATTACAGTCCCTCCAAGTGTCCCTGTTTTCCAGGGACAGTTCCAATTTTACAGAAGCCATCCCAGTTTCTGATTTGATCCCACAATGTCCCACTTTTCCTTAGGACATCCCTATTTTCATTGGAGAAATGTTGGAGGGTATGGAGTTATCTGATCCCCCAAACATCTGAAGGCAGCCCTGTGTAGGGAAGTTTTATAAAAAATATTTAATGCTTTATTGTTTTTTTATGCAGTATATGTTGGAAGCCATCCAGAGTAGCTGGGGCAACCCAGTCAGATGGGTTGGGTATTATGGAGTACGATGTCCTTAATTTTATCATAGAAATGTTGGAGGGTATGAAATTAGTCACTCCTGATGCTGATGTTTCAGTTATTATTCAGAGTCACTTGCATATTATTAACTGCCAAATTCCTTCTGCACAATTATCTGTGTAAGGTTGTTCTACCATACTGTTGTGTCATAAATGGTAGCTAGGCTTCTTCTGAAGCAGAATCATACTCAGGCTGGAGCAGAGAATGGAAACAGCAGAACACCAACCGACAACAAAAAGCCGAGCACAGCAGTGGGTTCTAAGTTGAGTGCCGTGTTCAGAGGGAAAGACAAAGTTGTTTGATCCTTCTGTTAAAGGGTGAAAATATAATGGTCTGACAGCACGGGAAAGGTGATAGCCAGGTTTTGCTAACATGCACTTGAACAGCAGGAGCAGCTTTTCCAAACCTTCCTTCTGTAAAGGGTCATTAAGAGAAAGCAGCTTTGATCAGTCACTCAGCAGAGAGGAGCTATTCTGAAATGTATTTTTTTAATTTTGTGAAGAGGGGAGTTTGAGGCTGTGTATCCATCAAAGTGCCACATTTGATGCAACGTGCAATTGACCAAGGTGTTGAGAGTCGTTCGCTGTTTTTCTTCTCTGAGATGTACAAAAAATGCTTTGTTTTCAAGAGCTTTCCTGGATTTATGCTAGTCAAGCTCCTCAAGATGGGATGAATGGGGAAAAAAATACCCTGTTCCAATAGATTTGCAAGGTGAGCCTGACCTAGTACTTTAGAGTGCAGCGTTCAGACAATGCGATTTCAATTTATTCTGCCTAGGGTCCCCTTTCTGGTAGTTTCAAAGAACACATTGATATTCTAGATAAAATTCATGGGAATTGCCAGTTTTTCTGCTGTTGTACACTGAATGAATCTCTGTTTTCACCACGAATCCCATGTGTGGGAAAGCTGTTGCCAGGAGCTTAAAGCAGTAGTGTAAAATACAGTTATTTGAGAACACATTCTCTGTATCTGCTTTTCAAAACTTTTTCTGGTGCATCTAAGAAGCAGAGGATAAGCAAAATATATAATTCAACATGCAGTTCTCCTCTGTATGCCCCAACAGAACTTGTGCACGGTAAATTTGGCTCACTGACATTAATTTTAAAGAAGATTGCTGACTTGTTGTCCTGGGAAGCACCATACCCAATAAAACCATTGACATGGTAGCTCACAGGGGTTTTTTTACTCTCCTTTTGCTTTCATCCCTCAGGTTTGATTTATTATTTTTATTTTTATTATTTAATTTATATACCACTGAGCATATTTAAAATATCTCTAAGCAGTGTACAAAAAACTGAAGGCAGAGGATCAGAGCCATGCCGGATTCCTGCTGGAACCCAAGGCTTCAGCTGTGGGAGAAGTAAGACCCTCTTGAGGTGTTAATGCTGTGAACCTCTCCATCATAGGCTCAGGTTGTATATATGTATAAATGAGGCATATAATAAGTCTCCACAGTACCTCACTCCAAAGGAAATACAAAGCCTGGATGAATGTCTGAGACCCCTGGAAACTCACAGCACTCAGAGATTGGCGTGGCATGCAACAGAAGCAACATCAGACAACTGAAACAAAATGTTACAAAAAATACTCAGTTACATATAAAAGTGTTGCATTAATACAAAGCTATTAATATACTAAGGAAGTCAGACTATCCTCCACCAGGGCCAGGGCCTTCTCAGTGATGGCTCCGATCCGGTGGAATGCTCTGTCCCCATGAGACTAGGGCACTTCAGGATTTAACCTCCTTCTGTCGGGCCTGTAAGACAGAACTATTCCTCCTGGCCTTTAATTTGAATTCAGCCTGATCTTTTATTTCCCTTCTCTCCACCCCCCCCCTTTTTATGAAGATTATCCATTCTGAGACCCCATGGCTAATTCTCCCCTGGCCTCCTCACTGGCCCAAGTAGGACCAATTCAGCCAGCTAGCCCTGGGGATTATCTAATGCTTATTAGATGGATTTCCCCCAAATTGATTTCTGAACTTTGAATTTTATTGCTATTCATGTTTTTATGCTGTATTTTATGCTGTTTCTACAATTAAATGTTTTAAATTTGTTGTTAGCCACCTGAGTCTGGTTTTCTAAACCGGGAAGGGGGGGTATGAATGAAAATTATATTTATTATTATATATAAAAATTAATATCAATTCCTTTTCCTTCTGACACACCCTCTGTCCGAGACCATTCTGAGGAGGGCTGCACTGAGGAGGAATGGTGGGAGCCTCCCCCTCCCCCTGCTCCTACTCCTGCTCCTGCTCCGGATCCTGAATCTTCCCAGGAGCAGGAAGACAGTATAGATTTGGAAGTGGTTTGCAGAGGGGCATAGTTCAGAAGGCAGAAGCTGGGAAATACTGGATGGGGAACAGCTAGCAAAAGAAACACTGGAAGAGATAGGGTTAACAGACTCATAGTCGTTGGACAGCATTCCTCCACTCAGCCCAAGGTAAAGAAGGGGGGGGGGGAGAGTGTACAAATTCATATTGCAAGATGTAGGAGTGACATAGATTAATAGTGATGGAAGGGCACCACCATTTCTAGGAAATGTGTCATTTGTTTTCTCACTGTGATTATTAAAGATGGTAAGATGTTTCTTTCTTTGATCTTCTTATCTACTGCCACGGGAAGAGGAAGCTGATTCCCCAAAGCCTGACACCCTCCCTCTCAGCCTCCAACTTCTCACCAAACAAACTCACAGCTTACCCAGAAAAGTCTCGCAATGAGAAGAATTCCTGGAATCAGAGGGCATCACCCTAGCACCTCTCTTTAGACTTGCTTTTTATAGTCATTCCTCTTCCTCCAATTGCTCTTCCTCAATTGCTGTGTCCCATCAACTGCACTCTCCACACCCAGTTCCAAGTGCATCAGGTTTGTTGAGTTTCCAAGGGCATCCAGAAGATGGGAAAAGGCCCTCCTCTACTCCCAACTCTTTCTTCACCCTCTGTCCTCTCCTCCTCCAGCTGATTTCCATGGAAGGATAGAGGGCAAAAAGAAGATTGGAATGGCCATGGTTCAGTGACAAAGCATCTGTTTTGCATGAGAAAGGCACAAGGTTCAATCCTAGCATATCCAGAATAACACTTGGGGAGTAACACAGCTGGAATAACACAGCTGCTGAACCCTGGACAGCAGCTGCCAGCCAGTATTTGCAATACTAAGCTAGATGGTGGTTATATCATCATAGTAGTAGTAGCAGTAAAAGTAGCAACATTAGTATAATTGCAGTAGTAGCAGTTATGGGGTGTTATGAGAGGGGTAGTACTTCAGGTGGGGTACACATCATGCTCTTTGGGGGGTGGTTTGTCACTTTTGGTCCTCACCCTGTGCTCAGCTCTCACAGGGGCCTCCCAGAAGCTATCAGCATGTGGCAGTGGCCCACAATGGGAAATGGCTTCAAGTGGCTAGTTAAACAATGGGTTTCAAACCCTTGGTGAGCTAGGAACTTCCCTTGCATGGGGAAACAGGCTACAGGAGATTGAGTGGAGACCAATAGTGGGTCCAATGGTTAAGAAGACGGGGCCCATCAATCTGGGAAGGTAGCCTATCTAGAAGAAGGAAAACTCTGAACCTAGACCTCTGCTGCCCTGCAGGATATCTTCGGAAGAAGAAAGGCAAACAGATGGATGCCTACAACAGCAAGTGTCCAGCTCAGACACTGAGGTCCAGCACCGGGGCCATCTGGTGGTTCCCTCACTGTGAGACGTGAAGCTACAGGGAACCAGGCTGAGTGACTTCTCAGTAGTGGCACCTACCCAGTGGAACGCCCTCCCATCAGATGACAAACACATAAACAACTATTTGACTTTCAGAAGACATCTGAAGGCAGCCCTTTTAAGGGAAGTTTTCAGTGGTTGGTGTTTTACTGTGTTTTGAACATTTCATTGGACGTTGCCCAGAGTGGCTGGGGCAATGCAGTCCAATGGGCAGAATAAGAATAAAAATAAGACTCCAATACTTTGGCCACCTCATGAGAAGAGAAGACTCCCTGGAAAAGACCCTGATGTTGGGAAAGATGGAGGGCACAAGGAGAAGGGGACGTCAGAGGACAAGATGGTTGGATAGTGTTCTCAAAGCTACCAGAATGAGTTTAACTAAACTGTGGGAGGCAGTGAAAGACAGGAGTGCCTGGTGTGCTCTGGTCCATGGGGTCACAAAGAGTCGGACACAACTAAAAGACTAAACAACAAAAACAACAACAACAAATGTTGCTTATGTGGGCAATTGAGGATTGCATTCTAAAGGTTTTCCTGTTGCTCTAATCAGAGGTTCACCTTGCATGTTAAATCAACATGCTAGAGGGAGAGTGAGGAAAAGCACACTACCTATGCCCACTATTGCCATCCCACTGCCCTTCACAAATTGCAGGGCTGTCATCTGCAGGAGGAAGCCTGCTCTGCTCATGTTGATTTCCTGTGTGATGTAGACCATGAATTGTGTGTGTTTCTTTTAAACAATTCATGCTTTGTTACAGAACACTACATGCAGATAATCTGTGTTTAAGTAGGTGATGAGGTAATTGATTTGAATGGGGGGGGGAGAGACTTCATTAAGAGAGCTAGGGCTTTATTAGCGCTTCATTCAGGGAGGGGGGGAATCTTTATTTGAATTCATTTTCAAACAAAGAATAGATTGGGTAATATCTACAGCAACTCTTATCGGTCTTGCTTTAATGCAAGTTAAGCTCTTAGGCAAATGAAACCTTTCCAAGCAAATAGGGCAGAATAACTCTCAATCTTTCTCTCTGCTCAATTCTTCTGAGCCAATGGTTCGAGACAAATGTAGGCAAGGCACAAACTTTGCACGCCTGCTTTACATAATTGACACTCAGAAAGTTTTGTGTTGCCACTTTTGTATGTCGATGGACGGAAGCTTGGAGCAGAGCGGAGCAAATTATCATTTCTGACAGACAATGATTTCTGAGGTTTCTGTTTTCCCGTAATCAAGATGCTGCTGATAAGGAACATGAAAATTATCGTTCCAAACATCAGAATGCAGAATTGAACAGTTGGTATTTTCTGGAGAGCATTTAAAAATGTTTCTGTTGCTTCGGCAGAGCATTCTAGCATGAAAGAGAATGAAAGATGGGGGAGGAGGGACTTGTAGAATTTGCACTAGTCTGGATGTGTGCAGAGTTAAGGATAATTCTTTGTCAAAAGACTGTCTGTGATTTTGTACACCTGATGTGAAAACCACATCTTTGTCAATACAGGTAAGTGTACGGAATAGGCAGCACGTTTGAGAATATTACCATCAGATTGATGGCAAAAGCAGCATATGGATGTGCAAAGTGACGTGCAGTGAAACTAATTCTGGAAAATGTGGATCTGATGCACAATGATTCACATTTCCCTTGAATTACTTAGAGAGAAATCTCTGCCTTTGATTTTGGACTATGATTAAGCCAATGGTGGATAATTATACATGAACTACACAACATAGTTCAGCTCTTCCTTGTTGAAACCATGTATCTGCTTTTGCAAACATGTACCTTGAATACATGTGTCAGAGCTGCCTCTAGGTCCCAGCTCACAGAGGACCAACGCTAGGCTGTCGTAATGTACAAAAGTCTTTATTGAAGTTCAATTTCCATTTCAAAGCCGCAGCGCGCAGCCCTACATCTTAAACCCTAGATCGGCGAAGTCCCATCTGAATCTCCTCCCCTCTGACACCAGTTTAAGATCCTAGCCCTGCTCCACCTTTTCCGCTGCTCTCTTCTCCTCTGGGTCCTCCTGCCCGCTGGAGCATTCCCCTTTCTGGACTCCTCAGACGCTGAGTCGCTTAGCTCCTCCCCCTGCCTCTGGCAGGCTTTAGGACCCGGTTCCCAATCCTCATTCTCTGCTGTCCCACGCTCCTGTACATTTGAACTTGCCTCTCGCGCCACCCCAGTGACCTTCCTCCTGACCGTTACACTACTTTTGTCACTGCTTCCCTCTTCCGGGATACTGGCCGGATCTGACCTCCCCTCCGTTGTCTGACTCTCCGATGGAGGCGTGGTCAGCCCTGACTCCTCTCCTCTCCCTGCTGGGGGAGACGCTACTCCCGATACCTGTGACTCTTTCCCCCCACTATGCTCTGGTGGGGAAGCTGGTCCTGATTTCCAACTGCTGCTCTGGGAGTCCCCGCTGGCCCCTTGCTTCTGGGGTGTCCCCCTTGGGACCCCCCTTGCCCTGGCCACCGGCGCCCCCTTCTGTGAATCTTCCGATTCGCTGGAGAGGCTCATGGAATCTCTCGGGCCACTGTCATCTTCTCCTACGCTGCCCTCAGATTCTTCCCCTTCGCTCTCCATCTCCCCTCTTCCCTGTGCTTCTGCTCCTGAACCCCTGACAACATGACAATATGTGTAGACATGGCATGGCAGGCACAGGGAGACACATGGTCTGAAGATTCTTACTTATGTGGCTAAGTTTAAATGGCATAGCTGGACGATGGTTGAGGTGAAGTGATATGCCTCTGGGATTTCCTTTATAATGATCATTATTCCAACACTAAGGCTGAATTCAGACCATGCTTTATTCCATTTTCCTGATATCTCCTTACCTGATAATTTTCACATTTTATGTGGTCCTTCGCACAACATAAAAGCCATTTCTGGAAGTCTAGTGGAATTTTGTGGAAGTTTAGTGCTCATTTTTGTGTTAATAGCTTCCATAAAAAAGTCTGTTTGCAACCCCACCAACCAGGAAAATGATCGGACCTTGGTGTTGTAATTTCCTACCAGCTTCATGGATAATGGCACGTGGTGAAATTTAGGGTGCTTTTCCAGCATCTTGTTCCTTCCCATTATTTTCATGGGTGAGTCATGGGGGAACAGAAGGACACATGAGCATAAAGGGTGGCAAACTGTCTGATACGGTGTGATGTTGTCAGGATGCTGTCAGCAGCTCCCGGCTGGTTGCCCAGGAAAGTATAAAGACAAGGGAAGGTTTCTTACCATCCTTTTTTATTCAATATTTACAGAGAGAGTTTATAGAACCCAGCCTCTTGGATAATGGCATTGTCCCGAGTGAATCTCCACCCCCGTCTCTCCCACTTCCTCATTTGTCACTTCTACGGGTGCTGCTATGTGCCCTCTGTCTTTGAGCTGTTTGCTCTCCTACTTTCAAGGATCGTCAGGTTCTGGGAGAGGGTGGATCTGGAATGTTTTCTAAAGGCACTGTGTCCGTCAGCTGTCACTCCACTTTTGCCTCCTTCTCCTCCTCTCCCATTATTTCCCAACTTTTCCCCTCTTCTGCCTCTGAGCTGTGACCTCCCTCAAACCCTGTTGTAAATCTGAGCTGTCTTCCTCTTCTCTGGAAGCGTCGGGCGGTGGAGGTGGTCTCCACTATTCCTCCTCTGCCCAGTCCGTGACAGATGTTGTGTCACACCATACCCATAAGTGTAAATGAAATTCAGTGTGGTGTAGTGGTATATCAATCAAAATACCACAGTTCAAAAACAAAGCAGATGATGCAGTGTAAAAGGCATGTTAGAACTGGGACAGAAGCCAAGAAAACTAATAATTTCCATGCCTGAATGCAGCCTAAGTTGTGTTTGTGATACATTTGGTTTCTTTCTATTAAATCACTACAAATAAGAATGATAAACAGTGGGGTGGATCCAGAATAACAGAGCAATCCAAACTCCCCCTTCTGCAGTTCTGTGACACTACCACCACATCCACAGCCTAGACACTCATGGTAGCTAGGGTGGAAAATGGAGGAGCAGGCAGATTGGAACCAGAGCCGGCTGATGCCACCTGTGAGAATGGCTTGAGATCCAGTGAATCCTGAGGTGGCTCAGTCTCACCAGTTTGGGGACATTCTGTCAGGCTTAGCCAGTAGAGATGCCACTGGTAGACTTTCAACTCATTCACACATTCAGTGGGTAGAAGGGAGAGGCGTGAACCAATAGTCTGGTACTTGTGTCAGTGTGTCAGGGACTGGGCAGAGGAGGAATAGTGGAGACCGCTTCCCCAGCCCGATGCTTCCAGAGAAGAGCAAGACCATTCAGATTTACAACAGGGTTTGAGGGAGGTCATAACTCAGAGGCAGAAAGTTGGGAAATAATGGGAGAGGAGAAGGAAGAGGAAGCACCAGGGGGGTGACAGCTGATGGACCCTGTGTCTGTAGAAAGCATTCCAGATGACATCCCCCCAGAACCCAGCAAGCCTTGAAAGTAAGAGAGCAAAGAGCTCAAAGACAGAGGGCACATAGCAGCACCCGTAGGAGAGACAATGCGAATGACGAATGAAGAAGTGGGAGAGACTGGGGGCGGGGCGGAGAGATTCACTTGGGACAATGGCATTATCCAAGCTGGGTTCTATGGCCTCTCTCTGTAAATACTTAATAAAAAGCAGACAGTAAGAACATTCATTGTTTTTGTACATTCCTGGGCAACTGGCCATGGGAGTCGCTGGCAGCAGCCAGACACAATGTGACTTAAGTAAGTTATGACTTCTCTGTGAGCTAAGTGGATAAAGTGTTTGACTCAGGATAAGCCTCCTATGTTCTTATGTCCACCCCTAACCACGACTTATTATAACCACTCTGAATATCTTGGAGAAAGGTCTGTCATGCCTCTTACTGGTGGCACAGAATCCAAAAGAGCTTGTCAAGAATTTTGCAATGGTTGCTTCAGTCAATAATTGCTTCTTTTCAATATTAAGCTAGGTGTCCCCCTTCCAACATGGCCTCTATTTATCTGGGATCATTTCCTTTCCCTTATATTAAATCCATAACTGCTGTTGTTTCTGCCATAATGGTTTTCTTGGGACTGTGACAGATTGCCCTGGTGAAGATTGTTCTGCCTACAAGGCTGTCAATTATAGATTTCAAGGAATAAAATAAATGTTTCCAAAAGCTGAATAGAGCCTGGCTACATTAAGAAAGCATTGCTGGGGAACAGTTGCATGCAAAAACAGAGTTTGATATAGAAATAGCCGGTTAGAAATCTTTGCCGTGTTATGGGGCCAAGCAGTCTGTTCCTGCTATCTTTAAAGCACTTTAAATTTATAAACATCATTTTTTAGTAAAGTTTGTGATCTTATTTCATGCTTTCCGAACTGTGATTCACACCCCATATGAAACCATGCCTTCAGCATCTGGGTCAAATTCTGAGAAATTCAGCATCAAGATGTACCAGCAGAGGGTGTGGGAAAAGGTTTCAACCTTTCATGCTTTTCTCCCAGACGTTATCTGTTCCAGTCTGTGGGATGAGAGATAAAATAAATAAACAAACTGAATAAGAGTCATGAAAAAGGGGCTTTTAATGTGAATCCAGCTATTGTCTTGACCCAAAGTGAATTGAAATAAGACAGTATTTAAAACCCATGCAAAAGTTAACAGGGTAGGAGGCAAATGTTCTTCTTGTAGGAAGAGGTATCAGAGATATGGGGCCACCACTGTCTTGTGTGTCTGCCTACCTGGTTGAACTTAACTGTGCATTCTGATAGCTTTGAATGAGGGCATTTTTATTGCCAGAAATCTCATTCAGAAAATATAGGAGACTTGGGAAAGGTACACTAGGCCTGAAGTATAAGGTTGGATGGCAGGAATTGTCAGTTTGCATTTCTTAGTGCAGGAAGTATTGATCTGGTGTGTAGAGATCTTTCCTATTCTGCTTAATTCAAGAGGTTCCTGGAAGCTTCTCTGTGTGAAAGAAACAAGCAGAAGGTTGATGATGTTTGGGTTATTCCTTCAGAGAAGTTGAGTACAGCTGGCTTAAACTGGTTCTCTTATCTCTTCTGTCAAGGTTATGCTGACTATAATAAGAGGCCAGAAGGAGCCTGGGTTTCACTTTCACTTTCTGTCTCTCTTCCTTCTGATATGCTTAGTGTTAAGGTTTAGACTTATTATAAGTTATTGCAAGTTTAAGTTAAGTCTGCTGCAACTGAATTTCTCATGGACAGTGCCAATCCTGAATGTATTGGATTTGTGACCATTGTGCTCATTTGCCTTCAGTAGCAGTAAAGCTCTGCTGGATGAAATATAATTGCCTCTGATCTTTTTTTTTGGGGGGGGGGAATCGTGCAACGTATTTAAGTTTTTACTCTGCAAACTAAATATTGGAATCTGCTCTGGATCAATATTGAGTAGAATTTCAATGACAGGTATATGATTAAATATGGTGACATTAAAACTGGTTCTATAACATAGGATAGTCACAGTATCCAAAATATGTTCCATTCTGGTTTTTCATGGGATGGGACAGAAGCTTAGCCCATCCCACTCCTATGTATTTTGTTTTAAATATGGAAAATCATTTACAAATCAACACTGAAAAAAGGAGAGAGGATGGACTTGTTCCTCTGATCTCTACAGAGCTCTTCAGCATTACACAGGCAGCCTTATAGACAGCCACAATTCTTCTGATACCTATTGCGTGGAGAGGGGAGTCCCCACAACCCGAAGCGACCCCCGAGTGGAGTAATGACTCGAGACAATGTGCTATGGGATTAAAATTGGCCACAACATTATTAAGTTTCAGATGTAGGGAAACCTTGGCTCAGGCATTGGGCATTTATCCTTTCCAGTCCCCAGCCGGGAATCTGGGAGACATCAGGGTTATTCAGAATGTGTGGGGATTGGGCTGGCTCTGGAAACATATGTTTCGCCACCGTTGCAGGGGAGAGCAATGACAACCTCTTGGCATATGGCCAATGCCTCCCCTTAAGACCCCTTTAACGGGGAACCCTGGGATCACCACCGCAAGGGGGGCATGGGTCACCATTTCATGCCCCCCATTAGGAATATAGACTAAAGGATTCCGCCCAAGGCCTGAAACCGCCTTTAAAAAAAAACTTTTATTTTGCTTTAAACAGGTATATATAAAACAGGTACATATAAATATAGACAACCAAAATTACAAAGGAAAATTCCTTAACAGTAATGAAAGAAAAACTACAAAAAAATTGAAGTACATGACACAGAACATAAGCAATTATGGGAAAGATAAAAGAAAAGAAAAAAGGAAAAGAAAAAAAGAAAAAGAAAAAGGAAGATGAGCCAAAGCAGGAAAGCTCATCTATTGAAACCGCCAAAGTTGTGACGTTTCGCTAAGCGGAAGGCAAACCTGCCAATGCAGGAAAATTCCGGCCCTTCAACAGTGACCATGACGTAGCAGTGCCCACGCACCTGTGGAGAAGAGGTTTACCTGCAAAAAGAAAAGGCTTAACTGAGGGAGGGCAGGGTGGGAGAAGCTCCGGAGCCAATTGACTCTTCACAGGTAAGATTCACCTTCTGTTGTGTTGGCAGAGCAGTCCCTCCTACTACCTGGCCAATCCCCTGGCAACGCCTCCCTAGGTGGGTTTGGGTGATTGGCTGAGGTAGGCAGAGACCTCCAAGTATCCAGCCTGGGGTGGGCGAAGCCAGTCCATACTACCGGGAGCTGCACTGGGATCCGGGGGGCTGCGCGTTACCATGCAAAAGGCGCCCCCTATTTGATGTGGGAGTGGTCGTTGGAGAACATCTTGAAGTGTCCTCCATACAAAATCAGACAATTAAGAAGCTGACTGGTACACAACTGCTGTGTGTGTGTGTGTGTGTGTGTGTGTGTGCATTTAATGGTGCAAGCGGGGCTGCATCCCACACAAAGACCTCTTAATTGTTTTAAGATAAGAGACAACACCCCACTCAAAAAATATTTAAGTGCTTTCCCATCAGTCTCTTTTCACCCTTATGTGACTTCTTTTGCCCATCTCCCACGTGAAAGTTGTTGTTGGTTGTTTTTTTTTAAAAAAAAAAAACAACCCTTAAAAATATTAACACAGTGCTACCTATAATATTCTTGATTTTAATCATGAGCAGAGCATCATTTTTAGGGGCAAGGGAGCAATATATATTTGCATACTGCAAGCTGAGTAATTTAATAAATTTGCACTGCAAGCCTAATACTTTTAGACTTTGGTGACGTTAACAGTGTGTATTATACTATATATGTAGTATAATATGTTTGTTGTTGTTGTTGTTTAGTCGTTTAGTTGTGCCCGACTCTTCGTGACCCCATGGACCAGAGCACACCAGGCACTCCTGTCTTCCACTGCCTCCTGCAGTTTGGTCAAACTCATGTTTGTAGCTTCAAGAACACTGTCCAACCATCTTGTCCTCTGTTGTGCCCTTCTCCTTGTGCCCTCCATCTTTCCCAACATCAGGGTCTTTTCCAGGGAGTCTTCTCTTGAGGTGGCTGAAGTATTGGAGCCTCAGCTTCAGGATCTGTCCTTCCAGTGAGCACTCAGGGCTGATTTCCTTCAGAATGGATACGTTTGATCTTCTTGCAGTCCATGGGACTCTCAAGAGTCTCCTCCAGCACCATAATTCAAAAGCATCAATTCTTTGGCGATCAGCCTTCTTTATGGTCCAGCTCTCACTTCCATACATCACCACTGGGAAAACCATGGCTTTAACTATACGGACCTTTGCTGATAAGGTGATGTCTCTGCTTTTTAAGATGCTGTCTAGGTTTGCCATCGCCTTTCTCCCAAGGAGCAGGCGTCTTTTAATTTCGTGACTGCTGTCACCATCTGCAGTGATCATGGAGCCCAAGAAAGTAAAATCTCTCACTGCCTCCATTTCTTCCCCTTCTATTTGCCAGGAGGTGATGGGACCAGCGGCCATGATCTTCGTTTTTTTGATGTTGAGCTTCAGACCATATTTTGCACTCTCCTCTTTCACCTTCATTAAAAGGTTCTTTAATTCCTCCTCACTTTCTGCCATCAAGGTTGTGTCATCTGCATATCTGAGGTTGTTGATATTTCTTCCGGCAATCTTAATTCCGGCTTGGGATTCATCCAGCCCAGCCTTTCGCATGATGAATTCTGCATATAAGTTAAATAAGCAGGGAGACAATATACAGCCTTGCCGTACTCCTTTCCCAATTTTGAATCAATCAGTTGTTCCATATCCAGTTCTAACTGTAGCTTCTTGTCCCACATAGAGATTTCTCAGGTTTCTCATGTTTAGCAAGCGTATATTGTCGGTCCTCCTGGCAATGTCAGTCCTCCTGACCAAAGCTCTACCACTTTCCTTGACTGCTTCTCTCTGCCTCGAAAGGAATTTGTGTGTTCCAAGTGTGTTCTGAAGGCAGATTCAGACAACTCCTGGCTTTCATATATTATATACAGCCAATATATTTCTTTATATGGTCCAGGTGGCTGCTCCCAGTCACCAGTCTAGCTGCCACATTCTGGATTAGTTGGGCCATAGCCCATCTCCAATTTCAGGGAACATCAGCTGTAGTTTGTCTGAGGCAGTGTAGTCCACTTTTATTTTGAGACGTGCGTAGATCCAGCCTGAGTGGTGCCATGCAAGGTGAGTTCCCTGAAAAATATTCGTTTCATTTGAATGATTTGCCAACCCCATTTCTATGAATTGGAAGAGCACATCCTCTGGGCAAGCTGAATAGTGCAAATATGCAAAAAAAGAAGCATGTGGAGACTTCAACTGTCCTACTGACCTTGAGGGAAGAGAGAAGCTGACAGAAGGTAACAGTTTCGAGAACCACATTACCCTGGACACATTCAAATTGTCAGCACATCTGTTGTATGGAGTTGATTTGCTATGGTAATGTTATGCTTTTAACCCCCCCCCCCTCTCTCTGTAAATATGCCCAGAAGCGCTGCAATGGGAACACAGTTGCAAATGCATATATAAATAAATAAGAATAAAAGCACCCCCTTTTTGGTGTGTTTGTGTGTGGGGAGATGTCAGAGAAATCTAGTTTTGTTTTTCTTCTGCACGACTCAGAGTACCTCCAATTCCTCCAGCAGCCAAAATCCCCAATGAAAAATATATACTGGCTCTCCATGTTTACTTCTCAGGTACTAAATATATGGAGAACAGATTAACATTTCATCATTACTAAATCATTTATTCGCATATCCGAGTAAAAGAGATGAGCCTCAAACATATTAAGGACACAAACACATACCCAATCCAGATTTTTCACACTAAAATAGTTGCATTTTCTGAAGTGACAAAGGCTCTTATGTTCACTTCTGCAGCCGACACAAGTTATGCTTCAATTCAGGGTTACTTAAAAGCAAAGAGAGAGGGAGAGTTTGTCCTAGTTTATTTCACTTTGAACAACAATGGTACCTCGGATTAAGTACTTAATTCGTTCCAGAGGTCCGTTCTTAACCTGATACTGTACTTAACCTGCAGCACCACTTTAGCTAATGGGGCCTCCTGCTGCCGCTGCGCTGCCGGAGCATGATTTCTGTTCTCATACTGAAGCAAGGTTCTTAACCTGAGGTACTATTTCTGGGTTAGCGGAGTGTGTAACCTGAAGCATGTGTAACCTGAAGTGTATGTAACCCAAGGTACCACTGTATATGTGGTTACAGATAGGCATGGAGGCTTGTTTGGAACATGTCTGGAAGCTGCTGGTGTTTCTAAAAGGTGGGGATTCTGCAGGTGCCACCCATACTTCTAAACCACTACCATGACATTTTCACTTAGCCCTACTTACCCAAAGCTCACCTTACCTCCTCCATTGCATCTATGCCCATCATTATGTGTTGAGGAATTGATGAATCCCATCAGTTTTGCTTTCTCATTTTCCCCATCTTTAATTCAGTTCCTTCTATTTCCACAACAGTGTGCGGTGGTGACGATGATGATTTACAAGTCCTCATGAAAAATTATATGAATCTCTGTGTGCATTTCATTTAATATATGCATTTTTGTACACAGTTTTGCCTGTTTGAATGCATATCTCCACATTATTTTCACTGATGTAAGCATTTCTGTGTACACTTTCCCCTAGCCCTCACTTTTCATACCACTGTTTCCGCTGGATTTTTTGCTTCATAGAATTTGGAGAAGTGTGAATTGTGGTGGGTAGCTGTCTTTCTGTTTGCATAGAGGTTTAAGAAGAACAAATTAACTAATCACATTAAAATCTGAATGAACACATCACCCCAGCCCTACCTATGAAAGCAATGAAAGCAAAAACAGCTATGTTGGCTAAATTAGGGTTGCAATATGTTGAAGAGCAAAAAGGAGGACACTATGAAGACTCTCATTTTAAATACTCCTACTATATGTCATCTATAGAAGCTGTGATATATTACTGGGGGGGGGCAGGAGAAGAGAAGAGGAAAGCAAATCTTCAACCACCAGTTATATATATGTCTCATCCAGAAAGTATAGCCAGAGACATTTTGACAAATTTAAAAATTCCACCCAGACAGAAATTTTACCCCTGGAAAAGAGGACATGTCCTGGAAAAAGAGGACACATGGCAACCCTAGGACCCTAGGCAACCCATGTCATTTTGGTCATGTCCAACCCCACATACCCATGCATTTAGTGAAATGTGTAAAAGGGGGCTCCTACATACACACTGCTTCTTGTACACAGGGGTTGTACTCTGATCAGGAACCTTGGAACAAAGATGGTTCCTGAGGGGCCCATTCATATACTCAACAAAATGTGAATACCTCTACTGAAAGGAATGCCAGCATTGGCAGGATGGCTAGCAGGCATAGCTCTTGTCATTGCTCATGCATGCATCAGTCACTCAACTAGATAATTTTAAACCCTGAACTTAATGCTCTTATTTGGAGCAGGTGGGGTTTTTTCGATAGCTGTACAACTTTCTTCACTCATTCCAAAGTGTTCAGCTTTGCTAAATTTAGAAGCTGACTGTGCCCCTAGATTTCTGCCCCAAAGTTCTGCCTTGATGACACCACTGTATTCACTGAGCAATACTTCTAAGAGGGCTACAGAGGGCAGCTTATGCTGGAGGAGGATGCTTTGGGCTCATATCATTGTGGTACACAGAGAGTTCTCCTGCAGCATGCCAATGAGCCCCAGGGCATATTTCAGAAAGGAGGTGCTCTGGAAAGGGAGTTCAGCAGCATAAAATGAGGACCAAGGAAATTACTATGATACAAGAATCAGGTGGAAAGAGAACTGATTATTTAGTCGGGCGGAGGGGGGGAGTACCATATTTAATTTTTATACCTTAATTAAGGGCAGATTAGAATTCAACATGAAAAAATGCATTTGCATTCAAACTCAGAAGCACAGGTCAAATGCAAATTATCTGGCAATTCTGAGGAAGAATGTAGAAAAGTGCTTCTGTTTGGGTGCCTGGAGAATATTTATTGTTGCCCTTGTTAGGCATATTTTTAAACTAATGCATATAATCATGAAGAGAATGGAAATCTGCTTTGTTTAAAAATTTAGAATGCTATTTAATAACTACTGTTTAGAATCTCCCACTAATAAAAGAGGTCAAACACATTTAAAATTATACAAGCAGTGGGGACCACGAAGACAACCAGAGGCATTATGAATAAAGTATTTATTAGACACAAGAAAATGAAATAAAAATGCAAAATTAAGTTGACAATCCTATATTTGGTTACATGGATGTAAGCCCCACTGAGGGAATGGAAATTTCCAAGAGGAGACTATTAAATTTATTTTCCTCATAGTTTAGCTTGAAAGTATAATGTAATGCGAATCTGGCCATATTGTGACAACTTGGTTTTAACAATGAAAAAAAGAAAATCTCAGAGCATTACCAAGTCAATCCAAGGAGCATGCGGAGATGGCTGATCCAGTAGAAACTGTGAAGCTGGACATTCAAATTGTTAGCAAATTGTTAAAAGAACAGGAAGCAAAGAGTAGGAATAAATGGAGATTCCTCTCAGTGCAGAGATGTTAGAAGAAGTCACTCAAGGATCTGTGTCAATGCTGGTGCTTTATCTTGTTCATAAATGGTATGGAGTAAGGAATGAGATCCTGCCAACCTTGCAGTTTGAAAGCACATCAAAGTGCAAGTAGATAAATAGGTACCATTCCAGCGGGAAGGTAAACGGCGTTTCCGTGCGCTGCTCTGGTTTGCCAGAAGTGGCTGAGTCATGCTGGCCACATGACCCGGAAGCTGTATGCCGGCTTCCTCGGCCAATAAAGCGAGATGAGTGCCGCAACCCCAGAGTCGGTCACGACTGGACCTAATGGTCAGGGGTCCCTTTACCCCTTTACCTAAGGAATGAGAAGTGTGGTGGCCCAGCCAGATTGCCAATGACACCAAATTCTTAAGTGTGGGTAAAACTAAAAAGGATTGCAGGGAGCTCTAAAATTGGCTGCTCCCAAAATATCTCTCCAAACTGGGTATTGAGCATCAGAAAGGCAAATGCAGTTCAATGTTAGCTTATATAAAGAGATGGGAGCAATAAATAAATAAATAAAAATCCTGACACACACACACCCCATATACACTAATATGGGCTGAACTGACAGTGTGCAACCAGGAAAGAGATATGGGGTTGTTGTGAAAATGTTGACCCTATCAGCAGCTGCCATAATTATTGCAGCTGTGCAGCCACAACCCTCTCAATCGCCTTGCTGAAGCAAGGAGATGTCAGTGACTGGACAGTAGCTATCTATTGGGATTCCCCCAGCCTCCGTGAGTTGCCACACTATTACCTCCTTCAGGGCAGCAGGCATCGCTCCCCTGCATTAAAACCCATTCATTCAATACCCTCTGGCCCTGGCTAGCTTTCATCAGTCAAGAAGAAGAGTCTAGATGGCACATGGTTAACCTCATTCTTGCAAGTGCCTTGTTCATGGCACTAGGCTCCATCAACTGAAACTGATCCCACTGGACATAGTGTTGGACACCAATTGGATTCACATTCGAAGAAAGCAGCAGGAAGGCCTCCGTGGAAAGAAGTGATTTTATTCTCAATGTGTTTTGCAAACAGAATTAGAGAAGGATGCATATTGTGCTGAATGCTCTGCTAAATAGATCTTTCTTTATAAATCTGAAGTGCTCACACAATCACTTTCTCTACAGTTTCTCATACTCTCACCGCAATGTGGCTTGATCTCCCAACTTCTGATAGTTAATTCAATTTATTCCACTGCCTGTGCTTGCTATACAATGCATCATGCTGGCCACAAATGCTCTTCTTCTGTGTTCCATCATGATCCAAACATGCACAATGAGGGCATTTCACTTACCACCTCCTGCCCATAATTTCAACCTGCAGGGAACCCTTGGAAGGAACAGCAGTGAAGCTTTCTGCTGGAGCTTGGGCATAGGCAAGAGAAGGATGCTGAATGCATCTTGTGAAGCACAGAAGAGCATCTCCTTGCTTGGTCTGAAAGTTGGAGTTATGATGGGACATATATCGGGAGTTATAGTAGCAGGGCACCAAAACAGCAAGGGAGGAGAGAGTTATGCCAGCCTCTAATGGAATATGCATCCCTCAATATATTGGACCACAACTTCCATCATCCATGACCACTGGAAAGCGGGATGATGATGATGATGATGATGATGAGAGTTGCGAGTCCAACTACTTTTTGAAGGCACCACATAGTTTACCCATACTGTAATGGAACTGCCATAAGTCTGCTTTGGGGGCACAGGACAAACTAGGATGGCTTCACCAGCCTCCTGCTTCTGCATGTTTTTTTTTGTTTTTTTTTAAGCAATATTTATTAAAGTTTCCACAAGAAAAAAGTTACAAAAATGGTAGAAAGAAAACACAAAAAATACAAACACTAAGAAAAACAAAAACAATTAAAAACAAATCCCTCTTTCTATATCTTACAGTTCATTTACTTATTTTCATGACTTCCTCACACCTCCCTTTTTTGTATTCCAACTCAAATATTTAATTCAGAAAATCCATACCCTCTCTATTTTCTCTTAATTCTTTGTCTTCACATATTATAATTTCAAATTTTCATCTAATATCCATCCCTTTTTACATATTCCTTTTAACCTTATTGCTAAGACCACTTCGTTTCATTCCAACATCATTTTAACATTCAATAATTTTACAATGTTTCTGTAAATAATCTTTAAATTTCTTCCAATCTTCTTCCACCAACTCTTCTCCCTGGTCTCGGATTCTGCCAGTCATTTCCGCCAATTCCATATAGTCCATTACTTTCATCTGCCAATCTTCCAGGGTGGGTAGATCTTGTGTCTTCCAATACTTTGCGATAAGTATTCTTGCTGCTGTTGTGGCATACATAAAAAAAGTTCTGTCCTTCTTTGGCACCAGTTGGCCGACCATGCCCAGGAGAAAGGCCTCTGGTTTCTTCAGGAAAGTATATTTAAATACCTTTTTCATTTCATTATAAATCATCTCCCAGAAAGCCATAATCCTTGGGCACGTCCACCAAAGGTGACTGCTTCTGCATGTTTTTGAATCTGATGTTAGGACTTCCAGTCCTGTCCTCTCAATAAGATGCATTAGCATGAATCCTTTCTCCATCCATTACACGTAGCATATGCAGGTGATGCATATTTTGTAGAGACAGGAAATCTCTTCTACTAGACTTCATCACCATGTTCAAAGTAATGCATGAATTAGGGCCTTGTTAAAATAAATGATTATATTAATGAGAACTTTAACTAAGACAGGACTGGGAATCAAGTCAGCATCTACAGATCCTATTATGTAGTGGTTAGCAAATATGAACAACTCACTTTGGACGTTGATTAAATGAAGGTTTAATTTGCCTCATTCAAATTATGCTATAGTGTTATACCTCTCTGAGGAACTCATCATGCAGGTTACAATTCACTGGGGCTGTCTGGTCAAAGATAATTGGATGGGAATAGCTAAAGGAGAAGAAAGGGAAGCCTCTTGCAGATATTTTCCCCATGATATTCACTACATAAAATAAGGATTGCCCATAAATGAGGCTGGGTTATTCCACAGAAAATAGCAGAGATGGCAGAATATTCCTCCATTCAAACAGATGGTTGAATTGAAGTTGACAGCGAAGTATGCAGAAGGGGAAAAGTTTTATCTTTACATCAACCTAAACTTTCTCCACATATAGGATTGCCGTACGTCCAGAATTTCCTGGACAAATCCGGAATACTGCATTTGGAAGCATTGTCTGGATGGAAATCGGTGAAATGTTCAGGAAAATCCAGATGTATGGCAGCCAATGTCGACAGTGTCGCTTTTGCCAATTTCCCATAAAAATAGCCCCAAAATGGAATTTTTGCAATTTTGCAATTTTTGCTCAACAAATTTGCAATCCCCCCCGATAACTTTTTTCTTCATTGAGGCTTACATTTCCCTCAATGGAGGCTTACATTTGGTGTGGAAAGTCCACACTGGCCACCCAGAAATATATATGGGGATCACTATGTTCCATGAAGTCTACTGTTTGTAAGAGCCAGCATTGCCTACAGAATTGATTCCTATACAGTGGTACCTCGGGTTAAGTACTTAATTCGTTCCAGAGGTCCGTTCTTAACCTGAAACTGTTCTTAACCTGAAGCACCACATTAGCTAATGGGGCCTCCTGCTGCTGTGCAGCCCGAGCATGATTTCTGTTCTTATCCTGAAGCAAAGTTCTTAACCCGAGGTACTATTTCTGGGTTAGCGGAGTCTGTAACCTGAAGCGTATGTAACCTGAAATGTATGTAACCCAAGGTACCACTGTATAGTGTTAAATTAATTACAGTCCTAAAGCCACTTCTGTTAATACTTTCATGGGCTACCTGAGAGAAATGTGTTTTACTTCATTTTCATTCCAGAATTTTTGTTATTTTGATATTTAGAAAGAAACCTAAATGTGAAAGCTTGATTTTCTTTGTTGAAACCAACACATTATTTGTAATATCACCAGATCAGTCTTCTGTCGCAAAAGAGATATAGCATTCATGAAAACAAGGACTTGAGTACACGTTGATACCCAATTCCCCCCAAGACAAAATTAAGCTAGAAAATACACATTAAATATCAACCAAACTGATCAAGGGGTCAGAGCAGATTCCGTAAGCAGAAAAGCCAAAGCAATTGGAGAGTTTTATTCTTTAGAGTAAGTGGGGGTATGCCTAAGGGAAGCATAATAAAAATTTATGAAATTATGAAGTGTCCCGGACCTCACTACTGGGTGAAGAACTCAAACTCCCAGTTCTGTTTGTACCACAGGTTTTAATGCATAAATCAGATTGGTATATTGGCAAGGCACATGTTACAGGATGCAGCAGGTACATAAAATGTATTGTCACATGGTTAAGTGCAAGCTAAGATGTTGATTGAATAAGTGACACTCGCTCTGTAGCTTCATTTTGAAGTGCAAAGTAGACAAAGTAGGCGCACTCTTAGCATGGCATGGCATGGCAAGTGGTCATGGTCCTGGGACTGGGAAAGCAAATGGGCATTCCTCTGAGTGGGCTGGGTCTGCAAGGTTTGTTCATACCAGTGCTAGCATCTCTGCATCCTTGGAGATGGAGGCAGAGTCAGCACTGGGTCATTTTCCAATTGACTTCCAGTCAGCGTCCCAGAAGGAAGAGGCTCCTCACTGACAGCAGGAGGCCTTAGGGGTGGTTCAATTTTACAGGAGCAGAACACTCCTTGATCAACCAGCTTGCTCTCTTCCCTAGATCTAGTTCTTCACTCCCTAAACTGCTGGTTCTTTGCCTGGGCTCAGATACTTCTTGGGGTCCAAATGCCACCTCTCCCAACCAACTAGGACCATCCCCAGAGTTGTCCAGCTCCAACTGCTTGAGCTCTTCCTATTCCTCCCTAGGACCATCTCCCTCCATGATCTCTTCCATGGGACTCATGAGATGAAGAAAGCTGATAGAGAAACACATTTTTTCTCTGTTAATAGTAGAGTATCACCTATTCCAGGCACCCCCAAACTCAGCCCTCCAGCTGTTTTGGGACTACAATTCCCATCATCCCTGACCACTGGTCCTGTTAGCTAGGGATGATGGGAGTTGTAGTCCCAAAACAGCTGGAGCGCCGAGTTTGGGGGTGCCTGACCTATTCAAACTTATTGGTGGTACTAGATTGAGGGCAAATGGAGTACTTCTTCATAGAATGCATAATTAAACCATGGAATTTGCTTCAAGGATATTGACTTTTGAAAGATTACACAAATTCTCAGGTAGGAACTTGCAAGAGAGATTTAATATTCGAGGAATTCTCCTCTGGCTCAGTTTAAAATCTAAGTCGGGGAAGAATTCTTAGCTCTCATCCTGTCATAGCTGTCAACGTTTCCCTTTTTTAAAGGGAAATTCCCTTAATCCAAATGGGATTACTTGCAAGAAAAGGGAAAAGTTGACAGCTGTGCATCCTGTCCATCCATGCCATTCCTCACTGTACCAGCAAATTCTTCCCTCAGCCCCCCATCCTACAAAACCTATCCCACCCCTCCACTTAATTCTCCCAAGAGCTACTCCAGTTGTCAAGTTAGAAGAGACTAATATTAGGATCTGAATTGGATACCAATCACTTTCTCTGCTTACTGCAAGATGCTGCTATTACACTCCTAAATTTGATGCAGCTTTCCCAAGATGGTGTAACTCAAAGTTCATTTTCATATATCTAATTGTTTGCTGCGATGAACCATTTAATGTCAAATCATGCATTCCATTTCTGTTTTAAATAGTGCTTCTTTGGAAGTTCCAGTCCTTAGCTGTCTAATTACACATTTCCCATTTGTTTACTATGCCTTTTTAAACTTTAATTAATCACATTTCAAAACATCTTTATCAAAGCTGAAAGGGAAATGAGCAAAAACAAATCACTTTGCAGAACCATTATATAGTTACCTTTTTGCCATAATTCCCCTAGATTATGAAAATATAGTGTCTTGCCTCACTAAATTCATAACCTAAGATTATCTGCTTTTAAATTCTGTGCAATTGTGACAAAATCATATGCATTGCTAAACTGTTCATCTCATTCTGCTTAACTCTTGGAATTTTGGAAGAAGTTTTGAACAAGTATTTTTAAATACTTGCGTTCTTCTCTTTATTTTTGGCTTCTCCACAGTTTAATTGATATGGGGTTCACCAGATTCTCTCCCAGAACTTGTTTTCATTCCTACAGTCTAGCCATAGAGCGTATAACATAGCAATATTCATTTTATTTTGCTTTTAGCATTTTCATTGCGAATTGCGTATTGATGGGTGGTTCTCATATATAATGAATAAAGCAGAAATAAAGAAATAACAAATAATTGAAACAGAAAGCTAGCCCCAAGTTCCTGCTTTCAGCTGACAAACAGGCAGATGGAAGCTATCTCCTCTAGGTGAAAGGCGAGAAATGAGCTGACACAGCCCATGATCTATTAGATCCCAAGCCAGTCCCACTGCTGTCATGTTGATGGCATCACCCCTGAGATGATCCCAAGCTATATGTCCTCCCACCTTCCACCATCACCACCAGACTTGGTGGGGCTGCAGATACAGCAGTAGCCCTACCACTATATGAAGCCCCCAAAGGCAGTGACCAGGGTTAGGATTGCACCCTAAATCATTTGGGAAGCCTGAGAGTGCAGAGAGTGAAGGAGCGTCTCCACCCCCATCGTTCTACCCGGACACTGAGGTCCAGCACCGAGGGCCTTCTGGCGGTTCCCTCACTGCGAGAAGCCAAGTTACAGGGAACCAGGCAGAGGGCCTTCTCGGTAGTGGCGCCTTCCCTGTGGAACGCCCTCCTACCAGATGTCAAAGAGAACAACAACTACCAGACTTTTAGAAGACATCTGAAGGCAGCCCTGTTTAGGGAAGCTTTTAATGTTTGATGTATTACAATATTTTAATTTTTTTTTTAAGCCGCCCAGAGTGGCTGGGGAAGCACAGCCAGATGGGCGAGGTATTATTAATAATAATCATAATAATAATAATTAATGTTAACCTGGACAGAAGCAGTAGCCCACCGGGTGGGGCAGAGTGGCTATACTAGTGTCCTGGCAGGTGGGGTGCTGGGGGTTACTGGGAGTGAGAGGGGTGAGGCAACAAGGAGGTCTGTGTAGTGCAAATGCACCAGCAGAGCCAATCTGGCACTCCATGTATCTCCATGGCTGCAATAGCCTCGGCTTTGTTTTTAAATTACCCTCTGCTAACAAACCAACCTAAAATCCCGCCGCCTAGATTCTCAGTCTCTGCAACCGTAACCTCCATCTGAACCGCTCCCCCCATTTCTGCTCCTACACTTGCCAGCAGACCCAATTCAGAGGCATTACTTAGAGGGTTGCTAAGTTGAAAAATCATTCAAGGTTTCACAGGAAATATAGGAAGCACAGCACAGATGTCCATTCACAGGTTCAGTATATTTTATTCCCGGAACATTTTAAAGCATTTCACCATAAGTGGATGTATTTTGAGGAGGGGATTAAAGTTCAGAGGGGGAAACAAGCCTTCTTTCTTGAGAGTGCTTCCTGCTCCATTTGCTGCTCACGTGTGTGACATAAACTTCAAAGTGCTGCCTTAGCATAAAAGCTAGTGCCAAAACTCTTTGGTCTGCCTTGGCCTGGAAAGGGAAATTCCCATACAAGAACCATCTTTTATTTAAAACCAAGCACAGAAAGACCTAAACCTCATGGTATGGGGAAGGGAATATTCATTGGATCTTGGTGATTAATGTCTCCAGCAGCAGTCAGCTGGCTGGTGCAGGCTTCCTAATGTTGAGTATTTCTGCTGGTTCCTGAGTTGAGGAGGTATGATGTGGGAGGAGCTCAGCACAGTGGGGCAGAGCTGTGAGGGGGACATTTAGGACCACAGTTTTGGTGAAAGGTTTTTTTTCTGTATACAAAAAAAATCCCACTTGTCATGTACCACAGTCCTGATCCTAATTGGGCCATCTTGAAGGCGCTATTTTAAGGTTAAGAAGAATTGCACATCACCAAACTGAATGAATGTAGCATGTAGGCCTAAATGGCTCTAGTTAAACCTTCATTTAGGGTATCTAAGGGTCATTCTAAAAACTCTGCTGCCTGGGTTGCCTTTGGCTGCAGAGACAATAGACAAAGTTGGTGCCTTTCATTTGCCAAACAATTACACTACCTTGGAGCTAGGGCCTCTCTCCTGTTATAGCATCTTATAGGAAGAAGAAGAAGAAGAAGAAGAAGAAGAAGAAGAAGAAGAAGGAGGAGGAGGAGGAGGAGGAGGAGGAGGAGGAGGAGGAGGAGAAGAAGAAGAAGAAGAAGAAGAAGAAGAAGAAGAAGAATAGTAGTAGTAGTAGTAGTAGTAGCTGTTTGGATTTGATATCCCGCTTTATCACTACCCTAAGGAGTCTCAAAGCGGCTAACAATCTCCTTTCCCTTCCTTCCCCACATCAAACACTCTTTGCAGTTAGTGAGGCTGAGAGACTTCAGAGAAGTGTGACTAGCCCCAGGTCACCCAGCAGCTACATGTAGAGGAGGGGGGACGCGAACCCAGTTCACCAGATTACGAGGCTACCGCTCTTAACCACTATACCACACTGGCTCTCACCCCCCTTTTTTATCTGGTATGTTGTTTTCCTCAGAGTAACGTGCTGTTGAACAAGCTGTTGAATGCTGGCTGACACCATGATTTTTGTGGTTGTCCCCTTGGATCAGGATGTCTCTATTTTCACTGTAGAAATGTTGGTGGGTATGGAATAGAAAGTCCCTATTTTCATTATAGAAAAGTTTGAGGGTATGATGTTTTGATTCACAAAAAGCATTATGCAGCATATTGTAATGTGCTAACAATATTAAATGTTGCCAGAGTTATCTCTTTAGAATTGTTTTCTTAGGCATTTGCATTATAAATATTAATTTCTGCCAGACTGATGCTTTGGAACACAGGACGTTGCCGTATACCAAGTCCAACACTGGTCCATCTGGGTCAGTATTGTCTACACTGACGGACTGTCAATTTTCAGGATTTCAGATGTGAGTCTTTCCCAGCACTGCATATATATATGTCAAGGATTGAACCTGGTACCTTCTGATTGCAAAGCAAACACTGTCACTGAGCTACAGCCTTGCCCCTGCTGGCTATCATTTCATGTACGAGGCAATACCAAGCGTGAAAAGCATGAATGTATTATCTCTATGTTCCTAGCAGATCCCTGTGGGGATAGCTTCTCTTTGTGCCTTCTTTTTACTCAGGATCACATGCTATAATACTTGCTGTCTTTTGTTCAGTATATAAACTCTGGTGCAGTTTTCGTTACTCATAAAGTTGTATGTAATCTTGCTCTTTCAAAAGTCAACTCTGTTGTTTACAAAAAGTTTATTGACCTGGATAACAGATACACCATGAATAATGCAATTGCCAAAAAGACTGAGTATTGAAAGGTTGACGTTTGCAACCTTAGCTATTTTACTGGCTGACTAAAGTGTAATTAGTATGTCAACCAGCACCTTCCCTTGCTAGCGTACCGTATTTTTCGCTCTATAACACGCACCCGACCATAACACGCACATAGTTTTTAGAGGAGGAAAATCCGTAGGCATGCCACCCGTAGGCATTCCCTCCATAACATGCACAGACATTTCCCCTTACTTTTTAGGAGGGAAAAAGTGAGTGTTATGGTGCAAAAAATATGGTAATTAATCCGATTCCAAGAGTGCTGCGCAGCAGATAGGGAAGGATAGTGAATGAAAAGAAAGGTAAGGAATAGGCAGGAGAGAAAACCCTGTTGTTTCCTCATGCATTTGAGCAATCTAAAAAGGCAACAATTATATTACTATGCCACAGTCATGTGATTCCCAGCTCACTGCTGATTCGCTCCAGGTGTTTGGGCCATACTTCTTTGCTATGAGCAGCCAGTTCTCTGGTTAGTTAGTAACCACAATTCTAGACCTAATGAGACGCTTGACATTTCTGGCTTGTGACCATGGCTCCTTTGCTCTGTCTCCTTGATTCATCTGGCAGCTTGCCATGGCTACAAGCTTGTCCGAGTTTGACTTTCGATGACCTTTTCATTTGAAAGCAGGTTTGCAGGTAAGAGGAGAAGAAAAACTTCTAGGCTGTCACTGTGTATCACCAGTTTTAAAAAGTGTGTCGCTCACTTATATAAGAAAACTTTAGCATTTATTCTCTGTTACGTTTGATTTTTCTGGCAGTTGTGGATTTTCACGAAACTCAATGGCAGTTAGAACAAATTACACACCTTGGTATGGATGGTTCCGTGAACGATCTAGTTCACCTGTTTTGTGAAAGGGTCGTTTGCCAAAGACTTTTTGAGATCAAATCCAATCTCCCATCTTAATTAATTCAATTTTTAAAGTACCCTTCTCAAACAAATAATCATATATTCTTAATACTCTGCTTAAAACTGAAAATATCGGCATATATAATACGCTTGGAAGGTCAAATTCCATTTAATCCTGAAAGGAAATACGTCAACACACGCTGATGCTTTGCAATGTTGTACAAGTTCAAAGAGATTTTGCAGATATTACTAATAACGTTGACTTTTAAGACATTGACATTGCATTTAATAACAGAGGTCTTATAAATACATTTGAAGAAATTCATTTAATACATGTGAGAAATTCATAAATACATGTGAGAAATTCATTTAATAGGAATGATTTGCAGAAGAGCTGAAAGTTACAAGAAATATGATCTAGTCCAACCCCCTCCTGGGAAATAGTCATGCAATCCCTTTTAGTCTTACCTGTGTCCTGTAGGGAAGTTTTTCCCTTTTGAAAAACAATAACAAAATGGCAGGGGATTGCTATGAATATGATGCACATGAAAACCTCATGCCTTAACATGATGTAGGTGTTGGAAAAAGGTGCATACTGCCAACCATAGATAAGAACTTTGAAAAGGAAATACGAACCGGTCTATACCCCACACAATATATCTATAACCTTGAACAGTACAAGCAGATTAGTATACGTGAAAGATTTATATGTGTGAATTTCATTATGAACTGACCTTATCTGCACCTCCTGGAATAATGTGTGGATCAGAATATAATCCTTCACCAGATTCCTGAATGTTCTGACACAGTTCTTTGGCTCAAAGAACTGCTGCATATACATTTCAAGATGCATATCTGAGAGAGGATGTGTATAGTAATGTGTATTTTGAGACCAAAATGGTTTGAAATATTTAAATGAAAATTGTCATGAGTAGATATGGTGGCCCATTCTAGCCAGTGGGTGCAGCTAATTTGACGATAAATAGTAAATATTGAGCTATTTGATTGCAGGTAGTATAGTGAACTATACTACAGAACTGTGTATACAGTGGAATCTTGGTTCTTGAACTTAATCCATTCCAGAAGTCTGTTCAACTCCCAAAACCATTTGAAAACCAAGGCACGGCTTCCAATTGGCTGCAGGAGCTTCCTGCACTCAAGTAAAGACACATTGGATGTTCGGCTTCCGAAAAATGTTCAAAAACCGGAACACTTACTTCCAGGTTTTTTGAGTTCGGGAGCCGATTTGTTCGTCACCTAAGGTGTTCAAGAACCAAGGTATGACTGTATATACTTCATACCAATATGTTTTTAACAGTACAGTGAAAAATGTTGATTAATATAGGATGGCTTTATGAATTGTACCGTGCTTCAAAATCTCAATTTTCTTCCTGAACTGTCGTGCCCCCAAATTTGCATGTTCACGTTTATATTTATTTACTGCATTTATACCACACCGTTCCTCCAAGAAACTAATGACTCCTCCCTTCTCATTCTATCTTCACAAAAAATACCCTGTCACGTAGGTTAAGCTGAGAGACAATGACTCATCTACGGCCACACAGGGAGCTTCATAGCTGGGAAGAGATTTGAACCTTGGTCTCCCATATCCAAGTTTGACACTCTAACCACTACACCACACTGCTGGTTTTCAACATATGTGTTTTGTTTGTTTCTTATATTATCTAATGAACTGCCTAGGACAGGTTTGACAATATGCTACTGCTAAAATCCAGAAGAAATGAGTCAACCTGTTTGATATATGAAAGGTGGCAGGTGCATGCATTACTATCAAAGAAAACATTATGACAATGTTTTACAGGTGGTATTTAACCCCTGTAAAACTGGCTAAAATATATAAACTCACATCAAATCTGTGTTGGAGATGTAAGGTATCAGAGGGATCCTTATATCATGTCTGGTGGGGATGTGATAAAATTAAAAATAAATAAATGAGGAAATATACATGAGGAACTGGAAAAAATATTTAAAAAAACAATTGGTAAGAATCCGGAATCTTTCCTTTTAGGAATTATAACAAATGACATCCCCAAAGACATGAAGAGAATCTTTTTATATGCAACAACCTCCACAAGGTTACTGATTGCAAAAAAATGGAAATCAGAAGAAGTACCAACAGTGAAAGACTGGCAACACAAATTTTTTGAAATGATTGTATTAGCAAAAATGACGGCAACAATTAGAATGTTATCTAATAAAAATCTCAAAGAGGAATGGAAAAGATGCTCCAACAAGAATTTATTGACATTTATAGACTGATTTCACAAAGTTAAGTTAAGCAGATACTGTATATAAGATTTAATGTTTAATTATTAAGATACAAAAATACAATCTCAATAATAAAGTTACAAAATAATAACAAGGAAGTCAGACATGGGTAGAGGGAAGACACAGGGTAAGAAATAAAAAATGGATAAATGTTGGTACATAATGAAATGTGAAAATGCGAATTTACATATATAATGTATATGTATCATTATGTAAAGATTTCATATATGTATTGCAACATTAATAATAAATGAATGAATTAGAAAGAAAGAAAGGAAGGAAGGTGGTGGAAATTGACTGGAATGGATCAAACTAGGATGTAGAAAATGAAACATTTCTGCCTCTTCATTTTTCTAAGATGTCTCCAATTAGAAAATTTAAGAGATAATAAGCACCAGATTCATCCCTCTGCTACGCTGATTAAGCACCATTCCCTTCATATAGTGATTTCTAGGCTGGTTCTTGCAGTTTAAGATAAGAACAGAAGATAAGGGCAGGGGAAATTGGAGTCCTACAATTAGTTATGCAGCCACTGATTTCACTGAGATTCAAACATGGTTGCCTAAAGTCTAGGTTCTGGAGAGAAGAACGCAGCCAATTTGTTTTACTAGCACCATTTTTAGACATGCAGCTGTGACGTGGATTTAAGGTACAATTGTCTCATAAATTCTGAAGAACATCATGCATCATTTTGCTAGATCTGACTATCAATCAAAGGTAACTGGTGAGGGTGCTCAGCAAGATGTTTCCATTGATGGGACAATGAATCAAAGCTGTCACCCATCATGGTGAACAATCTGAACTTTTGATCTTGTCTGATCATTATCTGTCTCCTGGAGCAATGAAGTTATTGAGTATGACTTGCGGACCAGAATTTTCTGTTTAAGTTAAAAAAGGGTGGATATTGACCAGTTTAGGGAAGTTTTTAATGTCTGATGCTGTATTGTGTTTTTAATATTTGTTTGGAAGCCACCCAGAGTGGCTAGGGAAACCCAGCAAGATGGACGGGGTATAAACAATATTATTATTATTATTATTATTATTATTATTATTATTATTAGGGTAGTAGTACTCCATTTATAGGGATGCGAATGGTGCTGTGGTCCAAACCACCTTGCCTTTGGGGCTTGCCGATCAGAAGGTTGGTGGTTCGAATCCCCACGATGGACTGAGCACCTGTTGTTCTGTCCCAACTCCTGCCAGCCTAGTAGTTTGAAAGCACACCAGTGCAAGTAGATAAATAAGCACCACTGTGGCGGGAAGGTAAACGGCGTTTCCTTGCACTCTGGGCTTCCGTCATGGTGTTCCAAGGCACCAGAATTGGTTTAGTCATACTGGCCACATGACCCAGAAAGCTGTCTGTGGACAAACACCAGCGCCCTCGGCCTGAAGTGAGATTCGTGCCACAACCCCATAGTTGCCTTTGATTGGACTTAACCATCCAGGGGTCCTTTACCTTTTTACCTTTACTCCATTTATGCTTCCTTCTGCAGTACTTGAGTAGTAATAGAGAACTGCACCAATCTTTAGCTTTCCTTTTCAACTGTCTTCTTCCATCCAGATATACGTATCTGCTTCTGATCCATATGCCAATATTTGTTTGATCCCATGGTTAACATGCCTGGTGCAAACATGGCTAATCTCTTCCACCTCTCCCAATTGTAAAGCATTCTTTATTTCCTTCTCAACATAAGAATTAAATGTTGCATTTCCTCTTTGCTTACAACAGGTTTCTGTGATACTCTCTTCTCGATGCCACAATCTGTGTATTGAGCAACAGAATCTCTCTCTCTCTCTCTCTCTCTCTCTCTCTAATTTTAAGTAAAGCATATCATTATTTTTTGTAGTTAATGGTCTCCTAGCAACAGAGCTGTGCCCAATTGACTCCTGTCATTTCAGCGTAACTGCAATGAAACTACCTTCAATAGCTATAATTACTGCTCTGCTGTAGTTTCCAAAAATGAATTCTTTTCATTATGTAAATTCTGAAGACATTTGCTCACGTTATCGCTATAAATTCAATGCCATCAGTTATAGACCTGTGGACTATTCAATATTTAGAAGAGTAACATAAGAGAAGGTGTAGAATCAAAGCAACATTTTTGTAAACTGTTCTGGGAATATAAAGGATGCAGTAAATAAAAATACTTGTAAATGATGAATCCTCCTCCTCCTCTTCCTCCTCTTCCTCTTCTTCCTTCTCCTCCTCCAGATTATAGGCATTTAAGCTATTCCTTATGTCTGATTTAATAAATTTGCATCCCACCCTTTCTTGGCAGCAGAAGGCAGCTAGAAAGAATAATAAAATACTTTGAAAACTCATGGTACTATTAGTTATATAATTATTGCACATTTATTCATTAAATTCACAAATATATACAGTGGTACCTCGGGTTACAGACGCTTCAGGTTACAGACTCCACTAACCCAGAAATAGTACCTCAGGTTAAGAACTTTGCTTCAGGATGAGAATAGAAATCATGTTCCGGCGGCACGGCGGCAGCAGGAGGCCCCATTAGTTAAAGTGGTACCTCAGGTTAAGAACAGTATCAGGTTAAGAATGGACCTCCAGAACAAATTAAGTTCTTAACCCGAGGCACCACTGTATATAATCCCCAATAAAAACTAGTGGTAAAATAACAATCAAATAAAAACAAAGTAAACCATTTCTCTGAAACAAATCTGGACAGTGATGAGGAATCAATAAACAGAAAGTCAAGGGTTCTTAACATTGGTCTTCACCATTCAGCAGAAAGCCAATAAACAGTGATATGAGCATCCTTCAGGAATGTGAATAACAAGCTAGGGCGACTCTGGTCCCAGATGCATGGCTAGCAGGGATAGAACAGACAAGAGGAGTCCCCATGCTTATCCTAGTAAGTGGGCAGTTTTCTATGGAAGAAGGTGGTCTTTCAGATATACTAGCCCCAAGTTGTAAAGGACTTTAAAGATCATGACCAACATATTGCATTGGGCCCAGAATCAAGTCAGAAGCCAGCATAGCTGCTATAGTAAGAAAGTTACATGTTACCAATAGGCACTCTAGTTCACTTTGTAATTGCAAAGATCGAAAATCTTGCTGTTGGATAGACATGGTTTACCATAGCCAAATCTAAATATTCCAAAATTGGGTGTCTTTGGCATGCCAAGCTAAGCTATGCAAAAGCAGTCCTAGTGACAGCCATTACCTGTACATATAAGGTTATGACTGGGTCTAGTGGGTGCCCCCTAAACTATAAACCTATGACTTCAGCAGGAGTAGAGATGGAAGAGAAATTTGATTTGGTCTCATTCACATTTTTTGAAACAATACGTGGACCAAAAATATAGCTAGCCTTCAAAAGTTGGCCTTGCCTTAAAATGTGAATCATAGATATAATGCTCCAACATCTCAGATTTATAGGAGCCCATCCTCTGTTAATATAGTTTGTACAGCTGCTCTAACATGCTTAAATAAAATTAAAAAAGTTGACCTCCAACTTGCTTCCATGTTTCATCTTTTGCAAAGGTCTTGGCCAGGGGTGGCCAGCTCCCAAGAGACTACAATCTACTCACAGAATTAAAAGTGGCAGTGATCTACCCTCTTGAACTTTTTGTTGTTAAGCTTATTTTAGGAAGGGAAGCCCTGGTTTTTTGGTAGATCAACTGTGATCTACCTGTTGGATATCCCTGGTCTAGGCCAAGGTTTCCCAAACTTAGATCTCCAGCTGTTTTTGGACTCCAACTATCATTCAGGGATAATGGAATTGTGGTCCAACAATGACTGGAGACCCAAGTTTGGGAAACCCTGGTCAAAGGCAATAACTATGCCTCTTCTTTACTTGTCTTAAGACAAAATGAAAGTTAGTCAACAACCCCATATTGTTCAGGGGCTCAGTTTTCACTTGTTTTGGCTCCTAATTGTGCATAAAAACCAATGGATGATGCAAATGGAAAGGATATTATTTAAGATGAACTGGTGTTTAAAAAGACAGATGGATAATTTGTAACACTGGCTCATTGCCTGCTTAGAAGTGGTTCAAGTAAAGAAAGAGTTTTTTTATTTATATCATGGCATTCATCAGAGGATTGAGAGTCTTGTCATTTAATTTATTCAATTACCCTGGAGCTGAAATTCTCTTGTTCCAGTTAATTAATAAAATGCCACATCCAAGATTTGAATCAGCATCTTTCGTTGCATGGGAGGAATGTATGGCATGTTGTAAGGAGAACAGAAATAACTGCGCCTAAAAGATTACTTCTCTTGTGGGAGATCTTTCAATTAGCAGGAAGGCACAGATGAGGAAATGTGATTCTTTGCCAAAGTCAGAAAACAGCGAAGCAACTGCAACTACCACAAGTTCTGAAAAGCAAAATAGAAGGAGAAAATATTGCTGGGGTGATCCTGTGTCTTGGGTGCTGTTGTAACAGAAGTTGGAAGTTGTGATTGACAAGCCAATATTATACAAGAGGATTAAAACAAAAACAGAAAAACAACAGAGCCTGTAATAGGATGAAGGCTGCTATATCAGCTAACTAGTAGACCTGAAGCTCAGTAGTACAGCGTCTGTTTTGCATGTAGAAGGTTCTAAATTCAATCCCTAACACCTTCAGATAGGGCTGGGGAATAATACTGCCCAAAACCATGGAAGGCCACTGCAAGTCAGTGTAAACAATATTGAGTTAGATGGTTTGAATCAATATAAGACATTTTTCTATGGTCCAGAAGCATCACTTCTGCTCAGAAAGTTTGGTCCCATCCCAGAGTCCTCATTGAATAGACAAAGGGAGAAAGATGGGACGCTACTAGGTCATGGCTAATGGGGCTATTTGGTGGCTTCAAGAGCAATGCCTGACATTTGACTCCAAATTTAATCCAGAAAAAAAAATCTGTTTTGCAGGTATCAGCCATTGCAATAGGGGAGGGACCTCCTTTCCATTGGACCTGAGCTATTGCCCTTTTTACTGTATTGGATCCAGAGAAGAATGAGCAGGATACTGATCGTGGAACAGGGCTTTTTTGGCTTCTTGTCCAACTATACTTTAGAGATAGATAAATAGAGCACTAGAGTACTGCAGCAGGACATGAAAATGGGAAATTCAGCCAGGCTGCCTTGCCAAGTTGAGGTGCTTTTCCATTCATATGAGACATCTGTGGATCCAAGCCATGGGGTATTCATTCTGTTAAGCTTTACTAAGAATACAGCACTTAAAATTAAAGAACCTGACTAAGTTAGGTCCATTAATTTCAATAGGCCTACTCTGAGGGGGTGGGAATTGAATACCACCCATTATATTTGTTTACAAAGATGTAAACCACTTCAGCCATGTGTGACAGAAAGTAAAATAAAGTCAGTGACATGTTTCTCTAGTGAATAATTTAAATTTAAAATGAGTGATTTTATTCTCAAACAACTGGTAGCTGAAACAAACATTCGGTGCCTGTTGGCATGTCCAGAGACAATTGTTTAATTTGTGTTTCTTTGTGAGCAAGAGGGTTTAATTCTTCTCAACAGCATATGGAGAAATGTTCAATGGAACCTCTGTGGTTGAGCTTCCTGGCATAACACCTCGCCATCAGCATTGCCAGAGAGACAGAAAAGACAATCATCTCCAATTGCACATAAATGGCCGCAAAAAGAATGAACTCCCAGCCAACCTGAATCTTTCCAAGCTCTTTAGATGGGCAATCCTCTACACAATGCACACTACATAGGAGGACAAAAGGGAAAGAGGTGCAAAAGAGAGGCGTGAAATCGAATGAGCAAGCTAGAAAAGGTTCAAGGTCTTTATCTGATAACAAAAGGCATTCAAAATGTTATGATCACCCACACTGGCCAAAAGGAGCTATTCTTTCCCACCTGTCATCTGCCTCCTTATTTTCAACAGCCCCTGTTATTCACAGGCATTCATCACAAGAGCACATTCTACTTTGCTCTGCATGATTTCATTATTTTGCTATTGGGGGGGGGGGTATTTTGATCTATCATGAACAGTACCATAAATAATGTTATCTGTGCCTCCCAAACTCCATCCCTTTGTAATTAACACATGTGGGGCAATTCTATAGCAAGATTCACTGGGAAGATGCAATGGCTTCCCAGCTCAAGTGGCTGATTCTAGGCTCAATCATGGTCAGCTGGAATTAAGTCTTCAACATCGGCTGAGCTTGAAGATACGCTAATGTAACTGGCTCATTGTGGTTCAGCTGGGACTCAGTCAAAGCTGACAGTCAAGGCCAGTGAGAGTCCCCTCCCCCCCCCACAAAGGGGCATTGTGGGAGCAGAACCAGAGAGGGGGGCTTTAGACTGGATGCAAAGTCCATTCAGCTGGATCACATAACCTGACAAATGACACACAACAGTGTTTAAAGGTTTGTTTTCCCTCTGCCTTGCATAGGCCACCTCAGCTAACAGTGAATGGGTTTTGGATCTGGTGTAACTTCACACCAGCTTAAATTACACTGACTTGCTTTACACCAGTTTACTGTGTGTAGGATTGCTCCCATAATTGACAATTTAGAAACACACAAGGTCAATAGAACACTACTCAGAAAACCACAGCCAGCTGTTAATTTAGTATATATACACAGTTTGTTGCTGCTAAATGGCAATCAAATCATTCAATTTACAACAAATTGGTTAAATTAGTGTCATCTGTGACTTCATTGGATTTATATTAGAGATGAGTGTGGCTTCTTCTTTTTTCTGAGCCCAGAGATATATTGATTAAACAATGTCAATAATGGATTAGGAAGTCAGGTCATATCATCATTATTATGGTATAAAAACCAAACAAATACTCATGTGGAAAATAAAAAAAGCTACCTTATTCTGTCAGACCAGAAAGAGGCTTTAATGTCAATTGGATTTGCCATCTGGGAATTAAATGAAAAATAAATAAAAGGATAATGTTTTAAATTAAGTGCTTCCAAATAAGGATTTAATTTAGATTTAATAAGGGACTGAAAGCTGGAGACAAAAGAATAAATGCATAAAATTGAAGATCTAATCAACTTGATTTCATTTTAATATTGTGGAATCAACAGAAAGAAAAAGAAGAAAACCCAGCTGCTCACATCTTAATCTCTTTTCTATGTATTCCAAGAGGAAGCGTATCCAAATATTTTAAAATAACTATTGTCCCACTCATTCATCCACAACCAAACACAGAAAGAGAAATTGTCTAGTAAATAATGGAGATGATTATAGAACTAATAAGATGTAAATAAATGTTCTCTGCCTGACCTCCTTAAGATTGGGTAGGAGGAGAGTGACAGGTAAAAGTCTAAAGGGCATATCTCATTAGGTATTCAAATATTCACAGAATGATGCTTTGTCTTTTTTTTTCTTTCTTTAATTAATTTCAGGGCACCTACCAGAAGGGTAATTTGTGAGACTCATGAAAGAAATGTTCATTTATTAAAAGTGTTTTCTGCAAGCACCATGCCGTACTTTGGGGAGTTTGTTTCATTCTGAATCAGCTTTTCCTGACCTGCTTCCTTCCAGATGTGGTTGATCAGCGGTGATGTGTGAGTGCCTGGAGGTGACTGGAGGATGGATGGTGGCTAACAGATTGAGGTTGAATCCTGACAAGACAGAAGTACTGTTTTGGGGGGACAGGGGGCAGGCGGGTGTGGGGGACTCCCTGGTCCTGAATGGGGTAACTGTGCCCCCTGAAGGACCAGTTGCGCAGCCTGGGAGTCACTTTGAACTTGCAGCTGTCCATGGAGAGCAGGTTAATTCTGTGTCCAGGGCGGCTGTCTACCAGCTCCACCTGGTACGCAGGCTGAGACCCTACCTGCCCGCAGACTGTCTCACCAGAGTGGTGCATGCTCTAGTTATCTCCCGCTTGGACTACTGCAATGCACTCTACATGGGGCTACCTTTGAAGGTGACCCGAAAACTGCAATTAATCCAGAATGCGGCAGCTAGACTGGTGACTGGGAGTGGCTGCCGAGACCATATAACACTGGTCCTGAGAGATCTGCATTGGCTCCCAGTACACAATTCAAAGTGTTGGTGCTGACCTTTAAAGCCCTAAATGGCCTCGGTCCTGTGTACCTGAAGGAGCATCTCCACCCCCATCATTCAGCCCGGACACTGAGATCCAGCACCGAGGGCCTTCTGGCGGTTCCCTCATTGTGAGAAGTGAGGTTACAAGGAACCAGACAGAGGGCCTTCTCGGTAGTGGTGCCCACCTTGTGGAATGCCCTCCCATCAGATATCAAGGAAATAAGCAGCTATCATATTTTCAAAAGACATCTGAAGGCAGCCCTGTTTAGGGAAGTTTTTAATATTTAATTGTTTTTAACACTCAATTGGGAGCCGCCCAGAGTGGCTGGGGGGGGGGCTCAGCCAGATGGGTGGGGTATAAATAAATTATTATTATTATTATTATTATTATTATTATTATTATTATTATAGTAATGGTGGAAGTTGTAGTTGAAAACATCTGAAGGGTATCAAGTCAGGGAACACTGTTCAGGAAGGTTGTTTTCCTTTATTCCAAGCAGGATGGGTGAATCTCTCAACTTCAGTTTGTCTCGGTTTCTCATTCGCCTCCTTCCCAGCCTTGGTAAACACGTCTGCATCAGTTTGTGAATTTATTGAAGTCTCCATGAAAATTATTTAGTATTTGGGTGTGAGTTTCTTCACATATACACATTTCTGTATGCCATTTGCTGTAACATGTGCATTTTTGCGCAACAATTTCCCTCATACCGTGCATTTATCTACGTCATTTTAAACAATATATGCATTTATAGGCATGGTATACCTTAGTATGTGCATTTTTGTATACACTACCTGACTGGCAAACTGCACTGCAAAATTCAGAGAAGTGTGAATTTCAAAGGACAGCTGTTTTTCAGTTCACATATCATTTCAAAAAGTGTGAATTACGTAAGTTTCACTTTAAATGTGAACTGAATTAAATATTTCCCCATTCCTAATTTTAAAGTGATGTAAAACATGGACTAGACTCAAACATCACACACATTCGAAACTCCCCCTGCCCTCTAATTCAGTATTTGCTTGGGAAGAAATACATCTGATGCAGCTGACTAGATAACCAAAAGTAACAACAACAACAACAACAACAACAACAGCAACCTGCACATCTGATTGGAGACTCCCTGGAAAAGACCCTGATGTTGGGAAAGATGGAGGGCACAAGGAGAAGGGGACAACAGAGGACGAGATGGTTGGACAGTGTTCTCGAAGCTACCAGCATGAGTTTGACCAAACTGCGGGAGACAGTGGAAGACAGGAGTGCCTGGTGTGCTCTAGTCCATGGGGTCACGAAGAGTCGGACACGACTAAATGACTAAACAATAACAACAAAGACCTTCCTCATCCATGTTCTGATTGTGGATAAGGAGACCGATCTGGTCTGTATCATTGAGATCTGGGTTGGTGAGTTGGTCTCAACCAGCTGTGTTCACCTGGGTACTCAGTGCAGAATCAGGATAGACTTTAGAGTTGGGGAGGAGGACTTGCTGTGGTCTATAAAGGTTCTCTCCCTACCCCCAATGCTCTTTGCCCAGTTGAGGGGAGGATCTAAAGTGGGCAATCAAAGATTACGGATTCTGGTTTACTGCCTGCCTCACTGCCGAGAAATCTTCCTGCCTGAGCTGACAGAGCTGGTCTCAAAGGTGATGTTGAGGGCTCCCCGACTGATGGTTCTGGAGGACTTCAACATTCATGCTGAGGAGATTGGTTCTGGGGTGTCAGGGCTGGTTCACATGCAGGTCAGCAGTCAAATCTCCCCCTATGAACCTATCCTGACCTTGCAATAATCACCAGATGATTTTTGTGCCTCCTCCATGAGAGGTCCACAGGGTGCAGTGGCTCCCTGTTTGTGGAATGTTCTCCCCAGGGAAGCTAGCCTTGCACCTTCATTATGCACGTTTAGGTGCCAGGCGAAAACATTATTCTTCAACAAAGCCTTTGACTAATATCATGCATCCTTTTAAATGTACTATGAGGGTATTTGTTGTTGATGTTTGGTTCTTAGTCTGGTTTCTATTGTGTATTTTTTTTATCTTGAACCACTCTGAGATCTTTGGACAAAGGATGGTGTACAAATTAAATGAATAAATGGCAGCTTTTGGAAATCAGTAACCACATCAACCTGTTTTGCCTCAGCCAATAGAATTCAACAGCAGCAATTTGAAGTTGGAGGTCATTCTTTTTTTCTTTTTTCTTTTTTTTTTTAAATGATATTTTATTAAATTTTTAACAAAAAAGAAGTTACAAGACAATAAACAAGAAAAAAACCTAAAAAATACAATAACCAAAATTTAACATAAAAAGAAAAAGAATAAATAAATAAAAATCCCTCTTTTTAGTTTCTTACCGTTCATTTACTTATTTTCCTGACTTCCTCACTTCCAATTTAGAAATTGATTCAGCAAATTCATACCCTATTAATTTACCCTTGATTATTTATCCTCACATATTATAGCTTCAAATTTTCGTCTAATGTCAATCCATTTTTGCAAATTCTTATTTTACCTTATTACTAAAACCACTTCATTTCATTTCATTATCATTAACATTCAAAAAATTTACAATTCAATTTACCATTAATTTCTTTAACCTTATCTTACCTTCAAAGCAATAAAATTTCAAAATTTAAACCATATTTAAACTTAACTCTTTATATATCTTTATATTTTTGGAATTAGTGTAATACTAATGAAATACTAGAATGTGCTGGAAAGGAATTAATTGACTTTAGCAGAAAGGTTTGAAGGAGTGAAGTTGGAGGTCATTCTGTGCATGATCTGTCCGTTGACTTTATCACATCCCGGCATGTCAATGGTTTTCAGACTCTAACCATAGGTTGCATGCAACCTACTCTCACTCATTTCATTTCCTAACTTGTTCCCAGGATTTCAGCCTCAGGCTACAATCATAAGCATGTTTCATTGGAAGTACAGGCCATCGAAATCAATTAGACACACTGTCAAGTAAATGTGTTTTGGACTCGGGTGTTAGGCTGTAATTTTCACACCATTCACTCAAAGGTTGTTTCATTGGCTTTGATGAGAGAATGTTGAAATAAATCATGTGAGCAATATACATGGGCAGTGGTGAGTAGTAAACATGTATGTGTTTTCAGGGTCATGTGTTGGCCATGATCTTCTTAATTTATACCTTAATTATTATTGACATATCACAATGATATTTTTTTTCCTTTAAAAAATAGGAGGGGGGAAGGAAAAAATTTACAACTGCAATTCTATACTATCTTACTTGAGACTAAGTGTCAGTCAACTTCCTCTGCCTTTTGATAGATACTGTGTTTCACTGCACAGTATTCTGTCACTCTTTAGAATTACAGTGGTACCTCAGGTTACAGATGCTTCAAGTTACATACGCTACAGGTTACAGGCTCTGCTGACCCAGAAATAGTACCCTGGGTTAAGAACTTTGCTTCAGGATGAGAACAAAAATCGTGTAGCAGCAGTGCGGCAACAGTGGGAGACCCCATTGGCTAAAGTGGTACCTCAGGTTAAGAAAAGTTTCAGGTTAAGAACAAATTAAGTTCTTAACCCGAGGTACCACTGTACTCAGAAACAGAATTCAGAATAATACTATGCAGATTGGAGCAACAAACTTGATTTTCAGTGGCTGTGATCAACAGTGGCTTAAAAGCCACATTATCATCTTATAAAAATAGGTAGGGAGGCAGGAGGTGAACACTTTTAGAATCAGTTAGCTCTCTTGTGTGTTGAAAAGTTATTTAATTTGCAGTCAGCACAAGAATTTTTCCCTTTTTACTGTAAACACAGAATATGGCACTGTCTAGAACCCCACCCCTCCCAAACCCTCTAAGTTGCCTTAATTTTGACAGGAGAAACGAAGCATATGCTTAAATTTCTCCCATTAAAATAATGAGACTTCAAAATGCAACAGTTGGATTCATTTGTGTTCATAGCCATAGCCATTGTTTGTTTATTTGTTGTTTCCTATGCCTGCTTGGCCTCCTTATGCTTCCTCTAAGCTTCCACAGTCTACTAAAACAGTATTCAAAAGATAGCATGCTGTCAATTATTATTATTTTAAGTCACAGATTGCACACATTCTAAATTTGAAAGCACTGATTAATAGATTTTGTTTTTAATCGAAAGACAATTGGACATGCAGATTCGAGAGCTGAGAGCTGACTTACGATCACTGCTGAAGGCTGCAATTTCCATTCCTGTTACTATGGAAACAGATTTTGAATTTTCCCCAAAAATATGATAAAGAGCATAAAGGTCACCAGTGTTTCAGCTGAGGTATTATGAGGAATGCCATTATCTGGCTATCTATATTATCTCAGTGCCAACTGACCACTTTTTCTCTCCATGCATTTCTTTCTCTGTACCCAGGTAGGGGATCATGTCGCAGACATGCCAGCATGCATCAGGACGTGTGTGGGGATACAACTAACAGTGACTAGCTAATAATAGCAACTGGGGGAAAAGCACTGCCACCATTGCAAAAATTGCTGCAGGACCTTGCCTGCTTTTATTATTTGTATAATATCATTCATTTACAGAGCGTCATTGGTGCAAGCAGCACCTTATAGAATTCTACAGGTAAAAAGGAGACCGGTCCCGGAGGCACTGAGAAAACAGACTAAAAGGGGTGGCAGAATGGCAGAATATAAATGAAGGGGAAATGCAGATATACACAATGCATCTTTGGAAGCCTGTGGGAGCAGGAACTTGGAGGGTAACTTGGAAGGGCGATTCTACAGAAAGGGGAAAGGGTTCGGCACTCTCTGCCAACACTTATCTGCCCACAATTGCATGTTTGTCAGAGAAAAATAGACATCAGGGATAAGTTGCATGCACTTGCATTGGCCGCCAAAGAATGCTTTAACTGGCAGATGGGTACCTTTCTATGTAACAGTGAAGAGTAGATTATATAGATGGGCAAGAGCAATTTATGAGCCCGTGTCCCGTGTTTCCTGATATGATCGTACAACGATGGATGGTACCCATATAATCTACGGCTCTCCATCCCATAATACAGCTACTCCCAATTGCACTAATTAATCTTTGCTTGGAACACGCCGTGACTGAAACCTTGACTGACATTTTGATTTGGATTCCTAATGGGCTACACAATTTCCTGCCATCCTAGACAAAGCGTGTTCTCCATAACAGAGAGCACGTGTTGCGGTTGGGGAAACAGGCCACCCTGCAGTGACTAGGCAAATTTGGTGAGGAACCCAAGCCTTTAAGTGGTTAACTATGGGTTGCTGGGGAGTTTTGATTGTTGCCAATTTGGAGGAGGGGTCAGAGTCTTTAAATACAGGGGCCAGACGTAGGACGTCCTCTTGGCCATTTTGCACCGGATCACCCGCCCTCCCTCCCTTTTATAGGGTGGTTTTTTCATATCGCTTGACCTTGCTATGCCTGTCATGGGGTCGTTCGCCTTGGTGCGGGGGCCTGGTAGGAATTTTGCCATCTGGCTGATTGGCTGGTGCCATTTGGTTTTTGCCTACTGCGTAGCAAATCGTCACAACTTGTAAGGTTGGCGGTTAGGCATTGGTTAAATTGGTGCTTGGAGGGGTAAGTGCCTATCCCTCCAAATGATGCGAAGGGAATTCCGTTAAAGGAATCCAGGGGCTTGCCATTCTTTTCGTCCTTGTCCCCGGAGTCGGACTTGGGCTGTGCAAGCCCCACCGGAACATGAGGGTGAGAGGTGATGGTCTGTGTCCCAGCCTCATTTTCTCACCCAATACTTGTTTCCCACGCTGGCTTCCGCTGGTGTCCGGAAGGCCAGCTCTGTCCCTGAGGGCAAGGACAGATAGTCATAACCAATGCCTAAGCAATCACTCACATTTTTTGTATTTTAATAAAGTTGTGGCCAAAATTATGCCAAAAACCTTAAACAAAAAATCATGTGTGAAGTGTGAATTTTTTGGTGGGTGGCATTGTGGGACTCAACACGCAAATGGTGACACTAGACTCAAGTGCAATAAAGAGATATCGGTGCACATGGAAGGGCGGGGGAGCGACAGAGTAGGCCAGGATATTTCTAAATGTGTTGCAGATTTGTCTTCTTCTTTCATCTGCTTTGCCATTCTTGCCCCCTCTTCCCCCTTTGAGATCTGTTCTCCATATGTGCTGTTTCGTATTTCTGAATTATACTAACAGCTGAATTCCCTCAGAGTCCCCAGTAGGATATTCTTCCTTAAAATAGAAATGCGCTGTGTGGCATTGTACTTATTTTAAAATATGCATTGAGTCTGCTTTGAAATGTGTGAGCGTACTGAATAGCATTTCAAGCAGATCACTGGAGACTCAAGCAACAATGCAAGCAATTGTCCGCACTGGCAGCAGCTCTCCAGAGTTTCAGAAAGGAGACATTCCCAGCCTTGCCTGAAGGTGTTGGGGACCGATGATGGGGTGTCTACATGCTAACTTTATGTGCGGCCACCGAGCTATGGCCTCATTCTCCACACAGCAGTGGCCATGGGAAATCTCTGCATGGGGCAACTTCAGCAGAAAAGGATTGGGCCTGTGACTCACGCCCGTTCCTGTTCTGTCATTGCACCCTTCACAAACAACAGCAGGAAGTCTTGCAGTCTTGATGACTTCCAACCATCTTCTACAGGTACATAGGCACCCCCCTCCGGAGAGATATTAAACATGATAAATTGCTGTAATTGTGGTGGTCATAGATAGTTCATGTCTGGTGGTGACAAAAAGTGGAAGCTATGCTATTTTCAGAAAGACTTAGATTATTGGTAGCAGCTACTTGATGCTTCGGCGGCCACTTCCGTCGGAAGCCAGCATATGCATATCACCCAAGGAATAAGTATCTCCTCTCTGCTTCCCAGCAGTCCTGGGCACAACTGGAACGAAGCAGTATTGATCACGCCTTCTCCTCCCCACTACTTGGAAGTTGTGGTAAATCACAGGATTTGGTAGGGACGCAGGTGGCGCTGTGGGTTAAAGCCTCAGCGCCTAGGACTTGCCGATCGAAAGGTCGGCGGTTCGAATCCCTGCGGCGGGGTGCGCTCCCGCTGCTCGGTCCCAGCGCCTGCCAACCTAGCAGTTCGAAAGCACCTCCGGGTGCAAGTAGATAAATAGGGACCGCTTACCAGCGGGAAGGTAAACGGCGTTTCCGTGTGCGGCTCTGGCTTGCCAGAGCAGCGATGTCACGCTGGCCACGTGACCCGGAAGTGTCTCCGGACAGCGCTGGCCCCTGGCCTCTTAAGTGAGATGGGCGCACAACCCCAGAGTCTGTCAAGACTGGCCCGTACGGGCAGGGGTACCTTTACCTTTACCTTTTACAACCACAGTACGCGGGTGGCCACAGAGCCTAGGACTTGCTGATCAGAAAGTCAGCAGTTCAAATCCCCGCGATGGGGTGAGCTCCCTTTGCTCTGTCCCTGCTCCTGCCAACCTAGCAGCTCGAAAGCACACCAGTGCAAGTAGATAAATAGGTACCGCTGCAGCGGGAAGGTAAACGGTGTTTCTGTGTGCACTGGTTCGCCAGAAGCGGCTTAGTCATGTTGGCCACATGACCCGGAAGCTGTCTGGCTCCCTCGGCCTATAGAGCAAGATGAGCAACCCCAGAGTCGGTCACGACTGGACCTAATGGTCAGGGGTCCCTTTACCTTTCTTTACAACCACAGTACAGACAATTAGCATTCATCCACATTGTTTGCAATAAGTTTCTTAAAAGGCATAAAAGCCTGAGGAATATATTTAGAGCTTTTTTTTTCAGCCAGAACTCACCAGAAATTAGTTCCGGCACCTCTCAAGTAGGTCACATGGCCATTATAAGAGAACAAGGGAAGTGTTCATTTTGAGTTCTAGCGCCTTTTTAAACTAAAAATAGCACTATCAATATTATTATTATTTATTGAATTTATATACCGCCCTATACCCTAGGGTCTCAGGGCTGTTCACAGAATAAAATCAAGATATAAAACACAAAATACATAATAAAAACAAAAACAAAAACAACAACCCAGTACCCCCCCCCACAAGAAAACACATTTTAAAAGGGTGTAGGATATAAATCAGATCAACCAAAGGGCTGGTTAAAAAGGAACATTTTTGCCTGGCACCTAAAGGTATATAATGAAGGTGCCAGGCGAACTTCCCTGAGGAGAGCATTCCACAGATGGGGAGCCACCGCAGAGAAGGACCGTTCTCATGTTGCCACTCTCTGGACCTCTTGAGGAGGAGGCACACAAAGAAGGGCCTCAGAAGGTGATATCAGGGTCATCTATCACACACATCTATCTATTATCTATCTATCTACCATCAAGCAATCAAACACCTTACCTACCTACTTGTCTAAGGCAGGGGTGGAGAACATGACGCACTCCTCCAGACAATGTTGAACTACAACTCCCATCATCCCTACTGTGTAGGGTTGATGGAAGCTGGAGGGACATGGTTTCTCCTTCTCTGGTCTAAGATTTCAAGCCACACAGATCTCAGTAGGAGGTCTGGGAAGTACAAAGCAAGGGTTTGGATCAATATTTCAAGTGTTTCCAATGCATTCACTAGTGAAATACGCCTCTTATATGCATCTTTTATATAAACAATGTAAGATACTGAAAACCTTTTTGTGCACAATTTATGTGCGCAAAACATAATTTTTTTGGTGTGGAGCCAGTGTGGTGTAGTGGTTAAGAGCGATAGACTCGTAATCTGGGGAACTGGGTTCATGTCTCCACTCCTCCACATGCAGCCTGCTGGGTGACCTTGGGCTAGTCACACTTCTCTGAAGTCTCTCAGCCCCACTCACCTCACAGAGTGTTTGTTGTGGGGGAGGAAGGGAAAGGAGAATGTTAGCCGCTTTGAAACTCCTTCTGGTAGTGATAAAGCAGGATATCAAATCCAAATTTCTCCTCCTCCACTGCAAAATCCAGAGGAGTGTTTAAACTCACTGGGAATTGTGTTCTGAGCCACAAGCAAGTTCAGGAGTGCTGGAGCAGATGGGTCCACTCTGTGAAACACACCAGATAAACCCTTTTCTCTAATTGCGTCGTGTAACAGATTTGTTGATTTTACATCATCATTTCTCCCATAGATGCTTTAATCAGAGGAAGAAATTGCTACATTTTTATCAGCAGGTTAGGTTTCCTAGGTTTTTTACTGTTCAGGTAGTTATTTGTAGCAATGTTTCCATAGAATTAAAATAGGTGTTCTTATGGAATCCTGCTTATCCAAATCATACCCTGAATTTTGAGGTTTCTATTTGCAGGTTTATCTGAGTGCTAAAATCTTTCAAAGTTGCAGTTGGGTGGGGGATACAGACGACAGCATTTAAAATTTAAAAGATATACTCTGGGCACTTTCTTCTTTCAATATCAGTTTAGTTCATTTCAGATTTATTGTATGCAACTATAGGTCATAGCAATCTGAAATAGGAACGATAGATATATAATGAATGAAATGAGAAATAAAACAAACATAATAAAGCAGAAATCAATTTTTTAAAGCCTCAGTTAAATTCTGGCAGTCAACCCAATGAATAAAATAATTACAAAGTCCAGTTCCAGATTTAGTAAATTTAGCTACATGCCTGCATTTAAATTTGCACTATAGCAGTTTCTACTTTAGGACGCAGGTGGCGCTGTGGGTTAAAGCCTCAGCGCCTAGGACTTGCCGATCGAAAGGTCGGCGGTTCGAATCCCTGCGGCGGGGTGCGCTCCCGCTGCTCGGTCCCAGCGCCTGCCAACCTAGCAGTTCGAAAGCACCTCCGGGTGCAAGTAGATAAATAGGGACCGCTTACCAGTGGGAAGGCAAACGGCGTTTCCGTGTGCGGCTCTGGCTCGCCAGATGCAGCTTTGTCACGCTGGCCACGTGACCCGGAAGTGTCTCCGGACAGCGCTGGCCCCTGGCCTCTTAAGTGAGATGGGCGCACAACCCCAGAGTCTGTCAAGACTGGCCCGTATGCACAGGGGTACCTTTACCTTTACCTTTACCTAGTTTCCACTTTTCGTTTTTATAGGCAACTATGAACCACTAACCCACAAATAAAACCTACAAAAATAAAATAAAAAGACATGATTGAGCTTCTGCAGTAAAGTCTTTGACATTGGAGTTAAAAAGTTGGCTCAGGTTTGGACAAGTGCAATTGAGAATGCAGCAGGTCTTCTCTCTCTCTCTCTCTCTCTCATGGTTATTGAGCTTTATCCATACAAAGAAGAAAAAAACATACATAATTGCACGCCATCATTGGTAAGGTAAAAAAAAAAATCATAATGAGGAATAAAAACATATTCCGAGGCAATTTAACATAACATCACCAAAGAAAGAAAGAAAGGAAAGGAAATAGGGCCTAAATGCTTTCACATTTTCAGCAAAGGTAAGTAATACATGTGACTGAAAAAGCAGAAAAGAAATAAGATAAACATAAATCTATCTTTGTACACACTGACCAATTGGTACCATTTTTCAAACAGATGAGCAATGTATTGTCCTCCAATAACTCAGGTCAATGACAAACAGCTGAACAGATAGTGGGGGAGATCATCAGCCTTGTGTAATGGCCAGGTTTGGTGGCATGGTATCTTTGTTAATCTGCCTCATGCCTTGAATTATTTAGAAGACAAAGAAAATCCACTGCTCTCCATTAATAAATCAAGCCAAGGGAGTATGGGATCTAGAGGTTCCTCTGCCTCCTGATTCAGTTTGGGAAGCAGAGAAGTTTACAAACTCTGTGCTCACTGGAAGAAAGTAATGTTCCTGAACATTCTCAGGATCATCATTCTTAATTAAGAAGGGGCTAGAAAGGTATCTCCTGTCTCTAGCTAAGCATCCCAGCCACCGGTGAGAGAGAGAGAGAGAGAGAGAGAGAGAGAGAGAGAGAGAGAGATTTTCCTTTGTTTGGGAGGGGAGTGAAGAAGCTGGCATGCTTTGTCTTTCAGCTTGCTTCAAGAAAACTTGAAAACATCCTGAAAAAAGGAACCTTTGCATGCATGTGCGTGTGATTGTGTGCGTGCAGACTGCCTGAAGGAATCTCATCCATATTCAGTAAACAACTTCCCCATTTTTAATCCCCAACCTTTCCTACGAATAAAATATGTTAATACACAGCCCTCTAAAGATGGTCTTGTAAGATCTCTCCATGAAATTCTGTGTAAGATCTCTCCATGCACTCCTGTGGCCCTTCAAGGGCCTTCGTTCTCAACGGAACAAGTTGGAACATTTCCCCCCCTTGATGCTACTTGCCTTGAGCCTACCTGAGGAGCCTTGCTTGTGGTTCATATTTCCATTAGCCTGCCTCTCTACTGAGATAGCCTTCCCTTGCTCGATGCGGCAAGACTAATCATCCACAATTTTTCTCAGAAGCATGGGTGTAGCCAGGGGTGGGGAGGGGGGCAACTGCCCCCCTAAATCAAGTAAATAAATAAAAATGCTTAACTAAAAGTAGAAATAATCAGAATATTGGAAATGTTTTGACAGATTTATCTGAGCCCTTGGGGTCAAAAGAAAGTAAATTAAAGCAACTGTTGTCATGACATTTCATTCCGAATATGCTAGACAAAGCCAGACCGAGGATGATCACAGGTGGGTATCTTGCCCACGTGAGATAAATCATGGCTACATCCATGCTGAGGAGCTCTTTAAAAGCATGTTAGAAAATCAAAAGTTGTTTCAAAGTATAAACTTCCATCTTGGACCAGTGCCAGATTAAACCCTGTGGAGGCCTCCTAGAAAGTCAAAATTGAGGGGTGTGCATCACAAATGATCTCCTAATATATTTTTTATTTTGTTGTTGTTTAGTCATTTAGTCGTATCCGACTCTTCATGACCCCATGGACCAGAGCACGCCAGGCACTCCTGTCTTCCACTGCCTCATGCTGGTAGCTTCGAGAACACTGTCCCACCATCTCGTCCTCTGTCGTCCCATTCTCCTTGTGCCCTCCATCTTTCCCAACATCAGGGTCTTTTCCAAGGAGTTTTCTCTTCTCATGAGGTGGCCAAAGTATTGGAGCCTCAGCTTCAGGATCTGTCCTTCCAGTGAGCAATCAGGGCTGATTTCCTTCAGAATGGAGAGGTTTGATCTTCTTGCAGTCCTTGGGACTCTCAAGAGTCTCCTCCAGAACCATAATTCAAAAGCATCCATTCTTCGGCGATCAGCCTTCTTTATGGTCCAGCTCTCACTTCCATACATCACTACTGGGAAAACCATAGCTTTAACTATATGGACCTTTGTTGGCAAGGTGATGTCTCTGCTTTTTAAGATGCTGTCTTTTTGATTTTACCAACCAACAATTTTAATAAACCAAATTCAATGTCAAATCAATATTATTTTGATCTGCTACTGTTGGGCCCTTAAAAAGCATGGGGTCCAGAAGCCAGTGCCTATTTGGTAATCCGGCACTGCCTTGGACACTGGCAGAACAATCTTATGTGAGCTTGCTCAGAAGTAAATTCCACGGTGTAACTCACTCTTAGTGAAGTGCTCATAGGACTGAAGCCAGAATCAAACATAATTGCTAGGGTTAACCACTTGTGCTCTTTATTAAAAGGACAATGCTCTCACGACTGCAGAATGCACATTTTAAGCACAGATAACAGAAAATGAAGAACTAAACTGGCCAATGACTTTGAGGAGGGGAAAAGGAATTGTATTACATAATTTGCCCATGACTCATGAGTGTGAGTCAGCTGCATTGCTCATTAATATACATTAACTAATATTGCTGTGTGAGGTTGTTGCGCTGTAATATAAGACTACTGTGGCCCGTTTGTGAGCATGATTAAGGCAGTGCGCTGAGCAAAGAATTTGCATAATACAAGTGTAAGCATATGGTGTCCCAGAGAAAGGAAAAGTTAATCACTTCTCCTAAATGAGAAAGCAAGTTTGTGTTTATTAGTCAAAGATTATGAAAAATGTGGCTTCTGTTTTGCTGTGTCGGTTTCAGTTTCTGTCAGAAGACATATGCTTCTGTTTGCCAGAACAAGCATACCAGCACAGTATATTCCTTGCGCCTCCTGCTTCTCTCTTTAGTGATTTTGTATTGAGGATTGAGATTCAGTTGTTTTTTTACAGCAATTCTGAAAAATCTGACAGAGATTTGTATCATTTCCTTTGGCAAGTTTTTCTCTTGTTTACTCTTGTATTTCTTTGTCTCCAACAGAACAGCAGTAATGCCTTTGCATGTAATTGAAGGAGAGTACTAAAAGCAGAGTGTTCTCCCTTTTTGCATTAGGATGGGAATCAATAGCTATTAGCTGTTCATTCATTTGTCTTCCTTTCTGATGGCATCTTTCTCCTCTTCATTTCTCATTTATGTACTCACATCATATGCAGAAATACTGTCTCCAAATGATTGCAAATATGCCTTCTAAGCTGTCCCTCTTTATTGCGCTTAAAACAAGCTTGCTCTGATTTTAGCTCAACATATCCATGCTCTGATTTTAGCTCAACATATACAGTCCAACTGTAGCATAACTCTAGAATAAGAATGGGCAAATCTGTCAATTTCAGTTTTCCTCAATTTCTCTTTTACTCAATATTCTCTTTTCCCCTTTCTTCAGTTCTCCACATTTTCATATTAGCTTGCATTATATAAAAAAAGTCCTCACAATAATTCATCAGCATTTGAGTGTGAGCTTCTCCTAATGTAGATGGTTTTTGCAAAACAAATTTCTCTAAAATTATGCACTTCTGAGTGATTTTCACTAAGATATGCATTTTTGATGCATACCTTATGCTAGTGTTTGCATTTTGTACACATTACATGGCTGAAAAACAGCACTGCAAATTCCATAGAAGTGTGAATTTCGAAGGATGGCTGTGTTTCAGTCCACATGTTATTTCAAAAGTGGGAATTATGCAGGTTCATCTTTAAATGTGAACCGAAGCATATTTCTCTCTAATCTCTCTAATGACTGCCCATAAAATGAGCAAACCTCTATATTGAACATATATTATATCTTTCTTCCTTTTTTTACTTTGCCTCATAGAACCTTGTGAGATATTGAGAACTGAGTCCACTCCCTTGACATAGCTGTTCTTTAAATCTTCTTGTCACACTAGAGTGTGACAAAGTGATGTTAGCCAAGAACTAGTGTATTTAAGTCATGGGTTGGCAAACTAAGGCCTGGGGGCCAGATCCAGCCCAATTGCCTTCTGGATCCGGCTCACGTGGATCTGATTCTGACCATTTGGGCTGCGCCATTCCCCCCCTCCCTCACACACACCGCAACAGTGCCTCCTCCCTCCCTTCTCCTGGCTTCCCTCTGCCCTGCAGAGGAAGGGGGCTGTGCTTTGATTGATGCCAGCAGCAGCAGTGTGATTGCTCAAGTGGCCTCGATTTAAAGCAGCCCCTCTCCGGAGCCCTTCACACACTGCTCAGCGTCCCTCCACCGCTGCCGTCGTCCGCCCCCCCCCAAGGTCTGAGGGACAGTGGACCAGCCCTCTGCTGAAAATTTTCAGCCCTATTTGGGTGTTCAGTGAACTCACGTATAAATGATCATGCAAAGTGGAAAGGGGTGTGATCTTCTGAGCTCTGCTCCCTCACGAGAATCATCTTTATTCTGTTTCCTGGCATTCCTGGCATTCCCTTGAGCGAAGAAGCAGGAACCTCCTCTGTTATGTACTGAAGTTCTCATCCTGGGCCAGCAGGGGGATACTGTAGATAGTTATGCAAATAAGGGATTGAAAGTGACGTTCAGTGATTTTGCTCAGTGATTCAGCTCAGTGATTCAGCTCCGCTCAGAGGGTGGCTGCATCTGGTTGTGCTCTGTTGTCCATCCATCCCATCCTCGTTGCCAGTGTTAAGTTGTGGGTGAACATATCAGATGACACAGCGATTCTTCAAACAGCTCTTGTTTATTCACAGGCCAGGACAGAACTGAACTGAAGGGTTCAGTCAGCCTGCTTATATAGAGCTCCAGTACAATGTAACTGTAACAATTTTCTAAAACTATCCAATCACTGAACGTCACTTTCAATCCCTTATTTGCATAACTATCTACAGTATCCCCCTGCTGCCGCAGGGTGAGAACTTCAGTACATAACACCCTCTATGTGTAGGGGCTCCCCTGCAGGAGTTCAGGAGGCCAGAGATGGCTTGTTCCCATTTGGGCTGATGAAGAAAAAGATGGTGAGGCCAGCAGTAAACAGAACTAATGTCAAGCAGAGTCAACTGATTCTAGTTTTGTTGCCATTCTCTTCCCTGCTGAGTTCTACAACCAGGGTCACCCCAGTCTGGTTGTAAGAAGGCAGGCAAGGAGGGAAGGTTGGCTGAAGGCAGACAGAGGTTGTAGGGCAGAAACTTCAGAAACTTATGGGGGGAAAGTGATGTTCCAGATTATGTAAGATTTGGCAGAGTTCCCCCTCTCCCCCAGCTTGATTGTTTGTATGTAAGTACAGGGTTTTTCCCTGCTGAAACTCACCAGAACTCCGGCACCTCTCAGGTGGGCGCCATTGCCATTATAAGAGAACAAGGGAGGCGTTCATTGTGAGTTCCGGCACCTCTTTTTCTAGAAAAATAGCAATGGGTGCATTGGGCACCCATATAGGGCTATTGTGAAAATTAGGAAGATGACCCTTTATTGCCTTGTGTGGAGGGAAAGAGGCACAATGTACATCTATTTATCCAGTGCATTTTTCTGGGGGGGGGGGATGCAGGGGTACGCATACCCCGAAACATTTTGTGAATCTTTGTTCTTTTGCCCATTTACTCTATTTATTTTTCCCAATTTGAACCATAAAATGGTGGTTTTCTAGAGTTAAAATGAGAGTACCCCTAAACATTATTTTTTTTTTAAAAAAGCACTGAATTTATCAGTTGCAGAAACAACCAGAGCAACTTCTATGGGTAACATGACAGTGTGTGAAACTGAAACTTTGTTCTTAAGTGTAGCTTTTGACTCTCCCCAACACCACCGGTATGAATTGCAGCTGCTATATATTTAGTTTACTATCTGCAGGTTGATCATAAAGCATAAGGATCTCTTCATGGGAGCCTGATAAGTTATAATTGATTTGAAGGAAAGTTCCCTATTCTAGAGGGCCCCTCTCATTCTAGAGCCTTACTGTCTCCTGGAGTATAATGGATGCTCCTATTTCCTCACTTCACACTTTCGTTGAACATAATGGATGTCCCTTATTTCAGACACTACTAGTCCAAAGTGCCCTTATTTTTCATATTTTGCTCTGATAGTGGCAACTGTGGAAAGCACGTACAGCCATGAACTGAGCACAATGGTACCATTTAGCATCTTTCAATTCTGCTGTTAGTTGTATGAGGACAAGTCAACCATATTTTCCCTGCTTTATTCCTTGACCTGTTCTTTCCACGTAATGTAGTAGACTGCACGGAACTTTTGGTGATAATTACATACCTAAAGTTAAGATATTTTTTAAAAGCCACAAAATTCAGCTAACTTATTAACTCTCAGAAATGTTGGAAACTTATATTTTCCTTACAATTTCTTTTCTTTCCATTTTTTTTAATGGCCAATATTATAAAATCTGAGGATTGCTTTGGATTCAGAAGTATTAATACTACTGCAAGATTAAGAATACTGAATCATTGTATTCCAGTGCAGCATGGTGGCTAGAATGGTGGGCTGACAAAATAATCCAAACTATAAGAACTTGATGGAATTTATGCTGGGGTCTAAACTATGCAGGTTTAAAAATTACCCCTATTTCACACTTCCTTCAGGAACGCGGCTACTGTTGGCTGAGCTAAATTTGAGCCTGCAAAGGGAAAACAGGCCTTTAAAATTAGAGTTTGACTTATTATACTATCTTCTTCTTCTTCTTCTTCTTCTTCTTTGTAACTTCTGCTGCTTTGATAGGCCATCTGACTAAGCTAAATGGAGTTTGAAATATGGGTAAGTCTCTTCCAGTTTTGTCACACCACTCCCCACCCCCACTATTCCGACAGAATGCCCTATTTTGGGACTTACTCTTGTCTTGCCTCAGTCAACTTCAGATAAGCCCTGGTTAAGGTGGGATGAAGAACTTACACTGGAATATATCCAGACAAGCCAGAATGAAAGGCTTGAGCCAACTCATCCAACGATCATCTACCTATTTCAAACTTCACTCATCCTAGCTGATCTAGGTTGTGGATTGCTCCTTTAGAAAGTTTGGTTTGGAGCAGTGGTTCCCAACCTTTTTTTTGGCCATGCCCCACCTAAGCATCTCTAAAATCCTGATGCCTCCCCCCCCCCCGCCGTGTGACATTTAATTCTTATTATTCAAAAAGTGAACTCCTGTTCACTTGGAGAAAGCCTAAAAGGACCAAGCCTAAAATTTGGTGTAACTCATTCTCGAATTGCCCCCCCCCCCGTGGGGCGTGTGCCCCACATTGGGAACCACGGGTTTAGAGCCTTGCTTAGTTGCAAAGCCAGTGATTATCTCTCAACCTATCCCACCAATTCATGCAATATTACATGGTGATGTACAATATATTTAATAAAAGGTAAAACACCTTAAAATATTACAGAATGATTAAAATGACATGTCTGCTCAGTTTTTGCTGGGAGAGTGTTTCACAAAGTGGGACCAAGTACTCAAAATGGCTGACTTCATTTCCTCTGCTCCTTGTTCTACTATAATGCATAGGTGTGAAAATTGGGTGAGAACACTTGGTTGCACAAGAATATGGGCACACATGCTTTGGCATATAGTAGAAGAGGATACGATTGTGCACATGTCCAAGGTTTTATCTAACATTCCCTTTTCAGCATCTCAGAACATGAACTACCTTGTGTTGGTGAGAAGAAGCATAAACAACAATTGATGGCGTCCCGTTATGACGTTCAAGGAACCTTATATTTTATGCAGACAACAAAACATCCTTATACAATTTACAGAACAATGTTCATGGGACGCAGGTGGCACTGTGGTCTAAACCACTGAACCTCTTGGGCTTGCCATTCAGAAGGTTGATGTTCCGAATCCCCATGATGGGGTGAGCTCCCATTGCTCTGTCCGAGACCCTGCCAACCTAGCAGCTTGAAAGCATGCCAGTGCAAGTAGATAAAAAGGTACCACTGCAGTGGAAAGGTAAACGGTGTTTCCATGCGCTCTGCTTTCCATCACAGTGTTCTGTTGCACCAGAAGCGGTTTGGTCACACTGTCCACATGACTTGGAAAGCTGTCTATGGACAAACGCCAGCTCCCTCCATTTGAAAGAGAAATGAGAGCTGCAATCCCATAGTTACCTTTGTCTGGACTTAACCATCCAGGGGTCCTTAACCTACAGTGTTCTACTTGGGAACTTAATACACTCAACAGAAGAAGAAAAAACCCTCTATGAGCATTAAAAAAAACCCTAAACATTTTAAAATCTTATTTTTGCATGGGAGAGTTGTCAAAGATGATGCTGATAGCGTTTCTATATGATTCTATGCAATGACTCAAAGATCTTAATTATTGCTTCTATTTTTCTTCTGTAGAATTCCCTTGGTGGAGAGAAAATGAAGAGAAGATTCATCAGGAGACATTCATAAAAGCTCATAGTGCCTGCCAATGACCTTTTGCTGAACCCAAAAAAACAACAAAAGATTAAGCATCAAGTTAGGAGCACTCATTATATCAAAATAACAAATACAAACAAGAAGTATACTGCTAAATAAGCAGTTTCAGAAATGTAAATGATCTTGGCCTTACTTATAATAAAACTTTTTAAAAAAGAAAAAATGTTTGATGGAAATATTATGAATGTATAATGATGTTAGGTGGCAGCAAAGCTATACTATATCTCTAACCTAGATAAGGGACTGAAGGTCTCTTATGAGATATTTTACTCATTTTATCAAAACTCATTTTGCTTCTCTCAAAATTTGCGTGGACAGGCGGAGTCCCCAGATCCCGAGTGGTCCCCCCCGTCATGTGGAATAACGACTCTAGACAACGTGCTATGGGATTAAATTGGCCACAACTTTATTAAATTTCAAATGTGGGTAGACCTTGGCTCAGGCATTGGGCGTTCTCCCTCCCTAGTCCCCAGCCGGGGACCTAGGGAGCATCAGGGTTATCCAGTGTGTGTGTGGGGGATGGGCCGGCTCTGGAGAACATATGTTCAAGCAGAGATAGCCGCCCCCGTTACGCCGCCGCAGGGGAGAGCAATGACGACCTTTCGGCGTATGGCCAAAGCCTCCCTTCAAAAACCCCTTTAATGGGGAACCCTGGTATCGCCGCCGCAAAGAGGAAGATGGACTAAAGGATTCCGCCCAAGGCCTGATACCGCCAAAGTTGTGACGTTTTGCTACGGGAAAGGCGAAACCTGCCAATGCAGGGAAATTCCTTTCCGGCCCTTTAACAGCGACCTTATCGTAGCAGCGCCCGCATACCTGTGGAGAGGTTAACCTGCAAAACCTATGAAGAAAAGTTAACCTGCAAAAGAAGACATTAACTGAGGGTGGGTAGGGTGGGAGAAGCTCTGGAGCCAAGTGAGGATTAACAAGTAAGATCCACCCTCTATTGTGTGGGCAGGTAATCCCTCCCCTTACCTGGCCTGGTTTCCCTGGCAACGCTTCCCCCAGGTGGGATTGGACAACTCACTGGGGTTAGGCGGGGACCTCCAGGTATCCCACCTGAGGGAAGGCAAAGCCTATGCTGATGGGGCCACTCCAGATCCAGGGCTGCACGCGTCCACGCAAAAGGCGCCCCCCGTTTTAAGTGGGGAGCGGTCATTGTCAGTTGTTTCATCATCTCAGAAAGTACCTTCACCTTAAATTTTCCTTTTAGAAATGTGACTGTCAACTCTTGATTGACAGATTCCTACAATTGGGAATATGTTTGCACTCAAGGTCTAATTTATGGCAGTATCTCAATGGTCCACCTACCCAAACTATGGTTTGGTCCATGTATCTAAAGTGACATACAGACTCACCTGAGTTGTTCTGACATACTTGTTCTGACATTCTTTAGAACATATTTTGACACCCTTTGGACATAGCTTTTGATCCTATAATCTGTGCCTCCATAATTTGCTGTGAATTAAGGTATACCTAATCAACACTACCAAATTTTGATTTTGCTGTTGTTGCTTTTAAGAAGGAGAGAGAAGAGCTCTATGCACACGCTACTTATGTGTGAGGAATAAGCATGGGCAAACCACATTAAGTAAAATTGGTTTAATTCACAAAAATTTAGAAAATGCCTATGTGTATTAACGAAGGTATAACATGGAGAATGGCTAAATGTGTATTGCTAACATTGGGGTTTCCCCACAGATTTGTAAAGTGGTTTCTGGGGGCCACTAGGTGGCGCATCGGAAGATGGCTGACAATAACATCTCTTCGACCCACACGAGGTAATTTGGAGGCTATGATGGGGGTAATTAGCCTCCTTAACCCCCCCAGGATTATGGGGGGGACGGCCCTTGCCTGCTGTGCCCTATACCACCCCCGAATTTGTGGGGGTGGGGGCACTAGGCACAAAGCCCTCCTGTGGGATTTTCGGCACTCCTTGACGCCGTCCCCGATTCACACCGCTGGTTGCAATGATCTTTAAAAGAAATAATTTGGACATGATTAATTGCATATACATCAAGGAAAAGGGGGAGTAAATACTGCTGACAGAAGAGATCTCTGATAACAAGACAACAATAAAATACGAGAAGAACGTCAAGATACGGTAATGACTGAGGGGGGAGGGGGGGAAAACCTGCCTCTACCTTTTTATGTGACTTAACAAGAATCCCCCTCCCCTAATGAGTCAGAAATTAAGGACTTAAGCTGTGGATTTAAGGCTGTGTGGAGATAAACTTTCGATCCAAAGCAATGTTTCAAGATGAAGCTGGAAAGCTAAGAGTTTTGGAGTGACGCAGTCAGGAAAAAATGCCGTTCGCCATTTTGTGAGGCATTGTGGGAGCTCTTGGGTCTGGGAGGAGAAAGAGAGAAATAGAGTTGTTTACATATCGTGAATCAACTCCTCGGTGGGACTTAAGAGCGACAAATGCCAAAATTTACGATGGAAAAAGTGATGTTATCTACGAAGGAGATATATGGAAACCATCTGGACTTAGTGGAGGAACGGGAAATCCACACAGGATTATTACACTTGCTATCGGCTTAAGGAGACTAACAGAAGAGATCGTAAAGGAAAAAGAGAAATTATACGAACAAGATATGATGTGGTAACACCAAGATAAGACTGGATAGAATTATGAACTTTGTTTGGACTGATTGGGACTGATTTGGACATTAACGCAGTAATAAGAAGATGATCTGAATTCCCCTTTGGATCTTGAAGTATGGGTTCCCCCAACAAAATTTAAAAATTTGGCTTTGTAATTCGGAATTTATATGATGTGATTTAATTTGATGTGATTGGCCAGTTAATAAAAATTATTTTTTTTAAAAAAAAGATTTCTAAAGTGGTTTCTGAGCTCCTTAATGGGCTGATAATTAACTAATGGTTGTTTTCTGCTAATTTTAAACTGAATGTAACCTTTAATCAGGTAACAAAGTTGCAAATCACCATATTGAAAGGGTGGTGGCTTTAGTCATTGTCTGAACAAAAATATGTGATAATAGCTCTCCAAAAAGCTGGATTCCCTTTGACAGGCAAAGACAGGCTGCAGTGGGGGGGGGGGGAGACAGTGTTTCAATATTGGGGGGGGGGATTGGAATTTTTGTTTCTAAGAAGATGCTAAGCATGTGCTGGACATGGAACAAGATCTTATGGATATCTATTGATATTTGGATGTATCTTTGATGTTTTAATTTTGTTTGGAAGAAAGTTCTACAAGCAAATTTTGAATAATATTTTAATAGGTATGGGCAATGCTTCATTCCAAAAAGAACAGTTTTTATGCATCCAGTCACTTCAAACTGTGGAATATTAATATCTGAGGTAAATGAATGTGGGGCCTCACTCTTAGCCCCACAAGGCATATTAAGTCTTCTTTCTTTAACAATGAACCATTGTGTGTGGTTGTAGGAGCCAGTATTGTGTAGTGGTTAAGAGCAGTGGACAACATGCATAAAAAGTAAGAAAATACTATAATAAGAAACTAGGGAAAATGCAGTGAAACATTACGATAGCATTCATCCTCTGTGCTAAGTCCCTGTGGTTAAGAGTGGTGGACTCTGGTGAACCGGGTTCGATTCCCCGCTCCTCCACATGCAGCTGCTGGGTGACCTTGGGCTAGTCACAATTCTCTGAAGTCTCTCAGCCCCACTCACCTCACAGAGTGTTTGTTGTGGGAGAGGAAGGGAAAGGAGATTGTTAGCTGCTTTGAGACTCCTTAAGGGGAGACTCCTTAAGGGGAAACTCCTCCCTCCTCCTCCTCCTCCTCCTCCTCCTCCTCTTCTTCTTCTTCTTCTTCTTCTTCTTCTTCTTCTTCTTCTCCTTTCTATAGAAATCTGACCATAGTTATGTGCAATACTTTTTGTGTTGGGCTGTTTATACAGACAACTGCACAGAGTGAAATATGTTAAAGAAAGAAGAAACCTACACATGAGTAACATGTAGATTATCTGCTAGAATGTACAAGGTAACAGGAAATATACTTACTACTGAGTAAAAATGCATAGCATTGGAGTACTAAGTCCCACTGTGCTCAATGGGGCTTGTTCCCTAGGAAGTGTTTATAGTATTTCAGTCAAAAAGTAGCTCCTATGGTGCAAATTGGGCTTCAAGGTGAGCCTGAAAAGCTGGAGAGGCAGCATGCCCATGGACTACCAGATGCTAGTAAACAATGCTATAGAAGTGCCATCACATTTATGCTCTGCTTATGAGCTTCCAGAGGCCTCTGACTGGCTGCTATTTGAGTTTGGAAGCAAAGCTTGCTACATGGCTTTTGAATGCTCCAGCAACATAACTTTCACACCGTCATATTCTTAGAGCATTATTTTTGTTCTGCTGCAAATGCAGCAAATGATCTTTTCCTTTAGATTGACGGCCTTTGATGGTTAAAGATGATGCTTTCCTCCCCCGCACTTGTTCTCCTTTTCTCCTGCTCTTTGTTCTTCCTTTTATGCCCATCCATGACAATGTTTTAAATGTCTCGATGCTTTCAAATAATGACTGTAAGGTCTGCACATGTGGGCACACTGCTGTTACACAAAAGGAAAGGGGAGAAAATCCTTTTTGTACGTTATTTGCTTTGAATGTCAGTCTAAACGTATTTATTATACTGGGGGGCAGGGATAGAAATATTTCTCTTTTGTTGGATTGCCATATATGAGACAGAAAGGGAAATTGATTATTATTTATAAGAACGCTTTTGGAAGAAACCCTCAATGGAAATTGTTAATTTCTTTATTTAGCAAGATGTATTTATTGCTTAATCAGTAATCATAATTATAATCTCTTAGCAGTTTATATAACATTGATATAAATATTCATTAAATATAGCAATAAAACAGTCTTTCAAAAAGTGAACATAATAAAACTATCAAAATGTAGACTGAAATCAACAGATTTTGAAAACAAATGTACACAATAAATTACATGTCTGGGTAGGCATTCCTAACATCTTTCTTTACTTTCAGTTTTTGGATAACTTAATTCCTTCAACACATGTGAAAATTTCAGCCCTCATCAACATCTTGAATCTTGATCCACCCATTCCAAATAATTAATCTTTCAGGGTGAAATCCAGCAGCATGATCCACCAGGATGAACAGCTAAGGCTGCAGTGGATCTCTGGTTTAGCTGGCTGATTCCTGACTTTTTTTGAGACTTACACTGCCCTTAGCTCAGCCAGCTTTCTGTCTGAGGCTAGCTGAGCTGGGAATCAGGCAGTCGAACCAGAAACCTGCTGTATCCCAAGATTATCATCCCAATGGATGCCTCAGGATTCCCACTTAAATACTCAGCCAGTAGTAGCTCCACAGTTGAACACAGTTGATCTGGTGTAACTTTACACTGGATTTATTCAGACTGTTTTGCTTTACACCAGTTTTTGTGTGCACAGGATTGCTCCTGGTGCCATGTGTAACTGTGCTGCTGTAAAAGTGTGCAGGATCTTTCCTGCCCTGCTACAGGGACGTGGGTGGTGCTGTGGTCTAAACCACCAAGCCTCTTGAGCTTGCTAATTACAAGGTTGGGAGGTTGAATCCCAGCGACGGGGTGAGCTCCTATCACTTTGTCCCAGCTCCTGCCAACCTAGAAGTTCAAAAGTGCACCAGCGCATGTAAACAAATAGGTACTGCTGTAGCAGGAAGGTAAACGGTGTTTCCATGCGCTCTGGTTTCCATCACGGCGTCCCATTGGGTCAGAAGTGGTTTAGTCATGCTGGCCTCATCACTCAGAAAGCTGCCTGTGGACAAACGCCAGCTCATTTGGCCTGAAAGCGGAGATGAGTGCCGCACCCCATAGTCAAATTCAACTGGACTTAACCGTTTGGGGCAGTTTTTTGCCTTGCTTTTACCTTTTTACATAGAGAACACTTGCTTTACCCCCCCCCCCCCAAATCACCATCCACCTCATCTCTATGTATAGATAAGTCTAAGTTTGGATGAGTTGTAAGAAAATGTTCCAGGAACATTAAAAAATGAAATACCTAGGGCAATTTATCACAGAGCGTATAGGACTAGATCTACCCTGCAGTTTCCCTGAGGTAAATTTCACATGAAACACTCCCTGGGTTCACTCATAGTTCAGTATCTCCTTATACCAGGCAAGGAACACTTTCAGGATTGCTTTGTCCCAGGGAATAGCTTAAGTGTTGTTTAAATGCCTCAAGGCAGACTTGGAGTTACAATGAGACAGCCGCGGGTTAACTTGGGCTGCGTATATGACTAAGTTATAAATGTTTTTGAGTCATTACTAATGATGACTGGTGTGCACATGGACTGTCACAGGCATGAATACCACAATAAAATGGCTACTACATATATAAAGACATTGTGTGTGTAAGAGGAAATATACTTTTCAGGTGTTCAAAGTGCTTGAAGAGAGCAGCGGGGTCATGGATTCCTTCATGCATAGAATGGGAAGATTTGAGGGGGAATTCTAACCATATCCAGTCGAATCTGCTTGGAATCCTTCCCACAGTCAGGAAACTTGCAGCATCTCCCTGCAGACACTCACACTCAGCTTGTGAATGCAGGAAGTGGATTGGTCAGGCCAGCATCCCATGCACACATAGAAGGGCCCCCTATATGGTTTGAGCCCTCATGCATTCCCCCATAATAATCATGTTGTTGTTGTTTAGTCGTTTAGTCGTGTCCGACTCTTCGTGACCCCATGGACCAGAGCACGCCAGGCACTCCTGTCTTTTCCAGGGAGTCTTCTCTTCTCATGAGGTGGCCAGAGTATTGGAGCCTCAGCTTCAGGATCTGTCCTTCCAGTGAGCACTCAGGGCTGATTTCCTTCAGAATGGGTAGGTTTGATCTTCATGCAGTCTATGGGACTCGCAAGAGTCTCCTCCAGCACCATAATTCATTTTTTTAAAATATAATTTTTATTAACAGGCCAATCAAATCACATTAGTTCCAAATCACATTAGTTCCAAATTATACAGCCAAATTTTTAAATTTTTGTTGGGGGTACCCATACTTCAAGCTCCGAAAAGGTGTCCAAACATCACTTATATTGCTGCTTTAATTAGACAATTCTATCTAGTTCTGTCCAGATAGTCTCTTTGTTACTTTCCTCATCTTCTTGTTGTTATCATATATTCCTTTCTTTGCGATCTCTGATAATCTTCACAAGCGGGTTGAAAACAAATATCCTCTGTGTGGGTTTTACACTCTCCAAAAATCATATCACATAAGGACAGCCGCCATTTCCACACCTCCGTAAAGAGACTTTCCCTCGGTCTGTCTGTTGATTTTCCCAGGCTTGCCAGACATATCTCAGAGGGCTCTGCCAAGGTCTAGATCGCATTCCTATAAGTATTCACATTCCAATGACCCTGGTCCACCTCCCCCATCCTTCTTAGGCAAGCCTGTCTCGGTGAGACGCCATTTGAAACTGCGTCATAAAACTTTCCTCTGTTCTCCTCCGTTCTCTGATGTTTACCAATCCTCTCTTTGATCGATAATTCACTCCACACAGTTCCTGAATTCCTGTTTGTGAATAATAAATTGCAACAATTCTTCTTTCTGAGGTGGAGGGTTATTAATACTCACATAAGGCAAAGAAAAAGAAAAGTTTTTTCCTCCACCCCCTTTCCATTTTGCACCAAACATACCAGTCTTTTAATGGTGATTCATCACTTGATTTATTTGTCCTGCCCGTCGCTCCGCTCCCAGAGATCCATTAATCAGCAGTCTTAACTCCCAATCTTCGCTTGATGTATGTGCTTTAGCTTCTTTCCAATTATATATTTCCAATTATATGTTTCGAGCTAAAGCAACCAGTGCACTGATTGGAGACAGCGTCCGGGAAGAGCCGACTTCACACAAGGGCTTGTGCCAAGTGTCCGCACCCCCTTCTTTCGAATCCGGGGGTGAATTATGGACACCTCTGGCAAGGCAGTCCCCCCATCCCCTTGGGGGGCCAGGAAGACTGCATACTTCCCATAGCAGCCTCTTAATTACCTCGTGTGGGTCGGAGAGATGTTATTGTTGGCCATCTTCCAATGCGCCCCCTGGTGGCCCCAGTGCTCCAGCACCATAATTCAAAAGCATCAATTCTTCGGTGATCAGCCTTCTTTATGGTCCAGCTCTCACTTCCATACATCACTGCTGGGAAAACCATAGCTTTTACTATACGGACCATAAAATTTTATTTATATCCCGCCCTCCCCAGCCAAAGCCGGGCTCAGAATGGCTAACAACAGTAAAAAATACAACATTCTAAAATCATTTCATTATAAAATTAATTCAAATCAGATTAATGGCAACCATTGGGCTAGTTCTGTGAGGATTGCCAAAGGAGGGGGTCAGGCTGTGCCCTGGCCACAGTGAAGAAAGGCCATATGCCTGAAGAAAGCTGTAAGTTTTAGTAATGCAGCGGGTCATGTGGCCAGCATGACAAAACTGTTTCTGGCACAATAGAACACTATGACGGAAAGCACAGAGCACGGAAACACCATTTACCTTCCTGTCACAGCCATACCTATTTATCTACTTGCACTGGCATGCTTTTGAACTGCTAGGCTGGCAGAAACTGGGACAGAGCAACAGGAGCTCACCCTGTCGCAGGGATTCGAACCACTGACCTTCCGATTAGCAGGCCCAAGAGGCTCAGTGGTTTAGACCACAGCGCCACCCACATCCCTTTTGCTTATAGGTCTGTTTGGATTATTTCATATTTTGTAAGGTGATGAGCCTGTTCTGGACAGCACAAGATATTGCATGGATATTTTTGATGTTTTAATTTCTTTTGAAAAAGGTTCTGCTAGTAAAAGTTTAAATAATATTTCCGTGGGTCTAGACAATGTTTCCTTTCCAAAGGAGGCAGCTATTATACTTCTAGTCACTTCAAACCACACAATATTTAATATCTGCAAAAGTGCAATGTGGGAGGAAACGGGGGGGGGGGGGCAGTGTCCCACTCTTGGCTGACCTCAGGAAGTGTGGTTGGTCCAGAACAAGGGGAAATGGAGGGGCACCTATCACAAGAAAACAAATGAGAAACAAAACGATACTTAAAATATATATGAAATATATAAAAAAGCCCAATGTCTGTTGGTGAAGATCTGCTTATGGGGAACTGACTGAACATTTGCCTCATATGGCTTCAGATTGCATCATGGCTGCAAGGAGTTCTGACTGCAGAAGAGAAAATGAAAACTTGTTATCATTCCAGCCACAGCAGTTTTGAGGATAAGCACGGCGCTAAATGGGAGAGATGCCCACAAGATAAATTAGGATGCAAATATCATACGTTACTACACCATTAATTTAACAAGAAATGTGCCCAGAACATAAATTAAAAGCGTTAATGCTTTTTTTTAATGGTCTGCACTCAGAGAGAAAAGTTTTGATGCATTTCATTGTCCTTTACCAGCCAAAGCAGATCTGAAATATCAATAGTTTGTTATTCTGATATAGATCTTACCACTGTAGTTGTTTCTAAAATAGTGCTGCCTATAAGAAATGCACAATGAGTCAGAAAGCCTAATGGCGTCAGATATTTGCTGAGTACTCCTACTGCAAACTAGCTAACTTCACAGTACTTAATTATATTCAAATGATATATTGTCACTTACTAATGCTCTTGAACAACAGTGCTCCCTGCAAGTCAATGTACTGTGTGCTGCAAAGGAAAAGGTTTGGAAGTCCAACAGCAGTGATTTATATTGTGAAGGGTTTGGGTTTTTTTTAACAGGGGCACATGGGTCAGACCACTGATTGCCCTGGCAGATGCATTCTGAGTCCCAGAACAGTGAGAAATGACTAGACACTGGATGTTGGAATGAAATCAGGCCAAATATAGCAGGATGCAAGTTGGCATGGCAGCAGGGCTAGGTTCAGTCCCCCGAAATCTCATCCTGTTGGTGGAATGAGATCCACTGGGGTTGAACCATGACAAACTCATTGCATGGGAGTTGTCCAGTGCTGAACCCTGTTGTGTTGCAAGCCAGGCTGGCAAGGTTTAACTGGGTGACTGCGGTGAAATGCATCCTTTTTTGTGTTATTTTGACTGATATATGCATTTATGTTGGGAAACTGTGTACGTGCAGCTACTCACACAGAGTCAATTAAGGTTTGGCAGACAGCCAGAAGGCAATCTGAAGGAGTAAGTCTGCCTAGTGATAACAGAGACATGGAGACTGCTCCCTGATTGGTCAAGCTCTCTCAAAGGAGTGATAATTAATGGCCTACTAACTGGAATGTGTTAGTTCAAGAGTTCAGAGGTTCAGAGTTCTGTGTGTCAGTGTAGGAGTTGAGAGTCCTATCAGAGAGAGCTAGCATAAGATCAGTGTTCTGTTCCTGTAAATAGTCCACTGTATATAATAAACACCTAACTACACATTCCTGATTCCTGCTTCGTCTATCCTGTTTGCAGCCAAATCGCCAATTGCTTCCGTGGATTCTGCATGTACTCTGCTAGGTCTGGCTAAGGTCCTGCAACAAGTCAGACTGTTGCGAAACACCAAATAGGTTTTGCCAATAATTTATATGTAGACTTTGCCCTGGTATCTGCAATCCTGTAAACATTACTTGGCTTGAGGGAGAAGATTGGTTCAAGATGGTGATGGAGTAACATCTCCAGGCAGAGTCTCCTCCATAATTAGTGTCCCCCCTTCTTTCTTCTATTTACTTGGCTTGAGAACTGCATTGCAATGTTCAGAGAAGTGTGAATGTCAAAGAATGGCTGGGTTTTGGTTCACGTCCAGCTTTAAATGCAAACTGATTCAAGTTTATTCCCCCATCCCTAACTGAGAAATGGCTTTTTTTTAAAAAAAAAAATTCTGAATAACAAATTTAGTTATTTGACACAAAGATTTTATACAATTATATGCAGCATATCAGTAGAGGATGAGCTCACCCTTTCCTCAATGGAACCCAATCCCAAAGTTGTGATGATTAAACAAGGCTTGAAATAAAGTAAGGCCTCAGTGGAGGTGTGCTTCCATTTAACACAACATATCTTTTTCTAGAGTTAGTCATGTTGTGGTCTGCTTAAACATAGTTCCTTTGGACACCTTGGTCTTCCTTTTCTCTATGAATATGTCATGGTGAAAAGACAGCGGTAGAAAACCCATTGATACCAAAACTGGAGAAATGTCACAGGCAGCTCTTGTTGACATCATGGTCAAACAAAACCATGCACTCCCTTACATCTGGAGTCTTGAATCCAGATTTGAGCATATTTTCTCTCTCCCTGTGGGGGGAAAAAGGCCTACATTGGGGTATTGGTGCTGGTTGAGTTCACATGCTCACAATGGTTCAGGACATACTCTTAGCTTTCCATCCTTCTCCTTTGACCATTAAGATACTTGTTGCTACCATCAAAGTTGCAGCTTTGGGTGAGCTGCATCCCTTTGTCCCATCAAAGGATTTGTGCATCTAGCTGCACATCATCATCTTGACTGTTGAAAGCATATGCGCTGCTCCCATGTTATGGTTTCTCCCCTAAGACAACTGGTTAATGCTGCTGTGTCACACTCTATTAACCAAGCAAGGGTTGAGTTGTGAATCTGTTTGCAAGGGATGATAAAATTCCTTCCTGGGCTAGGTCCTATGGGGTGGGTGGGGGAGAGAGAGCACAAATGTGTTTGGAGGAGACATTTAATCACTGCAAGCTCAGGCTTCAGAACACTTTTTGTACAGCAAAGGTGTCAGTTTTTATTCTAATAGTTATGTTAAAATTATAAGTTTTATTTTGCTCCAGTTGTTATGAAGATACACGACTTATTCCGTTTAGAAATTCTGGTGTGGTGGAAACTAAAATTAATGTAAATATTATTTACATTATTTAGTATTTGTTACTAAAGTAACAAATTTGTTCCTAAGTAACTCATTCTGTCCATACACAGATTTGAGCTTGGACAACAAAACTTTCCCCCACTTCTCTCCCTGTTCTGTTTTGTTTCTCTTAACTCTCCAGAGTTGAGGTGACTGTGGAGTGAACCATGGAGGGAACATGAGGGGGGAGGAAATTTCATTGAGCAAGCATAAATCCTTGTGTTGGTGAAATGTGTTAGTTGGACAAACAGAATGATACTAGCATGGGCTGGAGCAATGCCACAGGCTCCTCCCACATGGCCAAGAGTTCTTCATGTTGTCTGAGTGGCAGAGGAGTAAGTCACCCTAAAGTTGTGCCCACATTAAAAGGCAATTGAAGATTATAGGGTTTAGGTTTTGAGGAAACCTACTTTTCCAGCAGAAAAAATCACATTTCTGAGTGGGAAGGACAGTGTAGTGCCTCTGCTAGTCAGTAAAGACAATGCACTGACTCAGTAATAAGGCAGCTTCCTACTTATCCCCTACATCTCTGATTCTTACAAACATTGTATGTTGAAGGTGCTAACATTGTGAATGATTTCACTGCAAGATGAGACATGATAAATTTCCATGATCCTCCTGCATCAATATGTGCTAGGAGCTCATGGTATCACTCGACAAACAGACTGAACTTATATACCAGGCGGAAGAAAGGAAGGAAGCAAACCCTCTTGTGCTTAGCAAGCAGGAATGCCAGGACCATGTGTCCTGGTTTGTCCACCAACCTGTTGCAGGTTCATGACTCACAGAAGATGCTATCATTGACTGTAAGCTGACAACACTCAAAATTGATGTTGCCGAGCTACAGGAGACCTCACTTCAAATGGCTGCCTCCAAGAGATTAACTACGCCTTTATCTGACAAGGCTTGCAGCCAGAAGAAGGTACTTCACATAGGTTTCATGTGTCACATTCAAGCATTGCACTTAACTATGTATGTTGATGTAAGCAACTTCCCAATTAACCTCTTCCTCCATGCTTGTATTTCCATTATGAAAATCTGCCTAAGACTTGCTTGCTTGATTTGACATCTTTCCACAGTGCCTGCAAGACCGAGTTGTTCCGCCAGGCCTTTGGTCAGGGCTTAGCCTGACTCCCATTCTCCTTTTGTATATGAACTAGTATGAAAGAGGTCTCCCAGCATTCTCACAGGCCCATAAAAACAACATAAACAGTTGGCCTGATGAACATTTACTGTTCCCAACCCTAATCCTGAGGAAAGCCATCTAAATTAGATTTTAATTTGACCCTGATTTGTTTTTAGGAGGTAATTTAATTATTGATTGATTTTATACTAATGTTATATGTGATGTTAGACACCCTGAGCCCGGTTTCGGCTGGGGAGGGCGGGATACAAATAAAAATTTATTATTATTATTATTATTATTATTATTATTATTATTATTACTCACAATGACTTCTGTCTCTTGAAGCTGGCATTTGCCTCCACAGATATACAAGGTTCCTTGCTGCAGACATTCATTTAAATCATATGAGGAGTCATGCAGCCCCAGGGGTAGGGCTAAACACACATCTCAACAGTCCAACTGTCTCACAGAGAAATCCCAACAGTCTCACAGTGAAGTCTCAAATCACGTTCAACAGAACATACTTAGAAAGCTTTTGTGGACTTTTGCACCATGTTTGCAAATGCCTAAAAAGGAGTCTATGTGCTTGGGGACGTTGAGGGTAAGTCTTGAGTGCACACCCCTGACTTGGATCCCTGATTTTAACCCTCAAATGTACAATCAAATACCTTAAGGTAGCTACAACAATGCATATTTCAATAGATATGAATGCATGTGACTTCCACCCTAGAATAATTCAAGCTCTTTTCTGCCATGTATATGTGAACTCATGTACACTCATGATCACATACTGTGATCTCATTGGCAAAACACAAGTGCAATTTAACACCTGCATGTTGCCTTCCCTTCTTTATAATGTTTGATGGTTTGAAGAAAACCGTGGCTTTTTATGTCCTGAATGGAAGCATCCTGTACAATTTGATCTGAACTCAAATGCGTAGCTAAAAGCCAAAGTGACACATGGGACCCTAGACAGAATGTGGAACATGAAAAGGACATTTAAAATGTTATTAGCTTCTGAAAACAGCTTCAGAGAAGTAAAATAACATGTGTCTGAAGCTTTCAACCTCTAATGTGTTTGTTTATTGAGTGCTTAAGATATTCATTGTCATATTGCTCTAAGTTCTTTGAAGTGAAATAGTTCTCTGGAGTCTGAATAATCTCAACAAATCACTATGCATAATTCAGAGGTATCTTTTCATGCTTATCTCATCTCAAATTAAATAAAGCAAAGAGATTTTCCTGTGGCAGATTTGCTATTTCCCTCTATCCATACATTTCAGCAAAACAGTTAAAAATTGACAGGTCATTACTTGGTTGTACTTGCTTTCGGGAAAGATTTTCTTTACATTTGTAAGCTAATGTCTCCACCACAGTGTTAGGCAGGCTGCAGTGTCGCTTGTGACAATTTTATCAGTATTAATGTCATAAAGCACAAAGCAAAGGCTTTATTCTTTTCACAAAGGTAATGGAAATAGTACCCTACAGAACACAGGGGATTTCAATAGCCAGGAAGTTGGCAGAGTTTGTTCTCTGGCTCTCCTGCTCCATGGGATTTAAACTAGCTAACAGTGTGGATGATTGTAATCTAGATTTATATTATATATGGAACTCAAATATTTATTCCCCTGCCGCAATTCAAAGGTGTAGTGAGTGATAGCCCCTTAAAATACATACAGCACAATTCTACACATGCATGTTGTTCTACCTTCATAAGAGTAGGATTGTAGCCTTAATTTATCTGTTTATTTACGTGGTGGTATATCTGAGTAAGTGATGCGGGTGGTGCTGTGGTCTACACCACAGAGCCTAGGGCTTGCTGATCAGTAGGTCGGCGGCTCGAATCCCTGCGATGGGATGAGCTCCCATTGCTCCGTCGCAGCTCCTGCCAACCTAGCAGTTTGAAAGCATGTCAAAGTACAAGTAGATAAATAGGTACCACTCTGGCAGGAAGGTAAACGGCGTTTCTGTGCACTGCTCTGGTTCTCCAGAAGCGGCTCAGTCATGCTGGCCACATGACCTGGAAGCTGTTTGCGGACAAACGCTGGCTCCCTCGGCCTATAGAGCAAGATGAGCGCTGCAACCCCAGAGTCGGCTGTGACTGGACCAAACAGTCAGGGGTACCTTTACCTTTACCTTTACATCTGAATTAAATGGGCAGGCATTGGAGGCAGAACAAAATGTGTTACAACAGATACTGTAAGATGTGTGGCAATAATGAAAAAAGAAACAAAGAGAAGTGGCAAAAGCAGCCAAGGAGAAGTCTGTGGACACAGGTCTCAAGGAATACTTAAAAAAAATAATCATAATAATGGTAATAACAACGCTTGCTTACTTTATTTAAAATATTTCTAACCTGCCCCTCTATTCAAATGCTTGAGCTGCTTACAGTAACAGCTAAAAACATAGAACACACAAGATTAATATACACACACTCACATGATGAGAGATCTTTTTTTCTATCTTTTTAATTAAAAAGGAAAGGAAAGGTTTCCACTAGATTCCTCATGATAATAATAATAATAATAATAATAATTTATTATTTGTACCCCGCCCATCTGGCTGGGTTTCCCCAGCCACTCTGGGCGGCTTCCAACAGAGATGAAAAATACACTAAATGATGACCAGATTATCAGGTAAGGAAATAACAGGAAAATGGAATGAAGTGCCTTCTGAATGCAGCCTGTGTCTCAAGTCAATGCAGTGCATTCGGTTCACATAAAAATATAATTTAAGATGGGAAGACACTAATACCGACCAACTTTTGGGGAAGTTTTTCCTTTATTATTTATTATACATATTTTACCCCAGCCTCTTCAAACATGTTCCCAGTGCAGTTTAGATATATATACATGAAAATGATTTGTGTCTTACACTGTATTAAACTCAGAAACAGAGATATAGAAAATTTTAGAATTGACATGCTAAAATATGTAAGAACAAACGCTATTGCCCTGATCCAGTGGGGTACTTATGGAGATGGTTTCTGTGGAGCCATTTTTTATCATGCCACCTTCCCCTTCAACAACAACAGCAACAGCAACAGCAACAAAGCCCATACAGCTGTTTGACAATGACCGCTCCCCACTTAAAACGGGGGGCGCCCTTTGCGGGGACGTGTGCAGCCCTGGATCTGGAGTGGCCCCATCAGCATAGGCTTTGCCTTCCCTCAGGTGGGATACCTGGAGGTCCCCGCCTACCCCAGTGAGTTGTCCAATCCCACCTGGGGGAAGCGTTGCCAGGGAAACCAGGCCAGGTAGGGGGAGGGATTACCTGCCCACACAATAGAGGGTGGATCTTAATTGTTAATCCTCACTTGGCTCCAGAGCTTCTCCCACCCTACCCACCCTCAGTTAATGCCTTCTTTTGCAGGTTATCTTTTCTTCATAGGTTTTGCAGGTTAACCTGTCTCCACAGGTATGCGGGCGCTGCTACGATAAGGTCGCTGTTAAAGGGCCGGAAAGGAATTTCCCTGCATTGGCAGGTTTCGCCTTTCCCGTAGCAAAACGTCACAACTTTGGCGGTATCAGGCCTTGGGCGGAATCCTTTAGTCCATCTTCCTCTTTGCGGCGGCGATACCAGGGTTCCCCGTTAAAGGGGTTTTTGAAGGGAGGCTTTGGCCGTACGCCGAAAGGTCGTCATTGCTCTCCCCTGCGGCGGCGTAACGGGGGCGGCTATCTCTGCTTGAACATATGTTCTCCAGAGCCGGCCCATCCCCCCCCCACACACTGGATAACCCTGATGCTCCCTAGGTCCCCGGCTGGGGACTGGGGAGGGAGAACGCCCAATGCCTGAGCCAAGGTCTACCCACATTTGAAATTTAATAAAGTTGTGGCCAATTTAATCCCATAGCGCGTTGTCTAGAGTCGTTATTCCACATGACGGGGGGGACCACTCGGGATCTGGGGACTCCGCCTGTCCACGCAATGAAGAGGATCAAGGAATGGAGAGGAACTGAATCAAACTCCTGCTGCCCTTCTGCTTCCAAACAGATTTTCTCATTTAAAAATGTGCTACACCTGTAGCTTCTACTTGGAGTGGGCAACCATATGCACAGTCCCTAGCTGTGCTCCCATTTCAGTATCCAGCTGCTTTCATGAGCGTTGCTGGAGAAATGTGGGGAACAAAGGCTGTAGGGCAGAGTTGCTACTTCTGTTCACTTAGAGGGGAAATTCCCACAGGTTTTGCACATCACATGCGGGTGGAGCTGTGGTCTAAACCACAGAGCTTAGGGCTTGCCAATCAGAAGGTTGGCGGATCAAATCCCTGCGATGGGGGTGAGCTCCTGTTGTTCGGTCTCTGTCCCTGCCAACCTAGCAGTTCGAAAACACATCAAGCGCAAGTAGATGAATGTGGAGACCGCCGGGCAACACCCATGAGGAGTGGCTACCGCAGGGATGCAGCATGCAAAGTCTGCCTGTTGCCTCGCACATGCCACCTGCAATGAGGTTAGGGGGTGCAATCATTGCCTTGCCCCGGGCTCTGGCAACACATGCTATGCCACTGTGTTGCCACTAAATTCCATCCCACTCGCTGGATCATCTCTGACTCCTCGAAAGATTCCATCAACGGTGTCTCCGAAAATTTTTACACATCAATTGGGAAGACAGGCGAATTAATGCGAGAGTACTGGAAGAAGCAAAGATCACCAGTGTTGAAGCAATGATTCTTCAATATCAACTTTGTTGGACTGGTCATGTTGTGCGGATGACTGATGATCGTCTTCCAAAGCAACTACTCTATTCCAAACTTAAAAATGGAAAGCATAATGCTGGTGGTTAACAAAAGAGGTTTAAAGACTGTCTCAAGGCAAATCTTAAAAAATGTAGTATAAACACTGACAACTGGGAAACACTGGCCTGCGAGCGCTCCAACTGAACAGCCTTTACCAAAGGTATCATGGGCTTTGAAGACACTCAAACTCAGGACGCAAGGGAGAAACGTGCTAGGAGGAAGGCACGCTTGGCAAATCCACACCATGATCAACTCCGGCACGGAAACCAATGTCCCCACGTGTGGATCCAGAATTGGCTTCCACAGTCACTTACAGACTAATTGTTAAAACCGTGTTTATGGAAGACAATCTTACTCGGCTACGAGTGATCGCCAAAGAGAAGAGAAATTCCATCCGTATAGACATAAGAATAAGATTTAGAACACATAAGGATCCTGCTCTAGTGAAACATCTGTAGATTTCTGCTGTTTGAAAGAAGAGAATTTTAGTAAGATTTTCAGCATATCTCAGGTGAGGAAGTACTTATAGACTTCTTTGCTATATCAGGAAAGGAGGGGCATTCTAGCTAGCTGTAAAAGGAGGAAAAAACAACAAGCTAGATAAAGAAATACCATTGTAAACTTCACAGCTTACTCTGTCTTCTGGTATCAGAGGGCATGTAACATCTCCCTTTGCTTGTTGTCAGGACCTTTCATTATGTCAATACATGGATGTTTCCTATTCCTTCTGTAACTCTGTCCTTTATTCCTCCTCTGCAGTTTTCCTTTTGTGCTGCTCTCTGAAACTTTGGGGGTGGGGTAATACATTTTCAAATAGCTGTTTGCCAAGAATAAACTTAATCATGGGAACACTTTCCATACAATATTCAGCAAGTCAGCTATCTGATGTTTCCAGAAGTTACACAAAATGATTTATGGTGAAACTATTCTAAAATATTCACATGATTTCAAGCCATTTATTGGATGACCCTGAACAGCTTCTTCATAAAGAAGGCTATAATTGAATAAACAACGTACAGGGTGGGTGGTGAGAGAACACAGCTAGGTCAGCAGAAATGTTGTTCCCATTCGTAAGGCATGGTAATGGGACTGCACATTCCAAATTTTCAAGTATCTAGTAATTTTTCTTCCATGACAAACTGAAATAACATTGTTTTGATTTTACTTTAATTTGCTCCTCGCTTTTTCCTTTTGCGCCTGCTTGGGACAATGTAGCACAAGGACGAAAAGGAAGAGACTTTTTTGTATCCTAAGATATATAGTGGAAAAAGAGGAGGAGGGGGACGACTTTTGGGTCATGATATCAAATAAACTTCTAAGGAAGTGAACATTAGCACAATGCAGGAAAAAACTTTTATTACAACTGTCCATGGATGCATGTTAAAACGTAAGTATATTAAAACAAACCAACAACAAATCAAACAGGTTGCCACTGAAAGTATAATGATTTGAGATTAAAACCATAGTCCCAAATGCACTGACTAGATTTAGCCTCACTGAATATAGTGGGTTTATATGACTATACTCTAAATTCCTTGAAACTAATGAACTTAAGCTAAATGCATACCCCTAAACATTTGTGAAACTAAGTTTGGCCTCATTGAGGGGCAGTATTTCAATATGAGTAGGAAAATGAGATTACCCCTAAATATATATATATATATTTAGAGAAAAAAGCACTGTATATGCCTTTCTATTGCAACAGGCCTTTGGAAACTGACTGTTTTTGAGGAAAGGGCTGGTGCTATGATGTTTTTGTTATTGTCTGTGTTTCAAACTGAATTTTTTTACTATTTTAATTCTATTAGTGCTTACTTACATTTTAGTTATCATCTCTTCTATGTTTTCAGCTTCTTCTATTTTATCTGTGTAAACAACCTTGAGTCCCAAACTGGGGGAATGTGGATTATTATTATTATTATTATTATTATTATTATTATTATTTGGTACACAAAAATAAAAGCAAAGCAATAATGCATTTTAAAATTGGAAAGCGCCTTTGTTGCCTTTGTAGGGAGTGAGTATATAAAGGCAATGAATAACTAATAATATAACATTATGTTAACTTCAGAGCAACACAAAACAACTGGGAGTTGAATACTTAAAATCATAGTAGTCATGAGCCATCAAATGTTGAGACAAACAAGGAGCAAGCCCCTTACCTGCAACAGAGTTAGTGCATGATTTATTTCCTGGATGAAGGCTATTCTATTCCAGAGATGGGTGTCGCCCATCTCTTCTTGGTTGTTGCCAGATGGATATCTGCAAGTTGCAGCCCAACCAAGAAGTGGATCTCTGGTTACCACAGTTTCCAGGCAGCTTGATATGGGAAAAAGAATTATCTCTGGCATCTTGGTCCCAAGTTGTTTACAGACTTGCAGGTTACTACCAAGGTTTTGGAGTGAATTGGCAGGCATTGCAATTCTTTCAACAGAGGTGTTACATGCTAGGATCTCTGTTGTTTACACATCCTTGTTGCTGTATTCTGCATTCCTGCAGCTTCTGGACCATTCATGAGGGCATCTCCACATAGAGTACATTGCATTAACTGAGATTTGAGGTTGCCAATACATGGATCGTTTAGTTTGTGTGCAACCAATTGGGGCTTACTGCTGAATATATGTGCATAGGAGTGCACTGCACAACTACTGAACTCAATGGGTTGCATTTTAAGGCAAGCAAGAGATCGCCTGCCTAGAAGGCAGTTTCTTCTAGCAAGGGAGAACTACATATTCAGCACAGCATTCATGCCTGCAAGGAATCAGTATATGGAAGTTGAGTCCACTGAGTCTTATGCAGCAAAAGTTGATTTGGATTAATGCTGTAATCTTCAGCATACTTGATGAAGTTGGTTGGCCTTAATTCTGAGTCAGTATGGAATGGATGGGATTGTAAGATCCACTGGATTTGATAGAAGAAGAGTTTGGATTTGATATCCCGCTTTTCACTCCCCTTCAGGAGTCTCAAAGCGGCTAACATTCTCCTTTCCCTTCCTCCCCCACAACAAACACTCTGTGAGGTGAGGGGGCTGAGAGACTTCAAAGGAGTGTGACTGGCCCAAGGTCACCCAGCAGCTGCATGTGGAGGAGCGGAGACGCGAACCCGGTTCCCCGGATTACGAGTCCACCGCTCTTAACCACTAAACCATACTGGCTCCCTTTGAAGGGGATGTGCAGCACAATATTTCAATAAGCTGAAAATTAGGCTTACCTGAGAAGCAGGTCCAATGAACTCAATGAGATTTACTTCCTTTTTTTTATAAATATTTATTGAGGTTTTTTAAATACAAAATGCAAAAATAATAAACAATATGACATGTATCATAACATATTTTCAAAGCTTCTTTGGACTCCCTCACGTCTCCCGCTCCCACTTACATCATTGTAAAACTTTTTCCAGCAATTTATCATCTTGTTTACATTCTTAAATCTCATTCATTTAATTTAATCTAATAATTCTCCAAAAAGTTTATATTTTCCTCAATCTCACTTATCATCCAAATTACGTCTAATTTAGTGGTGCTCAATTATTTATGGTCTGGCATCCTTCTTAACATTCAACCAAATTACAGTATTTTTGTAAATAAATCCTAAATTTCTTCCAGTCTTCTTCAACCCTCTCCTCTCCCAGGTCTCGGATTCTGCCGGTCATCTCAGCCAATTCCATATAGTCTATCAGTTGCATCTGCCATTCTTCCAGTGTGGGTAGATCTCGAGTTTTCCAGTGCTTGGCGATGAGTATCCTTGCTGCTGTTGTTGCATACAGGAAAAAAGTTCTGTCCTTCTTTATCACCCTCTGGCCGACAATACCCAGGAGAAAGGCCTCTGGTTCCTTGGGGAAAGTATACTTAAATACCTTTTTCAACTCATTAAATATCATTTCCCAGAAGGTCTTCACTCTAGGGCACGTCCACCAGAGGTGAAAGAATGTTCCTTCATTCCCTTTACATTTCCAGCATTTGTTATCAGACAAATGGTATATTTTGGCAAGTTTAACTGGGGTCATGTACCATCTATATATCATTTTCATTACATTTTCCTTCAAAGCATTACATGCAGTGAAGTTCAACCCAGTGGTCCACAACCTTTCCCAGTCATCGAACATGATATTATACCCAATGTCCTGTGCCCACTTTATCATAGCCGATTTAACCATTTCATCTTGTGTGTTCCATTTTAACAGCAAGTTATACATTCTTGAAAGTACCTTAGTCTTAGGTTCTAGCAGTTCTGATTCCAATTTCGATTTCTCCACCTGGAACCCTACCTTTTTGTCATTTTTGAAAACTTCTTTAATCTGAGCGTAGTGTAACCAGTCTCGCACTTTATCCTTCATTTTCTCCAAACTCTGCAATTTCCAATTGTCTCCATCTTTTTCTAAAATTTCCCAATACTTTGGCCATTTGGCCTCCATATTGGGTCTTTTTCGGGCCTTAGCTTCCAGAGGTGATAGCCACCTTGGAGTTTTGTTTTCCAATAAGTCTTTATATTTTGTCCAGACATTGAACACTGCTTTTCTGACAATATGGTTTTTAAAGGCCTTATTGATTTTAACCTTATCATACCATAAGTATGCATGCCAACCAAAAGCATTGTTAAAACCTTCCAAATCCAATACATCAGTGTCTTCGAGAAGTAGCCAATCTTTTAGCCAGCAGAAAGCTGTGGCCTCATAATACAACTTTAAGTCCGGCAGGGCAAAGCCCCCTCTCTCTTTCGCGTCGGTTAATATCTTAAACTTAATTCTGGGCTTTTTGCCCTGCCAGACAAACTTAGAAATATCTCTCTGCCACTTCCGGAAGCACTCCGCCTTGTCCACAATCTGTAGTGTTTGAAACAAAAACAACATTTTTGGCAATACATTCATCTTAATAGCAGCAATTCGGCCTAACAAAGAAAGTTTCAATTTTGTCCAACTATCTAAGTCTCTCTTAATTTCTGACCAACATTTTTCATAATTATCCTTAAATAGACTCAGATTTTTTGCTGTTATATTTACCCCTAGGTACTTTACTTTTTTAACCACATTTAATTCTGTCTTTCTCTGAAACTGTTCTGACTCTGTATCTGTCAATTTTTTCCCCAATACCTTGGTTTTCTGTTTGTTTAGTTTAAATCCCGCCACCCGACCAAAGTCTTGGATCAATTGTAGTACTCTTTTCGTACTAGATTCTGGCTCCTGCAGGGTCAAAACTAGGTCATCTACAAAAGCTTTGAGTTTATATTGTTTCGCTCCGACCTGAATTCCTTCCACCAACCGGTCCCCTCTAATCATATTCAGGAGCACTTCCAGAACCGAAATAAATAGCAAAGGGGAGATAGGACAGCCTTGTCGTGTTCCTTTTTCAATTTTAAACTCTTCTGTAACCACATTGTTAACTATCAATTTAACCTTTTGTTCTGAATATATTGCATCAATCCCATTCTCAAAACCCCGTCCCACTCCCATTTCTTTTAAATTTCCCTTCATAAATTTCCAGGAGATATTGTCAAAGGCCTTCTCCGCATCTATAAAAATTAACACTGCTTTTGTATTTATGTCTGTTTGCAAAAGTTCCAAAATGTCAATAATGTTCCTTGTGTTAGCAAACAAGTGTCTACCTGGGAGAAAGCCTTATGAATTACCTCATTTAAAACTTTTTTAAATCTACTTGCCAGAATATCTGCAAATATTTTGTAATCCACGTTTAAAAGAGAGATGGGACGATAGTTCTTAAGTTGTGTCTTTTCAGCTTCCGATTTTGGTATCAATGTGATGAAGGCTTCTTTCCACGATTCTGGCGCCCTCCTCCTCTCCATAATTTCATTGCTAACCTCCATCAGTGGTTGTATCAGATAGTCTTTTAATGTCTTATAATACTTGGAGGTCAGCCCATCTGGTCCTGGAGATTTGCCCAATTTCATATTCTGAATGGCTTGTTCAATCTCTTGTCGTGTTATTTTACAGTTCAGGATTGATCTATTTTCTTGTGACAATTTTGGTAATCCATTTTTTTCCAAAAATTGTTTAATCTCAATCTCATTTTGCGGCCCTTGGGTATATAATTTTTTGAAATATCTCTGGAAGCACTTTCTAATATCCACAGGGTTCTGAATGTTTCTTCCTTCAATCTCTAAATTTGTAACTGTATTTAATTTTTGTCTCCTCTTCAACTGCCAAGCTAGCAGTTTTCCACATTTATTCGCTGATTCAAAAGTTTTTTGTTTCATTAATTTAATCTTCCACTCTATTTCCTGGTTTATCAATTTAGAATATTGTGCTTGATGAAGTTTAATTTCTCTCAGCGTTGGCTGTGACTTCGGGTTTAATCTTAGCTTCTTTTCTAATTCTTTAATTTTCTCCAAAATTTTATCTTTCCTCTCATTTTGTGTCCTTTTCTTTACAGCATTCTGTTGTATCAAGAACCCCCTCATCACTGCCTTGCTTGCGTCCCAGATGGTTCTTTTTTCCACCGTAGTGTTCATGTTTATCTCAAAATAATCCTTTAAAGCTTTTTGGGCCTTCTTAATAATCTCCTGATTTCTAAACAAATTGTCATTCATCTTCCATCTAAAGGAGCCGGTTGGTATTAGTGTCATGTCCATCTTTACTGCATTATGGTCGGAGCAGGTCTTTGGGCAGATTTCCACCTTTTTGACCTTGGGTGCCAGACCTCTAGATATCCATATTTGGTTGATTCTTGTCCAGGTCAGTTGGGCTTCAGAGAAAAATGTTCCCTCTCTTCCCAAGGGGTTCTTTATCCTCCAAATATCAATCAAATCCATATTGTCTGTCATTTCGAAAAAGGTCTTTGGTAGTCTGCCATCTTTTGTAACATTTTGGCTTTGTGACTTATCCATGTTGGTTGATACGACCCCGTTCATATCTCCCATCAAAATGATGTTGTTGTAGTCCAGATAATCCAGCATGGTCTCACGCAACTTCTTATAAAATTCCGATTTCCCCTCATTTGGCGCATAGATTCCTAATATCAAAAGTTTCTCTCCTTGATGTTGTATCTCAATTGCCAAAATTCTTCCATGTTCGTCTTTAAATAGGAATTTGGGTGACAGGCTCTCTTTTGCATAAATGACCACACCTCTCTTCTTTACTCTGTCCGAAGATATAAATTCCTGGCCCAATCTTTTGTTTATTAGCACTTTTCTGTGGAGCCTAGTCACATGTGTTTCTTGCAGGCAAATAATGTCCAATTGTTCTTCTTTTAATATATGAAATATTTTCCTCCTTTTTTCCGGGATGTTACAGCCATTTATATTCCAGCCCAGGGGTGGTATCTTATTCGTTGAATCTTCAGGTTCCAAGGGTGCCGGTACTGCCGGTGCTCCAGGCCCAAAGGGTAGTTCAATTCCTTTTTGAAGGTCCTCTCCGTATGTGGTCAGAAATTTGTCTCTATCTTCCAGTGTTCTAATTTTAACCTTCTTCCCTCTGAAGGTAAAAGATAGTCCTTGGGGAAATTCCCACCTAAAGATAATTGAATTGCTCCTAAGCAGTTTAACCAATTCCAGGTAGGCAGATCTAAGGTCCAACAGTTGTTTAGGGATATCTTTATAAATTTCAATTCTTCTATCCAAAATGTCCAGTGACTTTTCGTAATGTAAGCCCAAAATCTTATCCCTTTCCTCCTTTGATCTCAATGTTATCAAACAGTCTCTGGGCTTTTCTTTCTTTACAAGTCTTCCAAGCCTGAAAGCAGACGCAATTTTAAAGTCCTTTTCCTCTAAATTCCAGAACTTGGAAAATTCTTTAGTCAGAAACTCAGCTAAGTTGCTTTCTTCCACTTCTGGTATCGACCTTATCCTTAAATTACTCTCCCGGTTCCGCAGTTCTATCATAGATAGATAGGTCTGATGTTCACCTACTTGTTTGCAGAGTGGTCTTACCTCTTGTTCTAAATTTTCTAATTTTTGACTAGTGTCCTCAGCCAATTTCCGATTTTCTACTGTGGCCTCCGTCAACTGCCCAATTGCCTGTGCGTTCTGTGATACTTGTCCAGTTAATCTATTTAGACATTCTGTGTTTTGATCAATTTTGGCTGTTTGTTCATCGGCTTTCTTGTCCAGAGATTCCACTCTCTTGTCCAGAGATTCCAATTTTTCATAGATTTTCTCTAGAATAGAAGCAGTTGCTCCTGAGGCCATATCTTCCAATTGTAACTGTTCAGTTTCTCCCTCTCCTGCCCTTGGCAGAGAAGCAGCTTCTTCCTCTGAAGGCAAAGTAGGTACAGATGATCTACGTTTCTGCGAGACTGAGGTTAAAGTTGTCAAAGTTGCTTGTCTAGTTCTTCCCCTCCTTCTTGCGCCACTCATTTCAGAGTTATCTAAAAGTCAAGGTCAAGCTGAGTTGTTCCCATGAGAAAGCAGCGGCCCAGAGGAAAACAGTCAAACAGGAGGTCAGGGAAAAGGAAAGTGAAATGATGTCACTGCTTTAAATCCCAGATCCTCTAGGGGGAGCTTGAAATGTCTTAAGGGAAGAATCCAATTCTAGTAAATTTACTAAAATCAAATTTAATGTCCAAGAACCTTCAATAGCAGGTTTTAAGCAGAGTTAGTATTAACAGCCACATTGTTTCAGACAGTGCATACTGGTACTTCAATTGATGTTTCAAAGTAACAAGTCCAAACCCCCTCAGACTGTTGCAAGTTCTAATACACAATAGCCAGATCTGCAGAACTGACAGCTCAAGTTGCTCAGGCAGCTCCAGCACCTGGGTTTCTCATTCAAGTTGTAGTTCCAATAGAAGAAAGGTATCACAGTACAAATAAAAATCAGAGAATCAAATGCTTAAAGTCCTTATTTTGTTTAAGGAAAAGTTCAGTGGGTGCTCAGATCAGTTAGGCTAAAGATTCTTTTTAAGCCTCCACTCCTCCAGCTCTTTGCTTTGAAGTTCAGTGACAGCGGAAGACGGACTTCCTGTTTTGCGTCGCTCCGCTTTCAGCCAAATTCAATAATTTAGTCTCAAATTAGTCTTAGTCTTTACTCACGGGTTGTTGCTTTCCCGAGTCAAAAGTTTCCAGGAAAAGAGGTCAGCACTCACCAGCAGCAGCAGCACGGCTTCACTCCGTAGATTGCGAAACGACTCACAGCGTCGCTACCCCCTCCACGTTCCGGAGCCCCTTACGGGGTTCCTTCAGCGTTTCGGGAGCCGCTTCTGGCGCCCGCCGAGTCTCAAGACCACAGGCTCTTGCTGCCTGTGGGTTTCCGATGTGGGTCTCCGCTTCGCCGTAGCGGGCAACCCAGTTTCCACGGAGCTTCCTCCTCACGAAAGGAAGAGGACTGCCATTGCCATTCGCGCCGCCTCCGGAAGTCAATGAGATTTACTTCTGAGTATGTCTGCATAGGATCGGACTGTTAGACACGTACTTTAAGAAAGACAACATGTGTCTTATAAATTAAAATCTGATCAAAAATATAAGCAAATCAGTAAACAGATCCTCATCATTATTGTCCTGCATTTGAAGAAGGATGTGTTCAAAAGAAAAGGACATAATAACTGCTCCCTGAGAGTGCTTTAAAAAGAAAGAAAGAAAAGAAAATCTGTTTGGTAGGAGGGAAAGGGAAAAGCAGAGCAAAAGCACTGTATAATAGAGTTAGCTTGTTGTGTTACTTTAATCAAGTATTCATTGGTAATGTACTCTATGTCCCACTTTCTCCTTATACACTTAACACAAACAGACTTGAGCACAATGATAACTTTTTAATTATTTGTCACTTCGAATCTATATGAGTTAGAGGTTCATTAAGTTGGAAAGGAGAACAGTAGCCTGAGGGCCCTGGTGAGGTGAGGTGACTGAAACACAGAAAACCCATACCGTAGCAAAGTATTTGTATGTGGAATGTACAAAATAGAATTCCTTTAGAGAAAACTGGAGAAGCAGATAGATACATGGACAGCACATTCTGGGGCATCAGGTTCTGACCTGCATGAGGAATAAAGATGGAAGAACCTGATGTAATACTCCATAGAGAGGAGTACTAATAATGATAGTGGTATGATGGGAAACTGGGTCCCATTCCTGGTAGGGAAGGCTTTCACATGGCTTCTTTCAACGTAAAGGTACCCCTGACCATTAGGTCTAGTCGCAGATGACTCTGGGGTTGTACACTCATCTCGTTCTATAGGCCAAGGGAGCTGGCATTTGTCCGCAGACAGCTTCTGGGTCATGCGGCCAGCATGACTAAGCTGCTTCTGGTGAACCAGAGCAGTGCACGGAAACACCATTTATCTTCCCGCCAGAGCGGTACCTATTTATCTGCTTGAACTTGACGTGGTTTTGAACTGCTAGGTGGGAAGGAGCTGGGACTGAACAACGGGAGCTCACCCCGTCACAGGGATTCGAACTGCTGACCTTCTGATTGGCAAGCCCTAGGCCCATATTTCTTTTGATCCTCATCCTTGCACAAAACCAGAAAACCACATAAGCAAATTTACAATTGCCTGACGGTGTGTTTATGCAAAATTTTAAGGGGGGAATCTTGGGGGGGGGCAAGGTTCACACATAGCTATTGATATTATGCAGATTGAAGTGACTGGAAGCATAAGAACTGACTCCTTTTGAACAAAATCATTGTCCAGGCCCATAAAAATATTCTTCAAAGTTTTACTTGCAGAACTCTTCAAAAAAAGCATCAAAGATGCCACCAAAATAGCCATACAATGTCTTGTGCTGTCCAGCACAGGCTCAGCATCTTAGAAAATATGAAATGATCCCAACAGACCTAGAAGCAAAGGTTTCTCTCTCTTTAACAGCATTCATTTCCCTGGAGCTGTTTTCCTTGAGAACTTCATTTACTTTCCTTGTGGCGTTCAGATAAAGACTAACAGCCACTACCCTTTCAAGATGGCAAATTTGCAAATCAATATCTTTGTCACCTGATCTAAGGTTGCAACAGTTTAGAATAACAGAAAACAATGAACATGTGATCATTAACCCATTTAGGAGCTTAGAGTCCCTTATAAAAACTGCTGTGGAAAACCCCCAATGTTAGCAATACACATTTAGCCATTTTTCATTTCTAAACCTTTGTTGGATTAACAGGTAAATAGTGCTCAGACGTGGACAAGCCATTTTCCTCTCAAATTACAATTCCTATCTTAACAGCAAAAGCACATATTCCCTTTTGTAGAGAAGGGTCTGACCCAGCAATGCACTTTTCCAAAAGTTGCATTCTCTGCTCTAACCCTGCAAATCTCAGAAGATCTGGACAATAGGTACAAAGATACAAAAATATTTTTTTACAAACATCCTCAAGCATAATTTGGCCTCATCCCCCAGCCCCTCCAACATCTTAATAGGGTTGCAGTCTGGCCCAGAGAGGTTTCACAGTGCTACTTTCCCTGGAATTCATGACAATGGGTTATATATATATATATCCAGTTTGCAGTCTGGCAGCAAGCTTATTCCTAGTTTTGAAGTTTATGAGCTCTTGGAATATATCAAGCTGGATATATTGTGTTCCAAAACGACTGCTGGTAATAAATTATGTAAATTAAGTAGATTTGCCTACATTTACTTCCCTTTGCATAATTCATTTTGCTTCCATTATGTTCCTATGTGCATGCAATGAATGCTGAGCTACACCTCTATATTTGTGACCTAATAATGTCTATGTCCATCAACACTTATTTTGAGATGAAACAGGTGAATCAAGAGCTAAATACTATCTAGGCATATCATTATTTTCTTCCTTAAAAAAAGTGTGTTTTTTGTATATGTTGATGGATGGAAAGAAGAAAGAAGAAAAGGAAAGAAAAAAATCAAAGGGCATCGCTGTATGGTGTTATATATGGATAAATCATTCTGACTTGTGAAATTTATGGATGGGGGAAATAGGGGATAAACTGCAGCCAAACAGCAAGCTTTTTCAATTTTGTTGTTCTTCCATCGTATTACTTTCTTCATTGCTTATTATTCACTTTTTGCATATGCAGCTGGCTCACACTGCAGGCCCAGGAAATTTTGGGTCTTTGTTCATGTGTGCGCGCGCGCACACACACACACACACACACACACACCTGCCACTCTGAAAGTTCACAGGGCACCGTAGTGCGATATTCACTATTCTGAAGCAGGCATTCCAGTTCCATTTTAATATTCCTAAGGGAAGCATAAAAACCACAAAATAATGTAGATTAGCCCGACTTTGTATAAATTTCACAGGGAAGGTATGAACTCTGAATGTCAAGTTAAAAGTGATTTTTTGCAAATATTATCTAAAAAGGGGGGTGGGAAATATCCATAGGAGCAGGAGAGAGCATCCCAATTCTAATGAAGCACATGGCTCATGAATAAAAAGAATGTGCGCTCTCAGATTCTTTTAAAAGAGAAATAGGAAAGTGTATTGCAGAAGAGAGAAGCAGTCTTCCATATTGCGGAAGGCTTTAGAAGAAGAGGGAGAGAAAACTTCCCCCAGAAAATGGATAAGTGATGAATGCAGCCTATTGGCAAGGATCATTGTACAAGCAGAGAAAGGGATAAATTAAGAAGTTACACGTGTGACACACCATCTGTGTCTGTTTTTGTTATTTTTGCCACGTGCATCTGTTTCTATTCAGCTATAGGGCAGCACTTTATCATCATTTGCAGGCCCTGAATATCACCGGGGGCGGCGGGGGGGAGTTCAGTTTTGTTGGCAAAAGTCTCATCTACCCCTAAATGTGCGATTATACCAGGAGTGTTCATTATGAACCAGCCAGCAAGCAGAATGTGAGGGAGGGGATGTTCTGAAAGTAGGCATTAAATGTCAAGCCCTTCAGATGACAAAGTCTGGAAATGTTGCTGCAGGGACAGAAGGCCTCGATTTCAGCATGTCCCTATGACTTGTTTGAAATGTAAGGCTGAAATAGTCCTCTTTCTGCTGTGAAGGCAGCTGGAACTGAGCAGGGAGGAGTGAGCCATCTCAAAATACTCTAGTTCATGGGTAGGCAAACTAAGGCCCGGGGGCCGGATCCAGCCAAATCGCCTTCTCAATCCAGCCCGTGGACGGTCTGGGAATCAGGGTGTTTTTACATGAGTAGAATGTGTCCTTTTATTTAAAATGCACCTCTGGATTATTTATGGGCCTGCCTGGTGTTTTTACATGAGTAGAATGTGTGCTTTTATATAAAATACATCTCCGGGTTATTTGTGGGGCATTGGAATGCCTTCATTTATTTATTTTTCACAATACAGTCTGGCCCCCCAGAAGGTCTGAGGGACAGTGAACCGGCCCCCTGCTGAAAAAGGTTGATGACCTAGTTAGTCCAAATCTCCATGCCCCTGAAATTTGAACCCTTAATTTATACTGTTCCCATCCTTGCTTAATGTTTAAATATTTTGAACTATGTTCAAAGTAATCCAAGCGTATTTGGATTATTTTCGCCTTGGTAAGGATTTTAAAATGTCAGAATGAGTTGTTTTAAAATGATTTTTAACGAGCTACCTAGCTAACATTCAAATGGGATTATCCTAATGTATTAGGACAGAATGATGTGCTTCCCATTCCAAATATAGTGCTCCATATTTAATGCACAGTGCAATGTTCTGCATGTTCCAATGCTAGGCACACTGTCTAAGCTTGGTAGTCAATGCTGCTACTGAGTGTTCTCTGAAAGCAACTCATTTCTTTGGTTTGATTTTACAGATCTATAATTATTTATCACCTTGCCAACAAAGGTCCGTATAGTAAAAGCTATGGTTTTCCCTGTAGTGATGTATGGAAGTGAAAGCTGGACCATAAAGAAGGCGGATCGCCGAAGAATTGATGCTTTTGAATTATGGTGCTGGAGGAGACTCTTGAGAGTCCCATGGACTGCAAGAAGAACAAACCTCTCCATTCTTAAGCAAATCAGCCCTGAGTGCTCACTGGAAGGACAGATCATGAAGCTGAGGCTACAAGACTTTGGCCACCTCATGAGAAGAGAAGACTCCCTGGATGTTGGGAAAGATGGAGGGCACAAGGAGAAGGGGACAACAGAGGACGAGATGGTTGGACAGTGTTCTTGTAGCTACCAGCATGAGTTTGACCAAACTGCGGGAGGCAGTGGAAGACAGGAGTGCCTGGTGTGCTCTGGTCCATGGGGTCACGAAGAATCGGACACGACTAAATGACTAAACAACAACAACAACAATTATTTATCTGCATCAACTGGGAAATACTAACTAGCTGTGTTTCAGGCATAACCATTGGCCATGGAGCGAAACAAGATGAGAGAGTCAGATTGAACATCTGCTTTTGAAAACTGAATTTAGGGGGCATCGGAAGATGGCTGACAATAACATCTCTCCGACCCACACGAGGTAATTTGGAGGCTATGATGGGAGTAATTAGCCTCCCTACCCCACCCCCCCAGGATGGTGGGGGGGACTGCCTTGCCTGCTGTGCCCTATACCACCCCCGAATTTGTGGGGATGGGGGCACTAGGCACAAAGCCCTCCTGTGGGATTCCGGTGCTCCTGGATGCCGTTCCTGATCGGCGCCACTAGCTGCAAGAACTTCAAAAGAAACAATTTGGATGAAGGAATGCACATATCTCAAGGAAGGAGGGGGAGTAAAAGACTGCTAACAGAAGAGATCTCTGATAAAACAAGACAAGATTAAATCATGAGAAGATACGCCAAGACATGGTATGGCAAATGACTGAAGGGGGAGGGGGGAAAATCTTTCCTTTCTTTCCTTATGTGATTAAACAAGAATCCCCTCCCCTCACGAGTCAGAAATGTCGTTTTAAGGACTTCAGGTGTGGATTTAAGGCTGTGTGGAGATAAACTTTCGAACCAAAGCATGTTTTAAGAAGAGCGTGGAATGTATAAGAGCTTTGGAATGACGCAGTTAAAAATGCCGTCACCATATTGGGAAGTTCTGTCGGAGGACTTAAGTACGAGAGGAGAAATAGAGAAATAGAGCTGTTTTTATATTGTGGGTGAAACTCCTCAGTGGGACTTAAGAATGACAGTTCTGTAATTAATGATGGAAAGAGTGCTGTTATCTGTGAAGGCGATGATATATGGAAACCATCTCGATTTGAGGATTGGAAGAACAGAAAAATTCACACAGGATTATTATTGGTGTTTATCGGCTTAAGGAGACTATCAGAAGAGATCATAAAGAAAAAAGAGAAAATATATGAACAAGATGTGATGTGGAAACAGCAATATAAGACTGGATAGAACTATGAACACTGTTTGGACTGATTTGGATTGATTTGGACATTAACGCAGTAACAAGAAGATGATCAGAATCCCCCTTCGGATCTTGAAATATGGGTCTCCCCAACAAAAATTTAAAATTCGGCTTTGTAATTCGGAATTTATGTGATGTGCTTTAATTTGATTTGATTGGCCAGTTAATAAAAATTTATTTTAAAAAAACTAAAAAACCCCCTGAATTTAGCATATATTTTGGGGGATACAAGTGGTTAGTCTTTCCTAGGGCACAAAATAGCCTGGCATTGCCACAGCAAGCAGAATGAACTCCTCCTGTATTTGCTGGTACCTTTCCCTCTTGGGTGGACAGTCTGCTGCCCTGGCAGCTACACTAAAATCTTGGGTTTCCCAAATTATTTTCTCTGAGCGGCACTATACCAGGGAAGACAGCAAACAGATAGGTTTTAAATTAAACAGGAAGTGTCTCTTCTATTGTGAGAACCTAGGAAGAAAAGGAAGACCCAAAACTGACTTTAAAATAAACCAGGAATGTGAACATTCCTTCTCCATTGTTTGGAGAAGGGACTTCCTAGGTGATTTTGAATTTTTCTTTGGTTTTCTCTCTGCCACTTACCAATCACAGGTCAAACTTCACCCACCGGTTAAAAATGCTGAAAGTTGAGAGCAGGTTTGTATTTCACTAAGGAGTTACTTTGACTGGTGCCTGTACATTCTGCTTTCTAATTTTTGTTCCAAAGTGGCTAGAGACTTAGTTTAATTTTTTGAATGAAAACTCAGAGTCTGGGTCCTCTGCTGGCTCTGGGCCTGGTATAGATGTGATACCTGTAATTCCCACCCAAACTGGTTCTGGCTTCACTGTCATCCGCCAAATCAGCTCTCTGTCGTATTGCTTTGTCAATATATTTTAGGGTTTTCTCCACTATATAGTGGGAGTCTGGATAGGAAATAATGCAGTATGGTATTTTGCTTTGCCACATTTAGTTGAGAGATTGTTGAGCTGAAAATATTTCACTGTGTTTAATTGCTCCACTATCTTTTTCTACTGCTCACATTTCAGTGTGTTGCTAATTTTGTTGAGTGGTTTTTAAAAACACACACACAGACACTTAAACACACTTGTCTATGAAATCATTTTTCTGTGTCAAAGGTAAATAACATCTGCATGTTTCTGTAGCATGTGCTACTGAGATACATTTATAGCCACTCCCGGAGACAAAATTACATCAGAACCTTTATTGCCAAGAGTTGTCAAATGTTTCTAATGATCTTCCCTCCCTCCTCAACTCTCTCCCAAACCCCCAAACAAGCACAAAGCATGAGGCAGCCAATCAAGCACTTTAAAAACCAGCATTAACAATTTATGATATATAATTTGAATTTTAGCCCAAGGCATCTGTGCCCAGCTTGTTGTTTGTACCAAGCATGCATTCCAAGGGGGCTCTTATCAGTCATAAGTAGTGTGGATGCTGCAATGATTCTCTATAAACGACTGCAAAGGGAGGCATAAGACCACCAAAGTCTTTGAAACCCATCTGCCCTGTCCTGTCTCAGATGTAATCATTGTGACTCCAGTGACTCTATTCACCTTCAGGCATGCAGATAAATGTTAATATATCGAGTTGCTGCCATTATTATTATTATTATTATTATTATTATTATTACTATTACTATTGTAGTAGTTGTAGAAGAAGCATCTGCAGTACTACTAGTAGGAGAATGTCAAACACATTTAGACTGTGATCCTTTACACCAGTGTTTCCCCAACTTGGGTCTCCAACTATTTTTGGACTACAATTCCATCAACCCTGACCACTGGCCCTGATAGCTAAGGATGATGGGAGTTGTACTCCAGAAACAGCTGGTGACCCAAGATGGGGAAACACTGCCTTACACACTTACTTGAAGTGAACTTCATTGAACACAGTGGAAGACAAAAGTGAAAATAAACATAGGATTCCAATTTCACAATGTAGGTGGTCATTTTCAAGGCATTCCTTCATATTATCAACAGTTTTATCGACTTCAATGCATTATCAATGGTTCTTTTTAATTAGACTAATGTCCAGATCCTAAACATTTTCTGCTTGGTGAAGGAAGGTGCTTGTAGAATGAGATCCCCCCCTTAATCCATATAAGATGTGTATTACTTTTTCAATTTTATTTTATGTATTGGATTTATATGCCACCCTTGCTCCAAAAGGAGTTTAGAGTGGCAAACGAAAAGCAATAAAATGATAGATTTTATCAGCATTTAAAAAAACAATTCCAATACAGATGCAGACTGGTAAAGATCTCAACTTAAAAGGTTTGTAGGAAGAAGGTATTTAGTAGGTTCTGAAAAGACAACAGAATGCCACTTTTCTAATTAATATTTAAAAGGAAGCAATTTTTCTATTTCTTCCTATATACAGCATGAAGGAAGTTTGAAAAGGCTCTACTGTGTTAGCATTTATTTGTTAACTTCTGTGTTATGCCCATCTTTGCCATTTCTCCTTTTAAAAACTGTTTCCTAAAAAAAGATGCTCAGTTGCGTCTTTATTCAGGCCTCTACTCTTGTTTAAAAATTCCATTTTCTTTCTCAGTGTTCTCCCATCCCTGCTTTACTCAAACCCCTGTCATTGTTTAAAACTATAATTTTCATCTCAGTGCCTTTCCATTTCTACTGTATTCAAACTCTTGTCATTGTTTGAATACAGTGAAAAGGAAGAAACACTGAAAGGCAGGTGTTTTATACTTCTCTCTTTCTCTCTCTCCCATTCTTCAGCTGCCTTATGTGTGAAAGAGAAGGATGTGGATCCGTCAAATATTCCACAATGTATTTCACTGCTGATACCATGGGTTATCTTCATCATGAAGTTCCAGATACACTTTAGTAAATCCAAAGATTTTATTAACACACAAACACCCTCAGCAAGCCTCTTTATTATGATGTTTTTAGGATACCGAAGGATTCCTATCTGACTTCCCATGTTCTCCTGTCTGCTGTTCTTGATATTGGATGGGACACACAGCTTCTGCCTCTGTGCCGATTGCCCATTACCATCAGTTCATGACCAATTCTTAGTCCTCCTTCCTCTCAACCCTACCATGGGTGACATTGGGCTCATCATTCTTAAAGCCAACACTCCAGATAACTAGCAAATGAATTAATACATTTGAAACTTTGGCACACCACCTTGCATAGCTGTCAACCTTTCCCTTTTTTTAAGGGAAATTCCCTTATTCCAAATAGGATTCCTCGCAAGAAAAGGGAAAAGTTGACAGCTATGCCACCTTGCAATTTCAAAAGTTGTTTGCTTATATTATTCATTACATCTACTCAGTTTTAAGCCAACATTGGAGACCAGCAAAGTTACCCAGGCCTGCTTAATCCCACCCATTAATACCCAGTTCAGTTTCTAGCCATGATGAATCTCCTATAGTGTCAGGCTTTGGAGAATCGGCTTCCTCCTCCATGGCCGTAAATGAGCAGATCAAATTAAAGGAATTCTTACCAGTTAGTTTCCATAATAAACACAGTGAAGGACAAAAGAAAGTGTCCACCCGGAATGGCGGTGCTCCCAATTAAGCTTACACCCCCTCCATCCCTATTAAGGTACATCACTCCTACCTCTTGTAATCTGAGTTTGTACCCTCTGTGCTTTCTGTTCTGAAACTTTCTGAGCTCTTCTTGACCTTGGGCTGAGTGGAGGAATGCTGTCCAGAGACTGTGAATCTGTTAACCCTCTCTCTCCCAGTGTTTTCTCTCCTAGCTGTTCTCCTTCTAGTATTTCTCAGCTTCTGCCTTCTGAACTATGCCGCTCTGCAAACCACGGTTCCAAATCTATACTATCTTTCTGCTCCTGGGGAAATTCAGGATCAAGAGCAGGGGGTGGCTCCCACCATTCCTCCTCAGTGCAGCCCTCCTCGGCACGGTCCCTGACATCTAGGAACATTCTTTCGTTGAGATAATTGGTACATAGAAAAGGTGCTTTTAGGTGAAGCCAAAGTTATTGCCATTCTATTTGCCCTTATTCTTTAGAATTTGGACATGGATCTAGGAGGCCCAAGGAGAAGGAACTCTGAAAACTTATGTGGAAAAGTTAGCAGCACTCCAAGAGAATCAAACACATGCTTGTTACATGGACTTAACACGTGAATCACTATAACTCTTAGACAACCCAGGAAATAGCTGGTACTTTCTTGATAAAGTTGACTTTGATTATAAGTCAAGAGCTTGACTCCTTCATGATTAATAGTTTGGATTCTGATGTAATGCTAGTGCAAAATATGAAATGGTGGGCTCCTGGACTGTAACTGGCTTCACAGGGCTCCTGCCACACAACAAGTAAATAACAATAATTCTCCTTTCATGGTCATATGCTACACATCTGCCAAATGTCCTACAAGAGATGCCAAGGGTAATTCATTGTGAAAAGACAGGCTGTTTTGTTAGTTTATCACAGTTTTTGCTCCCAGCTTCGCTGACCTTGACGCTAGTGTTCCGAGAGGAGATAATTACAATTTATCTCTCCCACTTCAAGAAAGAAGCTTTGCTATGTTGACATTTGTACACCTGGAGGACAGCCACACTCCAATGAACTGATAATAGATATCAAGTCAGCTATATCTTTTCAATGTTTTAAGGCTGCAGAGGTGAAAATCCTATATGAGGTTGGGACAAGTGTGAGGGACATGATAGGACTTGGGTTGTAACAGTAGAATATGAAGGGTTCATGAAGGACAGGATGTTTAATCACAGGCCACCTCCCATTTGTTCTCCTCAAGCCAACGCTGAAATAGACTTTGAGAATTTCAATCAATCTTCCATAGACAGTTACAAAATGCTGACCAAATTGGAGAGTCTCAAAAGTCATTTTCCAAGGTCTATAACAGACATATAACAAATACGCTTATGCATCATCTACCCACATTTCTACAGATACACTGTATACAAGAAGTTCACAGGTGAGTGAGGTAGAGGTTAATCACATATTCCTGCAAGTGCCATTGATCTCAATGGAATTTTTCTGAAGAATTATAGCTGGACAATAAAAGGCACTGGAAGTAATGGGTCTTTGTTGAGCCATTTACCTTACTGGAAACAGTTCTGAGAGCATAAATAGCATATAATCAAGTATACTGAGCAACAGAAGTCCAATATTCAAATATTGTTCTAAGGATATCGACAATATATTGCATGTTAAACATTCTGGGAAAGAAACTGTATTATTCGTATTCGTATTCGTATTCGTATTCGTATTTACAGCCACCGTTTCAGTCTGGGGAAAACAGAGTTTTATAGAAGATGGATTGTATGACAGGGCTTACATTTGTGCAATTGGACATCCTCTTCCCATCCCCTGCACAGCCCTCATGAGCCCCAAAACTGCTCTGGATGAGAATTTGAGGGCATACAGGGGCTGTAGGAGGTGAGAAGAAAAAAAGATTTCATTACAGTATATGAGTGCAAGTTGTTTCCAATGACACTGTTAGATGTTAGCCATGGGAATTATTAATTATTATTATTAAATAATAAATGTTATTATGAAAAATATTCATTCTTATTTAGCTATTTAACAAAATTTATATACTACTTGAATGTAAATTGTTGTTATTAATAGTTGATTTATGAGTTGCTTGCTACAACAAAGCCTCTAAGCAACTTATAAAAGATGAAGAGTCAAAGAAACAATGCATCACAATAAAACCATTATAATAACCCATAAACAGACCTAGCAAAAACTTCAGTAGCAGAAAACATTTAATCAATAAGCAGCAGAACATATATCATCTGTCAAATGCCTAGGAGTAGGTGTCTACCTCTTAGCAAAAAGATGTGAACCTCACTTGGGAGATCATAGTAGTGGGGAGCCACAAGTGAAACAATCTTCTCCTTTTTTTGCCACCCTCTTGTCTTTTCTCAGAGGAGGCATCCAGATGAGGGCCTCAGATGAAGGTCAAAGGGCCCAGGAAGGTTCACATTGGGAAAGGTGCCCTGAAAGATATTGAGACGACCTGAACAATACAGTTCTTTGTAGGTCAAAACCAGGGTTTTGAAATGAGCACAGAAATGTACAGGCTGCCAGTGCAGCTATGTCAGAGTTGGTGTTGTATAATCATCCCACCTCAAGCCTGTCAGCAATCAGGTGGCCACATTATCCACTAGCTGCATTTCTCAACCTTCTTCAAAGGCAGCCCATGTAAAGTGCATCATAGTTATACTTCAATGAGGAAACTAGAGGGCAGATTACTGCAACCAATCCCTGCCCAGATGGAGTTGCAGTTGGGCCACCAGCCTAAACAGATGGAAGGTCTGCCAAGACTACCTGTGCCTCAAGTGACGATAACATTGGAATTGTCATGAGAATGTCATCAAAATAGGTCTTAGAGAAGAAATGCCACTGAGTTCATTGGTGCTGACTTCTAAATAAATGTGTTTAAGACTGAGGCATAAAGAAACTTCTGCCCGTTGTTGTCTAAAACAAGAAATTATTTTTTTTAAGAGAGAGGGGGGGGAGAGTCAAAGTGACTTATAATAAACAATACATTGTGATTCATGGATACATAGAGTTGGAAGGGACCCTGAGGATCATCTAGTCCAGGCATGGCGAAACTTGGTCCTCCAGCTGTTTGGGCACTACAACTCCCATCATCCCTAGCTAACAGGACCAGTGGTCAGGGATGATGGGAACTGTAGTCCCAAAACAGCTGGAGGGCCAAGTTTGACCATGCCTGATCTAGTCCAATCTGAATATTCAGCTGTCCCATACAAGAATTGAACCTTGGTATAATCAGTGGTATTTTTCAAGAAAAGGAGGTGCTGGAGCTCACCATGAACTTATTCTTTTACATGAACTCCAGTGAGCTCTGGCGGGGGGCAGGGGGAACCCTGGGTATTGCTACTAAGTTGGAATACTTGGGAAATTGTTCATATATTCCTTCAGCTAATATTAATTGTACCTTCTTGATGCTTACATGCTTTTGGCCATTCTGTTGGCATTTTCAATTGCTGCTGGAATTTAAATTCCTGCCTTGACAAGTGCATCTGTATCTCATGGCTTATCGAGAGCACAAATGCAGTGTGAAATTCCATCTCTATTTTCCAGTGCTTCAGGACTGCTGTGGCAGATGGACATCCTGATTACAACAAGTGCTGCCATTGAATTCCATCTGAAGCAAAATTGAGGGTGACATCTGCATTCTGATATTGCTGATGCTGTAAGGAGGCTTATCAAAATCTGTACTGTTCTGAATCTGCTACTTGTTCACCCACGAAGTACCTTCTTGAGTCTACCATCCATATGTTTGTGATATAAGACACAAGAACTACTAAGTTTTTTAAATAAAAAATTGTCCAGTAGCACCTTAGAGACCGACTAAGTTGGTCACCAGACCCTTATGACTTCTGTTTCAGAGTATCTGAAGAAGTGTGCATGTACACCAAAGCTTATACTCAGAACAAACTTAGTTGGTCTATAGGGTGCTACTGGACATTTTTATTTATTTATTTAGACTGCTTCAGACCAACACGGCTACCTACCTGAATCTACTAAGTTTTTTTTTTAATTATTGATAATGGATTATATCACCTCAAGACTACAAAACTCTTCATGCAGTACAAAACCGACATAAATATGATTAGACTAGGAATGGTTCGTGCAACCTTAAAATTATGATAAATCACTTAGTTTTGGAAAATGGCTTTCATATGAAAAAATTTCCTGAGGAATCCTGGAACTCATATGTCCAATACTCTCAGATGTTCTCAATATCTGTGATTTTATGCTCGCAATACAAAAATCCACATATTTGCTGCACATACAGGCAAAACAGGAAATATAACTGAAAATATTATCAGAGGATTTGCACAAAATAATAATAATAAATCCCCACTGGATGCATAGCTGAATGTGCAATTAAGAAACTGCCAACATAGAGCACACAAAAATGTTTGTGCAACATTTTTTGTTAAGCTTCTTGGAATGAAGAATGTGATGCACAGTTAAGTCAGTCTGAGGTAATAATATGCACTGATGCACAACAAGGGTCTAGATCTGTGCTGCAAAACCCCCCGAAAAACCTGAACATGAATGTCGGTGTTTAGAATGGATCTCCACATCCCTAAACTCCTAAGTGGTGAATGGAACATACTCTTTACACTTTTGTCATTTTCCTGGTGTAATCAACAGTAGGTCAAAGCATTGTTTAGATTATTAAAATTAAACTACCTAGCTGTGCTTATGGCTCATAGATATTCGTCATGTCAGGATACAAAGTGAGTGTATGGAAGTTGTTAGTGATGAATGAGTCATAAAAAAGGAGGGAGGAAAGCAAGGAAAGGAACAGCATTTATGTATGTTCTCTTGAAACAAGTTTGTAAAAACAAGCATAATTTAATTTTCAGTCCATCTGCATTCAAAGTCATTATGAATGCTTGAGGAATTCGGTCTTTGTATATTTTGATATTATCTGACCTAATCTGCGTCTCCCAGGCTAATGTGCATACTGGAACCTATTGGAACTAACACATGTCTACTTAACATTGAGTTCATTTGGGCGTACACTGAAGTGAATTGAAGAAAGGATTACAGCTTCCGTTATCCAAATATTATTATTTTTTTGCAGTTTCCGAATGCATTACCATAATTCTCGGATCAAAGATTATATCAAAATACATTTTAAAACGTGTATTTAGAAATGTACGCTTTCAGATGAAAACGCGTTCAAACAAGAAGTCTCATCAGATTTTGAAGCATGTTAACATACATCAAATACAGTCTTGGAGAGGTAAGGTATGAAAAATTTATCCTCTGTTCATTATTTCCTATTTATAAAACAAACTATATTATATGTATTTTTTAATGTTTAGAATTTATAAGCAGTATGCAGAAGCAATTACCATATTTTTCGCTCTACAAGATGCATCAGACCATAAGACGCACCTAGTTTTTGGAGGAGGAAAACAAGAAAAAAAATATTCTGAATCTCAGAAGCCAGAACAGCAAGAGGGATCACTGTGCAGCGAAAGCAGCAATCCCTCTTGCTGTTCTGGCTTCTGGGATAGCTGCACAGCCTGCATTCACTCCATAAGACGCACACACATTTCCCCTTACTTTTTAGGAGGGAAAAAGTGACTCTTACAGAGCAAAAAATACGGTAATTGGTAGGATGATTTGTATAAAGAAATAACAAAGCATTAAAAGAAATGGAAAATGAAGATAAATATAGGAATAGGACAGAATGAATGCAGGGGAAAGTGACATGGACCCCATAATAGACTGATTGATCCATCTCTAATTTCCATACACATCTGTATCCATGTGAAAAGTGTTGAAATATTATGGAGATAAGTATTGCTTCTGCATTAGCATTTGCTGGCATGTGGAGCAGGCATTGAGTGACAGGGCACCAGAGCGTATGTAGCTCATCTTTTAAAAACCTTTGCAAGGGTTGTAATGCAGCAATTAAGTTAATTTAAAAAAGGTAAAGGGTAAAGGGACCCCTGACCATTAGGTCCAGTCGTGGCCGACTCTGGGGTTGCGGTGCTCATCTCGCTTTATGGACCAAGGGAGCCAGCGTACAGCTTCCGGGTCATGTGGCCAGCATGACTAAGCCGCTTCTGGCAAACCAGAGCAGCGCACGGAAACGCCATTTACTGCTAGGTTGGCAGGAGCAGGGACCGAGCAACGGGAGCTTACCCCATCATGGGGATTCGAACCGCTGACCTTCTGAACGGCAAGTCCTAGGCTCTGTGGTTTAACCCACAGCACCACCCGTGTCCCTAAGTTAATTTATAAGGTGCTAAACCAAACCCACCACCTCTGTTGTTCTACCCTCCAGCACCTGGAACCTTCATAAGGGAGTTGCTGTCCCACAAACTTTCTGTTGGGTTTAGGTCTAAAATGAGATGAGTGCCAGAACACATGGAAACACCATTTACAGTGTCCCATTATGCCAGAAGCAGTTTAGTCATGCTGGCCACACAACCCAGAAACCTGTCTGTGGACAAACGCTGGGGAACAAATATCACAACTGAAGAGGGACCAGGCAATATCGAATTTAAGAACTGTGTATTTAAAAATCAAATTTGGATGATTGTCAGAGAGGCTGAGGGAAGTCCAAAATTGGAAAATCTGTTAAAGTTGAAATTGTGATGTGTTATATATTCTTTTTGTGGAAATTAATAAAAAATTATATTTTTTAAAAAAAAGGAATGTAATGTAAAAGTGCTGTCTAAAATGTATAAAATAGTATTGGAGTGGGAGACAAAGAATGAGCAAGTAAAATCCTCAATGATACATTGGGCAATAGATTTTGGTCATGTCATAATACAGACATGGAAGCATGGGAATGATTGTGGAAAACGGATATAAAATTTACAGCATGTTATGGTCTAAGCGAAAATTATATGAAAATGATATATCAGTGGTATCTAACACTGAGTAAATTGGCAAAAATGTATAAATCTAAATAAAATAAGTGTTGGAAATGTAAAGAGAAAGAATGTTATTTTTATCATATGTGGGGGTCTTGTAGTAAGGTTAAAGCTTACTGGGAAATGATATATAATGAATTGAAAAGGATGTTTAAATTAACATTTGTAAAAAAAGCCAGAAGCTTTTCTTTTGGGAATTATAGGGACAGAACTACCTGAAATGTATAGAAACTTATTCATGTATGCTGCTACAGTGACAAGAATGTTAGAATCATAGAATCATAGAGTTGGAAGAGACCACAAGGGCCATCGAGTCCAACCCCCTGCCAAGCAGGAAACACCATCAGAGCACTCCTGACATATGGTTGTCAAGCCTCTGCTTAAAGACCTCCAAAGAAGGAGACTCCACCACACTCCTTGGCAGCAAATTCCACTGTCGAACAGCTCTTACTGTCAGCTCTTACTGTTACTCACTCCAAAACAGAAAGAAGCGGGAGTCCCAGCAAAGGAAGAATGTGCGTGTGTGTGTGTGTGTGTGTGCGCGCGCGCGCGGTACTGTATAATTTCTGTCATGTTTATGCATCACCATTGCCAGCTTGTTTTCCGTGAACTGCTTTGTGAAAAATGCAGTATGTAAATATATAGTTGTGGTTCAAGGACCCGATCCCCCGCTTTGTGGAATGAAGACACACAGACACAGAGTATAAGGTTATGGGCAAGAAAAGGCCACAACTTTATTGATTACAGCAAGTGAGAAGGTATTGGCTTAAGCATTGGATCACGACAGATTGACTCCACCCATTCGGAGAGGGGTGAGCCCAAAGGGGGTTTATTCACCAGAAGGTGGAGCCTGTTGATGCTAATACAACTATAAGCTCCCCCCCCCTGATGTCACCGAGGGTCGTGCCATGGCCCTCCGCCACACAGGCATTGGACAGGATCCACGACCGCCGGATTCCTTTAACGGAATACCCAAATTTGAAGGGATAGGCGATGGCCACACCTAGCCCTTCCACACACCATCAACACATTCCAATGCCTAACCGCCACCCGAGCCCAAGAGGTTCGCCGCCAATACCCTCACAGCTGTAACCAATCACTAATACTGCTGATGATGCTACCTAACCAAATATAGTTCCCCCGATCTGAAAGATGAACCCCATCATCCCGGAACAAGGCCGGATCGATGAGAAGGCGGAAAATGAGGTGAAATGGCTGCCACAGCAGTAAGTTAAACTGCAAACCACGCCCCCTGCAAGCCGCCCAGTTGGGCACTTACCTGTGGGCGTGGTGCACCAGCCAGGTGAGTGGGGCAGGGGGTGTAACGCCCTCTGCGTGATGCAGAAATCACGTCCCACCCACAACACCTCCCCTCTTGGATGAGGAGAGGCTTTACTACTGTGGCTATTAGGTATGAAAAGATCTGACAGGTGTCCCAGTTTCTCATTTCAGTTCTCCACATTTTGAAAATCCACCAGCATTTTAGTTCAGAATTTGCTAATAAACATGCAAAAGAACTGTCCCTAGTATAATGTATTTTTATGTCCTATTTAGCTGATATATTCATTTTATGCACATTTTCCCCTAATTTATGCATTTTTGAAAGCATTGTTTGGGTTGTTTGGATGGTATATAGCAAAATTTAAATATATGTGAATTTAGGATAGCTGTGTTTTGGTTTGCATATTTTTTCAGAAAGTACACATTATTTTTTATTTGATCCCATGAAAGGTTTTTTTGGTAGTGGCTCCCTCTTAAAAGATACTTCCCCTGTTGCTGAGTGTTTTGTCTTTCCAGTACCAGGTAAAGAGATAATTTTTATAACTTGACAAGACCTTTTAATCTCATCCTATTACAAATTTGTTAAAAACATTTATGATCCTTTTTATACAGTACTGTTGTTTAAATCATTCATTTAGAACAGTTGTATATTTATTGCTTTACATTATGCATTGCAAGTTACCATGACAGGTTTATTTAAAGCTAATGGATGAGATATTACGTATTTTAAAAAAACAGAATAAATAGTGTTAATGGTGTGTTAAATTGCAATGGCATCTTGAAGCGCCATATGGGAAGACCAATGCTTGTGATAAAGGATCACAATGCTGGCTATATGAACAGAATGGCATTAGCCTTCACTGCACAACGTATGTGATTCAGAAACTGTTGCTTGTTGATATAAAAATATACCATGCATGTAGCAGTCTTAAAACAAACCAGAACACACAGACAAAAGCATAAAGGCAATGTTGCTATAGGACACCATTCCACCTCCATTTTGAATCCTCATGCTATCACTTTGGCTCAGAATAATATCAATTTGCCTTGAAAAGTTAGTTGGAAGGGTAAGCAGAGTTTCAGTTCCCATAAACAACCTGTGCATTGGCATTTCAATATGCCCACTTAGAGGCCAACACCCTCTCTTTTGTTAAACAGGATGCTTATCACATCCTTACCTCTATTCACCTTCTAGCAGCAACCCAGTCTTTTGAAATAAGTATAATTTCAGGAAAACACCTTGCTAGGATGAACTCAACATAGCTGACTCCTGAGATTCTGCAAGATCCTGTGAGCTGTCCAATTGCTCAGATAAACACAACCAGACTGCACTTTGGAATTACCAGTTTTAGGTGCCCACAGACATTTTTCCAATGATATTTGCCTAGGAAAGCCTTGCTGTTGCCAGACCAGGCCTGATTTTTATGCCTCCATTTTTTGTTTAAAGGTAAAGGGACCCCTGACCATTAGGTCCAGTCGTGACCGACTCTGGGGTTGTGGCGCTCATCTCGCTTTATTGGCTGAGGGAGCCAGCGTACAGCTTCTGGGTCATGTGGCCAGCATGACTAAGCAACTTCTGGCAAACCAGAGCAGCGCACAGAAACACCGTTTACCTTCCTGCCGGAGGGGTGCCTATTTATCTACTTGCACTTTGACGTGCTTTCGAACTGCTAGGTTGGCAGGAGCAGGGGACTGAGCAGCGGGAGCTCACCCCATTGCGGGGATTCAAACCTCCGACATTCTGATCAGCAAGTCCTAGGCTCTGTGGTTTAACCCACAGCACCACCCGTGTTTACTCTGATGCTAAAGCTATTTGCTGCCCCCTCTCTGTGGTATTGGGGAGCTAGTGAGCAAGGAAAAATTGCTCCCTCTATATTTTTATCTTCCCTTCTCTTTCTCTTGACATTTATCTAGACCCCACTGCTTCACTTACTCCACCCTTGCCCCCAAATGCAGAAGCATCTTTGTGCAGCCTCCTTGGTTTGCTACAACCCACCTTAGTGCTACAACTGGAGATTTTTCAACATACACAGCTGGGATTGAAAGAGCCACATTAGGCATGCCCAAAGGCTTTTTACCACCACTAGGGTTTTAAGACTTGGGTCCCAACTAGGCTTCCATGGGCAGGAGCATCCCCTCTGAACAAAATTCTGTTTACTGGACACTCCCAAGAGCAGAAGGGGAGAGGCACATTTCGGAAATCCCTTATTTCCCCTGCAGTCCTTTTGTGCCCCCTGAAAGTCTGTCCTTAAGGGCTGAGGGACCCTCTGCAGCAACATGAGAGGGGGCACAGGGAACTCAATGGCTTCCCCACCCCTGCTGGATCTCTGTCCCATATGAAGGGGCCCTTCCATTTACAGATGCCTTGTTAGGATCTAGCCCTTACCTTTTCCTTTTGTTCTTTCATTACTATCTCATGTGCTTTCGAAATTCTCTTCGGTTTCCTTGTAGGATTTGCAAAGCGTGTCCCCTCTCTCATATTTTATTTCTAGTACAACATGTGCATTAAGACTCGGGCCTTTTTAAATGTCGGTTTGGTCACTACTTTCAAGCATTTTATTTTGCCAATGGAGTGAGTGCCCCCAATAATTGTCATTAATGGGCTAAATAGTATGTGTTATGCAATCCATGCTTTCCACTTCTGATATTACTCTACACAAGATAATGGGGCCACATGCAGAATAAGGTGCTATTCAGCCTGGTAATGATATTAACGATGTCACCTTGATGCAATATTTATGCTGTGCCTTCCTCCCATTACAATAACCCTAATATTCACAAAGTTCTTTAAAAGTTGTTTTTAAAAATAATATTCAGATTGGTTTAGCCATTAATAAACGCATAATATGGCCCATGGACAGCCGTTTCCCACTTCTTTCATTCACTGATTCTTCTCTCTCTTTTTCTCTTGAGTTCTTTAAAGCAATTGTTTTCAATATGAGATTTAAATGCGAGCAAAACTCTCTCCCACTTAAATCAGTGTGCGTATCTTTGGCTGGAGTATGACCATTTTTAATTGAAATGTGCTTTGCAAAACCAAAAGAAGAAAACAACAGCATAATACTTGTATACATGGCTAGACAATAGATTACAATTTTCCTGCTACTGTCAACCCCTTTTCTAGTTTACTTATGCAAGGAGTAAGATTTGTTACTAATAGTACAATAACCTCTCTTTTTGTTTTAGAATGTATCATTTCGTAAAGAAATGTTTTTATATATGCAAGTGCTTGAATTGGGTTGATGCATGCAATTGTTTTATATGTGCCATTATTATTGTTGTTGTTATTATTATTATTATTTTAAAAGGATGTCACTCCACAAAGGGAAATGCAAATCAGTTTAGAGGTACCTCTTCAGGAGAATTAACTTAAGAATTCCAAAAGTAGCCAACAGAGTTTCTGTGAAATTAGCAGAGCGGGTGATTGGAATGAGGGGAGAAGGAATCACACATTCCTACTATGAAATAATAGGGAACCTGCGATTCTCCAGTCCATACCAATTTTTGGAATGACATTTTTGGGGGCCACAAATTGTCCAAGCTTGCCTAGGATAAGTTTAAAGATATTTGTGCCACATAGAAGAGGGACACATGATTTCATGTAGAGTCACCTTTACTTTGATCAGGACAGCATTTTTATCCCTCTGAATTATTACCCGAAGAAGAAGAAAAAAAGCCTTTTGGAATGTCTTGCTTCTGTTGTGCTGCAGAATAAAATAAAATTAATGTAAATGCACCAACGGTGCCATTCATTTTGGTCAATAAGCAATTTCAGTTGCCTTCATACTAGTGCAACTTTCCCCCCTCTGGGCAGTTGATATTTTCCTATTAAATAATCATTCATAAGAAATTTAACTAGGCTGCAAATGTCACCTGTGAGGTGTATATATATCAAATTAGTCAATATCAGCTGCTGCAATGTTGGAGGAAAACTTTTTATTCCAATGTTATTATTCTAATATTCAGTGCTGTCAAGCTGCTTGAGGGCTGAGGGGAAAGTCATTTCTATTCAGCACTAATACTCAGAAGGAAAAACGGCTGAGGAAGGGGTGGGACATGTTTGCTAGTTTCTTCTATTTCTCATAAATCACGAGGACCAATGCTCATGATATGTTTAAATATTCAGATCATACTGCGGCAAACTAACTCTCACTTAGTTTTTGGGCCCAAGCAAAGGGACTGGTTTAAGAAGGTATCTAACTAATGCACGCTTGGGCGACAGGAGTTTCCCTCCTTCCCTCCATACCCTCCCCATACCCTCTGGAGTTTGGGGAAATCCTTAGAGCAGATTTAGTGGGAATGCAGAGGAGATGAAGCGAGAAGTCTCATTGTGCTAAATGAACTGTGATTTATGCTATTTTGCATGACTACATTGTTAGCAGGCCCCTGTTCCCCTCACAGACCTATAAGTCCCAGAATTCCCTGTGAAGAGAGCTTGACTGTTGATCCAATATGGGAATTGTAGCTCTCTGAGGTGACCTGGGGTCTCCACACAAATCTCAGCACAGCCAGTTTAACTCCCTCAGCTCAGCCAGAGATACACCAGCATATCCTTGCATCCTCAGCTAGGTCATGTAACCTGGCAAGCAGCTGGGCATAGAGGATCTTAGGCCAGCCTAAGCCCCCTAAAAGGGGTATTATGGGGGTGGAAGACTATCTTAGGTGCAAAAGATCCAGGGTGCCCCAGACTTCAAAACATTTTAAAGGTCCTCAGTATCATTGAGATGCTCTCAAAAACCTCAATAATTGAGGATATCGTTTGCTGTGCCCTCGGGAGAACTTCTTCATTGATTCTTGAAAGAGTCTGCCCATAACACCCCATGATGGTCTTTTGGATGTTAAACTGAGTGAGGAAAAGACATAAAAAAGATGTTTAAGCATCTGCTAGAGTTACTAAGAACCTTGTCCAAATTCTGTAGCATGACTTAATTAGTAAAAGTGAGTTATTATGGGAACATATTGTCTCATTCTCAGAACTTCTCCAGTCAGTAAACTGCATTTTTTTTTTTTTGCAGCATCTGGTGCCATTGACAGCAACAAAACTCTTCTTGGTGGGCACCGGCTGGCAGCTGTATTCTCCCCCCAGGTGCCTCCAAGTCTATGGAATGATGCTACATCATGACATGACCCAAAGGGGGAACAAGGAACAGCAGCTGCTGAAAAGAGTTCTATTCCAACCACCAACATGGGTATCAGCAAGCCATGCAGTGTAGCATCAAGGAAAAATAAGGATAAACTTATTGCTGAGCCCTGAGTAGGAGTACTGTGTATTATGACATTTTGTTGCAGGTCTCACCTACTAATGCCTGGCCATGTCATCATGGTTCTTCTCATGGGCTTGTTCACTTTGGTTAAGGCTAGCTTTATTAATATGGTTGCCAGCAGTGCTTTTTTTGTTAAAAAAATGTTTAGGGGTACTCTTATTTTGACTCAAGAAAATCACCATTTTATTATTCAAATCGGCAAAAATAAATACAGGAAATGGACAAATGTACAAAGAGTCACAAAATGTTTAGGGGCATGCGTACCCCTGCGTAACCCCCACCCCCAAAAAAACACTGGTTGCCACACTGTCATTGACACTGGAAGGATTTCAATGATGCTCACATATTGTTTCGGAGGCACCTGTGTAAGTTTAAAAATGAGTTAGAATGCAAATGAAATGCGTAAACAATTGCTTGGCATGTGAAAGGGAGCCCCCAAACTGCTCCAAAATGGTTGCTTGCTAGCCCAGTATTCCTGAAGGAGCGTCTCCACTCCCATCATTCAGCCCAGACGCTGAGGTCCAGCTCTGAGAGCCTTCTGGCAGTTCCCTCACTGCGAGAAGTGAGGTTACAGGGAACCAGGCAGAGAGCCTTCTCGGTAGTGGCACCCGCCCTGTGGAATGCCCTCCCACCAGATGTCAAAGAGATAAACAACTACCTGACTTATAGAAGACATCTGAAGGCAGACCTGTTTAGGGAAGTTTGTAATGTTTGATGTTTTATTGTGTTTTTAATATTCTGTTGGGAGCCGCCCAGAGTGGCTGGGGAGGCAGGTCCAGATGGGTGGGGTATATCATCATCATCATCATCATCATCATCATCATCATCACTTCAGTCCCCCACCACACACACCTCTATTATTATTATTATTATTATTATTATTATTATTGCCATGTGGCCTCTTCTTCCAAGACACACCCTCTTTTTCAGGGGTAAAATTTGGAACAAATTGCATTTATTAGCTTTGAATGCCCATTAAAAGCGTCCTCTTTTTTGCTCTTCAAAATATGGCAACCCGAGCTAATATAGCCAATATAAGTCCAAGGGTCAGAAGTCCAACTCCAGGGGGCTTGGGGGGCCCAGGCACCCATATAATTTTTGCTGTGGTTGCCCAGCCTCCAACACATCCCACCGCTGCCACGCACCGCCTGCTGCCATCGTCATGAAAATCAGGGACAGAAACATATAGCGATACAAGAGCAGGGAGATAAAGGCCATGGAAGGTTTTGATGGAAAGGACAAGTGTTCAGGAATAAGCAGCTGGCTCTTCATATCTGCACATTTGCTGCTAGAAATAGAAGTGTTGCTGCAGGAAACATGATTGCCACATAAAGTGTGAAGTGACTCCAATTAAAAATAAATTGGTTAAAATTCTGGATCAAATGGGATTATGCTGCAATACTCACCCAGCTCCCGATACTTGATTACTTAGAATTCCAAACCCCTTCCTATAAATGCTACCAGGTGATTTGACAGCTTGGAGGAAATATAAATCATTGTGGACATTACAGAAGGAGACAAAAATTCTTGTTGCAGAAGATAAATCACCCATTTTGATTTCCTTGTCCTTGAGACATGTAATTTATGTTGCCTCCTTTCCTGAGATGTAAATATTGTGGTCAAAGCTTCTTTTCAGTATTCAGTGCAATCTAAACATTATAATTGCAAAGGACTTTAAAATGGTTTAAACTTCGAGAGTCATTTTCTTATTAAATTCAAGGTCATGCTATTGTTGGGCCTGTCTTTTTAGTTGATGGCAGATTCCATCAATTTTTGCCCCTGTACAATGATTGATCTATATCCTGCATGCACTATCTTGATTGTCAGGCATGTAGGTTTATGAAGACTGACCTGCTGTCACCCATAAGACACCATCTGTCTAAATACTTGGAATATAAAATCTCATTTTTACCTCTGCTAAATGAAAACATCACTCAGTGTTCGCATCACAAACAATGTAAAAGTTTATTTAATTATCTTCTTAGATGCAACCAAAATAGGGACGTTGTTGTTGTTGTTGTTTAGTCGTTTAGTCGTGTCCGACTCTTCGTGACCCAATGGCTGCAATCATGTAAGAAAGGTAAGCAAATCCATTGTTTTTTGTGTGTCAAATAACCTGCGGGTCCTTGAAAAAGCAATAATGAGAGGGGGGTTGGTATTCCAACAGTAATTGTTCACTAGAAATGAAGGGCACAATACTGCTAAAAGAAGCACATGGGGGTCCCATTGATTTCAATGTGCGAGATTTAAACTTGTGTCTTTGCTTTTATCCTTTATCTTGCACACCTATAGGAAATATCAATCGTTACACTTCTCTTGGGGAAAACATAGTTAGGGGCACTATTACTTTAAAGAAAAGAAAAGAAAAGAGGATTAAGAATTGCATGAAACTGGCATATGCTCATTTGTATGTATAGACGCTAATATAGAAAAAATACTGTAAGCTAAATAGAAATACAGAGCATCTCACCATAATGGGGGGAGACCATGGCCAGGTGTTCTCTGTGCCTGCCCAGTCAGTTGTCTAGATGCTGTTGACAGGCAATTTCAAGACCCTTGCTCTCACTTCCTATGCTTCTTTATCTTTAAACCAGGTGTGGTCAGGAGAGTTCTTCAAAGAGAATATGCAGTCAAATAGAGGACTCTCCTCTTTTAAGTAGGACATATGCTCACCTTATGATAGAGTGGTAAAAGAGGCTCACTTGCCAAAGAGTAGGTAGAACAACTTTATTTTCTTTTTTCTTTTTTCTTTATTTCCTTTATGATTTTCATGATTGATTGGTTTATTACGGCCATTGGCCCATATCTAAAAACAATACATCAAAATTTATCCATAAACAATACAATTTAAACAGTTCCAAGTTAAAACACCCCTATAAAACCAATTTTACTTCAATTAAGTAAACTATACACAATAAGCTCCCTCTATGTCAACCGCAATTCAAATCCCTCAGATTTTGGGGGATATGCGTCTTAGTTCTGGCACTTATTGATGGTTCTTAAGTTTGGCTAAGCTGTCAGAGTCATACAGTGATCCATTTCTCCTCTTATGAAATAAGACATTAATCAGGTATCTAGCGACTGCAAGGGATCTACTTGAGTCTTCGTCGTTTAATAAGTATATTATTTGGGTTTCCTGAGGTCTGTCAGCTATTCTCGATAAATATGGGGCCAGAAACTTGGATCGTGAAGCCGAATGTATATGATTTTCAATTTTATACATTTCAATAATTTTTACAATCATTTTGACATTTTGAAACTCAACTTCCTTCCCCCTCTTTCTGCTGTTCCTTAAATTTATTTTTTATTTTTTTAATATTTTCTGCACATTCCAAATTAACTCATTTATTCATCTACTTTAAATATATACTCTTATAAAACTGCAGGTTATTACAATAATCTTGCCAATGGGTAGAACAACTTTTGGCAGTAGGGGCGCCAAGGATATAGGCAAAGTCTCTCTCTGCTTCTGTAGAGACAGGTTGAAAGAGACCTCCCATTAAAGAGAGAGGTAGATAGAGATCTGTTGATATATAGTCTGTCTGTCTCTCTGAACAAACAAACACACTGTCAATCACAGCAGGCATTTTGCTAACACCCAGCAACTAGGATAATAAATTATACTTTACTGATAATGCAAAAGTGTGTCCTGCAGGATAAAACCCCCAAAATCTACTAAATCCTAAAGAGCACTCTGAGTAACGGAGAGAGCCCTCATTTAATGCAAAGTTTTACTTTTAAAGTGGTTTTGCATGATCCAACCGAGACAACTTAAAAGGGTAATTCAGCAGAATATGCACGCCATGGGAGTGTAGAACAATCCAGACAGATAGTTCCTAGTGCTTGTAATATGTGTGGGATGAGACAGGTGGGGATATAGAAATGAAATTTTAGCATCATCAAAACGTGTTAAAATGGAGTTAATACAGAAAACGAATAAACCCCATGAGAAAAGACCTTACAGTCTTAAGACATGAGTTATATGCATCCCCTGAGTAATAAATTTGCAGCATTCAAATATGTAGGGATTCGTTTGGCTCTTGTAAATGATTCTGTAAACTTTTGAGATTGCATATTGATACTTCTTATTACCCCCTTCATGGATCACTGCCTTGTCATGGCAAAGGGGCTTGAATAACTCAGAGAAGCTATGAGCTATGCTGTGCAGGACCACCCAAGATGGACAGGTCGTAGTGGAGAGTTTGACTAAACGTGATCCACCTGGAGAAGGAACTGGCAAACCACTCCAGTATTTTGCCAAGAAAACTCCATGGACATAAAAAAGGAGAAGCTTTGAGAAGAAAGTGAGAGTTTCCAAGGCATGCTCTGGTTCATGGGGTCACAGAGAGTCTAACACGACTAAGACGATTAAACAACAAACAACAACAACTTCTTATCACTATTAGATTCTAGCAGGGAGTGCTTGGTGCTTCCCAGAATATTGGGGGGCGGGTTGTAGGGGGGGAAGATGCATTTTTAAAATGTGTAGCGTAATTTGTTTGAGATGAAGTCATCTCAAAATGGCATTTCAGTCTGCCATCTTGAGTCAAAATGGTGACCAGTGCCCAAACAGCGACAAAGTATGCTGCCCCACATTAGGAACGCTTGTGCCAGTTTTGGTGACAATATCTCAAGAGGGCGAAGTCACACCCAAGTAATGTTTTGATCTGACATCTTGATTCAAAATGGTAGTTTGGTCAGAATTGTGTATACACTTCCAGAATTAATGCTAAATACATTACTTCTGGTAATTGAGCCAGCATAGTTGCTTGTGAAAATTTGTGTCCCAGGCTTTTTAGACTCCTCTACCCAGGGCAGGTAATGGGGCCCTTTATATGTCCAGTTGTCCTTTGTCAACAACAAATTATCGCTGGTTTTTGTGTTGAATATATGGTATATGGTAATTTATGGACCTAATAGGTATTTAAAGCCATTTGCACATAACAAAATATGTATTTTATCAAAGTAATTGTTGAACTGAAATACAATTAAAATGTATATTAATAGTGAAATACAATTAAGAAGAAGTATATTAATAGTGAAATAATTATTAAGCTCTAACTTAAAATGATTTTTATTCATAACAAACTTAATAATGCAAACACTTTTTTCCTTTAAAAATGTTTTGGGGCCCTAAGCTATATTGTTTAGCTTATACGTAAATCTGGCACTGCCTCTACCCATGTATTATGTGAAAACAAAGGGGCACATTGGTTGCCAGATGTGAGTCCCCCACTATAGCACCCTTAAGAGATTGCAGCTCTCATAATTCTTTGGGAGAAGCCATGACTATTTAAAATGGCATAGCCCTTTAAATGTATGGTGTTAATGTCGCCTAATTCGTGCCTTCATCTTTCACTTGTCCACAACGCCAACTGAAGCATAGCACTACATCCAGCTACGTGGAAAAGACAGGCCTGCTTTTGCATGGTGTGTATAACATATAGCCAAGGTCTCATTTAAATACATAGATATAAATGTACCTTCATGAGTAGGATTTTTGAGATTTACTGAGTCACTGTAGATTAAATCAAAATACACCTTCTTGGGACTTAGAAGTGTCAAACAAGCAAACAAACCTTCAGATGTTGAAGGTGATACTGATTGGCAGAGCCTCATTAAATTCTTCCCTCCATCATTTATATAAGCAAAGAACCTGCTCTCAGGTGGCCACTGCAGATCATACCTAATTGGCATAACTTGCTATGGTGCACATATTAGCACTTGGCAAGCTGATTAACTGTATTGTCCTGCCAAATTATGAGAATTTTACCTCTTTGACCTTATTTAGGTAAGCAGTAAATATCAGCAGATACCTGCTACCACAACAAAAACAGTATCTCTGTTCATGGGGGTATTTCTCTACTGTTAGAGAAGAAGTTTGCTGATGTTCAGGAATCCATGTACAGGAAAGGGTGTGATGTAGAAACCATTTGATGGGGGGCGTTTACTAGCCAATTGAATAGTGAATATTCTGGAGATACATTCAGTTCAGTTATCAGCTGAAGGTGAATCTACCCAATTCATACTTTGTAAAACAATACATGAACTGAAATCCAGCTGTCCTTTTGGAAATTCATACACCTCCGAATTTTGCAAGGCCAAGATGTCTGTACAAAATCCATATACTGGGGTAAACTGTGCAAAACAAAATCCATCTATTAGTGAAAAGATCATATCAAAATGCATTTTATTTTGTATTGTAAACTGTCCTGTCATCTTTGGATGAATGGTGGTATAGAAATTTAATAACCAACAACAACAACAAATTATAATAGAGGAAGTTTCTATATTAGACAAAATTACATACACAAATGTGTATATTAGGGGAAATTTGCACAAAAATTCTGATGACTTTTAATGAGGACTTTAAAAAAAATCACAAACTAATGTGGAAAAGTGAAGAACTGAACTTAAGATAGGGAAAAATGAGAAATTAAAGAACCCAAAATTGACAGATTCACCCATCCCTACTTTGGACCTCAATTCATTGCTTTAGGAAATAGTCCACCTTAGTCCAAAATACTTTTGTTTCCCCTAAAGGGAAGTTGTTTCAACTTATAAAAAAAAAAATCAATGCATTTTTTTTTAAAAAAAGGTAATAGGAATAACTTTTCTGGAAAACCAAGTCAGCAACCATGCTAACTTCAAGCACCCAAGAGCTAGACTCCTTGACTTTAGTTCTGTACATAGCTGTCAACTTTTCCCTTTTCTTGCGAGGAATCCTATTCGGAATAAGAGAATTTCCCTTTTTAAAAAAAGGGAAACGTTGATAGCTATGGTTATGTAATAAGGCAACTTCATCTATAGACTGAGGAGGCCAGATAAAAAGAAAAGCACATGGACCGTAAACTTGCAAGAAAATAGTGGGCTGAATATTGCACCCTCCAAAATGATAATGAACAGTGCCCTGAGAAAAAGGCTGAAAAACGGCAGACTCCTTCACAAGGGCAGAAAACTCCAAAGAAATCAGAGGACTGGTTTCAGCACAGGTTTCTGTGATTAGTGTTTTCACAGAGGGACAGGCTAACAAATGTAGATTAGTAACTTTCTTTGTAACTGCTTCATTGATTTTAGTCAAACATGAAGGCATTGCTCACTTCTAACAAATGTATCAAACCCAATTCAGCCGTGAGCGACCTTAATATCATTACATCTTTATTAAATTCAACTAGCATAGAACTTTAGGATGCCAAAACAAAGTTTTACAGGGGAAGAAATTACACAGTACCCTGGCTGATTGTGTATGGCAATTACTCCGTTCCTTATACAAAATTCAATTAGAAAGGCTTCTTAATCAAGATAATTCAGTTAATTAAAATTGATAAAGTTAAGGTAAATTAAAAATGTTGCAGAGTTTAAGAAAGTAGTCAGGAACAATTAGTTGGGCAAACGTGGGTATTTTCTCCAGGGACTGTTTTCTTTCCCCCTTCCAACCCCCTTGTGTAGCCAAGCATTAAGTCTATGATGTGTGGGACAGGAAAGTCAATTCCTTCACCTTATAAAGTTGTTTTCTCATCTTTTCTTGTACAGGTCTGGCTGCTTGGGCCCTATTACTCTATCATACTTCCTCTTGCAGACTTCAGAGCAGATGGCTTTGTTGGGAATAGGTTGAAACAGAGATCCTGGAAAACCTAGGTTGGAGTATGATGTACCACTTCATACACCAAGACAGACAGACGCCAACAACTGGTCTTACCAGTTTTGTCTTAATTTAGAAATATTATATGCTCTTAATCCTATTCATATCACTGGAGCAAAAGCCTGGTGCTATACCTAAAACATGGAGGCAAAGCCAGTTGGCTGGCTCTGTCTTCAGGCTTAGATAACCTCAATTCCCTCCCTTGTTTCCCATTATGGCTGGTAGTTAGCTCCATATCTGCAACATTCTTTTAGGCTCCAAACCTTCCCCAGAAACAGATGGAGCAGTGCTAGGTTTGGAATAAATGGCATTTGGCTTTCAAGTTGTTTGGAAGAGTGCCTAGAAGTCATTCTCTTCCCACACCCACAGCCCCAGGAGAGCATTCAGCTGTGACTAAGAGAAGTGGAATATATACTGCTATGAATTTTCAGGGGGCAAGATCCCTCTAAAATTCCTGGGTGCCAGATTCTCTATAATTTCTGAAAATAGCAAATGTGGGATTTGAAGTCAAGCCAGCTTCCTCAGGAGCTTGGTTGAGAGAGGTGCCATCCAAAAAGTGATAGCAGGGTCATTACCCTGGGGAAAATGTCAGACAAGGAGCGGGGTGGTGTTCGTTCCCTAACTGTATGATAGTTAGCAGAAGACAATAGCAGGTTGCCAGGGCAATAGAGGTGTATGATGTCACCACAGGAAAAGCGGGTGTCCTTTTAAAACAGAGGTTTTGTAAGTAGTAGTTTCTGGGAAGGAGGAGCAGGAATCCTTTAGTCTATCTTCCTAAATGTGTGTAGGAGGGGTGAATCAGTGACCCACTCCCCCCTTGCGGTGGTGATCCCAGGGTTCCCCATTAAAGGGGTCTTGTGGGGAGGCATTGGCCATATGCCAAGAGGTTGTCATTACTCTCCCCTGCAACGGCTGGGAAAAGGGGGACGGGCTCTCTGCTTGAACAGACGTTCTCCAGAGCCAGCCCAATCCCCACACATTCCGGATAACCCTGAGGTCTCCCAGATCCCTGGCTGGGGACTGGGAAGGATAAACACCCAATGCCTGAGCCAAGATCTCGCTACATCTGAAACTTAATAAAGTTGTGCCCAATTTTAATCCCATAGCACGTTGTCTTGAGTCATTATTCTGCTTGGGGGTCGCCTGGTGTTGGGGGGGACTCTGCCTGTCCACACAAAACTAGTTGTTTTAAAGTTGCCGGTCGTTTGGCCCTTTGTTTATGAAATCTGCTGTTTCAAAAAATGTAAGGGGAGGGCAACCTCAGCTGTGTACCCAATTTCCTTGTGCACGTGCACTCAGCTGCTTTGGGCTGTGGCCAAAAACCTGGAAATGTAGTTACTGAGAAAAGCAATATAGTTCCAGATTCAGCATCCAGCAGATAAAATGTATAGTCCATGGAGTGAGTTTCCATCAAACATAAGATTGATTAACCCATCAACAGTTTCAATTGAAGTCAGTCAATTCCAGGAATGCAAGATGCAGCAGTATCTCCCACCAGAACAAGGCAAGATCTCAGATAATATCCACTTACTCATTTTGTCTCATTTCTATTCCAATGCAAACATTATATAAAATACAAAAGCTCCTCTCTCGACATTTGATATTTTATATGTTTGCACAAAACACCTGCTGGGATTTGAATATTTGCAGTATGAATGTGTCTCATTTTGCTGTCCCCAAAACTTTAGAATAAATTCGCACGCCATAATTCACTGTACTGCTTGTGCATATACAAATCACAGCATATGGAAACATTATAAGAGATTCATCAAACCTTTGGAAAGCCACCCTACAGAGCTGATGGTCTACATTTCCCTTGACAGCTCATCAGTTATGTAAGCCTGGTGCATTTTATCAGCTCAGGGACATAGAAAAATGTCTCACCTGGAATTTCAGCAAAACGGGATCAGTTTGGATTTATTCATAAAAGCTTTACAAAAAGCCAATTTGACCTTTTTCGGGCTCTCAGTGTCACTTCTAAAGGAATTAAACTTAATGGAATTACTGCTGTTTAATGCAGTTTAAACAGTGGCTATTTCCCCAAAATAACAAATGCAGTGGACAGAGTGATAATTTTATGGGTGCTCCAGTGAAACTTGGGTCAAAACCCCTTCTCAGTCTTGACTTGATTGATTGATTGATTGACTGACTGACTGACTGATTTAATCTTCCCTGCCTTTGGGGCCTAAAATGGCTTCCAAACTGAAACACAGATATACAGTTTAAAAAACCACAATGCCCCCGAAAAACAAAACATAAAAATCAATTAGAACAACAGCAGGAGATAACAAACTTGTTCAGCTTCAAAAAACATCAGCACTTTTAAAACACAGGCAGATTTAAAGTATGCTAAAACAGAATTGACGCTACTCCGCACAATTTCAAAAAAGAGAGGGGGCCGACTGAGGATCTGGGGGTGGGATTCTACAATTAGGACACTACAACTGAAAATACCCTGCTCTGCATCAAATCTACCTCAAGAAGGGGACAGGATATTGAGCAAAACCTCAGATGGCAACCTCAGATGGTGAGCAGATTCATATGTAAGTATTCCTTCAGATCACTGGTCCCTGGCTGTTCAGAGCTTTGTAGATAATTTGACTAAAATGATCCCAGAAGTGACCATCCTGCGCAATGCATTCTCCATAAAATTTAGCTCTCCATAGAATAGATCACACTGAAGTAATCTACCGGTCAGTGAACCTTGGCAGTCATCTTTTCAACCTAACTTATTTCAAAGGTGTTTTTTTTAAAAAATAAAACATTATAATCCCATGGATGGCTCTGAGCTTTCCAGATGACTGGTGGGATATGAGTGTGACTAATAGTTCTTGTGATATATTTTTTTTAAAAAATACCCCTCAAAGTCCAATTTTGCAAAGCTACACTGATTCCCTGCTTCTCTCCCCTTTTCTTTCTCATGCAATTCCACACACAATTATGCCCCTAAAATTCCACCGACTTGAATGGGTTTTAACTTGCAGAACTGCGCTTAATTGCACTTTAGCTCAACCACATCTCCTTTGAACTCGGCTCCTCATGCTTAGCTACTTGTGATGTACTGATTTTCGATCTCCTTTCACACAGAATAATTAAGCTCCAGGTACCGTGAAATATAACAGATATTGACTGATGAGAACCAACAGTGCTGTAATGTATTCTGGCATCCATCTGCGGCCTGTTTCAATTTATGTCCTGCTGACATGCAAGTGGTGTCCAGATACCTGATTTACTAATTCTACTGCATTTCCCAAGATACAAATGGAGATTAGGATCCATCCCTTCATGACCTTTCAGCACCCGCACTTGTTACTGAGGAAGGGTAGCCACTTTTCATTTGTTACGTTACACAGAAGTGCCTCCATTAATTTTACCTCCATTACAAAGTGACAGCGGGAGTCTGGCAAAGGTCAATTTTTTTCCCCCTTCTTGCACTGAGATACAGCTTGCTGTGAGATGAAATATAGGGTGACCGTGATTCAAAAGGGGTAAAGCTTTTGTCCCTTGAACAAGTGTGAATGGGATTCAGTGGGTATCGTTTGCTCTGGCATTGCATTGCTTTTGTAAGAGATATTCCACTGAGCCTTGGGCTTGCTGATCGGAAGGTTGGCGGTTCGAATCCCTGCGATGGGGTGAGCTCCCGTTGTTTGGTCCCAGCTCCTGCTAACTTAGCAGTTCAAAAGCACGTCAAAGTTCAAGTAGATAAATAGGTACCACTCTGGTGGGAAGGTAAACAGCATTTTTGTGCTTCTCTGGTTTCGCTAGGAGCGGCTTAGTCATGCTAGCCACGTGAGCCAGAAAAACTGTCTGCTGATAAACATCGGCTCCCTTGGCCAGTAAAGCGAGATGAGCGTCGCAACTCCAGAGTTGTTCGTGACTGAACTTAACTGGCAGGGGTCCTTTACCTTTATCTGACATAGGAAAGCTCCTGCATTAAACCTAAAGCAGAGGTTCAGTAATTTTTTCAGCCCAAGAGTCACAATCTGTTCTGGGCAACCTTCCTGGGGCAAGTGCCAGTTGTGCGCAGCAATGGGTGGAGCAACTAAAAACATTCAGCCCAAAGACCTGGATGGTGCCTAGAAGTCTGGGCACCTTTGTGGGCTGTTCGGCAGAGACTCCTTCTCTGTCTTCTCTGTCTTCATATTTTGTAGGCCCTCTGGATGTTCCAGTGCCATTATCTTGGATCATGAGCCATGCTGAATGGTGATTTTGGGAATTAAATACCAGCAACTTTGTGGAGAGTGGATTCTCCCCCTCTTCTATAGGGGGTCAAGGGATGTATGGTGATTAATTTTAATTAGGATTCAATACATTCCCCCCTTCAAAACTACTTTTAAATGACATTTTAACACTTTGTTGTTATTTTAAGCTTTTTAAATATTTGCTATCTATACTAATATATAGATTCAGTTCTCTTCTGCTAATAATGTTTACCTGCTGTTGCTGTCACAGTTACATGATGCCCGCAGCATGTTGTTGTTTAGTCATTTAGTTGTGTCCGACTCTTCATGACCCCATGGACCAGAGCATGCCAGGCACACCTGTCTTCCACTGCCTCCCACAGTTTGGTCAAACTCATGCTGGTAGCTTCGAAAACACTGTCCAACCATCTCATCCTCTGTCATCCCCTTCTCCTTGTGCCCTCCGTCTTTCCCAACATCAGGGTCTTTTCTAGGAAGTCTTCTCTTCTCATGAGGTGGCCAAAGTATTGGAATCTCAGCTTCAGGATCAGTCCTTCCATTGAGCACTCAGGGCTGATTTCCTTAAGAATGGATAGGTTTGATCTTCTTGCAGTCCATAGTCAGGGCCAAAACCATAGTCAGGGCCAAAAAACATAACACAGGAGATTGGTATTGGGTTGAAAAAGGACACAACTTTATTGATTATAGATGTAAGTAGGTTTTGGCCAAGCATTGTGTATTATCAGCCTGCTGGTTTTTGATTACGGCAGAGCTGACCCAAAGCTAGGGATTTGCCCCTGACATGGACGAGGTGCATCAACGATTCCTGGGCCACTGTTTGGGAAAGGCATTATCGCCTATTGGCCCCCATGTAGACTCCCAGACAGAGACACCCTTTCTGGACCCCTTTCTCTGCAGGAAAAATTACTCCCTGGCCCTGAACATGGTGACCCAATAAATCACAGCAAGGTCTTCATGCTAGCCTGCCTGCTCACCTTTGGGTAAGCCTGCCAAGCCCTGCCCCATCCCATCCCATCCCATCCCATCCCATCCTGCTCCACCCCACCCCACCCCTTGCCCTGCTCCACCCCTTCCCCACCACAATCTGATTGGCTCATATGCCAGGCCACTCACCTTTTGAACAGCATGGCTGGAAGGGAGAAAGTGCCAGACGTACCCCTATGGACATGCAGAAAGATGGTGGTCTTGTGACCAGGCCACAGGCAAGCCATATTCCAAACCGCACTCCCTCAAATCCCCAGGTGAATGTGAACTGTCATGATATTTTTAGATCTTGATTTTATGGATTCCAAAATGGAATGATATTTCATATTATAATACGCTTTGGGACACTTTGGGAGAGTTAACCCTGAAAGACGACCTACCAATACCAAAATACACACATGTACAAATAGACTTATGCCTCATAAGAATGTTCTCCTTGCGAATAAGTCTAGGGCCTATGTAGCAAAGCATTTCCACGTGGCATGGCCCATTTTCCCTTATGAATTTATTTTCTGTGTCTATTTTATTTGAATAGTTTCACTTCAGAATAGATTACTTCTAAGTAGAACTACATACTGCTTTTTTTAAAAAAATGTGTATGGCTTTGGTTTTTTAAAAAATCCCTATAATTTCAGTCTAATTGCTTATACTCCTTTCAAAAATGATCCCCACCCCTCACCCTCCGACAGTCTACATAAATTGCAGCTCTTGGCAGATTTGCTTTGGGGGAAAGAAATGTTTTTCTTTTTATATAACTGCTACAACGCAATAGCAATTCAATGACTGTATCGTGAAAAGATGCAATATCTGCTGTACAGTGGAAAGTTTATGTGAGATGATTTTATTTACACTTCTGCTGGTGGTGGCAGGATTTATATATTTATTTATTATTTTGATCTCCAGCTTGCCCTTCATCAAACTAATAAACCCAGTAATAATATAATTTGCCACTGAAGCCCCGTGTAATTAAGGCTGCAATCCCAACCCTTCTGAATTCAACATAATTTATTTCTGAGTAGATATTATTAGGATTGCATTGTTTGGGCTCTGGATTAAGAGAACTGTGTCACCCTCTCCAGGCCCCCAGGGCTTCATGGAGACAACCACCACATCTGCAACCCTGCAACGTACAGCAGACAAGGGGGGAGGTGGTTTGCAGCGTTGACATCCAGCAGTTCTTAGGGAATCTCAGTTCTGTCCAGTCTCTGTTTCAGAAAAAATCCCTGTTCTGCTGGCAGCACACATGCCTGGCTGGTGGAAGAAGGAGCTTGGATGCAAAGCGGGGTTTGGATTGTTATTTTAGTCTCACCAAGCAAAGAATATTGCAAGATTAAGCAAGGAAGCCTGTTTTAATTCTCAAGTGATATGTAAATACTCTAAAATACAACATAGGTAAATCAATGGGCTCAAAGATTGGCATGAAGGAGCTTTTCTTAGGTTGTTAATTTATGGAATGTGGTCTTCTGTGGGAATATTTAATATTCAGATAAGCAACTTCCAAAGATGGTCTTAAATGCACTTAACTGATCACTTCCATTTTTTTTATATTTTCTCCATCCCCCCTGCCAGTGAAGTCTGATGCTTTAAAGCTGCTAAAAATAATTGCCCTTCAGGGTCTTTTTGAAGAGGAGAGTCATTCGAAAGGCTTTGCACATATGCCTGGCAATCATTACAAGACCAGATGGATAGGTGTAGTAGGTGTAAACCAGCTACTCATAACTCGTGGGGAAAATAGCCCCCATATTAGTAAAAAATGAGTCCATTTCACATTCGTGCTGGGAATGGCTATGTAATGGCAGGCAGCAACAGATGGAAAGGACTTTCCTTTTCTACGCTCAGTTTAATGGAGGTGTGTTTTCAATACTTCCTTTTCCCTTTTTTGCCGTTGCTGCTTTGAATTAATGGACGCGAGGGTTAAATGTCATAAGGAAGAGGCCAAAAGACAGGCAAATAGGCCTCAAGCATAGGGATGAGAGAGAGAAAACAAGGGATGCAATCTGGAACAGCTACCACAATTAATAAAATTATATATGCTAATAGTGACCTCTGTTCTCTAAATAGTGCCAGCTCTTTCATAGTCAAAATTCTGTCACCTACACACAGAAACATCACGCACAACATAGCCTCCAACATTCCTCAGATGAAAATAGGAACCTTCTATTCTACATCAAATGCTTGAGCATTTCATAGAATCACAGTTGGAAGAGACCCCAAGGGTCATCGTCCAATCCCCTGCAATGCAGGAATCTCAGCTAAAGCATTCATGACAGATGGCCATCCAAACTCTGCTTAAAAACCCCCAAGGAAGGAGAGTCCACCACCTCTCATGGGAGACTGTTCCACTGCAGAACAGCTCTTACTGTCAGAAAGTTTTTTTTCCGAATCCGGAGTCAGAATCTCCCTTCTTGTAACTTGAAGCCATTGGTTCAAGTCCAACCCTCCAGAACAGGAGAAAACAAGCATGCTCCCCTCCTCCATGTAACAGCCCTTAAGATATTTGAAGATGGCTATCATATCTCCTCTCAGTCTCCTCTTTTCCAGGCTAAACATATCCAGCTCCTTCAAGCACTAGTCATAATGCTTAGTTTCCAGACCCTTGATCCTCTTGGTTGCCCTCCTCTGTACACCTTCCAGTTTGTCAACATCCATCTTAAACTGTGGTGCCCAGAATTGGACACAGTATTCCAAGTGTGGTCTGACTATGGCAGAATAGAGATGGACTATGAATTCCCTTGATCCGGACACTATACTTCTGTTGATGCAGCCAGCTTTTTTTATTTTTATTTTTTTATTCTGCATTGTACTATTGACTCATGTTAAGCTTGGGGTCCACCAAGACCCCTAGATTCTTTTCACATGTACTGCAAGCAATCCAGGTGCCCCCCATCCTATATTTGTGCATCTGGTTCTTCCTGTCTAAGTGCAGAACCTTACATTTGTCCCCGTTGAAATTCATTTTGTTAGCTTGTGCCCAGTTCTCCAATCTGTTAAGGCCATTTTGAATTCTGATTTTGTTTTCCGAAGCATTAGCTACCCCTCTCAGTTTGGTGTCATCTGCAAATCTGATGAGCATCCTCTCAGTTCCTTCATCCAAGTCATTTGTAAGGACATTGAACAACAGTGGGCTCAGAACAAAACCCTGCAGCACCCCACTTGTCACTTTTTTCCAGGATGACAAAGAACCATTAATGAGTGGTTCTTTTTGGGTTCGGTCAGTCAACCAGCTACAAATCCACCTAACAGTTACCTTGTGCAACACACATTTTACCAGCTTCCTCATGAGAATATGAAAAGCCTTACTAAAATAAAGATACACTGTGTCCACAGCATTTTCCTGATCCATTTGTAATTCCATCAAAAAAAGAAATCAGATTGATCTGGCATGCCTTATTTTTGAGAACCCATGCTGGCTCTTAGTAATCACAGCATCCTTTTCTAAATGCTCACAGACCAACTGTTGAATTATCTGTTCTAGGACCTTCCATGGTATCAGTGTCAAACTCACTGGTCAATAGTTACCTGGGTTTTCCTTTTTTTTCCTTTTTGAAGATTGGGACAAAATTTGCCTACCTCCAGTCTGTAGGGACATCATCTGTTCTCCAAGATATTATCAAATTATATCTGCAAGCTCCTTTAGTATCTTGGATACAGCTCATCAGGCCCTGGAGATTTAAATTCATTTAAAGTAACTAGGTGTTCCCTTCTTATATCATTCATTCTGTTATCACTAAGGTTGGGCATCACTTTCCTTGTGGGTAAAGACAGAGGCAAAGTAGGTGTTGAGTAGTTCCACCTTTTCTCTGTCACTCAGTAGCATTTATCCATGTTCCCCCTGGAGAGGACCTACCACTTGCTTCTTCCTCCTCTTCCTTCAGACATCTCCTCCTGATCATGTACAAAAGTTATTAGAGGAAACACACAAAACTGCTGTATTTTAAGCACAGAACTCTTTGAATTTATGTATTGCATTTATGGAAGCCTGAGGAGGAAAGAAAGCCCCAAATCAATAAATACAGCTAACTATATGTGTGGGTGTGGAGGTTATGTGATGCCTTCCTGCATTTATGAGTATTTTGGAAGCATGATAACTTTGAACAACTGTTGTAGTTCAGCTGGTCTAGCAGCTCCAATGCCAGCAGAAGAGGGAGGGAGGTTTCAATGTCTTGTCTAGAACATTATGCTAGCTCTGAGACACTTGGCTGCTCCTTACCAAAAAAGAAAAAAAGAAAAAAATTGGACAGCAAGAGGGCAGCAAAGGATTAGAATTATAATTAAGTTGATTGTTATAAATAGCTGTAGTCAATTAATCATCTGGCTTCTAAATGGTTACTCAATGAAATGTAAAAAAGCGCATCTTATCCAAAAATGTATATTATTGCTCAAATTATCACAAAGCTGGTAACAGAAGAAACAGAACTTCGCTAGAGGCTGCCTCACCGAATAATTCTAGTTTGCTACTTTCCCTTCATTGTACAGCTGATCTTGCTCCAATTGTACAACCCGACCGCTGGTTAAATTGCAAGAAGCGAGAGGGCTAAAACAACCACCGCAACAGCAACAGTGCATTGGAGAACCTATACAAAGACAATTCCCCTCAAAAACATCTGCAGCAGCTTTGCAGCAGAGCCAGAAAAAAGCGGCATCTCCAAGGTCCCAGACTGGGAAATGGTTTCTCCTCTGTAAATGACAAAAAGCTCTGCACCCGAACCCCACACCATAGCTAGAGATGAGGCCCCCCACAGTTTTTCCCATGCATTCCTTCCACTTATCTATCATCTGCCCACCTCTGTTGGACACTTATGGCAGGTGTGAAGCAGGTGGATGTTGAGACTAGGGAGGAATCAGTGTTGCCTTTCTCAGGGAATTCAAATGTAGATTGCTGGTCTCAGGATTGAAACCTAGCCACTGTAGTTGGGAGGTTAGTGTGAGAACCTGCTTTCCTCTGAACATTACAGCACGAAATCTAGTTTCCACCTTCCCCAACCTGGTGTTCTACAGATGCTTTGAACTGAAGCTCCAATGAACCTTGGCCAACCAAGTCACCAGGCTGGGGAAGACTGACCTAGGTTTGAAACAGTCGAGTGGAATGTGTGGTCCAGCCAGTTCTGCAGATGAATTCATAAAGAGGGAGCTTTTGAAGCAAGCCTCACTGAAATCAGAGGAATTTCCCCCTTGCCTGGAAGCTATGTTAATGGTGGGTTACATAAGTTCCATTGCTACTAAGAGAGCTCTCTGAATGGCTGCTAGGGCAAATTGTGGAAACCTATAAACCGTTAGTTCACCGCATATCACGTTCGAGGAGTGTCAACATCTGTGAAGATCAAAAAGAATCAATGATCCATTGTTGTACTGCTGCCAGAGACAAGAACTCTTACATCTATATTCACAAAAAATAAAATAAAATGAATGAACAAGGGCAGTGTCGATCTAACCCTCAGTAATGGGGATATCCGTTACGGATGACAAAAGGAAAAAATGCATCGCCTAAAGGAATAGAACAAAGAATCTAAAACCTAGAATAATGCCCACCGTTGTTTATCAGAGACATTAAATCAACTGTAGAAAAATAGGATATTTGGTCAGTTGAAAAGCAATTTATGAAATATGTGCATAATTTGTTCAGGTACTAATAAAATTGCCAAATATAGGAATTAGGAGGGATAATTACTATTATTATTTTTGGGTATAGGCTACATGAAGATAATTGAAAAACTATGTTCTAATATGAAACCAATTCCTCGTATATATGGGGACTACAGGAAAAGAAGGAAGAACACCTACCTCTATGGCGCTACAGAAATTCTGCAGGGGATTATTATAATTTGTGCTCATAAAACATAACACTATAAAGCATTTTGCAATTTGTACACTTTGTGCACGCCACTGCAACAGACCTGTACATTTTCTTTTTCCTGTTTCTTTACATATTTAGCATTCCATTTAGAAGCCTACACATAATGGCCAAAAGTAATCGAGACCAGGAATTAGACAGGTCTGGTGCCATAGAAGGTTTTAGTCAAGCTTCACACTTGTCCTTTATGAACATGAAGGCTGGCTTATACTAGTGCTGTGCCAAATGCTGTTATCACCACCTAAAAAGGGGGCTTCTTGTCTTTATCTCTTTCTCAGAGTATGAGAACTTCAGGGAGAACTGTTGAATGATAACCCATCATCCCTGTACTGGGAAAATATCAAATATAATAGAATAATTACAGGTTTTTCTCTGGACTGAAAGCATGCCCTATAGAGCAATGCTGATAAATCCCTATTGACTAGGCCAGGACAGAAAGTTCCTATTGACTGAATAAGAACAGTAGGTTTGATTGTACCCCTGGGAAGGGAAAATGTTAAATGTGCTTAAATGATTACTGATTCTGCATAAAGTCTCTCTCTTTTTCTCTCTCTCTCCATATAGACACACACACACACACACAGCGCCAGGCCTGGTACAACCAAACACCACGGTCAGGCAAATGTTGGGACCACACTACAGGCGATGGTTGGAGGGGCTTCACTACTACCTAAGTCCTTTGCTCTTGTTTCCCCCTTCAAGGCAATAGCCATGCCTTTTGCTCATAAAATGTAAAAACAGGAATTTCCAATCAATTGCATTTCAGGAAAAATGTAGCCATTGAGGGAACTATCCTGCCAAGGGACCCACAAGCTGTTGAGCTCTGCCTGCTCCAAGTGTAATGTAATGAATATTTTTTAATGTAATGATGTGTATACCAAGGTGAACCATTCCTAAGTATCAGTTATGTATTTTAAAAAATGCGTTGAAATGAAATCTCTGATGCTTTCAAAGCAAAGCTCTTGTGCTATCTGTATAATGTTGACAGCGGGCCAGTCATCTTACTTTCAATCCCAAATCTTTCTCTCTGTGGCATCTTTATAATGAGCAAATATTGTTTTTAGTCTGTGTAAGTCTCATTTCTTGGCAGAGAGATAGTGAAACAAAATGCTACTACTTGGGAATAAAGTTCATTAGCACTGATGGAATGCTTCCCATTGGCTATAATGGGAATTAAATTGGGCTTCAAAAGAGCAAATTACAGAGAGATGCAGCAGGATTACAGTGCAAAACTTTTACAAAGAGGGAAAGAAGCTATTGAAGATGAATCTTCTGACATTTCTGCACAGGTCATTAAGGAATCTCAAGAGTTCTCTCCTCTGTTGGGCTGGGGGGAAAGTGCTTGAAATAATATCATTCCAATGGGATAGGGACCTAGAAACGCATCTCAGCCTGTGTTTTGTGTTGCAATCTGAGCTGATCATGTAAAAGTCCTTTCAGTTTTCTCTCTGTACACTGGGAAAAAATCCTTCCTATTCTGCTGCACAATGGGAGAGCTTTTGTACGCTCTGCATTTTACAAAATTCAGTATATTTTGATGCCCATTTGAAATCTCAAATCCTTTTGAAAATATCACTTTGATTTTGAGCACTGAACATCTGACAATGCTATGCTCATTTTTATATTAATCCCCTAGTATATCTTTGTTGTGAACTGGAGACACAGAGTTGCTAGAAAATGAGAGGTTATCCAATGAGACCGAAACAGCAAAGATGTACTTATTCTGGTTGTCAGTAATTGGGGGTGGGGGGAAGATGAATTGCTGAACAGAGTCAATGTTGTGCAGAATTACCTGGCTGAAAAATCACAGTAGGAGCATTATTACTTGCAACTGACCATACAGCCAACACCGTTTAGCTTAGTCTGGGCACAAATGACCTCTCAAAATTCTCCATCTACAAGAGCTTTGCTTGCTGGGATTCTAACTCCATGAGATGGTTCTAGGAGCTTCCGAAAAGGTTTTTAATGCAACAGCCCTCACTGACTTCATCAACTAGTATTCTGATATATTCTGTACTAGGAAAGAGGCTAGATTTAGCTAAAATGGTTAATAATTGTTAACAAGCCGTAAATTTATCTAATCCTTAAAAGAAAAGTCATAGGGATGATCAGTGCATCTTGTGGTAAGGAATTCTGTCAGTTAATTATAAACTAATTGAAGAAGTTCTTCCCTTTCTCTTTTTTATCTGCCAGTCAATGTCTTTGGGTGACCCCAGATTGGAGTTTTATTTCCTTAGGGCTTTGTACTGCTTATGAATATCACTGAATATGACATGCAGACAGATTTCTTCCTCCCAAATATGAAATATATATATAATTGAGAAAGGTGTGAGGAGGGGGGAATAAAAAAAATTCTGAATAGTCTCTGGCATGGCTTATTTGCAGACAGATTACTGAGCAAAAGCTTATTTTCTGACTGAACTACCTAAAAGTTCTGGAACTTCGTGGGGAAGAAAACTTTTGGAAAGTCACCCAGGAGTTGGCTGGATATATAGGATAAACTCTGAAGATGATAATCTTTTAATTTACAAATTGCACAAAGATAGAGGCAATGCTAGCATTGCCGGAAAAACTTGCTAATGCCAAAACCCAGGAGCTACAAGTGACTTTGAGGAAAGACTGAGAACTGTGACTGATTGACATGTGCATTTATAAATCCCAGCTTGTGCCTCGAGTGCTATAGATCCTCTGAATTGCTCATTCCAGAGATTTTGTTTGTTCGCATGTATGTATGTTTTGCCTCCTCTTTTAGAATAAAATAGCTTTTAAAATTCAGCACCACAGCCAGAGTGAACTTTATGGCATAATTTTGTCATGAAGAATTTCCCCTCCAATTACTCTTCTTTCGGCTCTTTCCCACTTCCTAAAAAGCATTCTTATCATTCCTGCAGTCTATTATTGCCACTTAGTCAAAATGTGTTTTAACAGCAAAATAAACCACTGAGCTAACGGCCCTTCCAGATTATGATTAAAGGCATGTAACTAGACACAACCCAATTAGATAAGAGGAATCCTTTTGTGTGTGCGCACACAGAGTTTAACTTCATACCATATTATACTCCTAATTATTTTCCGCAGTGCGCATGATATATTTGAGTCAGTGCTGGGGGTCATTTTTCACGATGGTTCATAAAGAATTCTGTATGCCAGACAGTAAGTGCTAACAAGCACACTACAAGCCTCTTGAACTACAGTCATCTATTGCCTTCTGTAACATGGAGGATGTTGTGTATTTTGTGTATGAACATTAGGAAATTAAAAGAAAACAAAAGCAGTGCTATTTTTCTGGAAAAAAAGAGGTGCCTGAACTCACCATGAACTCACGTATGATGGCAATGGTGCCCACCTGAGAGGTGACAAAACAGAGTTCTGGTGAGTTTCATTTGCAAAAACCCTGAACAAAAGTATTGTTCCTAATCCAATATTATTAACCTGCCAGGAACTAGGCAGAGCGCCTTTTTGGTAGTGGCACCCACCCTGTGGAATGCCCTCTCATCAGATGTCAAGAAAATAAACAACTATTTGACTATTAGAAGACATCTGAAGGCAACCCTGTTTAGGGAAGTTTGTAATGTTTGATGTTTTACCGTGTTTTTAATATTCTATTGGGAGACACCCAGAGTGGCTGGGGAAACCCAGCCAGATGGGAGGGGTATAAATAAATTACCATCACCATTACTATCATCATTACTTCAGTTCCCCACCCACACACACCTTAAGAGTTTGGTGGACCCCTTAAAATTATCCTGTGGGTTTGACGTCCTATTGCTTGTATATAATAGTCATGCTATCTTTAAGTATCAGGCAGCATTAGCTGGTTTCCTAAGTGAGGAATACTTTGGTTCTGTGTGCCAACAACAAAAGTGAGGTAAAGCAATTGTATTCTCTCTCTCTCTCTCTATCTGAGAAATGAAAGCGTATGAGATTGGGAACAAATCTATCAACAGCTCCAAATGGCATCATTTCTGGAAATGATATGAACCTGCCGGTTTAGGGACATCTTTCTTTGTACTGCCCAGTAACTCCACACAAATAACTGTGGCTGGTAGCAAAAGACCCTGCCACAGTTGCCTTGCCACCCCTCCTTCTATAAGCAGAGCAATGAGAGAGAAGGGGCGATAATAGCATGATTTCATCTGATTAAACTGACATTTGAAAACAAACTGCACATAGACTTCACACTTTGGAATAGAAAGCACGAGGCAGTGTTTTCTCATGAACAGATGGGGTGCAAATCAATGTTTTCCTACACATTGGCAACCATACTTTGCTGTGGGCTGTTGTGTGAACTATGTGCCCCCCCCAATTTAGTCTGCTATACACCAGTGTCCAATTGCATACCTCAAACCTATCCATTCTTAAGGAAATCAGCCCTGAGTGCTCACTGGAAGGACAGATCGTGAAGCTGAGGCTCCAATACTTTGGCCACCTCATGAGAAGAGAAGACTCCCTGGAAAAGACCCTGATGTTGGGAAAGATGGAGGGCACAAGGAGAAGGGGACGACAGAGGACGAGATGGTTGGACAGTGTTCTTGAAGCTACCAGCATGAGTTTGACCAAACTGTGGGAGGCAGTGGAGGACAGGAGTGCCTGGCATGCTCTGGTCCATGGGGTCACGAAGAGTCGGACACAACTAAACGTCTAAACAACAACAATGACTAGAGGTGAAACATTATCAAGAGAAGAAGAAATGCAACAGGACATCAAGAACAAATCTCAGAATGTATATAATTTGTAAATGAATTTTTACATATAGGATGAATTGGCATATCAAGTTATAGTAGAATATTAGTGTGGAGGAAAACAAGAAAACCACAAAAAATAATATAACTGTAGCATATAACAATATTATCTTATTTGATTTGAGATTTCTAATGGGTTTAGTGGGGACCCTAGAGTCTGTGGGTCCTTGTGCACTACATACATGCTTACCCTATATGACCATCATTCTTCCTGTCACCTTTGGTGGTCCTCCCTGCCTACTATCCATTTATGCACAATGGCAATCAACCAACTCATGTAGGGAACCCTTGAGCCAAGTTTGGTGGCAATAGATTTACAATATATTTCTTCAATGATAGGCATTGAAGAAATAATATATCCTCCTAGCATAATATATCCTCCTATCAAGTTTTCCTTGGATGAAAGTTCCATAAATATAGATGGCTATTGAGTATTCTTCTACAGGTAAATTTTGAACTGGATTGCTTCCCTCATAGTTCAAACAAGTCCTGTTGGGCAAGATCTTGGGATATTGTGGAGGTAGCCATGGGATAAGGAAGATCAGGCTCTGTAATGGGGAGGGAGAAGCTTCGACACTACAGATATTGGACTATACATCCCATCATTCTTGACCACTTGGCATACTGGCTGAGGCTGATGCAAATTGGAGGTCATCAACACTGGGTGCTATAAGTTCCTCACCCCTGGTCTATAACCATTTAAAAAACCTCCTATTCACAAAAGCAAGTAAGAATTCTAAGCAACATTAGAACAAATACGTACCATTTTGAGAAACAAATAATCCCTTTGGGGGCAAGGCATAACTAGCAGGAAGAAAATAGATTTTTAATTATTAATTTATGGTCTTATTCCAATCTTAGGTTGCTACTGAATTACTAGAATCTAGACAAAGGGGCTCGTGAAAATTCTTAACCTATGTTTAGGCAAGTAGTGATTTATAAAGCAACAACACCCCAATGTGCTTGAAAACTTCTTCTTCTTTTTTTAAGCCAACGTTTCCCAGAATCCAGGAGTACTGGCATAATAGTTGCGGCCTCCAGAAGCATCAGAGGGCCCCCTACTCGGAATGCATTTAGTATAGGCCTTAAGGTAATGAAGTCATGAATGAGGGTTGACAGCTCTAAATCTGAAGGAATTGTTTTTAGTCTTCCCATCAGGTAGAGTCGGACCATTTTTAGCAGGACCAAGTCTGTAAAACTGAATTACTTAAACAATTAATTATGTGTTACCTCGATTCCTCACAGCTTTCTCAGTCTGCCAACCGACACTTCAATCTTGTCTCAATCCAGCCTCGAGAATTTCACTGTCATCCACTTGTCGAAATAAGCATTGAACCTGACTTTTTGCGAGAAACAGAACCAACCTCAAACACGTGGTCTTGCCCAGCAACCTTTTATGCATGCAAAACAAGCAGTGGGAAAGGCTGGAACCTGTAGAGATGAGAGTTCAATGGAGAAATTCAAAAAGAGACAATGGGCAACCTGTAGCCTTTGGGACTTCCCTGCCAAGAATGGAGAATACTGTAATAACAAACTGCAGAGGAGAATTATTGCCATGCAATGTGTCCTAAACACCATGTCTCACAAAGCTTTCCGCTATGGATCAAATATCACACCAGTGACCATATTTTGTTTGAATGCTATTAAAGGTATTGGCAAGATGTTTCTGGAAGCTGAATGCATAATTATTTTTCGTTTAGGGGGCAAAGTCTGCATAATTATTCGTTAAAAGCTTATATGTGTGTTTTTGGCAACAGATATGTGTTGGAAAGTGAAGTGAATTGCACTGTTTGGATGGTTTTATAATCAGATCCATATCTGTTAAGTTGTGGGTGAACATATCAGACGACACAGCGATTCTTCAAACAGCTGTTGTTTATTCAGAGGCCAGAACAGAACTGAACTGAAGGGTTCAGCCAGCCTGCTTATATAGAGCTCCAAGACAATGAAGCTGTAACAACTTTCTGTAACTATCCAATCACTGAACGTCACTTTTGATCCCTTATTTGCATATGTGGACCTGAACTATCTACAGTATCCCCCTGCTGGCCCAGGGTGAGAACTTCAGTATATAAAAATATCCACTCTTTTCTGATCCCAATTTAGGGAAGCTTTTTACCCTTGTGGCTTCTAAGGCACCACAGCATAGCAATCCATAGATTACTAAGGTATTCTAAGGCAGTGGTTTTCAGCCAGTGTCCCATAGCACCATGGGGTACCTTGAGTATCAGGCCTTTCTCCACAACATCTCCTGCTACCCTGTTTGCAACTCCAGCTTTCACTCACACCATATGTTAAGATCTTCTATGCAGCATGGATTAAATTGCATTTCCCCATCATAATGGTATTTGCCATCTCTTGGCTTCCTCAAACTAGGTGTCTCTCCCTCTGGAGTCACTTGTGGCCAAATGACATATTTTTGCTTGAATGCATATCAAAGCACCTTCTTGCTTGTCTAGTGTTTCCTTCCTGGACAGCGATTTTAAAATTATTCTGTGCTGCCAAAAACTGCAGGCCCCATCTAAACAGGAAAAGTAAAAGTCACATATTTTCCTGATGGTTCTTCCTTCTTCCTTCAGTTGATTACAGCCTCTAATTAATCAACTGAATAGGTAAACAACTGAGAAGTTCAAATAATTTAAGCAGTTGCCACTTCAGGATAAATAAGTCCTGATTTTCTGTAGAATAGTGCACATATTTAAACCTGATCCTCAGTGGACTATAATGAGTTCTTAAAATCTATTGCTTTTAACCAGAATTGTCCTAATGCCTATGCTTTAGGTGTTTACTTTTTGTGTTGTTTTTTACCCTAGGCCCTGATTTATTTAGAAGGAGAAAGAATAGTTTCTAGTCCCTTGAATTTTTAGACATGTCAAGATAGTTACTCCAAGATATCACCAGTGAGGCTATATATTGTTTTCAATTTGCAATTTCTGCTATCATTTAGTTCCCTGCAAGGAGCAGAAGGTTTGGGAATTGATTCAGCTCCAATGTAGCATCAGAGTAATAAACATTCGGAAAGCATTTCCATTTGTTTTAAAAGCACATTTTGCTGTAACTTTTCTTAAAGTAATGGAAAGATAAACAAAGACACATTTGCTTTGTTGGGGATTGCTCTTCCAGAAGTGAATTCTTATGCACAATGTTGCTCTTAAACTTTTTTCTGTTTAAAATACACATTTTTAAAAAAGTTTATAGAGCAGCAATGCTCTATTAAAAAGGTTCAAACCGGTTTTGAAAAAATAGTACCATTCTGTATTTTTAAAGCATTAAAATATTCTACAATAGAATTCTTATCCCAGTTATCACAATATTTTCTCCCATATAACAGAATCATTTTTTAGGTTATTTTAATGCAAATATCATCTAACCTCTGCTTATTTTCTCTATGTTTATGGCATATTTATTCACCACAAACCAATAAAAATGAGCCCCAGTAAACAGGCATTGTAAAATTAGTTTGGGTGCATATTTCAATTAAATGTGTCTATACCACCCTCACCAACCTTGTAACTATAAATATTAGCTAATCCCTTACCCAACAGTGTTCACCCCCCATTAACCCCACCAGCATCTTCACCAGAGGCTTTCACCATCCCTTCCCATCCCCAATAAAATATGCCAAGCAAACTGAACATTAGAAAACAGTATACAAATCGGGTCCTCCCTTAAAGAGGGCACGTGTTGCGGTGAGCCCTCTAACCAAACCCTGTGTTGTGGGTGGGTACGTCTAGATAGCCATAACATCTAATTGGTAGGTCCCTTGATGCAGGGTTCAATCAGGCCAATGGGACGCAGGCTAAACAAATCAAGGGAACTATATATACCTATGCACGTGACCCAGAGCTTCCTCTTTCAGCTCGTGCATTCAGAACACCCCCCACCTCTCCCTATTTTTAGGACTTGTGCGCTTGACCTTGCTATGCCGTTGTGTGTTGTCTGTCGTTGGGACAGGGGCACAGCAGGAATTTTCCCTACTTGGCTGATTGGCTGGTGCCATTTGGATTTCGCCTGCCGCATAGCAAATCGTCACAACTTGTAAGGTTGCGGATAGGCACTGGTTCAGGTGATAGGGATGGGAGAATGGTCTCACCATCCCTATTTGAAGGGTATTCCATTAAAGAAATCCAGGTACTCGATGGTTTGGTCAACCCTGTGAGGGGGTTATGCCCATGCCTGAGTCCAGGGGGGCATTTGGGTGGTGGAGATAGCCTGTTCCTGGCTTTCTGCTTATCCAGGTGTTCACCCTAGGCTGACCTATGCTGGTGCCCTGGGTCAGCGCTACCTGCAACAGTGCAGGGAGCTAGTCAAACCAGAGCCTATGCAACCGTTCACTTGCTGTAATCAATAAAGTTGTGGCCTAAATTCTGCCAAAAACCAAACCAAAATTTGAGTCTTGTCTGAATTTATTTAAGGGGGAGGTTTAAAGGTCTGAACACACAAATGCTTAATATCTAAGCAAGCAAAGAAGTATGTCATACAAGCAGTTTGCCCAGATGGTACTTAGCAGAGTAACAAAATCAAAAGGCTGGTCGCTGCCCTGATTGGCTAACATTTTAAAAATAGACATGAGAAGGGAGATGAGACATTCCTGGAATATGCAGTAGAAGCTTATTCATTTCACTTCAGAAGTAAAGCTGTGTACACATTGTTGGGCACTCTCTTAGGTGGTGTCTGAAGCTGAGCACACATGGTGTTAGCCACAGTTCACCTGTATCCTGTAGTTTCTTGAGAAAACTCTTAGCTTCCATCTAATCTGACAATGAAGGAAGAAAGCCTAAGCAGGATATACCATGTACCCCAATATGTACCCCAAGTCTGAGTAGAAAGCCTGCCTGAGTAGAAAGCCTGCAGTTGAGCCTGCAAACTCACAATGGGTGAACTATTCAACTATTCAGAGAAAGGTTGCCATGACCCAGCTGGACACTATAAGAGTTGGCAGCCTTAGGGAATAAGGAAGTATTATTATCTAAGGCACAGTTGAAACTTGTTTGAAGATCATACGCTGCAGGGAAGAACCGGTGGGGCAGAATTCATGTGATCTTATGTTTGCGTGCAAAAAAGTATATCTTGCTTTCATCAGGACAGTTGTTGTGATGACCATTCTGCTTGCCAAATAGCCTATCTTGCTTTGAAGTGCTCTTATCAGGGCAGCTGAATGTCATGGCTCACTTGCAAAAATAGTAGATCCTGTCTGTATCATGTCAATTTCTTGGCTTGCAATATGTCCTGTCTCATACATCATGTCAACTTCTTGACTTGCAATATGTCCTGTTTCATACGTCATGTAAACTTGCCTACTGAATACTATATTAGCCTGCTCTGAAATGAGTTCAGGACTTCAGTCTTTTGGGACTGTGGCCTAGCTGCGCAGCTACCAGAAAGACGTTTCCTCAAACAACCCGGGTCTGTCAATTGACTGAGGAAAACCTGCAACGAAAACACAAGCCGCTGTTAACACAAGATATGTACATTTCAGACAGCAGCTGTGCATCCACACATGACAGCTTAATCCAGGCTTCCTCAAACTCAGCCCTCCAGATCTTTTTGGCCTACAACTCTCATGATCCCTAGCTAGTAGGACCAGTGTTCAGGGATGATGAGAACTGTAGAATCAAAACATCTGGAGGGCCGAGGCTGAGGAAGCCTAGCTTAATCGAACAGGAGTTTGCAGGCATACAGGCATGGGGGAACAAATCAGGTTGTATGCATTGGGTAAAGATACCCCTGCTCCCTTTCTGGTGTGTACAACAAGTGCAATTACTTGAAATGCAATGGGGGAGGGAGAGAGAGAACCTCATTGCAATCCTAGCTATGTCTACTCAGATGTAACGTGAGTTCAGTAGGGCTTATTCCCATGCAAGTGTTTATAGGATTGGTGCCTTAGTCATCTTCAGCTGTTAGTTTAGCCTTCACCTATCCTTATCCTCTAAGGATATTTTATCTGCATTTTACGAACATTTATGTTCCTTTGCCATTTTTTACTCTCTAAAGCAAAAAGCAGCATTTGTAGAATCATCATTTCTTCTGCTTCCTTCGTCCTCTCTTTGAACATATAAACTGTATTATAATAAATATAAATTGCCTGCAATCATCCAATCCTAGAAGGAAAAATCTGTTTCTCTTTACCAAGCATACATTACTAGAGAAAGGTTGTGGTGTGAAGCTGATTCTATTTTCATAACCGAGATGGCTCCCCCATGCTGCAATAGAAATTTCTTAAATATGTGCAACCAAGAGTCAATTCAAACTTTACTTTGTTCTTGCTGAGGTTGCTTTGGGCAAAAATATGTACCTGTTGGGTTTAACATATATGGCAGTCTTCTCCAACATCGGACCATCCAGATGTTTCAGACTCCAGACCCTGCCAGCCCCAGTTGTCATAGCCAATTGTTAGGGTTGATAGGAGTTGCAATTTGACAGAGGAAGGGCATCACTTTTGAGAAGGCTGCTGTATGGAATGTCTCCTCTCCTCTTCATCCCATTACCAGCGGTTCCCAGGAAATACAAGGAGCTCAGTAGAAATGTTAGTCTCATTTACACAGAAAGAAGTGATACTGCACCACATCAAGCTAGAGGCTGACATGGGGGAGAAATTAAATTTAGTTCAATCTATCAATTCTGCACTTCATGAAACAGCATGAGGACTGAAACATAGCCATCTTTTGAAATTTGCACATATTTGAATTTCGCAATGGTGTTTTATATCAAAAGCATATATTAGGGGATCATGTGCATTAAAATCAATAGTGTAAGTAATATACAAAAATGTATTATATTTTTATAAAATTTTTTGCAAAATTGTACACATTCATCAAAACATCTTACAAATACAGTGGTACCTCGGTTTACGAACTTAATCCGTTCCAGAAGTCCGTTCTTAAACCAAAACAGTTCTTAGACCGTGGCATGCTTTCCCTAATGAGGCCTTCTGCCACCAGTGCACTTCCACACTGAGAGCCAGTGTGGTGTAGTAGTTAAGAGCGGTAGACTCGTAATCTGGTGAACTGGGTTCGTGTCTCCACTCCTCCACATGCAGCTGCTGGGTGACCTCGGGCTAGTCACACTTCTCTGAAGTCTTTCAGCCTCACTCACCTCACAGAGTGTTTGTTGTAGGGGAGGAAGGGAAAGGAGAATGTTAGCCACTTTGAGACTCCTTCGGGTAGTGATAAAGCGGGATATCAAATCCAAACTCTTCCACCGTTAGGATTACGTTCTTAGACCAAGGTAAAGTTTGCAAACCGGGACACTACTTCCAGTTTTGCAGAGTTCATAAACTGAATAGTTAGTAAACAGGGCTGTTCTTAAACTGAGGTACCACTGTATGTTTAATTAAAACAAACTTTTAAAAAAGTTCCTCAAATTGCTGAATAAATGTGGAGAACTGAATATAAGATAGGAAAAATGAAAAGCTGAGAGAAGTAAAATGGTCAGATTCTTCTATCCCTAGCTTGTGACTGGGGTGGAGCTATGCATTTGAATGCTCTGCCATATTTTTTATTTATTTTTTAAATCCCAACATATAGTAAGCTATAATGACAGTGACAACAGTTCAACCTGAGACTGCTCCTGGCCTCTCCTTAACATGCAACCTTAATCCAGACTCCAGACCATTATGCTCCTAACGACATAAAGGGGAGGCATCACCTCCAAAGTATTCCCATGGGGAGATTAGTTCTCACATTTCCTAGCATTCCCAGTTGTACAGTGGGCATTCAGCAGTGCCCAGTTCCAGTTTCCCATTTCACTGCCACAAACTGAGCGTTTCTGGCCACAAAGCGACAGGTGGCACTAGGAAGAAACCAAGGATGGCAAAGATATGGTCTACTTGTGGACCATTGCTCATGTTGGCTAGGACCGATGGGAGTTGGAGTCCAACATCTCTGGATAGCTTGCTCAATAGAGCAGGAGACTCTGAATCTCAGGGTCATGAATTTGAGCCCCACACTGGGCAAAAGATTCCTGTATTGCAAGGGGTTGAACTAGATGATTCTTGTGATCCCTCCCAACTCTCCAATTCTATGATTCTATGAATGTATGAAGGCCTACAGATTCCCCCACTTTCTGGAATACCCAATTTGTGGTATTAAAGCTGTCTAAAGATTCCAGTCCTTGATATATGGTGATGATACTGCCATTTACAATGCCTCAGGAACTCTAAGGACTCAGTCCAAATCCATTTGACTAGTGTCATATCAAGTGTGAAAGAGATCAATAAAAAAAGACCCTCTACATTCAGGTGAAAATGTTGATTTGGGTTGGAGTTTGCTAGCAACCCTGATTCCTTCCCACATAAATTACTTACACAAGGAGCTGGAACAGTTGGGACTCAGTTTGTATTAACAGAAATGTAGCATCGGTACACGAAGAAAGCACTCTTCCCAACACCTTTATATAAGCTGTGTTTGTCATGCTGCAAGCATGCAGGTTATTACTAAACTTAATCATCCTGAAAGCATTTCTTTCCAAAAAGGATTCCTCAGCCAACATTTATTTGTAATGCATAAAAATAGAAATAACCTCTGCTGCTGCAAGAATCTTGGTTGAATCCTCATAACAAAAATGCACAGGGCCCACTTAAATATAGTAAGAATCAATATTGCTTGACATGAGATACGAAGGTCGCAAAAAGGAAATAATCATCCAAATTCCCTCTCCACACATAGATAAAACTGAGAGGGAGACAAGTTTCTTCCCTATTTTGTTTTATTATAAATAATTAGGGTTCTTTTCAAATAAGCCATATTCAGAGGAGACCCACTGAAATCCACAAACTATGAAGAAATTCTTAACATTTGAAATGGGCAGCATTTTTTATTTGTTCAAATGTAGACACAAGCATTTATTTGAAATATGAAAGTATCTTTTTTCCAAAGATGTTTGTCACTGCCAGAAACATCATAGAATCATAGAATTGTAGTGTTGGAAGGGATCGCAAGAGTAATCTAGTCCAACCACCTGCAGTGCAGATATATATATATTTTTCTCTATGTAGGGCTCAAACTCACAACACCAAAATTAAGAGTCTCATGCTCTACCAACTGAACTAGAGGCATTTTCGTTTTTAAGATAATAAACCCTGGAATGATTTGTACTGGAAAAGTGTGTAGATTTTAAGTATTGTCACTGAATTTCACTTACAATAACGGGGACGGTGACAACCCCAAAGAATAATCTAAAATTGCAGAATGGCTTGAAATATCAAATAAAATAAATAATCACTATAAGGTTATGTCCCTTTCTTAATGTGCTATATCTGTAGGTATGCTTGGAGTTTGTTTGTTTCCCCGTTTTTCTTTCATCCCCATCGTTGTGGTTGCTGTTGTTTGCAAATGCATTAACTTAAGAGCCATCATAACTGGGGCAAAGGGGGATGAGGAGTGGTGCAGCCCTGATAGCTTGTGATGACCAGGGCAGAGGAGAGGGCCTTTTTTACCTTAGCAGTTCCCACCCTCTTTAACCCACCATTCTACAGAAGGAAAGTGGCTGCCAGAACTGAAGTAAATGAACATTTGGCCACTATTATTGTTCTGGTTATGCATAACTTTCAAGCTTTAGAAACTGCCCTAATTGTAGTATATATCTCAAGGTGATTTTGGGTAATACCCACCACCTGAAAAGTTGTGTCCTCCATCATGGAGGGCATGTGTTGCGGTGAGATCACCAGAAACCGCCTCCCTGTTGTGGGGTGGGACCGTAAGAATTGCCTCAACGCCCCATTGGTTGCCCCTCTGTTGCTGGGGCAGAAATTTGGCTGGTTGGGATGACTATTGGCTGCCAAGGGGCTATTTAAGCTGCTACACATCGCTGGAGAGTTTCTCTTTCTTGTGACATGCAGCGGATCTCCTGCCCTCCTCTCCCTATATTTAGGGTTGTTCTTTTGGTCTTGCTATGCCTGTCTAGGGGTCGTCTGTTTTGGAGCAGGAGCCCGGTAGGAATTTTGCCATTTGACTGATTGGCTGGTGCCACTTGGTTTTTGCCTATCATGTAGCAAATCATCACAACTTTGTAAGGTTAGCAGTTAGGTATTTGGTTCAATGTTTTGGGGAGGGGATGTGGTTAGCTGTGCGTGCCCCTCTACTGCTGCTACTAGGGAATTCCGTTATAGGAATCTAGGGGCTCACCTTGCTTTTGTTCGAACCCTGCCAAGGGACTAGGGCCACGCCAGAGCCCCTGGAGCATCTGGGCTGAGCTGTGAGATCTAAGGAGTTCTCACTCCCCCAGTATGCTTTCCCTTACTGACATATGCCACTGTGCAGGTTCAGATAGTCTGGAACAAATGCCTAAGCAACCACGCACATGCTGTAATCAATAAAGTTGTGGCCAAATTTATGCCAAAAACCTTAAACAAAATCTGTGTCTGTTGTGTTTTTATTTTGGGGGTGGTTTTGGGGGTCCTCATATGCAAAAACACAAAACTATGAAGAAGCAATGAGTGCTTCACCTTTCCTTCTTTTGCTAAAGCCAGCGTGGAGTTAAATTGTTATCTAGGCACACTCCCCAAAGACATGAGGACTTATGAAAAAAAAATGTAGAATAATTAGCTCATTCCCTTAGATCAGGCATAGGCAACCTCAGCCCTCCAGATGTTTTGGGACTACAATTCCCATCATCCCTGACCACTGGTCCTGTTAGCTAGGGATCATGGGAGTTGTAGTCCCAAAACATCTGGAGGGCTGAGGTTGCCTATGCCTGCCTTAGATAAAAACTGGTAGTGATTGATAAGAGAACAAAAATGATGAATGCTTCTTTGCTAGACACTTCCAGTTGGAAGAATCACTAATTACACAGTCTAACTTGATCATTTAACCTCCTCTCCCTACTCCAGCTGTTAGAGAGCTAGGATGTGCCCCAAGGTTGTTTCAACGCTTTCCCATAGACAATAGTTCATTAGCAGAGCGGAGTTTTAAAAACCTTCAGATTTTACAGCTGTAGACAGCAACAGCAACGGATCTATTATATTCATGAGAATTTCTAAGGAACTGTAATAATAGCAACAACAATAACATGCTGGGAGTTTCTCGTCATTCCTGCGATGATTCCATTAAGTAACACATGGCACCATTTTTGAACCAGTTAAGACATCCCCTTCTGTGAAACATTTTCAAGTCAGCTTTTATAACATTATTTTGATTTTCTCATTGGTGACAGTGAACCTCTCTTGCTCCCTTTGAGGACTCACTTCATATCAGTTTCTACCTATTCTTAGGGAGACATAATGAGGAACGCAAATATTCCCTTGTCACTGGCTCATTCACAAAATACATTTTAAACTACCAAAACAAAGCCAGCCAAGGGCAGCTAAATTTAGCCTGTCAATGAAAGCAACACTATTTGCACTACATTTTTGAATGTGGGGATCTTATAGTGGAATATTGAAATGCACCACTGAATGTTCTGTTTTCTTAGTCTTCAATTAGTTGTGTAGACAAGGGGACCTGCCACAAAGAGTCTCAATGTTCCATCACTCCCTAACAGAAGAGATTAGGGTACCGGTCAGGTTAAACAGGAAAGCCTCCCCCACCCATTTTTTCATTAGTCTTTTCCAGCTGACACAACTACTAAGCATGCTTAGTTGGGGGCTCCATAAAGTTGGTTTGTTTTTAATTGCATTTTTAGAAGCTTTAGAGATGTTTTTTCCCCAGGGAGGCTGAAATTATGTGGGTCATTTCTCAGTGACCTAATTTTGCATTTAGTCCTATTGGCACTTTACATTTAGAGGGAGTGACAACTGGAACCCAACTCACCATATTGCTTGGACTGATGAAAATTATGCAATGCCCCCCAAAGCTCCTTGGTTCTTCTTCTCATTTCCCTTCCTCTGCTCATTGCTCCATTTTGGGACTCACTTCTTTACTCCCCCACTCCCATTTTGCACATCTGCCCCCCTTCTCATTACTCTGTTGGTTATCTCGCCATTCCCTCTCCCTACCTGTGCTTCTGTCTCTTCCATGTCTCATTTGCTGATTTACCACCCCAAATGACAGTTCTGAAATACCAGTAACTTCAACTTATGGAAAATTTAAATGGAAATACCAAATAGCAAGGATTTGGTAGTTACAAAGGCCTGGCTGCTCTGAAATCCCAATGCGAATAAATACAGTGAAACATCTTCTAACACAAACAGTAGATTTTGTAGCATGTTTCTATATCTTCTCTTTTAATTTATTCCATCATTGGGTTTCGTGCATTTCCTTGGGCAAACTCCATGAAGTCTGAGTACAGAGACTTATAATTTGATAGTCTCTGTCCGCATGATGTGTTTTCCAAAGCTCTGGTGTGCAGAGTGTGATCAGTCAACATGTTTTCTGGAGCATCTCTACGGCAAATGTTATCTTTGCTCCATCCTCAAGTTGCTACTGAATAATTTACATCCAGCTGAGAGTGAGAAAGAGAGAGAGAGAGAGAGAGAGAGAGAAGACAATTGCAAATTTAGGCTATGAAATCATTAAACTTGGGCAGAACCCAACAGTCATTTTTACTCCTTATGCAACTGAAGCCTAATGAACTAAATGGAAATTTGAAGTACAGAGTCTTGCTTTATGGAATATTGAACTGAATAAGGGGAGGCCTCTCAGGATCACTCACAAGTGCAGAGTTTATGTTCTGCTGACTATAGTAGGTTGTCATATTTTAAAAGCACAAACTTAGTGATAAGTTTTTATGCTGACATGCTAACTTTTATTTATTATTTGTATTCCTGCTCAGCAGTCTCTGAGATCTTCAGGCGTTTCAGTCGAATGTGTTTTAGCAAGCATTGGTCTACTGCCCTGCAGGCAATTAATTAGCAATCAGATAGAAGACTCCCAGCCTGGTAAGTATATTGCTACATAGTTAGTTTATTGATTCTTATACCATATTAGATTTTATAGCTCACCTTACAAAACTCCAGTGAGACGACATAGTGGCACAACTATCAGGGGTTCAGGAGCAGAAGCACAGGGAAGAGAGGAGATGGAGAGCGAAGGGGAAGAATCTGAGGGCAGCGTAGGAGAAGATGACAGTGGCCCGAGAGATTCCATGAGCCTCTCCAGCGAATCGGAAGATTCACAGAAGGGGGCGCCGGTGGCCAGGGCAAGGGGGGTCCCAAGGGGGACACCCCAGAAGCAAGGGGCCAGCGGGGACTCCCAGAGCAGCAGTTGGAAATCAGGACCAGCTTCCCCACCAGAGCATAGTGGGGGGGAAGAGTCACAGGTATCAGGAGTAGCGTCTCCCCCAGTAGGGAGAGGAGAGGAGTCAGGGCTGACCACGCCTCCATCGGAGAGTCAGACAACGGAGGGGAGGTCAGATCCGGCCAGTATCCCGGAAGAGGGAAGCAGTGACAGAAGTAGTGTAACGGTCAGGAGGAAGGTCACTGGGTTGGCGCGAGAGGCAAGTTCAAATGTACAGGAGCGTGGGACAGCAGAGAATGAGGATTGGGAACCGGGTCCTAAAGCCCGCCGGAGGCAGGGGGAGGAGCTAAGCGACTCAGCATCTGAGGAGTCCAGAAAGGGGAATGCTCCAGCGGGCAGGATGACCCAGAGGAGAAGAGAGCAGCGGAAAAGGTGGAGCAGGGCTAGGATCTTACACTGGTGTAAGAGGGGAGGAGATTCAGACGGGACTTCGCCGATCTAGGGTTTAAGATGTAGGGCTGTGCGCTGCGGCTTTGAAATGGAAATTGAACTTCAATAAAGACTTTTGTACATTACGACAGCCTAGCGTTGGTCCTCTGTGAGCTGGGACCTAGAGGCAGCTCTGACAGCTCAGCAGTATTCCTGCTCAGCAATCTCTGAGATCTTCAGGCGTTTCAGTCGAATGTGTTTTAGCAAGCATTGGTCTACTGCCCTGCAGGCAATTAATTAGCAATCAGATAGAAGCCTCCCAGCCTGGTAAGTATATTGCTACATAGTTAGTTTATTGATTCTTATACCATATTAGATTTTATAGCTCACCTTACAAAACTCCAGTGAGACGACATAGTGGCACAACATTAATCACTGACAAGTCTCGCAACTTCTCGATAAAGAAAGATTTCTTTAGTGATGAACATTGGTTGTTGGGCGACTACCTTCTGCCAATCTCAAAAAAGGAGGGATGGAAGAAAGACAAAGAGCACCTCTCTGAAGTCTTTAAAAAATATTTATTGTAAAAAACACACACACTGCAGATGGATTTCAAAACCATTCTCTACAATTGCGATTCTGCTCAATCTGCCGCTTCCGAAGTATTATGGGTCATGTCTGTGGGTTGTATGTAACCGAAAAGATGAGCCCCAACCCCTTATTTTCAAGAATAATAATGCCACCTACTGTGAAGTTATTGGTGTAAATGTAAAGTTAAATGCAAGGAATTGCTGTGCTGCTTGCAAAAACTTTCCCTGCCCATTGAGGAAAGTACTGTAATTCAACATGCCACAACATCAGGTGGAGAGTTCTTCAGATAAGAACACCATGTTTTTTGAAGCATAAAAATGATTGGCATTGGGCCAGTGAAAACAAGTAAAAAATATTGTAAAGCAATAATTGGTAGAGAATGGGACATTGCTCACTCTCCCTTCTAACACTGAGGCAGAAGCTAGGATAACCAAATGAAAATGAATAGTGGTAGATCCACAACAGACATAAGAAAGTATGCCTTCACAGAATGCCTAATTAGGTGATGGAATTCATTGAATCATGAGGTCATGCAGTGCATAATTTAAGGGGCAATCCTATGGCAAGATCTGTCTTAGGATGTAACAGGTGTCTGATGCAGTTATCTGATTCCTGGCTCAACTGAGGTCAGCTGATCCACCATATATATGCTGGCAAAAGTTGCTCAGCTGAAGCTGTCTGAGTCAGTGCCAGTGTAAGTCCCCAAAAGGGGGCATTCTGGGGGCATGGCAAGGGCCAGGGTCAGGGGGTCATGTGACCTGAAACCTTGGTGAAACTACTATTTTAAAAGCTTGTTTTTCCTCTGCCAGGCTTAGGCAGAGCAGCCACCGCTGCCCTACTGCTGAATGGGGTTTGAATCTGGTGTAAATTTACATTGCCTCAACTTACACTGGTTTGCTTTATCCCAGCTTCTTGTGCAAAGGATTGCTCCTTATGTTATTGAACTCATTGCTATAGGATGTGATTAGAACTGGCCTACATAGCTTTTAAAAAATATGACACACAGCCATAAACAATTATTAACAATAAATCAAAATGGAACCATCAAATCTACCGGTTTCAAGTATCTCAGAGGCCAAGATTTTTACAAAGGGCATTCTAAGTTCTATTGCAAGTTCTGGGAAAGAAAACATTCCTTTTCATTTCATGTACACCCTTTTTTGCTTTTCAAAGTTTCAAATCTATTATAGTTATTCACATTTTATTAAATATAGTCCTAGCCCTTCCTTACAAAAAACAACAACAACAAACCTATCTGGCCTTGTGCCATTAAATCCTTAACAAACAAACATTGCTACTTGTTTGTTAAAATTTGCCCCTAATGTTCTGGTGGAAGAAGCATTTCACTGCCATCAGACTATTTCACATTTCATTAAACGTGATTTTTTTTTTTTTAAGTGAGTAGTCCAATCAAGAATGTAACTAAAATGTTGAAGAAGCAGGTGACATCCTGTAAAATGTTAGACAATCATTCCACATTGCCATCTGTATGCATTTAATCAGCATTCCTAAGAGGTTTTTAGAATGCAAATCTGTTGCAAATGTATCACAGCAGTGATGACTTTATAGAGCATAGCAACTCCCAAGGAGCATAACTGACATCAGTGGAGCCCATTGCTCTTAGAGAGGCACCAAAAAACTAAACAAAAAAAAGTTTATTGCAGATGCCTAGCAGGGAACCACATGTAGGTATTTACAGGTTCTGGAAAATGAGGTTTATTGCATACCCTGTTAATTTGATTCCCTTATTACTTGAATGCTGCTTAAAGCGAAGAGATCTACCCTTGATTTATTGCCTTGTTTGTCTTTGGTCTACCTACACTTGAGCCTAACCAAGCACAGGAAATGGTGGAGATAATATAAGGGCTGTTTGAAAGACCCTCCAAGTGTCCCTACTGTCTAGGGACAGTTCCAGATTTACAGAAGCCATCTCATTTTCTGATTTGATCCTGAATGTTCCGTTTTTCCTTAGGATGTCCCTATTATCATTGGAGAAATGTCGGAGGGTATGGAGTTATGTGACACCCCCACCCCCCCAGCCAAGGAGATAAGCAACCATACAACTTTTAGAAGATATCTGAAGGCAGCCCTGTGTAGGGAAGTTTCTTTCAATGTTTAGTGTTTTATTATGTTTTTATGTATGTTGAAAGCTATCCCTATTTCATCAGATAAATGTTAAAGAGTATGCTTTTAGGTTTTCCACGGCTAACAACAGTTTTATTTCATGCCAGAGGATCCATTTGAGGAAAAAGAAAATATGAAATAAACTCTGGCCATGTCTGGAATTATTTCCCATGCTAGGCAAAAAAGTGAGGACAATCAACATATATAGCGGGGAGGAGAATCATGCTCACTCAATAGCGCTAATCCAGTTTTTGCTTTGTTTTTCAAAAAAACCCTTTGATTCAAGTGTTCCCTTAGGTCTGGAATGGGTAACCTGCAGCTCTCTGGATATTTTTGGGCTGCAACTCTCATCAGTTCTGACTATTGGCCATAGCCATCTCCCTGGGTGCCCAAACATCCACAAAATTCCTCATGAAGGGGCAGGGCACCCACAAATTTCAGTGCCAGGGCCATGCACTAGGCATGACACCCATGGCCCCAGGCACCCATGGTCGTGAGGCCAAGTTGGCACTCCTGCCATTGGCTATGTTGGTTGGGGCTAATGAAATCCCTTAACATCTGAAGGGTTTCTTTCACCCTGCTTTAGTTTCTTCCTGAATCCCCCACCCTAACCCTTTAAATCCACTTCAAATGAAATTGGATGGCAAATTAGTCCATGAAGAGAAAATGGCATAGAAAGAGCTTCAAAAAGAAGTAAGGGGCGCATTTGACATGGTGTTAATTGTGTGAGCATGAATAACGCAGGTCAGCAATCAAATCGAAACATGGTGCCGGTGAAGTTAATCCTCTATTCAAGAAACCCAAACAGTGCAGGTCTAATGATCCCAGCAGCTCTTCCCAGTAGGTCTTTCTCCAAAAAGGCAGTTGCGAGGACTGAAGGGTCTTGCCACCACTTAAAGGCTCCTCATCTCAGGGGGTTTTTCCAAGCAGTCACAAACTGCACCTGCAGTTTGCACTGTTCTGCACTGTTCACTTCTCTGCATGTTCTAGGAGACCAGTGGGGAGGGAAGCTGGTCACAGCAGGCGGGAGAGACTCCCTGGCTTCTTCATCAGTCTGCCTCTCTGTCTCCTGGCCCCACTCTCCTCCAGGCTCTGCTTCTGCCTCTGAGTCTGAACTGCCCTCTGCCGCAGCTTCTTCTTGCTCACCAAAGCCTGTTACCTCCTCTGCTTCTGACACCACCTCCTCTCAGTCTGCTCTTTCTTCTCCCTTTGGTCATTCATTGCCATCCCACCACCAATCCCCTGGCTCTGAGCCTTCTTCCCCTGGGAGATTCCCCAGCTGGTGCCTCTCACCACCCCTCTGCATCCAACCAATCCATAACACAGGCTGAAGCTCAGGGGTGCTGACTTGCCCCCCACATAAGGGGGTCCGACATGTGCCGGGCAGAGGCGTGGGTGCAGGAGGGTGATCTTCACCCTTGTTCATCCAGCTCCCACCCAGCTCCTGGGCTTCCAGGCTGGGAGGAGGTGTGGGCACAGTAGGGCGATCTTTGGCCTCACTCGTCCTAGTCCCCACCCAGTCCCTGGGCTCCCTGGCGGAAGCTGGGGCATGCAGAGGTCACCCAGCAGCAGCGGGGAATGTTGCACCCCTCAATATTGGGGGACTCAGCACCCTGCCCACAAATATTGAGGGGGCCGAAGACCCTTTCATCCCCTGGAGCTGGAACCATGGTTGGGACTGGATGAAATAATGGCAGCTGGACTGGGTCAAGATCCAGTGGGTTAGCTTCTCACTATTTGGGGGTTTTCCATGGGCTACGGCCACTAGGATTGCACCAACAACATTTCTGCCTGCCTGTTTGATGGGGAAAACAGGGACTGGTAGAGTGATGCTGGCACGGCTGGGTGGAGAATCAGCTCAATCCACACCCAACCCATCCTAGTGCAAAGAGGGTTTGTGTTGCAGCCTTAATTTTTATTCCCCAAATTGTATAGTCTTCACCTGGAATAATAAAAGTTAAGCACTTTACGTTCTACCAAACTGTGCAATCAAACTGCATACTCATTCGCTCTTTACAAGAGCTCACCAATTTGTATCACAAAATCATCCTCACAAAATACACTCCAAATGCTATCCAAAGCTTCACAACTGGCTGGCGTAATGTAAAAAGCTCAGTTTGTAATTGTTCAAGGCCCATAATGTGACTTTAATAGAATCTGTGGAACTAGGATTCATGTAATGGCCTGAAAATAAGCCTTCTTCTATAATAATAATGCTTGCTCATACTACATGGAATGGACACATAAACATTTATAGATTGGAATAACTATATAGTAAGAATGTCATTTCTCCCTCCAAAAGCCATTATGGAAATACTTAGTTGATGGTAGTGTATATATATGCATAAAGTACTTTTAAACAGCTAACTGTGACCTGTCAGCATTGCTTTTCTTCAAACTTTATTTCAACTTACATATACTTGCTGTGAAATTTAAGTCTCACTTTGTTACTTATTGTATGGTTTTAATCTTCATTAATTCATGTAAGCTTTGAGTGTTTGGAGTTATTCAATTACACAGAGAAAATCCTTGGTTAATAAAACTTTAATACAATTTAAGCTTCCCAAGACCATTAAATCACAAATGCATAATGCTATCAAATGTACATGTCACTGGAAGAGATTCAGAATTTAATCTTTTGGCATTCTGCAATTATAATGAATGCAAATCTCTGTAGGAATAAAAGATAATTCACAATCAGGTGCAGCACATTATCAGTCGGAATGACCGAAGTTTATCTAGACATACCACCTTCAGTGAGACAGCAAAACTCTTATGGAATTTTTAAATGGCAATGACATCACTTGCAATTGTTGGCAGAGAGCTTCCTTTTGCACACTGAAGTAGACATGAATCAAAAGGACTCTCATAGGGTGGTATTCATCCCAGTAGCTGTCCAAGCTCAAGGATTATAAGTAGTGCTATAGAACTTTCCCACTCTCTCCTCCCTCACATGCATCCTGAACCATCCCCAAATCTGCTTTGGGAGTTTGGGAAAATTACCAGAACAGATTTAGGAGAGGTTCAGGAAGAAGAGAGGTAGAGAACATTGTGTTGCACAAGGACAAATCATTGTGATTCAAGGACCCGCCACCTGCTTGGGGATAAGAAAGACACATGGACACAGTATATTAGCTTAATGGGCTAAAAAAGACCACAACTTTATTGATTACAGCATTTGAGAGGTATTGACTTAGGCATTGGATAAAATAACAGTTCCCTGCCAACGCGGGAAACGGCTCCTGCTCACAACTCCTCCCCTCTGTAAGGAGGAGAGGCTTTGCGCTAACGAAACAATTTGCTTAGCACTACAATGAATATAACCCTATGCTATTACGCCATACTTTGTAGCCTTATTTCCCTCCAGTCAGTTCAGGGTGTTGGTGTTTCCTGCTATAGGTCTAATGAGAGAACATAATGTATATAAATTCCAGTCTTCAGGGGTGTGGATGTGAACATGCACAAGAGTAAGGTATTGAGTGATTTGGGAACATCTTAAGGTTTGCAGAAGTTGGGCAGGGGGTGGAATTGAGGAGAAATACCCTATCAGAGATGGTGGTTTTAAAAAGATCATCTTCAAAACAGTCCAATGAGGACTGAGCATGCTCAGTGGGCATGGAGTGCTGACTGTGGAGGGCAAGGTTGGCAGAGGTTCTCTTACATTCTCAGAAGAGGTTAGGATCATTGAAACCAATGGATTTAAGCAAAATGAACTCACTGTTGGGTTGTAGCCACTGGGTACAGAGGCCTTAAGAGACCAAATGGAAAGCAGCACATCAATATAAAGCTTTTCCTGTATACCTTTTGAATTCCTCAAACTAGCCCACAGGAAGGAAGGAAGGAAGGAAGGAAGGAAGGAAGGAAGGAAGGAGCAGGTCAACTACGATGTATTTTGAAGTATGATAGCGACATCATTTCATACCCTCCAACATTTCTCTGATTAAAATATGGACATCCTATTCCATAATAATAGTATTAATGATTTTATTATTTATACCCTGCCATCTGACTGCCCCAGTCACTCTGGACAGAGAGATATAGATATAGATATAGATATAGATATAGATATAGATGATATAGATATAGATATAGATATAGATATAGATATAGATATAGATATATAGATATATAGATATAGATATAGATAGATATAGATAGATATAGATATAGATGATATAGATATAGATATAGATGATATAGATATAGATATAGATGATATAGATATAGATGATATAGATATAGATACACACACACACTAACATTAAAAGAAACTTCTCTATAAAGGGCTACCTTCAAATGTCTTCTAAAGGTTGTATAGTTACTTATTTCCTTGGCTCGTGGGTCACATAACCATACCCTCTGATGAAAATAGGGATGTCCTACCACACCGTCAAACATTTCTCTGATGAAAATAGGGACATCCTAAGGAAAAGTGGGATATTCTGGGATCAAATCAGAAACCAGGATGGCTTCTATAAATCTGAGACTGTCTCTGGAAAATGTGAACGCTTGGAGGGTCTATTATTTTGCCCACACACCCATGAGGAAGACTTGAGAGACATGGTGAATCAGAATTCCAGGTAGTATGGAGTTGATGAAAGAAGGGGAGCACCAAAGGCCAATCAGAGACATCCCTATCAACATAAAAATAAAATCCAACTCAGTTCACCAAAGGGCAACTAACATGGTCTACATTGCCAAGGGTGGGAGGGCAGATGCTGCAAGAAAGAGTGAGAAAGCTGCCCCTCTATAATTGGGCCAAAGGTCCTACAAGGTCCCACTCCACTTCCTCCTTTTGGGTGGAAGACTTCTTCTCTTGGGTGGAAGACTCTGAAGACTTCTTCTGAAGGGTGGGACACTTTTGTCCGTGCTTCAGAGCAGAACCAGCATTGGTTTTTGTGTCTGCTGAAGCCTTCTGGCTCAGAGCTTAGCTATAGCAACCTTCCCCAATTTCCTGGATATTTTAGACTACAAGTGTCCTCAGCTCCATTCAGCTTGGTTAAAGGTAAGAGATGATGGTAGCTGGAATCCGAAACCTCTGGAGCCCACCTGGTTGGGGAGGGCTGGGTGTGAATCTGCCCTTCTGGCTAAAAGACTACATTGATAAGGCCTCTATTTACCGTATTTTTTGCTCTATAAGACTCACTTTTTCTCTCCTAAAAAGTAAGGGGAAATGTGTGCGCGTCTTATGGAGCGAATGCAGGCTGCGCAGCTATCCCAGATGCCAGAACAGCAAGAGGGATTGCTGCTTTCATTGCGCAGCGATCCCTCTTGCTGTTCTGGCTTCTGAGATTCAGAATATTTTTTTCTTGTTTTCCTCCTCCAAAAACTAGGTGTGTCTTGTGGTCTGGTGTGTCTTATAGAGCGAAAAATATGGTACTTATTATTCTGCTGATACAACCTTGCCTAGAGCCCTCTCTGCTATGAGTTGCACCTGTGTATCATGAGAGAAATACATTTAAAATATGTATTTTAAAATCGTGTGTGTGTGTGAGAAAGAGAGAGAGAAAGAGAGACAGGTTTAGGACTCTGGTTAGAGACAGTTGTGCTATATTCTAATACTCACTACAAAATTGTAATTTATAAATCTTTTGGCTCAGCAGTCAATTATAAAAATGTTTGTAGACATACATTTCCCCCAACTGTCATTTATTAAATATTGCTTACTATCATTCCAAAACGGCATTTTAAAGTCTCTCTTTCTCTCTCTTTTATCCCCTGCAAGAACAAATGAACAAACCCTATAGGAACATATGAACAGCCAGATGGAGAATCATTTCTCTCTAGAAAAGTGACACCAGTTCCTGTGGAAGGCCAGATGCAGAACACTCCAAATAGCTTCACAGGCTATTTGTGGTATGCAGATGACAGTTTTGAAAACATAAGATTAAAGTACACATCAAATGCCAGGCTTCTTTGTTAATAGGGGAATCAAAAAGATGTCGTGTATCCTAAGTACTGCTACCTTAATTTTTTTAAAAAAAACTCATCAAGTTCATGTGGTTTCAAACACAGTCTTAGAAGTATGAATGAATACCATGATGCATTGCTTTACAAAAACAACTCTTCTCAAATGCAACAATTGGTGCTCTTGGAGTTACTTTGTAAACTTCTGCAGAAAAGAGACTGAGAAGAATTTCTTGGGAGGAAGAAAACACAGAGAGAGTGTAATGTTGGGGCATCCATTCATAAAATCCCAATTTAACAGTGGAACACTATCAGTGCAATCCAATTTATCTCTGTTCAGAAGTAAATCCTACTGAGCTCATTGGGGCTTACTTCACAACTTTGACAGCCTCAGGCTAGGAAGTGGTTAAAAAAAATGCAAAATCAATCAAACAAACAAACAATCAAACAATCAAACAATCAAACAAACAATCAAACAAACAATCAATCAAACAAACAATCAATCAATCTCTTGGGAACCCAAGGTTGAAGAACACTGATAGGTTTGCTGCCTTTGGGTTAGGTGTGAGTTCTTAAAACCATCTCTGCCATTTATTTTAGTTAAGACCAGCTCTTTCTGCCATGGATAGCAAGGAATTATCTCCTTACCCTTTGTGGCAATGGAATGATCATAGAAAATTTCGCTAATTAATAGGAGCAGCTCAGGTTAATTAAGTAGACATTTCCCCAAATTGAGGGACCTACTTAACCTGCTTCACGGCTACTTCAGTTGTTATAAATATCCCCCTCCCTGAAGCATCACCCCCATTGTAAATTTGACCAAATTATCAGGTACAAGTTCTGACTCTTAAATCCCTGGGAACCTCAGACATCTTTTTAAATATAGACCCAATGTATTAGCAGACTCTCATTCATTTGCTTGATTTTTTTTATTTTTAGATTTTATTATCCCCTTCAACACAAATTGAGTTCAATTTGATACTGAGAAAACAATTACATTGGAAAAGGTTAACGATACAATAGCTTGAAAAAATAGCCATTAATAGTAAATTTGGTTATATTAATTGTTCTTTTAAATAGCATACACGGATCGGCATTTCTGTGCAGTGCCCCTGAGCACCTCATTTCCAATTATGCTAATGGCTCTGCATTATCTCCCTTGTCCTCCATTGTAACTGAAGTCTTGAGAGTAAATATTTATTCAACCTGAGTGTGCTAAGGGTCTGTTTGTTGTTATTGTTCATTTTGGAAGAACTGGAATGTTGACCAGTATCAAAAGCTATCAAAAAGAAAGGATCAAAAGTATAAATGTGTAACAGCTATGAGTTTGGAAGTCACATGTGACAAGAAGAAGAAGAAGAAGAAGAAGAAGAAGAAGAAGAAGAAGAAGAAGAAGCACTATTTTTCTAGGAAAAAAAGTGCCAGAACAGACCTCTAGCAAGCTCCGACAGAAAAAAAAAAGCCCTGGTGATGATGATGGTGATGATACAGAACAATGCAAAACAACAACAACAACAATAACATCCTTATGCTGGTCTTGGTCATGTGTCCATCGGCCTCACTCTCACATGCTGCCAAACATGTGAGCAAGAGTGAGACCCATTGGTAGGATCCCCAGTAAGGTAAAGAAAAGGTAAAGGACCCCTGGATGGTTAAGTCCAGTCAAAGGTGACTATGGAGTTGCGGCGCTCATCTTGCTTTCAGGCTGAGGGAGTTGGAGTTTGTCCACAGACAGCTTTCCGGGTGATGTGGCCAGCAGGACTAAACCACTTCTGCCACATGGAACACTGTGACTAGTGCCAGAGTACACGGAAATGCTGTTTTTACCTTCCCACCACAGCGGTACTTACTTATCTACTTGCACTGGCATGCTTTTGAACTGCTAGGTTGGCAGGAGATGGGACAGAGCAATGGGAGCTCACCCCATCATAGGGATTCGAACTGCCCACCTGCTGATCGGCAAGCCCAAGAGGCTCAGTGGTTTAGACCACAGCATCACCCACACCCCCAGCAGCAGCAGAAGCCCATAGAAGACCTCAAAACAAGGCGTTCTGATGATGAGGAATGGGTGGAGCTGAGCTGGCCCAGAATCCGTTGGGTGTATTGGACCCTAGGCTTGTCTGGAATGCAACAGCACTTGGCCCACTGTCCAGACCCTACAATTCCACATGCCCAGAGGTGTAGAGGGCAAGGCATGGTGGCCCCAGGAGCAAAATTATGACAGGGGTGCAACAAGATGTCCCCCCTAAAAAAAAGGCTTACTGCTGAACTTCTGCCACCTTCTGGAGCCATGAGGAACTAGCCTACACCTGGGCTGTGCCTTCTGGGTGGTGTCTCCTTCTCCTTGGTCAGTGGTGGAGCTCCCTGCTCTGGCACCAGGAGTGGCATACATCTGGGGGTGTAGCTGGCACACGTCCCAGGGAGCGGGGCGTGCTGACCATGGGGGTGCATGTCATGGGGATGCACGGCAAGTGGCACGCGTCCGGGGTGTGCGCGGCGAGCGTCCCGGTGGTGCATGGTGGTGCATGAGTGTCAAGCACCCCAGGGGGGCGGCCATGTTGTCACTCCCCCCGGAAGGTACCTGGGGTGGACCGCCTCCTGTCGGCATCTCCGTTACAACTGAGCTGATAAAGCTCGTCTTCCAGAATTGCCCTCCGACGATAATTAATGACCTGAGCCTTTGATGAGGCCTCAGGCACATTCCCATTCAGCAGAGAATCAAAGCAGCACACGGAAGTGATGAGATTTATGGCTACATGGCTAAAGAGTTTTATTTCTCGCTACGCAGACAGCAAAGAAAAATACATCCTCTCTCTATGAAAGCAGAGAGCAACTGAAACAAAGGAACAAAGGAACAGGGAACCAGTATGTCACATCCGTCTCCCGTGAGACTTCCAACAGTATGGAATGTGTGGAATGTAAACAGAGTCTTGTGACTCCAAAGCAGCTGCACAGTGGCAAACAGAAACTAACAACTCCCACCCCCCCACCTCCACCATCATCTGCCAGTGTCCTTGGTCACCCACTTGTGCTTCATCCCTGGGCTGGCTGAGAGGTAAGGGCTGGCCTGGCCAGTGGGGTGGCAATGATGAAGGCGGCAGGGACTGAGGAGAACTGGGCAGCAGTGGGAGCAGTGTCCAAGGTGTAGCAGGAGACCCCCCCTTCATTACATCGTAATGCACGAGCACCACATACACATCCCACCTTCCCAATCCTGGAGACGCCCCTTCTAGATGGGCATCCCCCAAAAGCCTTCCGTAAATAAGGAAGCGCTAGCTCCGGCGGAACCCCCTCATTTTCATGGATTTTCCTGTAACACTCCACCTCGCCCTATCTTTATTATGGGTAGACCAGCCGCCTGAACTCCAGGTCAATCGGCTACCGTTTCAGCCAATCAGCGTTACCGAACAGCGCCCCTTGTGGCGGCCACGCGGGCACTGCAGGCAGCAGACGCTCGCTTCTCTGTCTTTGACAGCCCTCAAATACAAAGTTTCCGAGTCCAATTGACCGTGACTGATTTAATCAAAATGTTGCAAACCGCTTCCGGAAGGGCGAAAGTGCTTTGAACTTCAAGGACAGTATTCTTCATAAATTCATCATAAATCAGCCGTACGTCGGATCTTCACTGGACCACTTTTATTTTGCTTCATATTACAAGGACTATCAAAGGGGGGGTGGCCTCATACTAGTCAGCCATAATCCCTTGACCGAGCAGTCACGTACTCTGCGGCCCTTCCCAGTTGACATGGCAACCTTGATAGTCATCTTGATGGCCTCAAGGACACCACGAACTGCATACATTAGTGTATTCAACACAGATTCTAACAAAGGACCGTGACCAGATTCCCCTCAGGGGGCAGGAAACTGCGCCTTTCCCTTTGTTTCCTGAAAATGACTCATGTGGGGGAAGAGAAGGGGCTCCGGCCAGGTGTCAGGATACTCAGATTACCTGTGCAGCCCCTCCTCGACTCCTCCTATTTTTAATATAGTCATGATGTAAATATGATGTATTCCTAGGGGTGTAGCTTAGGGGATTAGGAGCTAATAAAAGTTGGGGTCTTCTTTTGTTCAGGGCTTCCATCTTGCTTCACCTTGTGGGCAGTGGGAGTCTTGTCGCGACAGTCTTTCTTCAGTAAAGACCAAGCCTACAGGCTGCTGATTTGCTTCAAATTGCTCTGGTTGGTGTCTTGATTTTGCCCAAGGGAGCCCTCGGATTTTCCGGTAACAAAGGCCAGTCCAGGAAGGAGGAGTCTGCTCCTGTGGAGAGGGAGCTGGAGAATACAGTGTGAAGAATACAGATCACATTTGCTTGACTGGTTTCCATTTCTGACCACAGGAGAACACATGAACTGCAGTCATTTCTGCTTCCTTTTCCATTTTCTTTGGAGTCCTCTGACATCCTGGACCATAGCAAGCAAAGAAATGTATGAATCTAACATTTACATACCAGCATATGTGTTCCGGCTCGTATATTTGTCAAAGGCAAGGAGTACATGGATTTCATCTGGAAATCAAATCAGCTCTATTTGTTTGTCGGAATGCTGTTTTGATCATTGACACTGGGTCAGCCACAATGTAATTCACAAGGATGTAATCCACTAGGCACTTTAGAGAGAACAAAGCTGAGAGACTAACACTCTAAATCAACGTAGATGGTATTTCTATTACTATGTGCTTTCGCCCTTTTTTGTTAAGTAGCTGAGTGAGTCAATGTTTAATCTTGCCTTCTGCATGCCGTAACAGAATTTTCTTTCTTGCTCAATTGCCTGAATTGCTGGAATGGAAATTAAAATAAAATGTACAAGCCGACACAGAAGAAACACACACAAAAAGGACAACTTCTTTGCCATGTTCCTGAATTTGGCCAATGCAACCTGACAATGTCAAAGCTGAAAGAATATTTAATCAATGTGAGTATTTAAGGGGAGAGAGAGAGAGAGCTTGAGCTGCCAATTTCAACTAATCACAGATGTATTATGTTGAAATCCACAGTAGAGAAATTACCTGTGCAAAGCAACTTCTGAAGTGACTGACAAGGAAGGAGAACGCTGCAAGCGCAGAGTGCCACTTAGGCTATTAATAGGAATGACATGGACAAAGGGAAAAAGATAACAATAGATGCTGACATTGCATAACATGAGCCATGAATCAATTTGCCCTTACACTCGCATCTTTGAAAGGACACCCATCTGATCCTATGATTAACTATGCCACAATCTGCATGTGAAACAAAACGGGGGACATTTCAATTTCACCTCTTTTGGAACTTCTAATAAGATGCATAACAAATAATCAAGTGTAATCTCCTTCATGTTGTGCCCAGTGTGTCCATTTAGGTAGTTCTGCTTTGTTTGCTTTTTTTTCTTTTTAAATAAACAAAAAAAATGTCATAAATTAGGAGGCCATTTTAGATAGTGCACCACATCTGTATCCATTCCTTTCAGCAATGCATATCCATTGTTACCCTCACAACTACATTGGAGGGGGTCAAATTTACCTCATGAGAGCTGAGAATTTTCTTATTAAATAAGAAAAGGTTTCACTTTCCCCAAGGTTTCGTAAGTATACTTGCTTTTTATGCATGCAGAACCATGAGCGAGACAGATGTTGAACAAAGAAAGGAAAGGATGGAGGCGATATTAATTAGTGTTTCTGTTAGCAGACTCTCCATCTCTCTTCCCCCTGCCTTTTCCTTCCTCTACTTTTTAAAAAATGTTTTGCTGCATTAGCGGTGGCAGAACTGCCAGTCTCTACCCTCCTTGGATAAAAAGTGGGTGGCGCTGTGGGTTAAACCACAGAGCCTAGGGCTTGCCAATCAGAAGGTCGGTGGTTCGAATCCCCATGACGGGGTGAGCTCCCGTTGCTTGGTCTCTGCTCTTGCCAACCTAGCAGTTTGAAAGCATGAAGTGCAAGTAGATAAATAGGTACCGCTCAGGCGGGAAGGTAAACAGTGTTTCCGTGCACTGCTCTGGTTCGCCAGAAGCAGCTTAGTCATGCTGGCCACATGACCCAGAAGCTGTACGCCGGCTCCCTCGGCCAATAAAGCGAGATGAGCACCACAACTCCGGAGTCGTTCACGACTGGACCTAACAGTCAGGAGTCCCTTTACCTTTACCTTTTTACCCTCCTCGGAGGAGCATTGCATTGTACCAGAGTGAGTCCTTGTGGGCAAGGCAGCCCATGAGAATGCTTGTGCTGTTGCCATTTTGCAGTAGCAGTAGCAGTTAGAAATTATGTTTCTCCCTCACCAATAATTTTATTGGTTTTCATGTAAATACAAGAATGACATATAACTACAGTGACCCATGCAGTGGTACATTCTCATTAAGCTTCATATGTAGTACACAGTACACAAGCAATATGTTTATTTATGCGTTGTCAGTTCAAGTATCCTCTCCACAGAGATTCTTGCGTTGTTGTTGGAATAAAAGTATTTTCTGTCTCATTTATAAAGGAAAAGATTGGAAGCCAAGTCTCGCCAAAAGTGTCTGCCTTTGAAGTGCCTTTAATTACCTTTCTGTGGTGAGTAAGGTATTTCAGATATTATTTACACAGATGTCAATGGGGATTTCTATACGTTGTTTCCAGTCTTGGGCTATTATTAATTGAGCTGCTGATAATGGGGGGGGGGGGGGGAATCTAAGTCTCTGCATTTAAGGTTATTGTTTCAATTTGAGTCTGATGATCACTAGGCAAGAGCTGAACTGGATGGAAGAGATTGCTGCATAATTTTGGAAATAGTGTGAAACAACATTAAAGGAGTATACCATTGTGCAACTCCACCATACATAAAAAAATATAATCCTATCTGCCCGTAACCTTCCCAGCATAGGAAACGATGTTTCAAAATGGTTAAAAAATTAAAGTTGGTTTTAAGGGATGATGTGAATCGTAGTCCTAAAACAGCTGGAGACCCAAGTTTGCGAAACATGGGCTTAGAACAAGGTGAGGAGAACCCTATGCTCTCCAGATGTTGCAGAGCTAGAGCTCCCATCATCTCTGGCCATTGGTCATACTTGTTGGGGTTGATGGGAGTTGGAGTTCATCAACATCTGGAGGGTCAAGGTTTTCCCACACCTGGTTTAGGTGGGGCAGGGCTATTACATGACATGCACAGCTCTGTCCTGGAGTGCCTCAAGACTTGCTCACTTCCTCTAGCAACTGCCAACTCAGCTGCCATCCTTTCCCTAATGTTAAGACTCTGTGCATTAAATGAGAGTGCAGCCAGGATGTGTCCCCAGAACATTCCCAGACTTCCCATGACTTCCACAGCAAACAAGTCAATGTAAAAAAAGATAATCTGAAAGCAGACCATTTAAAGGCAGTATTTTATGCTACTAAAACAGTCATGGGGTACAAATTATACCTGAATTTGCTTTTTATTTTACTCTTCAACATCAAAGGAGATGTTGCTATCGTCTCGGAGATGACATATTCTAACCTGACAGCAAAATTGTTCTTTTAGTAGCGAAATCACTAATGTGAAGGGAAAGTGAAAAGCATTCTTTTTGAAAAGCAGTTTGCTGAAACTTTTAAGAATCTGATGTTCTTTTGTTAACAACTGACCACTTGAAACCACCTTATTTCCAGAATAGAGATATGCCGTTTGACTAAATCATCTCTACATCATCTCAAAATTATGTTTCAATAATCTGCCAATTCACCCTATCTAGTTTGGCTCCAACACTTCCTCAGGGAAAAGTTGGGAGATAAAATTAAAAAGCAGTGTTCTGTGTCTTATGGGATTCAGATTTTAAATTATTAGATAACAAAAAGAAATTACTTTTGAAAGAGCAATTTTTGTGGGTTGCTTGGATCTTGACAGCAGAACATTTTTTAAAAAAACACACACACACTTGGGGTTTACCACAATAAATTCCCTTCGAACCTCAGAGGCATATCACAAATATAGCTTTAATTATGTCCACTGTCTGATAGAGTCTTGATAAGGTTTGTTGCAGTATCAAAAAGAGAAAGAGGAAAGAACAGTTCCTTACACAACATAGGCAGAACAGTAGTTATTGAAATTTACAACCTATAGGGGAGTCTAGCATACGTCTGATTTATTTCTACTGCTTTTATCCATCAGTGATACATGGTTCATGGGGAAAATTTCATCCTACTCATTTGATATCTGATTTCATTGAAACACCAAAGTATTGTGTATAATAACAGCAGAATAGATAACTTCTGTTGCTTGGTAACATCACATAAAAGCTAAGTTGATGGCATAAAAAGTCAGAACACTGTTGACTGATAATAATGTATTTCCAAATATATTTGGAGTGTATGTGTTTTTCTCTGTATAGAAAACATATGTTCTTATTATGCTGCTTCAGAAAGCACTTTAACTCCAGCATTCGACAGAATATCACTGAAAACCATAGAGGACAAGAGCTTGCGGGTAGAGTCTAAATATATATGCAAACATCATTGTTCACTTGCTTCTTCTTCTCCCACCCCCACCCCCCGCCCTAAAACACATCGCTGTCTGGAAAACTGTATTATAACATTAATTCCCAATCTACCTTTTGTCCCTTGTAATATATATATATATATATATATATATATATATATATCTATATCTCCTGGACATCAACCAACTTAACCAACCCTCTAGCCTTGCTCTGCCATTTCTGGTCCAGTTATAAGATTTTACTTCTTACTAGACTTTGAAGCAAATGACACATTGTGCCCATTTCTTATTTATTTATGAAAGTATTTATATGCCACCCTCTCACAAAATATCAGGTGAGTGTAGAACTACACACACACACACACACACACACACACACACATATATATATATATATATACATATATACAGTGGTACCTTGGGTTACAGACGCTTCAGGTTACAGACACTTCAGGTTACAGACTCTGCTAACACAGATATAGTACCTTGGGTTAACAACTTTGCTTCAGGATGAGAACAGAAATCACATGATGGTGGCGCGGCGGCAGCAGGAGGCCCCATTAGCTAAAGTGGTGCTTCAGGTTAAGAATAGTTTCAGGTTAAGAACAGACCTCCAGAACGAATTAAGTTCTTAACCTGAGGTACCATTGTATAGTAAGGGGGGAAAGGACCCCTGGATGGCTAAGTCCAGTCAAAGACAACTATGGAGTTGCGGCGCTCATCTCACTTTCAGGTCAAGGGAGCCAGCGTTTGTCCACAGACAGCTTTCCGGGTCATGCGGCCAGCAGGAATAAACCACTTCTGGTGCAACGGGACACCATGACGGAAACCAGAGCACGAGGAAATGCCATTTGCCTTCCCACAGCAGCAGTACCTATTTATCTACTTGCACTTGTGTGCTAGGTTGGCAGGAGCTGGGACAGAGCAACGGGAGCTCACCCCGTCACGGGGATTTGAACTGCCGACCTTCTGAACGGCAAACCCAAGAGGCTTAGTGGTTTAGACCACAGCACCACCCAAATCCGGCCCTGTGTGCACATTACATATTGCCACCTGGAAAAATCCTACCTATTATATGTTATGTTATGTTACGTTTATGATATGATATGATATGATATTATAATGTTGCATTACTCATAGAAATGACTCGAGGTGACTTACAGACACAGTAAAAATACTAAAGCCAATTATAAGAATCACAATAAATGAAAAACTAAACACACACACTCCCCTATACATCTTGTATAAATAAAAGACAAGTCTTCATAGATCCAGTCCCCTTAAAAGAGGCCACAGATACAGCCCTATGGAATGCCCTCCCATCAGATGTTAAACAGATAAACAACTATTTGAACTCCAGAAGACCTCTGAAGGCATCAAGGAAGTTTTAAATGGCTGTTACTTTGTTGTGTTTTTAATATTTTGGTGGGAGCCATCCAAAGGGGTTGGGGCAACCCAGCCAGATGGGTGGCATATATGTAATGAAATATGTAATGAAGGATTATCACTTCAGTTTGAGGTCCAGCCTAGCATCTAGATAAACTTCTCTAAATATGTCCAGATTCGTGGTTAGGTGAGCAACATGACACCATTTCACTCTGCCATCTAGTAGTTTCCAGAGCATTTTATTATTTAGTCACTCCAAATTTTGGAATTCGAAAGCTTCCATCAGCAGCAGCCTATGAAAGAGCAGAGAAAGGGTATTATAATTCACTGGCATTAATTGTCTGGAGAAGAGGTTTAAAAAACATAACCCCTTCCCCTAAGGGATAAATAGTTATTACAACGTGAAAGAACAGGATCCTAAATTATGGCCATGCAGTCACAAAAGTAACATTGAATTGCAATTTCCCTTATAAATCTCTAGTTTTCCAGGTTTATAACCTGATAATAAAATTTTGCTTGGGGCTAAACCATGTTGCACAAGCTCTGCAATTACAGGTGAAAAGGAACAAGGCTGTAATTTTTTTAAAAGTTTGGTTTAGTTTAAGAAAAAACGGGTATTTAAAAATTCCACGAGTGTGTGTGAAATATATATATATATGCGCACATTGCATACATAAATGAGATGGGTAAATGCTACACACCCTTTAATACACCCTTGATTTTTTTTTTTTAAAGACACAGTTTACTTAGTGAGAGGCCTTTAATAATGGTCAAAAAATTATATTGTGAAGATTCAATGGCACTATTTGGATTCTGTACAATATGGGGTTGATGCATGCACTCACCTAGGTGAAAAAACCACTTTGAATGGCAGGAGAACTAGAGCCGGACATTTGTGCTATCTTCCCTGCCCTTTTGGCAGGGAGGTCTCTTCACACTGTTCTTTCTGCCATACTTTCTGCTCTACATCTCTGTAATATTTGCTGAACTATGGCAAGTTCTTAAAGAAATGGGAGTGCCTGATCACCTCATCTGTCTCCTGAGAAATCTGTATGTGGGACAAGGAGATTTTACTTTCTTGGGTTCCATGATCACTGCAGATAGTGACAGCAGTCACAAAATTAAAAGATGCCTGCTTCTTAGGAGAAAAGCAATGACAAACCTAGACAGCTATTAAAAAGCAGAGGCATCACCTTGCTGACAAAGGTCCATATAGTTAAAGCTATGGTTTTTCCAGTAGTGATGTATGGAAGTAAGAGCTGGACCATAAAGAAGGCTGATCGCCAAAGAATTGATGCTTTTGAATTATGGAGCTGGAGGAGACTCTTGAGAGTCCCATGGACTGCAAGAATATCAAACCTATCCATTCTGAAGGAAATCAGCCCTGAGTGCTCACTGGAAGGACAGATCCTGAAGCTGAGGCAAGGCTCCAATACTTTGGCCACCTCATGAGAAGAGAAGACTCCCTGGAAAAGACCCTGATGCTGAGAAAGATTGAGGGCACAAGGAGAAGGGGACAACAGAGGATGAGATGGTTGGACAGTGTTCTCGAAGCTACCAACATGAGTTTGACCAAACTGCAGGAGGCAGTGGAAGACAGAAGTGCCTGGCATGCTCTGGTCCATGGGGTCACAAAGAATCGGACACGACTAAACAACAACAATATTTGCTGAGATAACCACAGAGAAATGATGCACAGGTTCACTACTTGTTCTATCTTCCTTCTTTTATCCTAGCCTTTGGGCACCTTGGCTGGTACCCAAAACCTCAGTCCTGCCTATAGTGGTATACTGGAACAGGTACCCAGAAGACCACAGGAGAGCAATGGGTTCCCTACTAGGGTGAGTGCCATCAGCATATGCTCAGCCATGCTGACCCTTGGTGCTAGCTGTGTTCCAGCTGTCCTCTGGGAACCTGCTGAACAAGTGCCTATCTGCTTCCAATATGTTGTCTTGAATTATTTGAAATAAAGGCACTATTACAAGTCTCCAATGCTCTCTCATCGAAAGGAAACTAGCACAATGCCATGCATAGCAATTGTGCTGCACTGCCCCGAGAATGTCTCATGACCTAGGGAAGTGGGGTGCATGTAAAATAGGTCTTGGGAAACAGATCATGTCGCCTATGAGCTGGTGTGATTGAGCCAAGAGGGAGCAAATAAAGGCAGTCACGTAATCAATCAGAACATCCTATCACAGAATGCTGGAAATCACAGCAGTGATTTGCAGGGAGAAATAAAGCAACAGTGAAAGTCAGAGCCTTAATTGATCAGCCACTAAAGGAGAATCACCTGCAGAGCACGCAGTCAGGGGGTGCTGATAAAGTCTATCACCAGGACAAACTGTTGACAGTCCATGGCTGAGAATTAGGAGACTTTAGCTGTCCAGAAACCCAGCAATGAGAGAGGAAAAAGTTGAAGGAACAGTTCTGGGAATAAAGGTAAGGAGACCCCTGACCATTAGGTCCATTCGTGACCGACTCTGGGGTTGCGGCGCTCATCTCGCTTTATTGGCCGAGGGAGCCGGCGTACAGCTTCTGGGTCATGTGGCCAGCATGACTAAGCCACTTCTGGCGAACCAGAGCAGCACACGGAAATGCCGTTTACCTTCCCACCAGAGTGGTACCTATTTATCTACTTGCACTTTGTGCTTTTGAACTGCTAGGTTGGCAGGAGCAGGGACCGAGCAACGGGAGCTCACTCCGTCACAGGGATTGGGACTGTCGACCTAGTTCCGGGAATAGGAAGGAGCAAATTTTCCTAGGGGGGGGGAGTGGTGGGGCAAGAGGAAGCGTCTGCCTTCCACTGGATTGCATTAAAGGTGGGTCTCAGGTCTGAAACAGTTGAAATCTGCTGCCTTAGAAGGTTGAACTGGTGAGAAATGACAATTCAGCCAATGTGCATTAAATTAACCTAGTACTTTGAGAAGAAACATTTCAGTGAACACCAACTATTGTTCCCTGCATTAATTTATGGACTGCTTCACTAATTTAACCCTAGCAAACAAGGATTGCTTGAGGTGTGGCTAACAGCTTGGGAAAGAAGGATGAATGGGAAACCTAGCTTTGTCTGGTTGCCTAGGCAATACAGTGTGACTGTGTTCCCTGTAGCTGCTCCTGTCTGCAGGAGACCAAGAGACAAGTTTGCAAATTGCAATGCACTCCAAGGCAGCCAGGTTGGCAAACAAATGACTGCAGAGATTCAGAATTGCCATGTTTTCTTGGAAGCAATACAAGTGCATTTGCTCCTAAGTAAACACAGTTTGTATTGTGGCTCATGATGCATTTTATTGCATTTATATGAGAAACAGATGTGTTCAAAGGGTTAGGCCAGTCAACTAGTTGAACACACATGGGAGTAAATGTTTCCATGCACTTTGCTGCAGGATGACATTTTAATAAATAAAATTATTAAAGGCAGAGTAAGTCAAATTCCCAATCCACTAGAGGAGGCTTGGCTAGACAGAGAGAATTGTATGAGGCAGAGATATCTCTGTTTAGCCCTGTCTGGCACTGCAGACCTCTGCCAGCGGGAGATTCCTGCCGGCAAGAAATACCTCAATGCTCCTACCCAATTGGTGGTAAGCAGCAGAATACCCTAAAATGGGGAGTTTGGGGGAATGGGGCACAGGCAGGGTTGGGAAATTTTCCTGCCCGCTCCCTAACTTCTGCCCTCTACCCATCAAGCCTTCCCACCAATGCCAAGGGCTTTGGATCGCACTCTACAACATGGGCAGTTTTGAGATTGTTGAGTTTGAGGGACTTCTGGTCCCTCTTTCCTTTTTTGTATTGAAGATCAAAGTCACTCTGGTCAGGCTCAAAATCTCTGCACATCTGCAGGGTGCTTTTTGCTCAAAAACTCCAAGTGGCCAACAGGTTGATGATATGGCATGGACCTGGCCTCCCTTTGTCACTGCGTGTGTGTTGTTCCCATTGTTCTAGGTGCATTCTGTGCATTCTGTGACAGGGAATTTCATTAGCGCGAGCAGTTTCTGAGCTCTGGGTGCAGTACTGTGCCTAAAATTTCAGATGAAATCTGCAGAGTGGAAGGAAAGGAGGACCCTTTTCTGCCTCCCCATTTGCAGCTACTCTCTGAATACTGGAGAAGATACCCTCTTAAGAATGTTAGGGGGATGGCTAGGAGAAGGTCTAGACCATGTGAAAAAATGAACATAATATTTTAGTTGCAGTCCATTCATTTTCAGCTTTGTATTCTTGTTATTTAAAAAGTGTGCCTAGACATTCCAATGTTGCACCCATAACCTTGGTTTAAGGTGCCATTTAGTTCCTACCTTTCATATCTCAGCTTCAAACACTGAGCTTCACCATCTCTCAACCCATAGCAAGTTTACTCTAGAACAGAGATGAGGAACCTGTGCCTCAGATGTTGTTGGACTACAGTTCTTATCATCCCTGACTGTTGACCACGGCAGCTCCAGCTGATGGCAGCTGGAGCCCAGTAACAACTTGGAGAGTCACCAGTTCCCCATTCCTGCTCTAGAAGCACAGCCTAGTGCAGAAATCCCCAAACTCGGCCCTCCAGATGTTTTGGGACTACAACTCCCATCATCCCTAGCTAACAGGACCAGTGGTCAGGGATGAATCATAGAATCATAGAATCATAGAGTTGGAAGAGACCACAAGGGCCATTGAGTCCAACCCCCTGCCAAGCAGGAAACACCATCAGAGCACTCCTGACATATGCTTAAAGACCTCCAAAGAAGGAGACTCCACCACACTCCTTGGCAGCAAATTCCACTGTCGAACAGCTCTTACTGTCAGGAAGTTCTTCCTAATGTTTAGGTGGAATCTTTTTTCTTGTAGTTTGGATCCATTGCTCCGTGTCCGCTTTGACATTGTAATCCCAAAACATCTGGAGGGCCGCGTTTGGGAATGTCTGGCCTAGTGACTTCAACTAAAGAGCTTTAGACCTAGTGGCTCATAGAAGGCACATGTGTGGTTGAACATTAGCTTGGGGGAGGAAGACGGATAATCTTTGCCATAGGCCTAAGCCACATGGTAGGTCACTCTTTTGTTTTTAAGGCTTTCTGCCTGGTTAATGGGGTTGTAGTCACTTTGTACCCAAGTGTGATATGGCAAAGCTACTCTTAACTCCCTCTTTCAGTTCCACTCTTTCATTTTTTCAGACAGTGCCTGTCTGATGACTGCATATGTCTTTGTTTTTGTGTACACTTAGTAAATTAAGAATGTCATTTATGAAACACAAATTCCTTCAGCATGACTGGAAGTGTAAGGTAAAGGTAAAGGTACCCCTGCCCGTTCGGGCCAGTCTTGCCAGACTCTAGGGTTGTGCGCTCATCTCACTCTATAGGCTGGGAGCCAGCGCTGTCCGCAGACACTTCCGGGTCACGTGGCCAGCGTGACAAGCTGCATCTGGCGAGCCAGCGCAGCACACGGAACGCCGTTTACCTTCCCGCTGGTAAGCGGTCCCTATTTATCTACTTGCACCTGGAGGTGCTTTCGAACTGCTAGGTTGGCAGGCGCTGGGACCGAACGACGGGAGCGCACCCCGCCGCGGGGATTCGAACCACCGACCATGCGATCGGCAAGTCCTAGGCGCTGAGGTTTTACTCACAGCACCACCTGCGTCCCTCTAACTGGAAGTGTACTGGTAGGCATCTATCTGAGACATGGTGACCCTTGCCAAGTTAGGTAACATTTCCTAATTATGAAGAACAGAGGGACAGCAACATTGGAGATTGTTCTTATTCTTAATTAGATCTCAGGGTAGTTCACAGCATAAAATTACAGGATAAATAAACAAAGTACAAAATAAAACAATAACCCTGCCCCCCACCCCATCACATAAACACATCAAAAAGGATATATTAGTCAACCAAAGGCCTGGTTGAAGAGGAATGTTTTTGCCTGGCACCTAAAGGTGTATAATGAAGGTGCCAGGCAAGCCTCTCTGGGGAGAGAATTCCACAAATGCGGAGCCACTGCAGAAAAGGCCTGTTTATGTGTTGCCACCCTCCAGACCTCTGGATTCTCACAATTCTCTGTAGTCGCATAGGAAACAACTGAACCAATAACTTTTTGCAAGCTACACTTTACCTTGAATGTAAGTGATTCAAAGCAACAAACACACACACCTCCGCCATGAGTGACCAATACATTTGTCTTTGTGGCACTCGGGGGGGGGGGGGGACAGACAAAATGGTATGTAAAAATGGTGTGTAGAATGTCAAGTTTTAAAACTTCCAAGGAAGTTGCAAGTTCCTGGCAACAGTCATTAAGTCACCACTTTAATTGCTTAATGTGCGCTTACTCGAGTTTATCATCACTTCATTCCGATTTGTTAAGAAAGACATTGTCAAATGATACTAGTAGACTTTGTTCCTGCACAGGTTTTAGCCTGTTTTCTGTTTCCTGTGGTATACTTCCATTTGGATTTATGCCTGTCAGTAATTTATTTCCAATTTTAGCTGCAGCTTATCAGACATAATTGCTGTTTCCTTTATACTTAACTTTTTCTAACATAAACTCTCTTGGCTACTTACAGTGACATTACACCAAACAGCCGTGGAACTTTGGTAGCTCTCGTCTTTGTTTTTCTGCAGAAATCAAGTACAGTCAACAATTTATTTCCAATTTTAGATAGTACTTACGACTCCAATTGTATCATCAAAGTCTCATTCTGCTCTAGACTATACACAGCTTCTGCCCACATCTCCATCTTCTCTCTCTCTCTCTCTCTCTCTCTCTCTCTCTGTGTGTGTGTGTGTGTATGTGTGAGAAAGCTAACTTGATTTCATGTGAGTCTATTCAGATTACAGGAAGCAGTGAACAAATCACCTCCTGAAATGCCAGCACCAACACAAGTTGTATTACTCATGTCAATTTGTCCATGTAGTTCTTATCAGAATGATGTGTGAATGCTGGAATGCTGAATATAACGGAGGGTAACTAATAATAAACTGCAGTCACAAATGCCAATGGAGGAAATAATTCATTGCCAAGGTTTTGTGCCATTTAATTTAGCATCTGAACAAATTCAGGAGTTTTGCTCTCCTGAAAATATTGTCACATACTGCGAAGGGCTGAGCCATACAAGTTGTTGAGCATCGCAGGTGCACACATGAATTCTCCATCGGCATTATACCCAGGCCATGAATGTGTAGAGAATCCTTTGTGTGATTCAAGATACAGAAGTTTTCAGCCAGGATCTAAAGAGCCTAATCTTATGTGTGTCTGCTCAAAAATCCAGCTAAATTCAGTGTGCTTACACTTGTGCATAGAATTGCAGCCTGTTACCAGGAAACATCAGCATGCCTCCCTTTTGCCCTCATACTGCTCATCTTTTCTGGAAAGGTTAATTGGTAGATTATGGCTAATCAGGAGAGGATGAGTGACCTGATTGCAGGACTAGTTATCACTATTTATTAAGGTCAGATTAACGTTGTCAGGCGCTTTGGTGCAGTTCCACCAAAAAAACCTGCTCCCCCCAAAAGAATATATGAAATAAGGCACCAGAAAATACATCTTGAGGTATCTTAAAGACTGACAACTGTGTTATTTCATGGGGCACCAAAACTATTCTGAGTATGTGCAGGTTCTCAACTCTCAGCAAAACACAAGGAAAAAAGCATTTTGGCAACCTTCATAAAAATAAAACACCCTGAGCATATGCCGTTTCAAATTTTAAACTCACTTCTCATTGTTTTTGGTCACTTCCTTACAATTTGTATCTTATTTTTCTTTATCAATAAAACCTGTTTTTCCCCCAAAACAGAAAAGCTCCCTTCTCTGTTGCTCCCTTCTGAGTACATTACAAGGGTCCTCCATGACCTAGTCTTAGGCCAAAGTCCCTAACATGACCCACATTGTCTTTTGATAAAATGTGCTAGTTTCTGGGCCATTTCTGGTAGACTGACAGCAACATGTCTTCTAGAAGAAGCCTGCAGTGGGAAGAATTTCCCTAGTTCTAAAGTAATGCCAATCGTCATTCATGTTCATGAACATGGAGAAAAAGGTTTTAGGCATATAGTCTTGAACAGGCATGGGAACAAGCTACATTAATTAATTAGTACTCTGCAATCAAGTGGTGCTATGGGCTCCCCCCCCCCCCCCGCCTCAAACTGAACTCTTTTCCAATGCCAAAAGGAAGACCGTGTGGCGATCACACAGGGTCCCTGGACGTTAAACGGTCTATTGATCCTTGTACCACCACTGTGATCGCTTCCCCGCTGCCACCAACCCGTTTCTCTCTGGTACACACAGAGTCCAGACATTTGTTAACATTAAACCAAATACATAAGTTTATTTTATAAGCTTTAACAAGTTTATGGTTTCAGATAATTTTTCCTGTCAGTTTCTTAATCTTAGTTACTTTACCAGCCTATACCTTCCTAATGACTTCTAACTGGTTACCCCAACTGTCTATCTGACTCCTCTTAACAGATTCTCTCACTCTCTCACATCAAACTATACCAACCCACAGACTTATCCTCCCTCTCTCTTCTCTAACACCCAACTGACTCCTTAACAACACCAACTCTAACTCCTCCCCTTGGGTTCCCACTTGCCAATCACTTCACACTCATTTAACCCTTTCCTTATGACCCAGCATGATGTCACCTAGCAGGGCAAACGCCACAGACCACTTTTCAGGCCAAGAGCACTTCCAGATTGAATCCCACCCCAAAATAGCAGCATTCACAAAATGACAAATTCAGGTGGTGCAATTAAAGATGATTTGGAGGTCTTGGATGGTGAAGCCCAGTTCGTCCCAAATTAATAAACAGGCAACGTTGACTAAGGACTTACAAAGTTTGTGCAAACAAATCTGGATGAATGCTTTAAAAAAAAAAGGTAATCTGGAAGTGATTCAAGATTGTGATGGAATTGTTACATAAAGAAGCACTCAGAAATTCCACAGCACATGTACCAGCTCTTATGTGGACCTTAGATTATACCATCTCTCTCTTGAGTACATTATAACTCCAAGTTCAAATTTAAGAGGCAATTTTATGTAGGCATACATATCATACAAATAAAAATGAATTTTGCCTAATGGATCCAAGCTGCATAATTCCTAATGTGGTTAGCCATTTTATAGTTATTTTGCAATGTAGCAACAAGAAAGCCCATTTTCCAGATAGTTTGAAATTACGGAAAAGTTCATCAAACCTCGCTTTAGATTTCTACTTCTCTTTTTTTCTTTCGCCAATATCCCAAAATATGCCCCAAACCACTTGTATAATATAGTCCCGTGTTCCATTCAGAGGAACAGCCCATATGCTCCCTAATATTAGTAAATTAATGAGGCTACTTAAACTCAAGCAGCCTGACAATCTATTGTCTACTTTTAAGGGAATCGTTTATCCCCCTGAATTGCATCAAAAGGCAATTTTGGCTAATTATTCAGTGAATATTGAAGTGTTAGCTCTGCCCCCATGGGTACTTGCACTAAACTGTAAATGATAGTGCTTCTGAATGTAAAATAACTTGGCATGCTGTGTAACTTAGAAGGAGCCTGCCATTAAAATGATATGAAAATCTTAAACTACTGATACACTATCTCCCAAGCTATTTCCTTGCCTCATCATTTTTTAAAATTTTTATTTTACAAGATTATAAAACATGAACTACAGCTTTCATATGTGTTTTTATTTTATAACCAATATGTTGTGGTGCTCTCTGCTGAAACGGGGATGTTGCCAGCTAAATTTCCATCTTCTCCCAGCCTTGCCCAGCTAGAGCAAATCAGCAGGCATAGAGAACAGTGGTGATATTGATAATCATGGCCTTCTCTTTAGAGGATATCTTTTGGCCTAGCATTGCAACTGTGGAATATTGAGCAGAGTTGCCAACTATTTTACCAGCCCTTATTTGTTGTGACGGGGGTGCACAGATCAGGGTAAGACAACCTGTTTTCTTGCAGATATTGGCAGACCACAGCCCATCGATCCCTATCACTGGCCATTGGCTATGTTGCATGGGACTGACAGGTCCAAGAACTCTGGAAAACCCTCAGGTTCCATACCCCAACTATGATATTCTAATGCTGATTTCCATGCCATGAAAAGGTTCATTGGGTGACTTTTGTGGGTCACGCTTGTCTACTTGACGGAGCAGCAGGCTTTTTGTCATCTGTTGGCAAGTATTGTCATTGCCTTATTTATTGTTTTTATTTAATAGCTTGCTTTTTCTTCAGTGGAGTACATGGTGCCCCCTCCCAGATGTTAACCTCTGTGTAATAGGTGAGGGTGACCCAACTACACACATACAAAAGTAGGTAACTGTGATGTTAACATATGAGAGAGCTGGAGGTGAAATAGTTAAACAGGTTGCCCAATCAGAAGCCAGGGGTGGAGTCAGAGGGACTATAATACCAGCTCTGGGAGGGGCGAAGGGAAGAGTTTGTTGGGAGTTGGGTGGTTGGTTGGAGTGGGAGTGAGTTGGGATAGAGTCTGTGGGTAGGTTGAGTTAGTGTAGAGAAATAAGCTGAGTCAGGAACAGTTAGGAGCTAGGAAGACAAGTAAATATCTGAGAGGTGGTTTAGTGAGTGAGAGCAGGTAGCGGAAGTTATAGGTCTGGATAGGCACCCCATGATTGTAATTGACCTATACCATTTATGAAACCACACACTTGTTAACTGCAATAAATAAACAGAAGTTTTTTTTTAAAAAAATAATTTTTATTCGTTTTTCAAACACATAATAGAAACAGTACAAAACAAAAAACAAAAAATTCAGAACACAAACAAAAACATACAAAACATTTAAACCAATATAACTTCAAAATTATATTTTCATACCCTTCTTTCTTTTGACTTCCCCATACCTCCCCATCCCTGCATCCTTGTTTAGTGATTCTTTAGCAACCCTTTAGTCAATTATCCTAATTCCCTTTCATTAAATTTCCTTTAGCTTTTTAGTTACAGCTGCAATTCTCTGCTTCTTACCCCATGACATCTTAGCATTCCTCAATTTTACAATAGTTTTTAAGGTATATTTTAAATTTCTTCCAGTCCTCTTCCACTGTCTCCTTCCCCTGGTCGCGGATTCTGCCCGTCATCTCAGCCAGTCCCATAAAGTCCATTACCTTTGTTTGCCATTCTTCCAGAGTAGGTAGTTCTTGCATCTTCCAATACTTCGCCAGTAGAATTCTTGCTGCTGTGGTGGCATACATAAAGAAAATCCTATCCTTCTTTAACACCAATTGGCCAACCATGCCCAAGAGAAAAGCCTCTGGTTTCTTAGGAAAAGTCCACTTAAGGACCTTCTTAATTTCATTATAGATCATTTCCCAGAAAGCTTTAATCTTTGGGCAGGTCCACCAAAGGTGGTAAAAAGTGCCTTCAGTCTCATTGCATTTCCAACACTTATTGTTAGGCAGATGATAAATTTTTGCAAGCTTGACTGGGGTCATGTACCACCGATAGATCATCTTCATAATGTTTTCTTTTAAAGCATTACATGCAGTAAATTTAATACCGGTAGTCCATAACTGTTCCCAGTCAGCAAACATAATATCATGACCGATATCTTGTGCCCATTTAATCATAGCTGATTTCACCGTTTCATCCTGTGTATTCCATTTCAACAACAAGTTATACATTCTTGATAAATTCTTAGTATTGGGTTCTAACAATTCTGTTTCTAGTTTTGACCTCTCTTTCTGGAAACCTATTTTCCTGTCCTGTTTGAATGTCTCATTTATCTGATGATAATGCAACCAATCTCGAACCTTGGGCTTTAATTTCTCGTAACTCTGAAGTTTAACCCTTTCACCATCATATTCTAGAATTTCATAATATTTTGGCCATTTAGAGTCCATATTAAGCTTTTTTTACTTCCCTAGCTTCCATTGGTGACACCCACCTGGGGGTTTTACTTTCCAACAAATCTTTGTATCGAATCCAAACATTATACAATGCTTTCCTTACAATATGGTTTTTAAAGCCTTTGTACACCTTTGCCTTGTCGTACCATAAATATGCATGCCAACCAAAGCTATTGTCATACCCTTCCAGATCCAAAATGTCTGTGTTCTCAAGAAGTAGCCAGTGTTTCAACCAGCAAAAGGCTGCTGATTCATAATAGAGTCTTAAGTCCGGCAGGGCAAACCCCCCTCTATCCTTTGCATCAGTTAAAATCTTAAATTTAATTCTGGGCTTTTTGCCCTGCCAGACAAATTTTGATATGTCTTTCTGCCACTTCTTGAAACAGTCCATCTTGTCCAAAATCTGCAACGTCTGAAATAAAAATAGCATTCTAGGCAATACATTCATCTTAATAGTAGCAATTCGGCCTAACAAGGAAAGTTTCAACCTTGGCCATATTTCCAGATCCTTCTTTACTTCTAACCAACATTTTTCATAATTATCCTTAAATAAGTTCACATTCTTAGACGTTAAGTTTATCCCCAGGTATTTCACCTTTTTCGTTATTTCCAAGCCTGTTTCATTCTGAAATCTCTCTCTTTCTTCCATTGTTAAATTTTTCTCCAACACTTTCGTTTTTTGTTTGTTCAGTTTAAAACCTGCTACTCGACCAAATATTTCAATTAGTTCTAATACTCTTTTAGTGCTAGTGTCTGGCTGTTGCAGAGTCAATACTAGGTCATCTGCAAATGCTCTTAGTTTGTAGTGTCTAACTCCGACCTGAACTCCTTTAACCAACTGGTCCTTTCTAATCATGTTTAACAAAACCTCCAGGACTGATATAAAAAGCAGAGGGGATATTGGGCATCCCTGCCGTGTACCTTTTTCTATAAATATTTCTTCCGTTACCACATTATTTACAATTAACTTAGCTTTTTGTTTAGACTATATTGCACCTATACCGTTTTCAAAACCTTGGCCTACCCCCATCCCTTGGAGATTCTTTTTCATAAAACTCCAACAAATGTTGTCAAAGGCTTTCTCCGCGTCCACAAAAATCAGAACAGCCTTCCTGTTAATGTCGACTTCTAACAGCTCCAAAATGTCTATAATGTTCCTCACATTGTCTGACATATGTCTCCCTGGGAGAAAGCCCGTTTGGTCCTTGTGAATCTCCCCTATCAACACTCTTTTCAGTCTTTTTGCCAAAATGTCTGCAAAAATTTTGTAATCCACATTGAGTAAAGATATAGGGCGGTAGTTTCTAACCTGGTTCTTCTCAGTCTCTGTTTTCGGTATAAGTGAGATGAAAGCCTCTTTCCACGATTCAGGTGCCTTTTTCCCCTCCAGAATTTCGTTGCAAACTTCCTTCAGTGGTTGTATTAGCCATTCTTTCAGCGCTTTATAATATTTAGCCGTCAAACCATCTGGTCCTGGTGATTTTCCCCATTTCATATTCTGAATGGCACCCTCTATTTCTTGTTCTGTTATTTTCTCATTTAAGATCCCTTTACTTTGTTCTGAAATTTTTGGTAGACCGTATTTTCTAATAAATTCTTCTATTTCTTGTTCATTGACTGGCCCTTGTGCATACAATTTCTTAAAAAAACTTTGAAAGCAATTACTTATCTCATTAGGTTTGTGGATAATTTTCCCATCCATTTCTAGACTTGTCACAGTGTTCAATTTCTGTCTTTTTTTCAATTGCCATGACAGAAGTTTCCCACATTTATCAGCTGATTCAAAAGTCTTTTGTCTCATTTGCTTTATCTTCCATTCTATCTCTTGATTCATGAGCTCCATGTATTGCATCTGATAAAACTTTATTTCTCTCAGGATCTCATGGGACTTTGGTTTGGACCTCAATTTCTTTTCTCCTTCTTTTATTTTTTCTAGGATTTTTTCTTTCCTCTCATTTTGTTTCTTCCTCTTTATAGAGTTCTGTTGAATTAGGAAACCTCGCATCACGGCTTTACTCGCGTCCCAAATTATTCTTTTCTCCACTTCTGTTCTCCAATTTATCTCAAAGTAATCTTTTAATGTTTTAAGGGCCTTCTTATAAATCTCTTCATCTCTGAATAGGGTGTCATTCATTCTCCATCTAAAGGATCCAGTTGTTGTTAGTTTCATCTCCATCTTCACAGCGTTATGGTCGGAGCAGGTTTTTGGGCAGATTTCTGCTTTTTTTGTTCTTGACGCCAGGCTACTAGAAATCCAAATTTGGTCGATTCTTGTCCATGTCATTTTTGCTTCAGAGAAGAAAGTTCCCTCTCTCTCAAGAGGGTTCCTTATTCTCCATATATCAATCAGGTCCATAGTTTCGGTCATTTCAAAAAAAGTCTTTGGTAGTCTCCCTTCCTTTGAAATCACTTGTCTCTGTGCTTTATCCATGTTTGTGGAGACGACTCCATTCATATCTCCCATCATTACGATTTTATAGTCTAAAAAGTCGATTAATGTCTCATGCAGCTTCTTAAAAAATTCAGCCTTCCCTTCATTTGGGGCATATACTCCAACTATCAAAATCTTTTCTCCTTGAATTTGTATTTCAATTGCCAGGTACCTTCCTTGTTCATCTTTAAATATGTTTGCAAGAAACCCATATTGCCAGGATACATAGGAAATTGCTGATAAACAAGAGACTTGGACAGGAATTTATCTCATCAGATAAAGTGAAGAAAAGAGGTGTTGTGATTTATGCAAAGGAAAAATTGGCTCTAAATAAACAGAAGTTTATGTTCCAATTTAACCCTGACTGGACTCAGTATTGTACCAGGTAGGGCCTGGGTGGTGGCAGTGAGAAATAAAGTGGTGGCACAGGGATTAATAGATGGTGAAACATCCGGGGACCCTGTGTGATCGCCACAGTGACCTTTATGGCCCTGTGGGAATTTGGTTTCCCCAGCCTTAGCCTGGGTCAAGAACAATTTCCCCATGTCATGTTGCATATACTCAGCATCTCACTTAAACTTTTAACTATTAGGTGTGCAAAGCCCAGCAATGTAGATGCTGTTCACAAGCAAGTGCAGCAATCAGGTTTAAGTGAGCATTTGTCCATGTGTATGCTATTCTTTGCTTATCTAGCATCATATTTACATTAGGCCATAGATATCATCTAGGAAAATATTTTGTAATTAGAACTCCACGAAAGCCAACTTCTGATCAGATAGAACAGGGATTGGAACCTGTGGCTCTCTGGGTGTTGTTGGACTACAACTCCCATCATCCCCGAAACTAGCCCTGCTGGCTGTGGCTGATAGGATTTGGAGTCCAACAACATCTGGGAGACCACAGGTCCTGCATCCCTGAGACTGAATTATTGCGTGGACAGGCGGTGTCTCCAGATCCCGAGCGGTCCCCCCCCCCCCCGTCATGTGGAATAATGACTCGAGACAACATGCTATGGGATTGAATTGGCCACAACTTTATTAAATTTCAAATGTGGGTAGACCTTGGCTCAGGCATTGGGCGTTCTTCCTGCAGCCAATCCGAAGCCATGGACGGTTCTGGGCAGGCAGCGATGCTGGTGCGGCTTTGGATTGGCTGCAGGAACTTCCTGCAGCCAATCTGAAGCCTTGCTGCCCGAGGCTGAGGTAAACCCAGCGCGACCATCGATCGCAGGTGGGCGGGCGGTGGGTCTGGGCCGTGCCATGGGCGTCATGATGGGCACATTGTGGGGCTTAAGTCGGAGCTTGGCGTGCCTGCTGGCCCCATGCCTGGCACCTGGCTCAGCACTGCTGCTGGTGGCGCGCTCAGCGGCTGCGCTGGAGCAGCTGGAGGGCGAGCTGCACACCACCTGCCCGGTCCTCCGCATGCGCAGCCTGCCCACCAACCTGCCCTCAGACGATGGGCCGCAGCGCATGGTGCATGCCGCCTGGGAGCTCCACGGGGACAGCCCGATGGGGCGGCTGCTGCTCGCCAACAATGCCAGTGAGCAGGCGGTGCCCAGACGTGCTCCTGAGCACGCGCAGAGTGCGTTCCTCTTCTAGGTCCGGAGGCAGCTGCAGGACCAACTTGCAGGATATTTATATTTTTCAAAATAAAGTCCAGCCCCCCACAAGGTCTGAGGGCTAGTGGACCGGTCCCCTGATGAAAAAGTTTGCTGACCCCTGGTGTAGAATGAGCAGCTGCTTCACTGCTGAGTGATTTTGTAAGGTAGCTGAATGGGTGCCCATCATTTGCAAGGTGAAATATAGGCTGCGTCTACACAGATATATATATATATATATATATATATATATATATATATCTAAAACGCAATGAAAATGCTATGGAAAAAAGTTGTAAAAATATACATGCAATTTGCCATAGAGCTCTACAACACCATTTGGTGTCACATTTTTATAACAAATGTATAACGTCATAATTGCAGCTGTGTAGCTGAGTCCACATATAGCTAAAAGTGAAGACAAATTCAGCCTGCAGGCTTGCAGTCCACCAGACTGTGTATATCTGATGTTCCCCAGTTCTGGAGAAGATACTTTTGTTCTTGTGAAAACTGGTTGCATAAGATATCTTCCTTCCATTATGCTTCTTTTGCTTACCAATTCTACATTCATCTCTTAGTTTTAAAAGGATGGAAATAAGAAAAGAAAACAACAAAGAGGCTGCAATGGGTAAATGCACCATCTGGACATCTTGACTAGGAAACCACTATAATAAAGAAAGAACAAGATACTGTTCCACCCTCATATAAATCTATCTTCACATTCCTAAAACTGCCTTTCTGGAGACAGGCAGTATTACATACCATCGTATAATGTGCAGCTTTAGAAATCTGCAGCAAGCCGATGCCTGAGAACCAATAAAGAGGAAGAAAATGTGTGCTATTACACATCTGTGGGTTCTGTCCCCCTCCTTCATGCCTAGATATTTTACTTTTATTTTCTACAGTTCTGTGAGTTTGAATCTGTTAATTGATGTCGACTTTGGAAACCTGAGAATCCCAGCTAACAATTTTAACTAGGTAAGGGCCAGTGAAATTTCACAAATAGAACAGTGATGGAGTAATAGTGTGTCTCAGCTCTTCCCTAGATAGTTTATGATGTTCACCACAATATGGGATAGCTATAAAGTGCCGCTACAGCACAGGGCTAGAGAAGATCTGCCCTGGCAGTGAGTACCTGACCATCTGTGTACTTTTTGTGTTCTCCTTGGACGCTGCTCCTGAGACAACCAAGGCCTTTCCCTAAGTGCTGGAAGAAACGCCTTTTCCCCCAACAAAGAGACAATGCTTTTCGAAAAGACATCATGTTTTGAAGCCTTTTGCACCATTGACTGACTGTGTCAGAAGACAGAAACCCCTGGCATATATTGATGGCAGGGTTGCCATCGGTGAGGTCGCCACGAAAGAGATTTCCCTTTGGGGAAATCATTTGGGAGTCTTTAGGGTGCTACTACCTTCTGTGGAGAAGGAGTCTGGGTGGTGTTCCTGCCCAGGTGAGTCCAATGAAAGTTGCCAGGTACCCTTAATTTGACAGCCTGAAGTTGGCAAAAAGCTGGCCTTCCCTGGGTGTGAGACAGGGCAGCTGCTTTATGTATGTTATCATAAAAAGGTAAAGGTAAAGGTACCCCTGACTGTTAGGTCCAGTTGCAGACGACTCGGGGGTTGCGCGCTCATCTCGCTTTACTAGCCAAGGGAGCCGGCGTTTGTCTGTAGACAGCTTCTGGGTCATGTGGCCAGTATGACTAAGCCGCTTCTGGCGAACCAGAGCAGTGCACAGAAGAAGAAGAAGAAGAAGAAGAAGAAGAAGAAGAAGAAGAAGAAGAGTAGTAGTAGTAGTAGTAGTAGTAGTAGTAGTTTGGATTTGATATCCTGCTTTATCACTACCCAAAGGAGTCTCAAAACGGCTAACATTCTTCTTTCCCTCCCTCCCCCACAACAAACACTCTGTGAGGTGAGTGGGGCTGAGAGACTTCAGAGAAGTGTGACTAGCCCAAGGTCACCCAGCAGCTGCATGTGGGTCCCCAGATTATGAGACTACCCTTCTTAACCACTACACCACACTGGCAGTGTTTACCTTCCCGCCGGACTGGTACCTATTTATCTACTTGCACTTTGACGTGCTTTCGAACTGCTGGCTTGGCAGGAGCTGGGACCGAGCAACGGGCGCTCACCCCGTTGTGGGGATTCAAACCACCAACTTTCTGATAGGCAAGCCCTAGGCTCTGTGGTTTAGACCACACTGCCACCCACGTCCCTCTGCATGTTATCATATTATATTGCAAATCACTTTTGGGTGCCTTGTGGGAAGTGATTCATAAATAAAATAAAATAATTGATATTAATAATATGGTAGCAGCATGCCACCATTTCCTGGACTGCTAGTTTATTGTAACTGCAGACTGCAAAATGTTAGTGGAGGATCACTTGGCCAATGTATGCTGCTTTCCTTTTTCCCCCATCCCTTAAACTTCTTTACTGCAGTGGTATTTTTTTCATCTCTAACCCTGTCACCTTTTGCTCTGTGTGCTTCTGTCAGCCTCCTCTCAGTCTTCCTGTTTCCGCTGGGACAGCTACAAAGGGAAGAAAGTGATATAAAAACACTTGAGGCAGAACAGGGGAGAGGTTCCATCCTTCCTCTTCTACATGAAAGCAGCCAATAGGAAGTGTGCGCATGGAAGCAACAGAAAACTGGCATAACTTTGCTCGATAATAGCTCCTAGGGACTCTACTTTCATCATGTCTGCAAGAGATGCATTAGTCGTACACCAGGAGGCCTTTTCAGCATCTGGTTTCAGTGGCTTGTTCTCCTGAAGGACAGATGTCACCCAGAATGGAGAAAAGACAAGACTGAAAAGGAATTGCATGCGTGCATAGCTAATAAATGAACACATTCACTTTCACATTCCTTCAGAAAGGTTAGCAAAGGTTTCTTTGAATCAATGTGAAGATACTGAACAGCGGCTGCTCCACAAGCAGAGCAGCACAGCGGCTCTGGGACTGTGGAGTGGGTAGATATGTTGCCCTTCCTGCTTCTCATTCCCCCCCTCATAATATCTCACAGGATCTCATGAGTCAGGCAGTCGAGTGGGTAACAGTCTCGGTTGTATGGTGAATCGGGACCATTTTGCCCCACAAGCTTAGCTGAAGAGAATTCTCCTCTCAACAGTTCTATCCAGACACCTGCAAAGTGGATGCAGCTTGGTGGGGAATTGTGCTTGGAGCCCCAAAACCCATCCCCCATGGAAATAAAGACACAGTGGAGACAGAATTTAGTTTAAAGGTTAATGGGCAAATTTTGGCCAAAACTTTATTAAAATACACAAATGTGACTGGTTTAGGCATTGGTATCAAACTATATCTGGCTCCTGCCCCACCCTGCAGGAAGCCTGGAAGGGTAAACATCAATGTATATAGACTGGTCTCACCCCTGGGGTTCCCAGGGGTCCTGGCATGGCCCTAGCCCCTCTCCGGGCTTCGGACGAGATCCAGACCCCCAGATTCCTTTAACGGAATACCCTATTCATTGGAGGGCAGGTGATGGCCACACCTCCCCTCCCCACATTCCCCTAAACCAATGCCTAACCGCCAAACCTTACAAAGTTGTGACGATTGCTAAGAGGTAGGCAAAAACCAAGTGGCCCGTGCCAATCTGCCACATTGGAAAAAAATCCTACCTGGCCCCCATTCCAAAAACAGGCGACCAACCGAAGTCCAAAGCAAGGCCAAACACGACCTAATTAATGGGTGGGTGGGCGGGTGTTCGGCAGCGCAAAGCAAAAGGAGGTCCCTACGTCGTGCTGCCAAATAAATACTAACCTTGCCACGCTTGTGATTGGTGAAAGGCTATTGGCATAACTGTGGCAACACCAGCTTGGAGCGGGGCAAGGCCCGCCCACAAGCCGGTTAGGGAAGAGTTTCAGGGCCAAGCACAACATGGACCCTCTGTTAGGAGGATCCAACTTAGCAAAGCCATGGCATGCTTTGTGGTTTCCCAGGGTAGCCTGGTGATCTATTGCCCCCTGGATCAGGTATGGCTGTGTAGACCTCTTTTGTCCAGATAGTATGCACTGGTTTAAAATGGCCAATGATGCCTGGCTTGGCAAGCTATGTTCTAGCCTCTGTTTGCTTACAGAGGTAGGTGGGGTCCAGTGCGGAGAAACCGCCAAGAGTGCCTCCCAGCCACTGAGCAAAGGCAAATTGGAATGATGATCTGATCCTCACTCTACTGCTCTGCCAACCACATCTGCTGTATAATCAATGAAATTGTGACCTAATTTCACCCAACACTTTTGTCCAGCGTGAATCATTCATGCTGCAGCCACAAGCTGCAAATCTGCAGCTGCTAGAGAAAAGGTTATAAGAAGAAGTGAAGGGGCAGGCCAGGCTATGTGACACCATTATTCTAAAATAATATGAATAATCGGATTATCTTGATGAGAAGTGTGAGAAATACTGAACTGAATATTGTTCCGTTCTTATATCTCTGCTAAATGAAGTATTGTGAACTGCTGGGGGTGTGGGGGAAGGAGATCAACGCCCGATGCATGTAATTCACTTGCCAAGAATATGGAATACAGCAGCAATGGGTAGGGCAGCAATCCTACACAAACTTCCTTGGAACTCAGCAGGACTTAATTCTAGTAAATGTGGGAAGAACTGTTTGAAAAAATGCAAGCAAGAGGACTCGTATCAACCCCTCTGTGCGCAAAGCCCAAGAAACTTGCAGCAGGTCAGAAACAGACTCTGGGGACATGTGTAGGGTTGCCATACAGCCAAATTTTCCCAGATATTGCTGGGATCCAGCAGTCAGAAACAGAGTCTTGAATGTATGGCGACCCATGTCGAAAGTGTAGATTTTGGCATGTATGGCAACGCTACCACAGTGTGAGTAACACAGAAAGTGGTCAGGAGACAAGACTCTGTTGGACACATGTGTATTAAAGTAGACCCCAAAAAATCAACTTTATTGAGGACTTCCGGGTTGGCGCCATCGCCGAATGGCGGACTCCCTCCGAGCTCCGGAGGGAGTCTGCTCAGCAGGGGCTGGGTTCTACCGCGCCGGCGACGCGGGGACCCTCAAAAACCATGGGCGCTGAAACCCATGGGCATGGTGACTCGGCTGGCACCGTTTGCGCCCCCCCGACCATGCGAAGGAGCCTTTTTAAAGGCTGCGGAGTGGGTGACAGGGTGGTGGTGGTGCTGTGAGTCCTCCGCTTCCCCTGCCGAGCGAAGCCGCATGCCATTTGGCGGAGAGCGCTGACTTCTTCCATTGAAAATCTGGACTTAAAAGAACAACCCGTGAGTAATTGGAACTTGGATTAAAAAGGGGATTAATTTTTTTCTTAAATTCGGAGCGAGCGGGGGAGGTATAAAAAGGAAGTCAACCTCCCCCCTGTTGTAGAGGAGCTAAAGCAAAGGACCTGACAACTAAGATCGAGCGCAACCTTTTCTTTTGATAAAGATATTAATTTCGCGATGGAAAATTATAAGCTGGGCTGGAGGAGAAGAGTGGAATGTGAATTAAAATACAACACCCCCCCCCCGGAAGCCCCGGGAGCGATCCGTGAGAGCGCCTGGAGAGGAGAAATAGAGGTTTTGACAGCTGTCAAAGGAGCCGCCAAAACTGAAGAACAAAAAGAGAACTTTGTTACGAGGACTTTGCTGGTTACATTTGTTATAAATTGGATATAAACTGTTTAAAACAAGGAATAATAAGTTACTTTGACTGGTGGGTGAGATCGGGAATGAAACTGAGTTACTATAATCCCTCTAGAGGAGCTGTGGGTTATTACAAGTATCGCTGGCATAGAATTTGAATCGGACATTTTATCTCCTGGGAAACTGCAGAAATGGAACACTATTTTGTCTACAGAGGTCTACACACTAAAGGAGACAATAGATTTATCTATTGAAGAATGGAAGGGACTTGACGTAATGTTTTGTTCCTGAATAGCAAAGCCTCTGTAGAGGAATTACAAGCTTTTTGGAATTAGAACATTTGTGCAGGAGAGCAGGGGGAAAAAAAGAAAAAAAAAAAAAAAGAGGAGAAGAGAGAACATCCAGAACAACAAGAAAAACAAGAACTGGACAAAGTTGGAAGATAGACCCTTTCTAAGATTGGACATTTGAAATTAAAGATGATTAAAAGACGGTAAAGATTACTAAAAAGACGGCAAAGCGGACTGGTGAAGGATTATGGCTTAGATTATGGTTCAGATGTGGGAGCTCCAGGAGACAGTGGATTTGATGGACATTGGGAACGCAACCGGGAAAGGGGGGAGGGAAATTTGGAATCCAAAGGGTGTTAAATTATATTTTATTCTTTTTTAAATTCTTTTATGTTAATCTGTATCTTATATTAAAGAGGGGAACTCGTGGAAGGGAACAGGTCAATTTTAGGGGATGGGAAAATATTTTTTAAATTGGGTTAATGATAATAATTTTAAAATTTGGGGTAAGAATTTGTTGAATCTATTTGAAAGAATTGGAATACAAGAGGGGGTGGGGAGGGGGAAGTCCTGGAAAGATGATATTGAAAATAAGGCCTTAAATTTGGATGTTTTTCTTTTTTTTGTTATATTTGAAAATATTTAATAAATATTATTAAAAAAAAATCAACTTTATTGAGACTTGGCCTTTATTTGGCATTATCAACATAATAATGCAGATTCATCTGTCATGTTCTTACTTAATTTCATGAGTATCTGTACATCTTTTGGTATATTTATGTCTCAATCCAACTAAGTTGATTATCTTTAGTTGGCTCATGCCCTATAGTTACATTGCTTAATTTTTATTTGTTTGTTTGTTTGCTTTTTTTGGTTTTTTAAAATACATTCAGCCAAAGTAACATAAAGCTAGTAAGAATCTTCCACAACAGCAAAATTCATCTCAAAATTGTTTGATCCACTTCCCTGCAGCTTCTCTTCTGAGCGATTCCGTTAAAGTTAGCAACTTTGGAGAATCTGCTTTGCTTTCATGGGTATATTGGAGAAAAATCAGTGTGTTATATGAGAAGGCATGAGCCAATGAAGCATATATAGCTTTCAGAAAAGATGCTTGTGGTTAGTACAGCTATAGCAACATATTTATTCTATTTTTTAAAGGAAAGAAAAATAATAGATAAATGGGGAGGGATGTTCAATAGCAATATCAGTGTGCTTCCCCTTCTTTTCTGTATCCCTCAACTGCCGTCCCAGTATGGCTTTCTATGAGTAAAGCTGCACCACGGTCCCAATTATGCACTACCTGCTGCTACTTGGATTAACAGAAAACACTTTTCAGAGGGAAATTGCTTCCTAATTACTAGCAAAAAAATTCAAGTAATCGGAACATCTTGAATCTTTCAGAACGGCAAATGCACTGCCATTCATGCCACCTCCCTCCCCCAAAGAACACGGACATTACAAAGGCAGTAAACAGAAGTACTTTGTCATTAAATATATATATAAACATGCACATGCTTCCTAGAGGCCATTAAAATCAATTTCCCTGGCTCATGATGAAATATGTCAGAAGATGAGCTGTTATTGTGCATGAGGCATCCTCCCACATGCACAGCTGTGTGTGCGCCAGAGGAGATGATAGCTCCAGGGCTCAAGAAACCTCTTTCCCACCCTCTTCCAATGCTAGTACTCAGCTGGAAGCAAACAGGGATGTAGCTGGCTAGGTGTAACTTCTTGGCTAGAAATATTTGAATGGAAAAGGTGATATCTGCTGCATATGGAGGAGTGCACCACACTGGCTCTCATTCCAGTGAGAGTCATTCCATTGTCACTTCCTGGTTCGCATAGAGAAGCTGTTTACAATGGAGTCCAGAACTGGAAGTGCACAGTGGTACTGTCAGGATGCTGCCAGCGGCTCCTGGCTGGTTGCCTAGGAAAATATAAAGACAAGGGAAAGTTTCTTACTGTCCTTTTTTATTTCAATATTACAGAGAGAGGCTATAGAACCCAGCCTCTTTGATAATGGCGTCCCAAGTGAATCTCTACCTCCTGTCTCTCCCACTTCTCATTTGTCACTTCTATGGGTCCTGCTATGTGCCCTCTGTCTTTGAGCTCTTTGCTCTCCTACTTTTAAGGCTCGCCGGGTTCTGGGAGATGGAGGGTCTGTAATACTTTCTAAAGACACTGTGTCAGCCAGCTGCCGTTCCAGTCCTGCCTCCTCCTCTCCCATTATTTCCCAACTTTCCCCCTCATCTGTCTCTAAGCTGTGACCTTCCTCAAACCTCTATTGTCAATCTATACTGTCTTCCTCTTCCTCCTCCCTGGACAGTCTTCACCATTCCTCCTCTGCCCAGTCCCTGACAGATACTGAGACAACACCAGGTGTTGAAATTTTGCAGCCCTCATAATTTTGCACCCAGGGCAACTGCCCCTGTGCCCCACCATGCTATACCACTGTGCCGGAGGGGGGGTGGAGGGCAGAAAAGTGTTGGGAGGGTGGTGGCAAGATGTTGTGTTCCATTTAGCTCTCCCACCTGCTATCCTGCTGCCCTTCAGAGTTTTTTTTCCAGCTGGAACTCATTTCTGGCACCTCTCTGGTGGGCACCGTTGCCATTATAAGAGAACATGTGAGGCCTTCATGTTGAGTTCTGACACCTCTTTTTCTAAAAAAAATAGCACTCTTGTCCTACATTTATGTGGTGGATGCTGTCTCATCATCAGTGTGGAATTTAGATTCAACTCCCAGTCAAGTTGGCTTCTGTACCTATCATGGGAGGGGGCCATCTTGTATTTTGTCTCAGGAAGAAAAATGTCGTGAGCCAGCCCTGTAAGCAGTAAAATGGTTTAGGTGATATTCATTGGTAGTCCTTTCTTCATGGACATAAACATCTATGACTGGAGAACTAGATGGTGCAGGGTATCATTGATCTGTTGGACCTTGCACCAGCTTCTGATACCTTTGACCACCATGAGAAGGTAAGTTCTGTTGGGTGCTGGATGGTTACAGCAGGTGCCAGTTCCTTGGGTTAGAAGTGGGGTCCCCTCTACCCCAGGAATTCAATTACCCTCTGGTAAATGTTCAGACTGGATCACAGTTTATTTGTGACCTATCTGGTTGTTTAATATACTCCCCCCCGCACTGCGTATAGATACTGCATTGGAATAAATGGCAGAATCTACCTGGAAATACCTCCCTCCCAACCATGATGCCTTGACATCCTTTATAAAAAAGATTTGCAAATTACAGCACTGGTTGTGCTACATCAGCAAGCAAGCAAGCAAGCTCTCTTTTGGCTGTATAATGAAAGTATCCATCAAAGTCTCAGATTTTTGTATGGAAATTAAGAGTGTATCAGTCAGTCAATCAGTGTCCTGATTTTTCAAAAAGAAAGAAAGAAAATTAAAGTTTAGAAGGGACTGCTTGCATTATGTATAGATGGTTAATGTGTCTGCAGAGATGATCACACACTCACTCTTGAATTCTCTCACTCTGCAGGAAATAAAGGGGGAAATGTATAAAAATTAATTTTAGGAATAGATTATTTGCATTATGTATTGATGTGTAGTTTACAGCAGAGTTTACTGCGTGTTTGCAGTTGTTTGCATTCCCATTTGATTTGTACAGTCCACATCATATGTTTTATCAAATGCCATTCTCAATGTAAATTTGGCTTTACCTTATATAGAGATATACTCAGGGTTGCAAACAATTTGCTTTGGAGTTTTTGCATAGGTGGATCAAGACTTACTTTCTGCTACCATTTTCCACCTTCACTACAGTGCTTTTCCTGTCATGCTTAAAACTATTTCCAGGATGCTCCTGAACAGATTAGCATGTGTGTGTGTGTGTGTGTGTGTGTGTGCGCGCGCGCACACACACACACACACACACACACACAATTTTAATCCCTTAGATTTGCACAAAATTAGAAAACTGCACAAGCAAACCACAGTAAAAATTTCTACACCAGATATTACTGAGCAATCTGAAAAGTTTGTGCTTTTAATATATTTTCTGGTGCTGCTCTTAACATTTCCGGCTCACTCCTGAATGGAAGAATGTGTGTTTATATTTGTGTATTCCCTCAGATTTGCACAAGACTGTCCATGTGTTTTTCCAGTGCTGTTTTGAAATCTGCATTTACAGAGTCAGGGTTGTTAGGTGGCAGCAGGGAGAGCGAACCAATGGCAAGACCAGCGCAGCCAGCTGGGTGCCTTTCAAATGCCATTAATACCATGAGCAGTGCATTGAAAGATCTTGAGAACTTCTGTACCCGAGACCCTGCTCCAGCCTGACCTAGATGGGATATTTTTTGCATATCTGTGTGTATGGCTAAAACCAGTGTTCTCCAAGTGAAACACTTCATCAGTGAAGTGTTAAGGGTGAAGAAAAAGATGTCCAGTGAGCATTCTCTTTTAACACATGCTTTTTTATGAATTGCACATGAGAGGGGAGTCCATTTGCTACCAACATTTCATGTAGATCTATGCCTGTGTGCAGTGACATCTTGATTCGGTTCATTTTAGATGACATAATGCATACCATAATAAAATGGAAAGCCATTTGAGAGTTTGGGCACAATGATAACGAAGAATAAACATGTCATGTAGTTAAAGGGTTAATTGAAACTTGTTTTGGTTCTAATTATAGCAGGGCAGCCCACAGGAATGATCTCATGATGAGATACACAAGTGAAGAGAAAGGAAGCAGAACGAACAAGAAAAGGGCCATTTTGCTAAATCACCCCTGAGCTTATGGCTTGAAGAATCCACAAAGGTCTGAGGGGTGTCAGTTTCATTATAGTCAAAGACTTGCAAAAGAAACTCAATGGCAGGCCACCCAATAATTTGCATGATCATTTAGAATGCACAGACCAGATATTTTTCTGACACGATCATTAGCCACTCTAGTATCTGTCTCAGTTCTCTGTGGATCAGTAGTAATTGCATGCTCAGAGTAAGAAAACAAGGAGCATATCATTAGCTTTTTTTCAAATAAAACTAATTAGAGGGAAAATAACACAGCAGTGTTTGTGAGAGTGTGATAATTAAAAAGAAGAGGACAGATAATCATACAAGGGTAATTAAGTGCTATCAGGTAAGAAAGATTGATGTTGCATATTAAATCACCACAATTGCTGTTTTAAAATCTCATCTTTTGGAAGAGGGGCTGCCAAAAATCTGGTGGTAACAAAATTTTGATGAATTCCTAGAGATTGAGCTGAAAACTTACCAGAATCATTTGGCAAATTTGGCAGGTTTTGATGTGCCTAGGGTTTAATTTCACAGCATGGGGTGAACTTTCCAGAATCCAGTGTTTTACAAATTTGGATCTGGAAGTTACACATATTCAAACCTGATTTGAACTGTTTTATCAAATCTTTTTATATCGTCGAAGAAAGTGTCTCCACCCATCTTTATGCTTCCATGCCTTCATCTTGGATGCAGTATCTAGAAGGAAGTTATATAACTATAAGTGCCATTCCAAACTTTTCCGCTGTTGTTTTGTGAAGAGAAGGAATTGCCCTAATTCATGACAGTGTGATTCCCAGGGATATTCTTGGGGAAAACGATATCTGCCTCCACTGGGCAAAGCAGACAACCTGTCCTCCCCCACCCCACCCCTGGGTGTCATTCCCACTGGGGCATATTAGGAAGAATAGTGGCCTCAGTTTCCACTTTATATAAAGACAAAACTCTGCTGCCTTTTCTTTATTGTTAAGCACCCACCAAAAATTCTGAGACTTCCGGGTTGGTGCCTCCGGTAATGGTGGAATTCCTCTGATCGGGAGGAATTTGCCCCGTGGAAATTTGGGTCTGGCCGTCACGGCGAAGGCGGAGACCCGCAAAAAATCACAGGCAGAAGAAGCCTGTGAGTGTGGGATTCGACGGGCACCTTTTGTGCCTCCCCTACTCACGGGGAAACCCGGTTTCGGGGGTCCAGAGAGACGTGGGGTGAGCGGCGCGGTGTTTCGAATCGTCTGCTTCTTCCACGGAGCGAAGCCGCATAGCTGTTGCCGGAGAGCGCTGACTTTTTCCTGTGGACAATTTGATTTTAAAGTAATTACCCGTGAGTAGAGCTGAAGCGGGAGAATTGGATTTCTAAAAGTTTAATTTGGTATCATAACGGGGAGGTTCAATACAGGAAGTCCGCCTTCCCCTTTTGTAAATAGACTGAAGCATTGAGGCTGCAAGCTGAAGCCTTGGAAAGCCTATTGTAAAGGACTAAATCTCCATCAGTAAAGAACATAACCCCCCCCCCCCTTGGAGGCAGGAGAAGAGAGGGGGAAGTTGTGAACTGAATATGCCTGCGGGAGAGAGCGAAGAGAGTTAAAATACCGCCGCTCAGACCCTGGAAATGGGCTGCTAGCAGGACTGACGTTCTTTGGAAGGCTCTCTGACAGCGATTAGAACATTCGTTGACAGCTAGCTAATAAGAGAAATACATTGTTTTTACTGTCTCCGTCTGCTTTTAAAAAGGAGTAAAAGTAACTGAAAATTGAAACTAACTTCATTGTTTGAGCTGTGTTTAAAAGAGGACATTATTGACTAATATAAGCAGAAACTGTTTCCCCCTAGAGGAAGCTTTTGAAACTGTTACAAGAGCTGGGCTGGGGAATTTCCAGCTGCAAGATAAAAAGCTGTGAGACTCTGGGACTGACCTTGAATCGGTTAAGTGTTATGGCAAATGGAAAGGAAAAAATGGACTAGTCAGTTCCTGAAAAAACATTAAGGTCTGGGAGGACTTGGCAGCAATCTAGGAGAGCCTCAATATCAGGCCCCCCTGCTTCTTCCGCTATTGCTTTTGTAACAGTACATTTAAAATCAAGAGGAATGTCGACAGAAGAGGTCTTAGCGGTTGCATTAAGTAAGATAAGTGATTCACTGGAACAGCTTAACAAGAAAATAGATGAGACAAATGCGAAAGTGGACGCTGCAACTATTAAAATTGACTTAAATACAGAAAGTATAAATAATCTGGGACAAAAGGTGAATATCAATATAGAAACAATCAAGAAATTGATTCAGGAATCTACTTTGATACGGCAGACTGCGGAGGAAGCTAGGGAGAAAGCTGTTGCTGCTGAATGTAAAGTAACACAATTGGTGAGAGAGAGAGTCCCAGGCTTACAGAGGCAACTTGATGACCATAAGTCGATGCTTGCTATGATTGAATTTAAAGAAAAACAGACGAATTTGAGGATCAGAGCCCTACCTGAATTGGAGAAGGAAAGTTTGATAGACTTTTTCACACATGAATTTGCTGATTTTTGGAACTTGGATCTGGGTCAAGAAGAGTTTAAAACTGTGAGGGCCTTCAGATTTGGAAGAGGAGGGGGAAAAGAGAAGAACAGAATAAGAGACTGTTGGCACTACCAGAAGAACTTAGAAGTACAACAGCCAAGAGTGGAAATTTTTAAAGACATCCCGAAATACCTTTTGGATCTTAGGTCTAACTACGGAGATTTGGTTGCCCTGCTGAGAAGGAATAAAATCATCTTTAGGTGGGAGTTTCCCCAAGGTCTACTCTTCAGCTTTAAAGGAAGGAAAATAAAAATAAGATCAGTAGAAGACAAAGTAAAGTTTTTGTATAAATACAAAGAAGATTTGCAGAAGGGACTTGGAAAAGAGCTAAGAGCATCGGACAGAAGATCACCAGGTTGATGGACTATATGGAATTGGCAGAAATGACTGGCAGAATCCGAGACCAGGGAGAAGAGTCGGTGGAATAAGATTGGAAAAAAGTTTAAAGACCATTTATAGAAATATTGTAAAATTAATGAATGTTAGAAAAATGTTGGAATGAAGCTATATGGCTTTAGTAGAAATGTTATAAGGAATTAGGTATAAATAGATTATTAGAGTATTAAAGGAAAAATAAGGTTAGAATATGTTAAGATAATTATAGGACAGAAAATAGAGGAAGATGGAAAGGAATTGCTGAAACAATTAATAGAAGTGGAATACAAAAAGGGAGGTGTGAGGAGGTCGTTGAAACAAGTGAATGAAAGATAAGATACTGAAATTGTAGGATGTGTGCTAAACTGTTTTTGTCTTGTTTTGTTTAGTTTATTGTGTTAGTATTGTGTAATTTTTTATATTGTATTGTATTGTCTTTTTTTCTCTTTCCTTTTCTGTAGTGTTTAAAAGTAATAAATATTATTTTTAAAAAGATTTGATCCATCTTAACCCACCCACCCAAAGTTATCTAGTTTCGAAAGATTTTGGAGGATAGTTTGTCTCTTATTGTGTTTCCATCACCACCTCTTAAAACTCAATTTTGCCTATAAGTAAATGCATAATCCTTTGCCCTTGTATAGTGACTTGTTGTTCGCAAATCATTAAATGCATCGTGGTGAGATCTGCATACTAATTTTTGTATTCATTATTTGCAGTTCTAGCACAGGATTAGAAATGCCTGCTATTTACTGGCACCCAGAGGTACTAAAGCCTGTTTCTGGCAGATTATCCAGCTTGTTAATTACCTGCAAAAAGTGGTTTGAGAGAATTCATTACCTGCTTAAAACCCAATAATTTCAGGGCAGCGAGAAACATAATTCTTTTGTCTGTAAACAAGACTTATGCAAAGAAGGAAACATTTTGCATCTCTAACAAGCAAAAGGGTGAGTGGAAACTTATTTTGCTGTTATTCATATGTGACCTGAGAAATGGCAGTTGAATCTTGCCAAGTAATCAAAGAAGTCACACATTTGTACTGCTCTGTAAAAGGACACATATCTGTTCAATGATAAATGTTTGTTTGGCATTCGGGAATCGGAAAATGTAAATGCTGAAATCAGAAAGCTTAAAACAAAACTAGTAAATATTTGCTACACACACACACTATTCTATCAGTTTGGAACACTGTGTTGCACAAATGCCAAGGTGGTTACTGGATTTCAACTAAAGTGATGTCCAAAGTGAATTTGGAGGTTCTACCAGCAATGAAACTTCTGAAATTTTTTCAGGGAAGCCAGGGAAGCCAAGTCTGGTCATGTAACAGAGCTTACTCTCGCTCTCCTCTCACTTCCAATCTCATGCAACTTTCCAAAGCTGCTCTGGTTATTCCAGATTTGGAGATGATATGGGGATTGTGCAGGGACAGGAGGGAGTGAAATTCCATTGCATGGTCATGAAATTGCTCTACTCATGGAATGACTTTGTTGGATTCAACCCAAGAGAATGCACCAAAATTTAAAAACATGTGCAGGGGAGGGCAACTAAGATGATCAAAGGTCTAGAAGCCAGGTCTTATGAGGAACATTTGAAGCAGCTGGGTATATTTAGCCTGGAAAAGAGGAAACTGAGAGGAGATATGACAGCCATCTTCAAATATCTGAAGGGCTGTCACGTGGAAGCTTGTTTTCTCTTGCTCTGGAGAGTAGGACTTGAATCAATGGCTTCAAGTAACAAGAAAGGAGATTCCACTAAAGATCAGGAAAAACTTTTTGACAGTAAGAGCTGTTCAGCAATGGAACACTCTCCCTTGGGTGGTTGTGGACTCTCCTTCCTTGGAGGTTTTTAAGCAGAAGTTGTCATGGATGCTTTAGCTGAGATTCCTGCATTGCAAGGAGTTGGACTAGATGACCCTCAAGATCCCTTTCAACTCTACAGTTCTTTGATTCTGTTCTATGAAATGCTCTTATAAAGGAACTCTTGACTACTGTTGTTGTTTTTTAAAAATAATTTTTATTCATTTTTCAAACACATAATAAAAGCAAAGCACAAAACAGAAAGTCAAAACACAAAACAAAAACATACAAAACATTTAAACAAATATAACTTCAAAATTGTATTTTCATACCCTTCTTTCCTTCGACTTCCCCATACCTCCCCATCCCTGCATCCTTGTTTTATGATTCTTTAGCAACCCTTTGGTCAATTTATCCTGATTCCCTTTCATTAAATTTCCTTTAGTTTTTTAGTTACAGCTGTAATTCTCTGTTTCTTACCCCTTGACATCTTAGCATTCCTCAATTTTGCAACAGTTTTTAAGGTATATTTTAAATTTCTTCCAGTCCTCTTCCACTGTCTCCTTCCCCTGGTCACGGATTCTGCCCGTCATCTCAGCCAGTCCCATAAAGTCCATCACCTTTGTTTGCCATTCTTCCAGAGTAGGTAGTTCTTGCATCTTCCAATACTTCGCCAGTAGAATTCTTGCTGCTGTGGTAGCATACATAAAGAAAATCCTATCCTTCTTTAACACCAATTGGCCAACCATGCCCAAGAGAAAAGCCTCTGGTTTCTTAGGAAAAGTCCACTTAAGGACTTTCTTAATTTCATTATAGATCATTTCCCAGAAAGCATTAATCTTCGGGCAGGTCCACCAAAGGTGATAAAAAGTACCTTCAGTCTCATTACATTTCCAACATTTATTATTTGGCAAATGATAGATTTTTGCAAGCTTGACTGGGGTCATGTACCACCGATAGATCATTTTCATTATGTTTTCTTTTAAAGCATTACATGCAGTAAATTTAATACCGGTAGTCCATAACTGTTCCCAGTCAGCAAACATAATATCATGACCGATGTCTTGTGCCCATTTAATCATAGCTGATTTCACCGTCTCATCCTGTGTGTTCCATTTCAACAGCATATTATACATTCTTGATAAGTTCTTAGTATTGGGTTCTAACAATTCTGTTTCTAGTTTTGACCTCTCTTTCTGAAATCCTATTTTCCTGTCCTGTTTAAATGTCTCATTTATCTTATGATAGTGCAACCAATCTCGAACTTTGGGCTTTAATTTCTCATAACTCTGAAGTTTAACCCTTTCACCATCATATTCTAAAATTTCACAATATTTTGGCCATTTAGATTGACTACTGTTGTTTCCCTTCAGTTCGGCCTGCCTTCCTTTTATTACACCTAGTTTCTTCCAATTGCATTAAACCCCAACATTCCCAAATTCCTGGCCCTCTCCAAAGCCAATCCTTAACAAACCCATTTAGACTTCATCATGTGCAGGAACAGCAGTAATTAATACCTCTGGTTTTCCCTCCACAACAAATAATGGCTACTGTCACATTTCCACGCTCAGAACATACAGTGAGAAATCACTCCAAATGCCTACTACACAGCCAGGTTTCTGGGAGTTCAGGGGGAGATGTCCTGAAACACATACAGTCATTTATTATTCCAGCAATCCTTTAATCTTGGTAGCTGTAACTGTGAACTCTGGCATGTACTGCAAAGCCTTATGTCTATGGTGCAACTGAGAAAAGACTTGGCTAGTGGCAAGACCGAGATGTCCTGAGCAAAGCAGGATGTCAGCACCTTACCAAGATAAAGAAGGAAGCATCCGGTAAACATGCAGAGAACTGGAAGAGGTGGTACACAGGATAGTTGTAGGTTCAGGGAGGGCTAAAGCAGAACAAAGCAAGGAGCAGCAGAAAGGCCAGCAGGGTTGTGACACAGCCAGAGACAGCAAATGAGAGCTAGTGAACAACACTTTCTAATTTTCCTTCTTATAAAGACTATTAATAGGCTGGAAGCAGGGAAGCTGAGTAGTGGCATCAGGTAAATCTGTATTCCAAGACAAGAGTGAGAACTCACCTGAGGCCGCTTGTTCTTGTCTGTCTCTAACCTACCAAGAAGCTTTACAAAATGGAAACTAGAGGAGTGATTTCTGAATGACAGGAGGTTCTGCTGATTATTGTCATGAGAGCTTGATCCTATCATCCTTCTGGAGGCCAATTCAATTCTTCTTCTTCTTCTTCTTCTTCTTCTTCTTCTTCTTCTTCTTCTTCTTCTTCCTCCTCCTCCTCCTCCTCCTCCTCCTCCATTTGTAGCTGAGTAAGATTGTCTTCCATAAACACGATCTTACCAGTGAGTCCGTAAGTGACTGTGGAGGCCAATTCTGGATCCACACATCCTTTCACAGTGGGGACATAGGTTTCCGGGTGGGTGTTGATCACGGTGAGGGTTTGCCAAGTGTGCCTTCCTCTTAGCACATTTCTACCTTTCGTCCTGAGTTTGAGCGTCTTCAAAGCCCATGACACCTTTGGTAAAGGCTGTTCTCCAATTGGAAATAGCCAGTTCAAATATGTTATTTGCAGCCTTGGACCTGTTTGTTGTGATCTATTCCCATGCTACATGAGCATGCTGGCAGTACTGGAGAAATTAATGACCTGGCCATGCAAATGCTTGTATTGCATTTCTGGAACAGCACTGGACCACATCAAAGCAATTCTAATGTCACAAAGGAAAAGAGATCTGCATCATGCAGTCTTCACATAGTAGGTGGCTTTGGAGCCTGATTTTTTTTTTTACAGTGATTTCATGTAAGTAATTAGGAAATCAGCTGAATGTGCAGGCCAATCTGTTAGTACAATCTGAAACCCCACCCCCTCAGGAAAAAAGGAAAAAGAAATATATCCTATTCTGGGAAATCACAAGGACAAAGCCAATTCATTTATCAGTGCCCTCTAGCCTATGTAGAAACTTGTGTTACTTCTACAATTCGCAGCTAATGTGCAAAGAAAGGACTGTTCCCAGAAACAGAAGCTGAAAAAGCTATTTTGAAATGTGAGATTTTATGGGGAGGGAATGGGGATAAGCATGAACAAAAGAGAAAAGGAGGTTTTTCCTATATAAAGAGGCATCCTGGAGGGCTTCAAACGCTCACGTTCCCTGCCTTTAGCTTGAAGTTGGTCCAGATAAAATTGCCAGAGTGCCTACTTTGCAGCTGACAGCAGAAAATCAGGATAAAATTTACATTCTTTGAGCCTAATTGTAGCACAAGTATGCCTTTTGTTAATAATTTCTGCATGAGAAATGTTAAGGAATAGCATAAAAAACTGCAATAGAAAAAGCCAGTGCAACTTTATAACCCTTTCATTTAAAAGAACACAGGAGGGAGTAAATGAATTTCTTTTAGACTTGAATATGCATCTTAATGGTATACTAATTGAATCGAGCTTCCAGAGTATTAGGAGCCTGAAATAGAAATTTTTCAAAAAGATATCGGAAAATTCTTTTGCAAGAAATATGTTATTCCGCCATTGCAAAAATAGACTTTTCAATATTCTGCCAATTCATTCCTTCAGCTAGTGAAGATTTGGTCAGATACTGACATCATATGAGCTTTCTTTTTCTCTTATATTTCAACTTTAATCTCTTGCAATATTTTTCTTTAAGTTGTGAAAAAGAAAGAAAGAAAGAAAGAAAGAAAGAAAGAAAGAAAGAAAGAAAAACACCCACACAGAATGAACAATGCACCTTTAACTTGTGTTTGTTTGGATGCATCAAATACATTTTGCATTTCAAATGATGTTACTACTATATCATCTGCCCTTTTAGCAGATGGAAGTTTTAATATGCTTTACTGCATAGGAAGTTGAAGATTTATTCATATTAAGCAAACTACTGCAATATTCCATTGTAATACTTTAAAAAGAATTTGCAGGCACCAGAGTTAATAAGACATTTCAAAACTGTCTCGGGAAGCATTTAGCTATTTCATTTTTGAAAACATTCAAGGTCTAACATGCCAAATGTTCCACGCTGTTCTGAAGGTGATATTGTTTACTGGATTTCTGTTCCCCTAAAAACTGCTGAATAGTTTTAATGCAGTGTGCTGCAGTAAGGAGCAAAGAATTCGGAGAAATTTATGTATATTTTGTGGAACCTTTGCTGCTTCAAGAGAATGTTCAAATCTAAATCCTGGTTGGCCTTCAGCAACTTCATTGCCTCTTTCTTCAAAGAGAGCTTCAGGTGCTGAGAATGTCACGGGAAGACTCATCAGTCAGCGGATATTTCATACAGGCCTGCATTTTACAGAAGGATAATGAAGAGCTGGAGGTCTGGATTCAGCAAAGCAGTTACAGCATCTTGTTCTTTCAGCCTGTAAGTAGATCACTGTCTTTTGTATTTTTAATTGTCTCTCCCTAATGTGTTTGCCATGGGTTTGGTCCCGAGGCTGCAAAGAAGCCTTGAGGCACTGCTGACAAATCACTGAACATCCATTGTGTATGATCAGCCCTCTAATTATAGCCCAGGGGAGCAATATCAAAATACTTGCTCTCTGTCAGGTGGTGTGGGATGAAGCACCCAGCTGAGTCATTACATCGCCTTCCAGAAACCAATGCTGGATCAGGCCTAGTTAGTTAGTTGTATATTTGGCCCAGGAATATCTGTTACAGGGATGGGGAAACTGTGCATAACCTCCAAGATTTCACTTGGAAAATAGGGGTGTCCTGTTCAATAATAATAGTAATAATAAATTTATTATTTATACACAATCCATCTGACTGGGTTGCCCCAGCCACTCTGGGTGGCTTCCAACATATATAAAAGCATAATAAAACTTTAAACATTAAAAAAACCCTTCCCTATACAGGGCTGCTTTCGAATGTCTTCTAAAGATTGTATAGTTACTTATCTCCTTGGCTCAGGGGACACATAACTCCATACCTTCCAACATTTATTTCTCTGATGAAAATAGAGATGTCCTAAGGAAAAGCAGGACATTCCAGGGTGAAATCAGAAACTGGGGTGGCTTTTGTAAATCCAGGAATGCCACTGGAAACCAGAGACACTTGGAGGGTCTGCATTCTTCAAGCTTTCCACACCTTGCCCCTCTTATCTGTCTCTCAGTAAGCACCAGTGAAAGGCTTCATTGGGAAACCAGGAGAGCAAACAAGCTCACCCGCATTGCCCTACCAGCCTGCTGCTGCCTAAAACAATCACTTCTCCTCCTAACTTACTTGAAAGGGGAGTGGACGGTGCTGTGGTCTACACCACTGAGCTTTTTAGGCTTGCCAACTGGAAGGTCGATGGTTCAAATCCATGTGACGGGGTGAGCTCCCGTTGCTCTGTTTCAGCTCCTGCCAACCTAGCAGTTTGAAAGCATACCAGTGCAAGTAGATAAATAGGTACTGTTGTGGCGGGAAGGTAAATGGTGTTTCCGTCACGGTGTTCCGTTGTGCCATAAGCGGTTAAGTCATGCTGCCCACTTGACCCAGAAAGCTGTCTGTGGACAAACGCCAGCTCCTTCAACCTGAAAGCAAAATGAGCCCCGCTACCCCATAGTCGCCTTTGACTGGACATAACCGTCCCGGGGTCCTTTAGCTTTACCTTACTTGAAAGGGTGGTGGGGATAAATTGGGAGTATGTGAAACTACATACACTATCATGAGTTCCATATATGCCCAAGAAGCTGGTGTCAGAGACTGAAGCTGAGTGATTTTGCATGTTAAGAATATGACACCTTGAAAATGAGTAGCCGGTCCAATAATACTAGGGAATGCAAGCTTCAAAGAATGGCAAAGAGAAATTTCAAGATTTATCAGGAATGGGGAAAAACCGAGGATAAAAAATAAGATACTCACAGATGTGAAATAAAGAGGTGGTTTTTCACTTCCAGATTTAAAATTGTATTATGAAGCGGCATCCCTAACATGGATCCAAGATTGGATCAAGCTTGACAAAGAAGAGATAACAGACTTGGAAGGACATGATAATAGGTTTGGATGGCATGCCTATTTATCGTATGGAAAAACAAAAATCCATAAAGGATTCCACAATCATATAATAAGGAAAGTGTTACTTAAGGTATGGGACAAATATAAAGAATTATTAGAACCCAAGACACCCTGGTGGCTATCACCTATTGAGGCGTTATCATTAAAAGTATTGGGGAAAAAAGGGAGACTGGCTGACATATAGAGAGTTGCTAGTAGAATAAGAAGGGAAATTAGAACTGAAAGAATATGATGAAATAAAGGAACATCTTCAAAGTTGGTTGCACCACAGGCAGTTAAAGATATTTTTAAAGAGGACAAGAAAGGTTTTTCATACACGGTTTCCAAATTTCAAAAGAAAGTTATAAAAGAGAATTCAAAATTATTAAAAAAGGCTTACAACATCCTTTTGGAATGGGAAATGAAGGATGAGATAGTTAAGTCAGTTATGATTAAATGGGCACAAGATATAGGCCACAATATACAATTTGAAGATTGGATAAAATTTTGGAAAGTAAATTTGAAATTTACAGATTGTATATTGCTAAAAGAGAATTATATGAAGATGATGTATAGATAGTATATTTCACTCGTTAAATTGGCAAAAAAATATAAAAATGAAAAGAGGGAATGTTGGAGGTGCAAAGAAGTTGAAGGTACCTTTTACCATATTTGGTTGGATTGTAAAGTTGTTAAAACTTATTGGGAAATGATATATAATGAATTGAAAAAAAATGTTTCAAATAACATTTGTTAAGCAGCCAGAAGCCTCACTGTTGGGCATTATAGGTCAATATCTGCCGAAAGAGAAAATGACATTATTTATGTATGCTACTATGGCAGCGAGAATACTGATAGCACAAAATTGGAAGACTGGAGTAATTCCAACAAAAGAGGAATGGCAAGAAAAATTGTTGAACTATGCGGAGCTGGCAAAGCTGATGGAAATACTTCGGGAAAACAGCAATAGTGACTTTGAAAAAGAATGGGAACCTTTTATATTATATTTGCAGAAACAAAGAAAGAATATTAACTCGATGGCAGGTGTCAGGGAACTGCCATCGGAAGGACAGGTGGTGAGAAGGCTTCAGGAGAATAGGAGAGCCTCTTCTTCAGGAGAAGAGGGAACCAGTAGGGGGAGTGCGGGAGCTCCAAAGGAAAGGGAGTCGGAGGGGAGGCTCTGGGATACTTCCAGTGAGAATAGCGAGGAGGTATCAGAACAGCCCTTAAGGACTCCCACCCCCCGCCGGAAACTGTCACGCAGGGAATCCAGGAGGCGCATGTCTGTGAAACAGCTTTTATGTTGGAAACGCTTCCGCAAACGCCCACTGTCAGATTCTACCAGCGACTGAGGGAGCCATGTTCAAGGGCTCCTCTCAAGGCAGGGTTTCACTACACTGAGTGAGCTCTGAGGGATCGAGTTTCAACGCACAAGCAGCTCATTATCCCACCACAGCAATCTGACAGTCCCTGAAAGCAGCTTGTGCAAAGAGAGGCATCATGAGCAACCCAGCCGGAGCCGGAGATGGGGGAGCAGCTGCAGCCGGTCCTAGCCTGGAAGAAAGGTACAGGATGTTGGAGGTACAGTTAGCTCTGCAAACGGCGAGGTTGGAGGAGAGGAGGGCTCATGATGCAGAAAAGGGGAAAGCCGCCCAGCTCTCGAGGAAAGTGCCAGGACTGGTGCAGAAGTTTGGGGGTGATCCCAGGAATTATCAAGCCTTCAGGACTGAGATGCAATATGCCCTCAATCTGCAGTTTGATGATTTTCCTGATGAGGATTCGAGGGTTGCTTTTGTGATTGGGCATCTCGAAGGCCCGGCCAGAGATTGGGTGAGACCACTAATGGCAGCCAATAATGAAGCCCTAAGGGACACAAGGAAGTTTTTTCGCGCCATGGATCTGATGTTTTCCAGCGAGATTGAGCAGGGAGTGGCGCGCAGGCAGTTAATGGCGTGTAAACAAGGGAACCGATCTGTCCGTGAGTACTGGACTGAGTTCACCATGTTGATCCATAAATTAGGATGGGATTTGTCAGCGGAACCGATACAAATGCTGTTCGAAGAAGGACTATCTTCGGCAGTGAAAGACGAACTTTCCCGGGGGCCCAGGGCGGAGTCTATGGACCTTCTGACCAAATCAGCGCTGGCCATAGGGTCACGCCAGGAGGCCAGAGCCTTGGAGAAGCGGGAAGGGAAAGGGGAGCGTTGGAGGGATTTCCGCATTCCAGAGATGCCAGAGCAGCCTTCTCTGCCAGCAGAGCCGATGGAAATCGGAACAGCGCGCGCGCGCGCAATTTCAAACCCCAGTGAAGGGCGGAAGAAGGAGGGAAAAGGCGCCAAGAAATGTTTTCTCTGCCAACAGCCAGGTCATTTTGCCAGAGTTTGTCCGCAAAGAAAGGAATGGCAAGGAATGGCGGGAGCTGTTGGGGAGGAGGGAGAAGGAGCTAAGGAGCAAGTAAAAGCCAACGCCTGGCTGCCACCGACGGGGCACAGCAGCCAAGCCAAGGAACAGTAAATGTGCCCACGCCAGAACCCCCAAGACCAGCTCTTGTAATAGAGGTGTTGCTGGAGCTGGCAAACGGACACCCACTAAAAGTGAAGGCGTTACTAGACTCAGGCAGCTCCTGCAACTTTATGAGTAAGGAGTTTGCAGCCGCCCATCAGATACAAACCATTCCTTTGAAAAATCCCCTGCAGGTGACCACGATTGATGGGAGGGCGCTGTTGGGGGGAGAAGTAGACCAGCAGACTGTCCCCATGACAATGAGGGTGGCAAGACACACAGAACGGATAGCGTTTAATATAGCCACGTTGGGAGGAGCGCCCATCATTTTGGGGATGAGCTGGCTAGCGCTGCATGATCCGCTTGTGGGATGGCATCAGAGAGTGGTTTCCTTTGGGTCAGCACATTGTATGGGACACTGCACAGAAAAAGGGGGGCAAGTAGGCATTCAGGCCACGTTAGCAAAGATAGAAGCAATGGAACAAGGTAGGGTACCACGACAATATGCAGATTTTGCCGACGTCTTCAGCGAAAGGGAAGCAGATAAACTACCCCCGCACAGACCCTTTGACTGCCAAATCAACTTACTCCCAGGAGCACAATTGCCAGTGGGCAAGGTGTATGCAATGTCTGACAGAGAGATGCAGGAGCTAAGGGAGTTTATTGACAAAAACCTCAAGCGTGGGTTCATCAGGGAGTCACGAGCGGTGGGGGGTAGTCCAGTGTTCTTTGTAGACAAAAAAAACTCGGACAAACCGAGATTAATTGTGGATTTCAGGGCCCTAAACGCAGTGTCCGAACCCGTGAGCTTCCCTATGCCCAGAATCGATGACATTCTGACCCGGGTGAGAAAAGGGAAGATTTTTACCAAGCTGGACCTGAGGGGGGCGTATAACCTGATACATATGAGAAAGGGAGATGAGTGGAAAACCACTATGTTCACCCCCTTGGGGGCATTTGAGTACTGCGTTATGCCTTTCGGCCTCCAGGCGGGTTCCGCAGTATTTCAATCATTCATGAATCACGTACTAGGACCATTGCTGTACAAGAACTGCGCTGCGTTCTTGGACGATGTACTGGTGTACTCGGAGGATGAAGAGCAGCATGTGCGAGATGTGCGAGAAGTACTGAGCAAACTGCAAGAAAACCAGCTGTGGGTGAAACTGGAGAAGTGTCAGTTTCACACCAGGGAGGTGGAATTCCTTGGGTACCGGTTGTCGGACAAGGGGCTGGCCATGGATCCTAGCAAGGTGCAAGCGGTGCTGGAATGGAGGCCACCGAAAACTAAGAAAGATGTGCAGAGGTTTTTGGGGTTCGGAAACTTCTATCGGAAGTTCATCAAGAATTTCGCCCATTTAACAGCCCCCATCACGGATTGTCTCAGCAGTAAGAAGAAATTTGTCTGGACGGAAGAAGCGCAGCGAGCTTTCGAAAGTTTAAAGAGGGCGTTTGCTTCGGAAGAACAACTCTTACACGTGGATCTGCAGCAGCCGATGAGGGTGGAAACCGACGCGTCTGACAGAGCGGTGGGGGCCGTGCTTCTGCAGCCAGGAGCGAATACGTCGGAATGGAGGCCGTGTGCCTTCTTCTCGAGGAAATTGAACAAGTCTGAGAGGAATTACACAGTGTACGACAGAGAATTACTCGCTGTCCACGAAGCGTTCAAGAGATGGAGACACCTGTTGATTGGAGCGCAACACAAGGTTCAAGTGCGGACAGACCACAAAAATCTAGAATACTGGAGAACAGCCCGAGTGTTGAACCAGAGACAAGTAAGATGGGCGCAAGAGTTCTCCAAGTTCAATTTTGAGATTCGCTACGTGCCAGGGGCTGAGAATGTCAGGGCGGACGCTCTCTCCAGAAAACCTGAGTACTTGGAGGGGGAAGGAGGGGCGGAAGAAAGACATATCATCTCAGAGGACCACTGGGTTTGTGGGGCGGCATTGGTGGGGCAAAGAGAACTGGTAGAGGGTATTGAAAACGATGAATATGCCCAAGAGAAACTTAGGGAACTCAGGGAGACAGGTGAGAACGCAGGGGGGTTTGAGGAAAAGAACGGAAAACTATATTACAAAGGGGCGCTCTACATACCAGGTGGGGAACTAAGAGGGCGGGTGCTTAAGCAGTTGCATGACAGCCCCACGGCGGGGCACTTCGGGCAGCACAAAACCATGTGGTTGGTTACCAGGGAGTTTTGGTGGCCCAAGGTGCGGGAGGACGTGCGGGAGTATGTCAGGGGATGCGACAGGTGCCAAAGAGCAAAGGGAGAGAGGTTGGCGCCAGCGGGGTTATTAGAACCCTTACCCACCCCAGAAAGGCCATGGGAGATGGTATCCATAGACTTCATGACCGATCTACCGAGATCCAAAGGGAAAACCGCGGTCATGGTGGTGGTAGATCTACTAACTAAGATGTGCCACTTTATAGCTTGTTCACATGCAGTGACAGCGGAAGAAACCGCAAGGTTGTTTGTGGAGCACATTTTTAGGTTGCATGGGGCCCCCTTGAGGGTTTTGAGCGACAGAGGAAAACAATTTACTTCTAGGTTCTGGAGGAAACTAATGAGCATGTTGCATGTGGAGGTAAGTTTTTCCACCGCCAGGCACCCAGAAACAAATGGGCAAGCAGAAAGGGCAAACGGGGTTTTGCAACAATATCTGAGGTGTTATGTAAAGGACAGAGAAACGGATTGGGTGGACTGGTTACCTCTGGCAGAATTTGCCTACAACAACGCGGAGAACGTGTCCACAGGGATGAGTCCCTTTCTAGCCAATTATGGGTGTCATCCTCGGGCGTTTCCAGGAGAGGGCGGGGGAAGGTGGAGTGTACCTGCAGCGGAAAATTTTGTTGAAGAGATGGAAGCGATCCACCGTCAGCTCCAACTCAACTGAGAGAAAGCCAAAGAAGAATATAAGAAGCAAGCTGACAGAAATAGGAGGGAAGGCGAAACCATAAGGGTGGGTAACCGGGTGTGGCTATCCACCCAAGGACTGCCGTTCAAGGGAGGGTGTAAGAAATTGAGACCCAAACGGTTGGGACCCTTTGAGGTCATACAGCAGGTCAACCCAGTAGCATTCAAACTCCGATTGCCCAGTCACATGAAATTGCACCCAGTATTTCACAGGTCATTACTGTCGCCATACAGAGAGGGGTGTGAGTGGGGGGAACATGAGAGGGAGGTCACCCGGACACCCGTCATAGAAGAGAGGGAACGCAACATGGATGTGGCAGGGATCATTGATTCCAGGTGGAAGGGGAATCAGGTGGAATACTTGGTAGAATGGGAGGGGGAGGAAGAGTCAGAAAACGCATGGGTACCGGCAGAGGAAGTCAAAGACGAGATTTTAATAGAAACGTTTCATCGGCGTTTCCCAAGTAAACCACAACCAGTGGCAAGGTTTAGGAGGGAACACTTCGGGACTACAGATGAGGAAGGGGAATTTGAAGGGTTCCCAGAGTCGGAAGTGGAGGTGGAAACAGATTCCGACGAAGAAGAGGAAGAGGGGGAAAGAGGCGGTAGGCCGTGGTTAGAAGTGTTTGAATCCTCGGAGGATGAGGGGAGTTCCTTCCAGGGATTTCCGTCCTCGCCGCCAGTAAGAGAAGAGGCGGGAGGGGGTGAAGGGGGCCCTGGGGGGGAGGTGGATGTCAGGGAACTGCCATCGGAAGGACAGGTGGTGAGAAGGCTTCAGGAGAATAGGAGAGCCTCTTCTTCAGGAGAAGAGGGAACCAGTAGGGGGAGTGCGGGAGCTCCAAAGGAAAGGGAGTCGGAGGGGAGGCTCTGGGATACTTCCAGTGAGAATAGCGAGGAGGTATCAGAACAGCCCTTAAGGACTCCCACCCCCCGCCGGAAACTGTCACGCAGGGAATCCAGGAGGCGCATGTCTGTGAAACAGCTTTTATGTTGGAAACGCTTCCGCAAACGCCCACTGTCAGATTCTACCAGCGACTGAGGGAGCCATGTTCAAGGGCTCCTCTCAAGGCAGGGTTTCACTACACTGAGTGAGCTCTGAGGGATCGAGTTTCAACGCACAAGCAGCTCATTATCCCACCACAGCAGGATTTAAATAAACATTCACAATCTTATTGATAGGAAGCAAATAATGCAATAAAGGGAAGATATGATACATTGTAAAAAAAAAAAAGCAGAATACAATAATGAAGATAACAAATCAGAAATGGGAGTTGAGGGAAGTCCAAAGGGAGGGAAGGGAGATGTTATTTGAACTGTATATTATGAATATAAGTACAGCGGATGTTTGGGTTGCGAACGTGATCCGTGCGGGAGGCTCGTTTGCAACCCACAGCGTTTGCAACCCACAGCGTCGTGTCTGCGCACGCGTGGCTTGCAATTCGGCGCTTCTGCGCATGTGCAAAACACGATTTAGTGCTTCTGCGCATAGCATGCGTGACTGCTGAAACCTGGAAGTAACTCGTTCTGGTACTTCTGGGTTTCGGCGCACCCGTAACCTGAAAAACACAACCTGAAGCATCTGTAACCTGAGGTATGACTGAATATTTGTAATGAGAAAAAAAAGAAAATCAATTAAAAGAAATTAAAAGAAAAAAGAAAATGAGTAGCTGGTAAGTATGACCTCTCTTTTACTGATCCCGGCATGGACAAGATATAGACCTGCTGAGTTTCTGCAAGGCAAAGACTTCCTGTGCCTTCAGATCCTACCCCAGTAATGTCATAATTATTCCTATGTTACTTCTCACGCCAGCTCTGACCCTTTGTTGCAGTTGTTGATTGGCAATAGTGGAAGAGATGGATTTAAGTGGACTTAGGAGATCTAGATCAGCAGCTTTTGTGCATGCTATATCGGTAATGTGGCCCTGACTCCTTGGCAGCACCCATGTCACAAAACGTTACTATGAATCAGGCTGTAGCTCTGAGTGTATATTACAAGGAAAAGAATATAAACTCTTGAAGAGCTCTCCTGGGCTGCATCCTTGGTTTCACTATTACATGACTGGATCCCCTCTTCTAATTGTTACTTGCAGCTATTTTTATTGATCATAGTTTAGTCATTATTTATTGCCATTGTTAAGAGTGAATTTCTGCTTAATTGTTATTTGCTGGTGTCTTGAGAGTTAATTGCATTGTGTACTATTATATTATAATATATTATTGAATATTGATATAAGATGATTATTTTAAAGTTATGTTTTATTATGATGCTTTGTATTGGATCAGATTATTATAAGGTGTATGTTTTTGTTGTTGCTGCTATTGCTGTAAACTGCCTTGTGTATAGAAATATAGAAAGACGGTATACAAATTAAAAGTGGAATGAAATATAACCAGCTATCAACATGGAAACAGTATCTTGTCCAGAGAGTCAGCATCCCTTTCAGCAGTTCTCAACCTGTGAATCCCCAGATGTTGTTGGACTACAACTCCCATCATCCCTGAGCTCTGGCCTTGCTAGCTAGGGGTGATGGGAGTTGTAGTTCAACAACATCTGGGGACCCACAGGTTGAGAAAGGCTGCGAGGGACATCAGGTTTGGGACGGACACTGATTTCACCTGGGCTGAGATTTCAAGGTGAATGTTCTGGTAGAATGTCTGCAGAAAGCAAAAGCAAGATTGATGAGACTTGCAAAATCACCTCCCTCTGCCTTTCTTTCTGCCTGTTCTCAGACTCATGCCCATATGATTCCTATTCTCATCAACAAAAGGGTGTGTTTGGACGTTGCCCAGGTCCCCTCCCACTCTGCGTAACACATAATTAGCACTCAGAAAGCACTGATTTCTGCAATCTAATGGATAGTGTTCTTCAGGCATTCACAATCTGTCAGTGGGGTGGAAAGGGATGTCCTTTAACTGGCTTTTGTATTGCTGGGACCAGGAGCCAGTGGGGAATGAGAAAATCTTGGCAGACCACTAAAAAACTGGCCAGATGGCTGGCAACCCTAAAAGCTGAGCAAGCTGACAGCTAAGCTGAGCTGTGAGGAAAGAACTTGGCGGATCATAACTCGTGCTCTTAACCATTGTACTGCAGCCGCATGTTTAATTCACAGTATTTAGAGTGGACATGATTTCAGGCAAAAAACGCCCCATTATTTTTGTCTTTTCTTTTATGGCAATATGCATTTCTATTCCTTCTGTGATAAATAATGTACAGTCCTCTAGCCTCTCTTCTTTCCTTTCAGAGCAGCAGTATAAATTCTGATTCTCTACTTTTCTGGAATGAAATCAAGTTCTTTTTTCTTTCTTTTTCTTTGAAAAAAAAGAAACCCATCAATTTTTCTGCATCCTGTACAGCACAGGATAAACATTCTAAGTGCCTTTTCTGTCAAATGAAAAGAGAACACAGTTATAGGTTAGCTGTGCCAGCCAGTTCATTTTTGCAATCAACTGCTGTTGGTGCCAAGTACTTGAAAAGATCAAAAACACAAAAGTAACACCTTGGTTTGAGTGATAATGTTGATACCCTACAAGAATACCTTGGCTGCATGCCAGGCACGTTCCCTATTATTTAATTCCTCCGGCAAATATTTTAACATACTGTGTGCCTACCATCTGAAAAATGGTAGAGTTCAAAAATGTCACCTCGTAGAATTGGGAACCCTTTGCATTGTACTTGCAGGAGCAGAAGCAGGGAAGCAGTGGCTCTCAAGATGTTGTTGGGCTATCTCACCAGGCCATTCTGACTGGGCCTGGTGGGATAAGAGGACCAGAGCACCTTCTTCCCAGGGAACTCTCTGAATTGTAGCTCTGCGAGGGGAATAGGAGATGCCAAACGACTCTCATCACCATTAACAAACTACAGTTCCCAGGATTCTTTGGGGGAAAACCATGACTGCTTAAAGTTGCATGATACTGCTTTAAATGTATAGTGCAGAAAGTGTCTCTTATATCATAGAATTATAGAGTTGGAAGGGACCCCAAGGGCCATTGAGTCCAGGAATCTCAGCTAAAGCATCCATGACAGATGGTTGTCCAATCTCTGCATACAACCTCCAAGGAAGGAGAGTCCACCACCACCCAAGGGAGACCATTCTACTGTCGGACAGAGTTAACTATCCAAAAGTTCTTCCTGATGTTTTGTTGGAATCTCCTTTCTAGTAACCTGAAGCCAGAGCAGCAGAAAACAATCATTTCATGTTTGCAATGCAGCTGCAATTATTATTGTTTATGTAAGAGCATAAAGAAGGCTGATCGCCGAAGAATTGATGCTTTTGAATTATGGTGCTGGAGGAGACTCCTGAGAGTCCCATGGACTGCAAGAAGATCAAACCTATCCATTCTGAAGGAAATCAGCCCTGAGTGCTCACTGGAAGGACAGATCCTGAAGCTGAGGCAAGGCTCCAATACTTTGGCCACCTCATGAGAAGAGAAGACTCCCTGGAAAAGACCCTGATGCTGGGAAAGGTTGAGGGCACAAGGAGAAGGGGATGACAGAGGACGAGATGGTTGGACAGTGTTCTCGAAGCTACCAGCATGAGTTTGACCAAACTGCGGGAGGCAGTGGAAGACAGGAGTGCCTAGCATGCTCTGGTCCATGGGGTCACGAAGAGTCGGACACAACTAAACAACTAAACAACGACAAAAATGTAAGAGCATTTCTCAAAAAAAAAAAAAAGCTTGTTTAGGTGGGAGGTGGAGATTAGAAGACCCATGTTCACTTTTTTATTAAGCTGAAATGTATTTCCTAATACATTGTGACACTGCTTTTATGATGGCTCTCACACAAGAGTGTACAGCATAGCACAGCTTTCCCCAGGTTGGTGCCCTGTAGATGTTGTTGGGTGATATTTGTTGTAATGCAGCAACATCTGGAAGGTACCAGCCAAGGGAAGCATAGAATTATAGATTCAGAAGGGTCCCTGAGGATCATCCTGCAGTGCAGGAATCTTTTGCCCAACATGGTCCCCGAACCCACAACCCTGAGATTAAGCGTCTCATGCTCTAACAACTAAGCTAGGATCTAGTCAGCTGCGTTGAATTTTTCAGCTTTCAACTTTCAACGAGTGGGACTAACAAGTTGTAACATGACTAAGGAATTCAAAATATATTTTGGTTAAATCAATATGATTTATTTTTACTTGGTAAATAACTGCATTTTTAAAAATGAACGTTTTTGTGGAATTTCCAATACATTTAAACTTGTCGTAATAAAAAATGTAAATTTGCATTAAAATTATTAAAAATGATTGCAAGTACTTGCAATTATAATATATATCAATATTGTTTTTATTATCCTCACACCCAAAAACATATTTTTAAGACCCCTCACTGAAGAAATTTGCAAAAATTAATTTTCACCCCCTAAAATGACATGCCATAAATATAACGCTAATGCTTTCTCTTCTTCCACTCATAGTTTATTGGATGCAAGCTGATCGGCGAAACTCTTCAGGAAGCTTGTTCATTATTTGCCAGTCTTTATCTCATCAAGTAACAAGACTAAGGATGGGTGAATCAGTCTTTTTTGGCCTCTTACATGTCCACCCAGAAGTTTGATCCATCTGGTTTCTGCGTTAATCAAATACATATTTCTAAATATCTCAAAGCATGCATTTTTATTAGAGTTTTAAGTCAAGATCTGTGCTGGAACATCTGGAAAGGGTAAAACTGAGTAAACATAAATAAGTTAACATGTACATATAATTAATCGGGGAGGTGCAGATCAAGTCAGTTTATCAGAATTGGCGAAGATCACATTTCTCAAGCATTCCTACTGCTAATACATTTGTTTTGGACATCCTGAACCATCTACATCCTTAGATCTGTTTCTACCCAAGGAACAGCTGTTCCATAATGTTTGCTGTGCAACAGCCAAGTGTTTCAGGCTACCGCTAACATGCTTCAACTAAATTCATTGGACCTACTTGAGCAAGCAGAAACATTTCACCTCTGTGCTACATCTGCAGGCATCTGTAATGACTGAAGAGATGGAGGCAGTACAGCCTTAACTGTTCTATGATTAATAAATCAAGTCCCCTTGAAATAGACAGTAAATTTTTGACCTGCAGAACTTTGACAGCCATAAAGAGAGAGACATCATATGGACACCAGCTAATAAAACCCGTGACAGATGAGTCTGTAAGCAGGATATGACATGACCCCCAGCAGTGCAAAATCTATCACAATGAGCAAAGCTTGGAATGGCAGGAACAAAGGCTCAATCAAGTAGGGTTGTCATATTTCAAGAAGTAAAAATCCAGACACAAAAAGTTGTGGGGCTCAACAACTTCCCAGACAACCCAAATTGCCCCCCGGATGTTAAATCCGTCCTTGGAATTGTGGACATACGGACACCCCCCAAAAAACCCCATAGAAATTAATAAGTGGTAGGAATTTGGTTGATTGGGATATGAATGAAAGTACAACATGTAGAGTTGTGCCGGACAGGGAGTCCCTGGCCTGGCTTATGCAAACCAGCCTGGCTGGCCTAGTGAAGAGCCAATCAGTTAAAATGACAAAAGGTGTTAATAGACCATCTGAGAGGAATCCTCTGGTCTGGGGAGAAGGATGCTGCCAAGGTGCTGGTGTTTGGTTTTGAGATGACAGGAAATGAGAGTTTATGAGCAAGGTGTTTTGGGAAGAAGAAGAAAGAGTGGGATCCATCTTGGGCAGGCTAGCTGAAGGCTTTGCTGCACTGCTATGGGGCGCAACATGCTGAGTGGTAATGTTAGTAACAAATTTCTTTACTGGTTACTTCCTATCATACGAATCAAGTCCAGGATGTATACCATAAACAATCCTTAAGCAAGGTATATAACCTATTTAATTAAATCCAATGCAGATATATTTCTTCCTTTCTTACCTGAAGCGTCTGTAACCTAAAGCATCTGTAACCCAAGGTACCACTGTATATTTCTTCCTTTCTTTTTACACCCTTGTTTTAGTTCATATATTACACAGTCCTCGAATGTGGTTAAGGAAAGGTCCCCAGAATTTCATGGACAATACAGCTGATGATGAAACCTTGTTCTACCCTCTACCCTACCCATCTGCCTGAGCCAGACTGCCTGTGTCTACTACCTATGCTAGCCAACCTCATCAGCTGTATTGTCCGTGACATTCTGGGAACCTTTCCTTAACCACATTTGAAGACTGTATAATATACAGTATGAACTAAAACAAGAGTGTATGGAGAAAGGAAGAAATATACAGTGGTACCTTGGATTACAGATGCTTTAGGTTACAGATGCTTCAGGTAACAGACTCCGCTAACCCAGAAATAGTACCTTGGGTTAAGAACTTTGTTTCAGGATGAGAACAGAAATCGTGCAGCGGCAGCAGGAGGCCGCATTAGCTAAAGTGGTACCTCAAGTTAAGAACGGTTTCAGGTTAAGAACGGACCTCCAGAACGAATTAAGTTCTTAACCAAAGGTACCACTGTATCTGCATTGGATTTAATTAAATAGGTTATATACCTTGCTTAGGGATGTGGGTGGCGCTGTGGAAGCTGTATGCCGGCTCCCTCGGCCACTAAAGCGAGATGAGTGCCACAACCCCAGAGTAGTCCGCGACTGGACCTTATGGTCAGGTGTCCCTTTATCTTTACCTTTACCTTGCTTAAGGATTGTTTATGGTGTACATCCTGGACTTGACTTGTATGATAGGAAGTAACCAATAAAGTAAAGGAATTTGTTACTAACATTACCGCTCAGCCTGTTGCGCTCTATATGTTGTAACTATTGTATCTGCAAAACAAAGTATTGTATTTGTTTTGGCACCACTATGGGGGACAAGCCCCTCTTGAAATGGCCATGCTGTAAGGTCTGGTCTCCCTCCATGCAGGCTGACGGTATAAACAGGTGAATAAATCATATTTCATAATTCTACGGCAGTCTCTGCCTCTTCTCAATTCTCCAAAGGAACACAGACCCTGGGTGAGTGCAAGGAACCCCATGGACTCTTGCTACCACTTGGCAGAGAGATGGGCTCCCAGCTTTTGTAACAATATACTTTACAGCGCTGTTCAGTAAAGACTCTCCTCCCTGAAAGAGAGGGGAGTGGTTGTGGGCGGGAGCCCAAACACCGCTCCTAGCAGGGGGTGTTGCCCCCTGCCTCCAGCTCACCTGGCTGGCACTCACGCCCCCCCGGTGGCCGTCCAACCAGGTGCCATGGGGGGCGTGTCCAGCAGCCTTTATGCTGCAGTGCCAGCCTCTCTCCCCGGCCTCATTTCTCTTCGTCGTCCTGTGCGAGTCACCCACCCTCCACTCCCTTTGAGTTAGGGCTTAGGTCATTGGCCTTGCTATGGACCTTAGGTTGTTCGCCCCGGTTGCCCGGGGGGCCTGGTAGGAGTTTTTCCATTTGGCATTAGGCTTTTTGGTTTTTTCGCCTACCTCGTAGCAATCGTCACAACTTTTTGTGGTATTGGTGGGTAGGTTAGGCATTGGAATAATGTGTTGTGGTGTATCGAAGTGCTAGGTGTGGCCATCGCCTATGCCTTCAATTTCTAGGGGTATTCCGTTAAAGGAATCTGGCGGTCGTGTATTCCGTCCGAAGCCTGCTTGGCGGGAGGCCATGGCACGACCCTCGGTGACATCAGGGGTGAGCCTATAGTTGGATTAGCATCAACAGGTGATGAACCCCTGGTGAATAAACCCACTTGTTTCGCGATCCAATGCCTAAGCCAATACCTTTTCATTGCTGCAATCAATAAAGTTGTGGCCTTTTCTAGCCCATTAACCTTATATCACGTGTCCCTGTGTCTTCATTTCACTTCGCGGGGTTCGGGTCCTCGAACCACAATGGGCCATGCAAAAGTAAGGGCAGTATCCAACTAACATGTTCTGTCAGCACAAGGACTTACACCTGAATGATGAAATTTCCTTTATACACAGCCTACATACTCCCCAAATCTGTTCTGCAAGGTTTGGGGAACCCCCAGAACAGATTAAGGGTGTGCAGAGAGGGAAAAGAGGGAGGAAAGTCCTACTGCATAGGCTTGAATCCTTATGTTGATGGAACAAGTTACTTAGTTACTTACTGTGGATACAACCATTAGTCCTGATAAGATGAAAAGATGTGGATTTTTATTTTTAGTTTTATTTTTTGCAGACTAGTAGGTTGGTGGCTCCAGTGTTGGCATTCCGTACATCCTGGGGAATTTTCCTTTGTTCCTCATCACCTTTCCAGCACTTTGCAGTAGCTAGCTTGTGGGGTGCAAAATTACCATCTATTTTTGTGCTAGTCTGTGGAAAACACCTGTGCCCGTAGGATACTTTTGCTATGTAGTAGACCAGATGAAGCAATCAGAGTTACTGTATGTTACGGTGGACTTAAAACAGCAAACCCAGTCCCTGAAATGGGCTGTTTCCAAGAAGTATCCTTACTTTGTGAATCTGAGTGGGAACTTATTTTAAATAACAGAATTGTTTCATAATCAGCATTTTTCGGTGATATTGCAGCTAGTTATGCTGAATGGGGTTTGAGACGCCAATGTTTTGATTCTGTTTTCTATTTAAATAAAGTCACTAGAAGCCTTTTACTGTATCATTTAATTAACACTTGGGAGTTATTTCCTAATTATACTTCCTAATTACTTTTATCCAGTACCTATAATTAATCTCTGATACTGGCAAATGTCTAGTTTTCTATTGGGGGAGGAATTTCTTTTGTTTTCTCAGGCTGTCGTCAATGTATGTCCTAACTACTTCCTTAGTTGTATCATTGAGTTTCTGTAGTAATTTTACATTATCATTTTCCTCATTCCTTTGTTAGAGCTACCTCGGTATATACACAACACCACACATGAGAGGGAGGCATCTGCAAATTTGCAGGAACCCTGTGACTTGTAGAGGTGCAAATCATTTTGTGGGTGTGCATTAAGATGTGAAATAATTTCCTCTGTTGTCCGTACTCATTAGTGGCCGGATTTGCTGTGATAGGGACAATACCACATACAATGTTGTCAAAATGAATGCTGTGTGTTGTCATAGAGATGCTTGCGTGTCTTCAAGTATTTGAGCATTTCTCCTTTGGATTCCTTTTTGATTAGGCTTCCCAGTCCTATTGCATTTCGTTAGATGACCATTTGTATCCAAGTGTATGGTCTGAAGGCATGGTCTGATGGCACAAGAGAAAAGCTAGGAAATTCTGTGTTCAGGGTTTTTCCCGCCCAGCCAGAACTCACTGGAACTCAGTTCCTGCGCCTCTCAGGTGGGTACCATTGCCATTCTAAGAGAACGCGGGAGGCATTAATGATGAGTTCCAGCACCTTTTTTCTAGAAAAAATAGCACTGTCTGCCTGGAAACCAATGCATGTGACATTGAATTCTATGGAAGAAAGGAGGAATGTGAATGCATTAACAGAAGAATTCATACTCCTTTATGGCAGACGTGAGGGGGGATTTATTTCAGCAGAGATATCTCTTGGCCCAGCCCAGCTGCCCTCTTGTTGACTGTTGTGTCACTGGTGCAAAGCCCACCCGCCAAATCATGTTCTCATCACGGAGAACACGTGTTGCGGTGAGATCACTAAGACTGCCCTCACCGTTTGTGTGGGTGAGAGTGTTTGGATAGCCACAACAACCTGATTGGGTCCCTATGTTGCTGGGGTAATTCTGGCCAAAGGGATTGAGAGAATTTGCAGCCAGGGGACCTATTTATACTGCTGCATGTTGCCTCGAGATTCCTCTTAGTGCCTCGTGCATCAGATCACCCACCCACACTCCCTGTATTTAGGGTCTTGCTATGACCTTGCTGGAACACGGGTGGCGCTGTGGGTTAAACCACAGAGCCTAGGACTTGCCGATCAGAAGGTCAACAGTCCGAATCCCTGCGACAGGGTGAGCTCCCGTTGCTCGGTCCCTGCTCCTGCCAACCTAGCAGTTCGATAGCACAAAGTGCAAGTAGATAAATAGGTACTGCTCTGGCGGGAAGGTAAACGGCATTTCTGTGCGCTGCTCTGGTTCGCCAGAAGCGGTTTAGTCATGCTGGCCACATGACCTGGAAGCTCCCTCGGCCAGTAAAACGAGATGAGCGCCGCAATCCCAGAGTCGGGCACGACTGGACCTAATGGTCAGGGGTCCCTTTACCTTTACCCTTTACCTTTACCTTTACCTTTGGATCTCAAACTGCTCCCACTGCTCTCATGGGACCTAGGCCTATTCACTGCACCAGCTCTGCTACCCAATTTCCTCCTTGGTTTAACTAACCTAAGGCTATTGATTTCGATGGATTTCTCTGAATGTGCTTTAGTTAGATGCAGCCCTAAATGAGCATCGGCTCTATGGGGTTTGCAAATGGTTCTGTTTGTTTTCAGCTCTTGTTGTTATGGCCTTTGGGTGAAAAAATAAAATGTATGAATAATATTTATACAGTTGGTAAGAGGTTCTTCAGTACTTGTTTCTAAAATATCCAGACTTCTCTCCCTCCCTCCCTATTATTTTGGAGTGCAGTTAGGATGTGAATAAATGAGCCAATTCGCAACATCTTTTCCTACTCACTGCAAGCTGTTGCTCGTGACAAGTCTCAGAACTATTTGCTTAAAAAGCACAGTTTGCACCATTGCCCCCTTTTAAGAAAGGACAGCACATTCTGAAGCATTATTTGTCCTCCATATGTAATAGATAAAGCATGATCTGTCTAACTTGCTCCCGGCTCTATGTACCAGTTTTAATGAACACAAACAGCCATTTTGTTTTCTTTTTCACTGTAAGAGAAAATGCCACAGGCATTTCATACATTATCAGTAAAAATACACAAGAACAAATAAAAAGAATACGCTCTGTCATTTGGTGCTGGAAGTTTCAAAATATACAGTACTTTGGAAGAAAATGTAGATTTTAAACCAACAATTTAAAATATATCTGTACAAATAACTTTTGGATTGGAGTCCCACCATCACCTCCCCTTGAGATTTCATATGAAATACATTTCATGGCATGGAACAATTGTCAACATCCTATATGTGAAATATTTAAATTACTTTTAAAAAGGAAAAAAACAAGGACCAAACTAAGGGAGCAATCCAAACCCAAGATCCACTGGAATGAACGACATTTGGCATAAGCAGATCTCTGGCTGAGCTGGCTCAGTCAGGTCTATGCTGGCTGCAGTTGTTCATCCTGCGACTCAGCTACATTAATAAAAATAAAATGCTTTAAATGCGTTATAACACTGTGACACCAGATGGAGCTGTAGAAATCTATAAAATGTTCCATTGTGAGCTTTAAAACTATTTTTTCCAGAGCATTTTTTTTATAACTGTGTAGATGCAGCCCTGTTTTAGCCAGAGTTAATGTCAGGGACTGGGCAGAGGAGTAATGGTGGAGACTGCCTCCCCATCTTGACCCCTCCAGGGAGGAGGAAGAGGAAGGCAGTACAGTGGTACCTCTGGTTATGAACTTAATTTGTTTGGGAGATCCGTTCTTAACCTGAAACCGTTCTTGACCTGAGGTACCACTTTAGCTAATGGAGCCTCCCGCTGCCACCGTGCCGTGATTTCTGTTCTCATCCTGAGGTAAAGTTCTTTACCCGAGGTACTACTTCCGGGTTAGCGGAGTCTGTAACCTGAAGTGTTTGTAACCTGAGGTACCACTGTATAGAGTGACAACAGGGGTTTGAGGGAGGTCACAGCTCAGAGGCAGATGAGGGGGAAAGTTTTAAAATAATGGGAGAGGAGGAGTAGGCAGAGCCACAACAACACTCAGCTGACACAGTGTCATTAGAAAGCATTCCAGACCCACCATCTCCCAGAACCCAGCGAGCCTTGAAAGTAGGAGAGCAAAGACCTCAAAGACAGAGGCCAGGTAGCAGAACCTGTAGAAGTCATGAATGAGGAAGTGGGGGAGATGAGGGGTGGAGATTCACTCGGTACAATGCCATTATCCAAGAAGCTGGGTTCTGTAGCCTCTCTCTGTAAAGTTTGAAATAAAAAAGGATGGTAAGAAACTTTTCCTTGTCTTTATAATTTCCTGGGCAACCAGCTGGGAGCCGCTGACAGCATCCTGACAACAGATGCCAACAGAAGTCATCTATCCTGACTTAGCCAGGTAAGTCTCAAAAAGGGGTGTTCCAGGGTGGTGATGTTGGGGAGGGGGCAGGGCAGGGCAGGGCAGGTGGAGAATTACCCCTATTCCAATCTCTGTTCAGTTTGGCCATGTGTTCTAGCAACCTAGCAAAAGTGACATTGGTGAAAAAAGTGGCATGAATCAAACTCTATTTTAAAGACTTGTTTTCCATCCTCCAGGCTCAGATAGGCTTAGCTGGAATTAGCTGCACTCCTGAGTGGATTCTGGAATAGGGGCAAGTTACGCCAGCATAATTTACACCAGCAAATTGCACTGGCTTCTTCTAGCTTGGATTGCTCTGCAGGTGTTACACGGCACACTTTTAAAGAAAACAAACAAAAAACCCCTCCAAACCTGAGAATCTGAATGGAGAAATGGCAACGGCAAAATGGCAACCTTTCCCCTCTGTGAGGGCCATCTTCCGCTCAAAATCGACATCATGGAATACTGTATACAAAAAATCAGAAATCTCTATTGCAGGACCAAAGAGATTTTGGATCACAGAAGTCAGTATGGTTGCCTAACACTGGATGCAAAGAGGCCCAGGGGTTAGCCCTAGCATTGGGCAGAGTGAGGTGGCAGATGCTATGGGCAGGAAGCAAACAGTGATATGTGTCACACAGTCAGATCTGTGCCTCCCTGAGCTAGCATTTTGGCCTCATGTCCAGTGAAGAAATGCTGTCCCATCTGCAGTGTTAAAAGTAAGACTTAGCTGCCATTCTGGTCATCTTCTGGACATCAAATGTGAGTGTTTGAGGGATACTTGAGGAATTAGGTCTTTTTGAGTGTCAGGAGGAACTCACTTGCAATGCAACTCCCAGACTAAGGTGCAGACGAGAATTTAGGCTGCAATCCTAGTCATACTTAAAGGTAAAGGTAAAGGTACCCCTGCCCGTACGGGCCAGTCTTGACAGACTCTGGGGTTGTGCGCCCATCTCACTTAAGAGGCCAGGGGCCAGCGCTGTCCAGAGACACTTCCGGGTCACGTGGCCAGCGTGACATCGCTGCTCTGGCGAGCCAGAGCCGCACACGGAAACGCCGTTTACCTTCCCGCTGGTAAGCGGTCCCTATTTATCTACTTGCACCCGGAGGTGCTTTCGAACTGCTAGGTTGGCAGGCGCTGGGACCGAGCAGCGGGAGCGCACCCCGCCGCAGGGATTCGAACCGCCGACCTTTCGATCGGCAAGCCCTAGGCGCTGAGGCTTTAACCCACAGCGCCACCTGCGTCCCAGTCATACTTACCTGGGAGTAAAACTAATTGCATTCAGTGAGACTTTCTTATAAGCAGAAATGCATAACACTGTACTAAGAGTTGTATTTCCTTAACATTCTGATGTAGTTATTCCTTTTTTTAAAAAAAAAGTATTAGAATAGGTTTATTCTGGCAATGCTATGGAGTGGATTTATGGGTTACAATCCAAATAAATAAATTAGGGCACAATCCAGCCACAATTAAACATTGTTAAATCTCATTGAATTCAGTGAGAGATCTAGAAGTACATTCTTAACCCCCTCCCTGACATCGATTTGTTTTGATAGTGCTTTATTTCTTAATATCATGTTCATAATGTACCATAAATGTGACTAATATTTGCTAAGGATGATAACCAATTACGTCCTTTCAGACCCAGTGAAAGTGATGGATTTAAGTTACATGATTTCTATGGATCAATCAATTCTGAGTATGACTAGCATTGAATATCACCTTATGTTCAAAATACTTGCCAAAAAAGGGGCCTCAGAAAAGTGGTATTTAAAAAAGAAGTGGACATAAATTATATATATATATATATATATATATATATATATATATATATATATTGCATCACATTCATTGTCTCAACCCAGTCAGATGGGTGGGGTACAAATAAAGCTAAATTAAATTAAATTATTTTTATTATTTATTATCCTTACAGCAACCCTAAAAGGTAGGTCTGTGTTACAGATCAGCAGATCAGGGTATCAGGCTGAGAGACAGTGATCTACCCAAGGTGACCTATCAAATTCATGGCAGACTTTGGAGAATAACCCTTGGTTTCAATAATGCTACACGAGGCTCAAGAGCTCTCTTTGTCTAAATCTTTCATGCGTGACCTAAAGGAAAACCGCAATCTGAGCTTGCTTTGAAATAAAACTGAAACAGTATTTGGAATTACTTGTGACTCGGTCCTGTATACCTGAAGGAGCATCTCCACCCCCATCGTTCAGCCCGGACACTGAGATCCAGCGCCGAGGGCCTTCTGGCGGTTCCCTCATTGCGAGAAGTGAGGCTACAGGGAACCAGGCAGAGGGCCTTCTCGGTAGTGGCGCCCGACCTGTGGAACGCCCTCCCATCAGATGTCAAAGAGATAAAGAATTACCTGTCATTCAGAAGACATCTTAAGGCAGCCCTGTTCAGGGAAGTTTTTAATATGTAATGCTGTATTGTTTTTAACACTGATTGGGAGCCGCCCAGAGTGGCTGGGGAAACTCAGCCAGATGGGCGGGGTATAAATAATAAATTATTATTATTATTATTATTACTCTCCTTGGAGATTTCTTTGTTTGAAAACTTGTCAGAGAGGGGGAAACCAAAGTTCATTGGTCTAGTCAACAAGAAACATAGTGGAAAATGAGAAACTGTACAAGTGTACAGGAGTGGGTATTGTTATGTTAAATTAAAATATGTTTGGATGCAAGCTTATATTCTGTTACTGACAGTAATGTTCTTTATGCTTTATCTCTCTAGGAACAGAACTCTCTTGACTAAAAAGTTAGTAGGTATTAAATAATACCTCCTATGTGATTTGGGATCAGGGGTGCAGGAAGGGGGGGCAGTCTTTACAGGATGCCTCACATACGCAGTCCGTATGGGATGCCGCTCACGTGGCAGCCTGTATGGTCACCGTGTAAGCGGCAGCCCTTATGGGGCTCTAGACTTCTGCTGGATTCTGCTAGATTTCCAAAATTATGTGAAAGATCACATAAAACATGGACTTTGTTTTAAAGGATGAACATGATGCAAATATACAAAATAAATACTATACAAATAGGTTTGCGAATTAACAAGAAAGGAAATGTCGGGAAGACAGAATAAGAGGTAGTCTGAATGTAGCATCAGTGTGAATTTCTCCTAATCTTCCTATATACATAAAAATGTAGGATGTCATCATGCTCCACAATAGGTGACTTCAATAGGCATCTCCTATTCAGGAAGGTCTGCGTAGGAATTGGGGGGGGGGGGCTGGGTGCCTCTTTAAGACATTATCCATTTGCCCTGAAAGCCCTGAAGAGGGCTTATATAAAACCTTTCTCTTGTCAAATTGAGAATTCACATTATGAAGGTAGAATATGCTTTTTCTAAACAAATCACAGGAAAGTGTGCATAAATCCATTAAAATATACTAAGCACCAGTGCACCCTCAGTTTTAATGACAACGATCAGTTCATAGTACGTATATTGACCTCCAGGACACGACAGAGATCACTAAAGGGTTTTGATGTGTTTTCTGCAAGAGATGTAATCTGGATCAATACTCCTTTGTGATAGTGTAACTGTCAATCCAGTGATATGCATGTACATTTGATTACCAGAATGGATAACAGCCAGTAATGAGATTGGGACAAAAGTAAAATCCACTGTTATGCAGTCATCCCTCCTTTCTAACATCTAACCCTTACATTAGGCAGAGTGAGGTGGCTGCCTCAAGCAGCTGGTTTTGTTTGTCATGGAAGAAGGGCAGCAAAGTAATATTTATGTGCTGACAGCCCATATACTACCAGGCCAGGTTCAAGGTTACTGTGCTCACATAGAATCATAAAATTGTAGAGTTGAAAGGTACCCTGAGGATCTCCAACTTGCCTCAGCTGGAAGTTGAGCATCCTGTTGCCTCTCCAGGGCTGATGCTGCTGGCCTTGGACAGCTTTTAGTGGCTGCTAGAGAGCAGATGAGGAGGACTGAACAAAAAATGGGAGCTTGAGGAAGGTCAGTTGGTGGGGAGTGAGAAATGTTCCTATTTTCATCTGAGGAATGTTGGAGGGTATGCATTTAGTGTTGCCAGTTCCATACGATGTACTGTAGTACTTTGGGTTAAGTACTTAATTTGTTCCAGAGGTCCGTACTTAACCTGAAACTGTTCTTAACTTGAAGCACCACTTTAGCTAATGGGGCCTCCTGCTGCCACTGTGCCGCCGGAGCATGATTTCTGTTCTCATCCTGAAGCAAAGTTCTTAACCTGAAGCACTATTTCTGGGTTAGTGGAGTCTGTAACTTGAAGCATATGTAACCTGAAGCGTATGTAACCTGAGGTACCACTGTACTACTCTTCCAGAAGAGATTCACTAGGCCGGCAGCAATGCATTATTATTTTTTACATTAGCCAGTCTCCTCAATGTTGATCTGTATTTCTATTTGCATTATTAAACAGCGTTTTGCAGTTTAGCATGGTAAGCTGCTCTAATATTTTATGGTATGGTGGTACAGAAGTACTTTTATAAATGAACTAATTTATATTTTACTCCCAGGGAGAGGCCCTTTGGGGGTCTCACATCTCAGGTGCCAAATAGATTGGCTATTATGAACTATGGCTTTGCTTGCGACAGACATGGTGTGTGATAGGGCAACGACATTTGCAGCCCCAACTAGAGCTGCTCCACCTTTTGGTTGGACACGGGTTCCTCCATTAGAAGTTGTGCAAGGTACTGTAATACTGCCAATTTGGTTGGTTTTTCCTTTCTGAAATATGTACAGTTATACTTATGGTCCTTGGTTCCACGGAGAAATAGCTATGAAAAATGAGGTATTAATAGACTCCCACACTTACTACAAAGGAATGTGAACGATTACGTTTCTTTAGGATGTGTGACAGTTAAAAGGATGTTGTTTGGCAGAATGTCTTTATTGGTGCCTCATTTGTGATGCCCTGTATAGCTGACTTTTCATTTTAACGATGAGAATTAAACTGCAGAGGGCTGCTGTCTTTTAGTCTGACCTGTCGTCTTCACTGATAATAATGGTTTCCTTGCAAAAATAAATGAAAACATTAAACAGAACAAAATGAATGCCCATGGCAAGCAGGTTAACAACTGTTCTTTATGACTTAAGGAATAAAGTTTAGCCAAAGATAACGGTTAGCTCTTGAATTATGTTTGGGTTGAACTTATTCTTTCTTTCCCAAGGAATCCTGTTCTGCAGAAACCAGATTTGCTAGGTCTGTTGTTCATGGCGGAGAAAATGATCTCCTGATATATACAGCATGATAACTAAACCCAGTCTGCAAATATCCAAGCATGAAAAGCAACCTGGAGATAAATCAGATGTGTCAGATAATAATACACATGGCTCAGCGGTGGAACAAGCAAACCCAGCGTATGTGTTGGTTTTGAAGGAGTGAGTGTTTTGAAGAAGTCTGACTTAACTGAAACCCATCATACGTTTGATGTACCTACTTTGGGGTAATATAAATGGCTTACAGTTGGGTGAAGAAAAGCAAAGGAAAAATAATAAGGATTATTTGTAACATGTGAAAAAGAATGAAAAAAAAGACAAATAGTAAGACTCAACATTTTAACTAAAATTATATATATTTTTGTGTTAACAGTTTTGATGATATTCTAAATAGGGAATAGATTAATTCTATATACTTGCAAAAGAAATGTAAAGGTAAAGGTAAAGGGACCCATGACTGTTAGGTCCAGTCACGAATGACTCTGGGGTTGTGGCGCTCATCTCGCTTTATTGGCCAAGGGAGCCGGCGTACAACTTCCTGGTCATGTGGCCAGCAAGACTAAGCCGCTTCCGACAAACCAGAGCAGTACACGGAAATGCAATGTAGTGTAGTAGTACCCAAATTGCTTGTTGGAAGATACCTATACAATTTATCCATAAACAATCGAGGCTCTCTTTTTTTGCCATTCATTGATTAAAGGGAAATCTGTTTTTCTTTGTTAACAACTTCTGCTACTGCAGTTATAATTACATTAGGCACTAGTTCCCTGTTGCCTTGTTTATCTACTACATCTCACAAATATCCCAGAAGAATAACTATTGGAGCTAACAGGATTGTTTTTAAAGCCTAAAAGAATGCACTGTTTGCATTACACCTTGCTATGAATAACACAGTTGTAAGCTATCTCCTCTGAGGATTCGCTATGGATGCTTTAGAAAATTGATCTGTGTGCATTTCTGACCCAATCTGCTCTGCACTTTTTGGACTAAAATGTGTGGGCCATAACTATCTATCAAACTGTGCCCTTCTCCAAATGTTGCGATGCCGTTCTCAACTCCAAAAAATATATCAAAAAAATCAAAATGTGTTTAGAAGGAATACAAATTTCAAGAAACTACATGGATAAATATGTATCTTGAAACTATGTTTATAGTTGTTGTTGTTTAGTCGTTTAGTGTCCGACTCTTTGTGACCCCATGCACCAGAGAACGCCAGGCACTCCTGTCCTCCACTGCCCCCCGCAGCTTGGTCAGACTCATGCTGGTAACCTCGAAAACACTATCCAACCATCTCGTCCTCTGTCGCCCCCTTCTCCTTGTGCCCTCCATCTTTCCCAACATCAGGGTCTTCTCCAGGGAGTCTTCTCTTCTCATGAGGTGGCCAAAGTACTGGAGCCTCAGCTTCACAATCTGTCCTTCCAGTGAGCACTCAGGGCTGATTTCCTTCAGAATGGAGAGGTTTGATCTTCTTGCAGTCCATGGGACTCTCAAGAGTCTCCTCCAGCACCAATGTTTATAGTTACTTATCTAATTACATATTTGAATGAGAAATCTATCCAATTATTTTAAGGAAAATTACAACCAAAAGGGGATAGAAGAAACTGGTGAATGAGCATCTGTAGAAGAGCTAAAATTGGGAAAAGTCTAATGTATCTATTCCTTGTCCCACTGAGGGTGTCCCACTGAGGTTTGAGAGTGTGCTTCAAGGCAAACACATTGTTGTTGGCATGTCTGTCTTGAGGAGACAATCAAGTGCACCTCTAGAGGTGAAGTCAAACCACTATGTTATCAGCATTGATAACCTCCCCAGGCCACAAGCCTGGGCAGTGTGTATGGAGACCCTGGGCTAGTGTCCAGATGTCAAGACCCCCTCTCGGCCTCATTGATGTGGTCCAAAGGAAAGTAGACTACTGTGACGGAAAAGTTTGTTTTTGCTGGGCAGGTTGGGTCTACATGTGCTTTCTTTTTCTTTTTCCCTAACAGCAAATGGTTAACGAACGGCAGCTTCTGATTGGCTGGGATTCCAAGAGGGGGAGGATTTGTAGAAACAGTTTTTTAGGTTGGGATAGATGTTGGAAGAATAGGTTGGGAGACAGGGAGGGAGATAGGGAATAAGAGGAGAGAGAGTTGGTTCTGGGTAGAAACATCAACTCTGAAGAATATATCACAAGCTAGAGAGTTTCTGAGCTTAGTGTGAAGGACAGTGTGTGGTGTCCTGTAAGAGTAATAGGCCAGGAATTAACAGGGAGGCTGAGGCTGAGCCAGGAGAAGTAGAAGCTGTGAGAATACAGTCTACTTAGGACTCATTCCAGTCAGGAGGGGAGAGATTCTTCTACAAAAAGAGAAGACTCCCAAACCAGTTAAGAGGGGTGTGGAGATCCCTTGGGTCTGTTACTTGGAGTACCTCAGGAGTAGGGTTGTCTAAGGGTTGTGTAACTGACAGGAAGTACCACCTTGTTAAAGAACCAAAGTATTAAGCGGCAACAACTGAGAAAGAACTGAAGTGAAATAATATTATAATCTGAAGTATCTTATGTTTTACCCACTTTGTGTCATAAACTTCCTTTATTTCATAAAATCATTCTTGTTTATTTGATCAAATCCTGCCTGAGACTCCAAATTATTAAGTTTTCCCTCACACGTCCCCCACAAGTTAAACTGGGGTAGTTTGCAGAAATTCATAGAACTGGTGTCCTGTGAGGTGGGTGCACTATATTTAAGTGAGGGCAGGTGCAATGGCACCAGAGGAAAAAGTGCTGTCATGCCGTCACAACTACATATTGTTATTCTAGCAGTACCAAAGAGACTTGGGCCCAGTTAATGCATTTACAGACCTTCCAAGTGTCTCTATTTTCCAGCGACAGTCCCAGATTTGCAGAAGCCTACCATGATGTATGGAAGTGAGAGCTGGACCATAAAGAAGGCTGATCGCCGAAGAATTGATGCTTTTGAATTATGGTGCTGGAGGAGACTCTTGAGAGTCCCATGGACTGCAAGAAGATCAAACCTCTCCATTCTGAAGGAAATCAGCCCTGAGTGCTCACTGGAAGGACAGATTGTGAAGCTGAGGCTCCAGTACTTTGGCCACCTCATGAGAAGAGAAGACTCCCTGGAGAAGACCCTGATGTTGGGAAAGATGGAGGGCACAAGGAGAAGGGGGCGACAGAGGACGAGATGGTTGGATAGTGTTTTCGAGGTTACCAGCATGAGTCTGACCAAGCTGCGGGGGGCAGTGGAGGACAGGAGTGCCTGGCGTTCTCTGGTCCATGGGGTCACGAAGAGTCGGACACGACTAAACGACTAAACAACAACAACAACTATGTTTCTAATTTGACCCCAGAACGTTGACCTTTTCCTTAGGACACCCCTGTTTTCATCACAAAAATGTTGGACGGTGTGGAGTTATGTGACCCCTGAGCCTAGGTGAGAAGTAGCTATACAACCTTTAGAAGATATCTGTAGGCAGCCCTGTATGGGGTAGCTTTTGAATGTTTAATGTTATATTATCTTTTCATGTAAGGTGGAAGCCACCCTGAGGGTCTGGGGGACTCAGCCAGATGGGTGGGGTATTATTGCTGCTATTATTATTATTATTGGACATTCCTATTTTCATCAGAAAAATGTTGGAAGACATGCATTTACTGGACTGATAGTTTTCTACCATGCTAAAATACTATCAGCAATCTCGTAATTCCTACCAGGCACATTTATTGCATCAATGTGGTTATTGCACAAAAAGGCCTATATGCCTGGAGGCCTGATTTGCACATTTTTTCCCCACCTCAGAACAAAAGGAAAAGGCCATGTAATTTGTATTTACATACAAATAGGCCACGTCATGCCCACCTCACGCATTACATTGTGTGAGGCGTATATGTTCATGTCTCCACAGTTCAAGAGAATTGTCAATTCTGTAAGCATGTTAATGAGTTAACTTGCAGACTGAACTCGGAGACCTATCTATTCTGTAATCTCACAGATTACATCCTTTCTGTGGTGAATTCAGTGTTTGTAAATGTCAGGGAGCCAAGAGCATTCAGAGGAGCCCTCAGATCAACAAATGGTTTTATCAAAAAGAGTGAGGCCTACCAGAATCGTACATGGCTGTTTGATGTGAAGGACAGGGAGAGACACAAAGACCTAAGTAAAAATGGGTTTGAGCTGCTTCAAATTCTGGAACTGCTAGAAACAAAAATCGTTTCAAAAACCTAACAACTGAAGAAGCCAATGTTGCACAGCGTCTTGCCTTCAATCTGAGCAGGGAGTACTCTGTGTGTGTATTCAAACAATATCATGAAAGGGAAATTTTGAATCAAAAATAGAATCAACAAAGTGGCCTGAGACATCCCAAATTAAGGTTTATTTAAAAACAAGGGTCTACAAGGCATTAGCTAACAAAAATACCAGTCAGAATAAAGCCACCATAATTCCCTAAAATATGCAAAATCCCCTCCACCAGTCCATAGAAATCATGCACTGAAATATTAACTCTGTAGGCATGCTTTGATTCTCCAGGTTCTCTGTGATTCTCTGTGACTCAAACATAATAGGTAGCAATCTTGGTTTTCCAGAAATAAGTCCATGGGACTTACCCCTAAGATATATAAATCCACGTCAGCAGTCAAAGGTAAAATGTAAATCCCCCTGCCACAATCTTCTGCTCACAGAATCCTCTAAATTCTGAATGCATTAGTTGCAAGTGCTAAATCCGTTCCACTTCCCAGTGGGGAGGAGTTGCGGTGGACCACGTGGCCACCTACTCCCCTCTGGGGCTGGGGGATGAAGTCCCGCATCACCCGGAGGTTCCCAGTCACATCATCATCCAGCCAGCCAATCTGCTGACTGGGGAGGCATGGCCGGGCCCCAAACTGAGGTGCAAGCCAGAGAGCTTCCTCTTACCTCGCTTCTGCTCACATTCTGTAACCAATAAAGTTGTGGCCTAAATTTGCCCAATAACATTAACCTAATATTTGTGTCCTTGCATCTTATTCATCAACGAGGGGGTGATTTCGGGGTCTCGACATGCAAAATGCAAGTTTCAGCAGTTACTGTCTTCATGAGCCAATGTAGTTCAACTCAGCAAAAACTAGTTAAATGTACACTGCGCTTAGGTTTTATAGGAGCTGTTACCAAAGAGAGAGCAAGTCAGTCTCTTCTAGTGCCAACAACTTGCCCCAAAAGGAGGGGGTCAGAGAGTCTGCTTGGCTAGAATCCTCACCCTGGTGGCCCAGTGAGACCTTGACAGCTTGGCTTGCACCACGACAGGATTCAGCACTGGTCAGCTCCCATAGAAAAGGTCTGGCATGGTCCAACCTCAGTGGATTCACCAGCATGGGGTGGTGGGAATGTTGAGCTGATCCTGGCTCCATTGCCATGCCAACTCTGCCTGTTGCAGTCAAGAAAGTTTTGATCTGATTTTTCAGTGTTTAGGACACTGAATCCTTTGTGGCTGAAAGCAGGTGTGAAATTCTAAACTTACAACAGGTAGTTAAAATTGTATTACAGACAGGCCATCTGTTTCTCAGTCCGTCTGAACTCAAAAGCACTGTCAGGTTTTTTGGTTAATATGAGAACCAGAAAAGGTATCTTGATGTCATCATGAAATACCTAGCTCTTGAAACAAAAAACGAATATTTGGGTGGAGTTCTCTCACTCTTTGTTCATTTATCATTTTTTCTTTCCCCTGATAAACAATTAATTACAATGTCACTTTTAATAGATGCTCCAGCAAATGAATTCAAAATCTTATTAAAAACTCTCTGGTAGAGGCTGAGCAACTAATTAAAGCCCAATAGATACAGAAATCACTGTGTATAAATATCTAATTATAAAAAAGTTTCAAAAAATACCCCAGTAAACCATCAGTGTTCTTTTTAAATTACAGAAGTTTAAAAAAGAAGAAACTACACACCAGCAAAACAAGGTAGTTAATATTCCAGTACTGATCATTTTATTCTCACAACACAAATCCCAGTTTTAAATCTAAACTCCCCTGTCTTTTAATACACTGGTTTTATTATTAATCTCATATTCCACTTTCTAGCATGCACCAAATTACATTCAAATATATTACTGCTCTGTGATTAAAGATGCAAAATGTGCTTTCCTTAATAAAATTGTTAACATATTTTATTTTAAATAAAACTTCCATGGGGATTGTGCCCAGTGTCTTAAGCAGCAAGATCTTGAGTGGGATTTTGTTTTTAGGCCTTGGTTTTAAAACTGGTGCCCCAGACTTCTTTTAATCTAAAGGACCCCAGACGGTTAAGTCCAGTTGAATTCGACTATGGGGTGCAGCATTCATCTCCACTTTCAGGCCGAGGGAGCATTCATCCTCAGACAGCTTTTCCAGGTCAGGTGGCCAGCATGGCTAAACCACTACTGGCACATGGAGCACCATGACGAATGCCAGAGTGCATGGAAATGCTGTTTACCTTCCTGCCGCAGCAGTACCTATTTATCTACTTGCACTGGTATGCTTTCAAACTGCTAGGTTGGCAGGAGCCTGGGACAAAGCAACCAGAGCTCTCCCCCATTGCACAGATTTGAACTGCTGACCTTCAGATCAGCAACCCTGAGAAGCTCAGTGGTTTGGACCAAAACACAACCCACGTCTCTACAAAAGTCACTTTAAAAGTAGATCCAGGGTGGGCATGTGTGAATGGGCAGGCTGCAAAGGGATTGTTAGATATGGAGGAGACAACTGGTGTGAGGGAATAACATTGTCAAACTGGCAGAGCAAAAAGTTTAGTATATTTATTTATTTATACATACATGCATCTGGCTGGGTTTCCCAAGCCGCTCTTGGCGGCTCCCAACAGAATTAAATGCACAACAAAACATCAAACATTAAAAACCTCCCTAAACAGGGTTGCCTTCAGATGTCTTCTAAAAGTCAGGTGGTTGTTTACTTCCTTGACATCTTATGGGAGGGCGTTCCACAGGGCGGGTGCCACTACCAAGAAGACCCTCTGCCTGGTTCACTGTAACTTCGCTTCTTGTAGTGAGGGAACCGCCAGAAGGCCCTCAGAGCTGGACCTCAGTTGTCTGAGCTAAACGATGGAGATGGAGACACTCCTTTCAGGTATACTGGACTGAGGTCCAGTGATGCTGGGGAATTTTAGACCCCCTTTTAACTCCCCTGCCCCAATAGTTTATATTGGCCCTTTGGCTCCTCTTATTATAAATATGATATATACGTCTCAACTATAAAACATTTGAAGGTATGCTCACCCAGATGCTGCAGTAATCAGTATGATGAGATGGGTAAACACAGAGTGTACATGTGGCATTACATGTTTTCTATGGAAGGGCTTTGGCCCTCATTGCTCCATATGCACCAAGGCCGTCGGTGTTAACAAGGAGCAGAATCAAGCTTGCCTTCCGAAAAGGCATCTCCTACCATGTGCTGTGAACAGGGATGGATGGCTTGAAGGGATATCAGAGGCAAGCAGGCAGCTCTGACTGAAAGCCAGAGCCAGACATAGCTAAAGCCAGAAGAGCATCAAGCAGAGGCATTTGATAGCAACAGGCAAGAGAAGAAACACACAAACACACCGAGGAGAGAGGCAATTTTCTGAAACAGCTGTCAGCCAATCCTCAGCTTGCTATTAGCCAGCTGAGCAGTCTGGCAAAGCAATGGTATGAGCCACGAATGAACAGCTTTTAATTTAAAGAGGGCCACTTATTTCTAACTGGATTAACTGGATTAGCAACTTGCTCCGTCTCAAAAAAAAGAAAGAAAAGACCAGACCTTTAAACATAATATTTTAAACAATTAGCGCACAGACTTGTGACTCAGAAATAGCTTTCTGTTAGACAAAGGTGTCTGTCAGCCTTCCCTTTCAGCTGGCTCGCTATGTGTGATTCCACAACCAGCAAGTGGAAATTCATTGCATACTTCTGAAAGAAAATGTGCTAACGCTTCAGAGTGCCTCCTTGCTTCGCTTTAGTTCCATTTGCCAAAAGGATTAGACTGCTCATTGTTTAGAAACACAGGGATGCGAGATCTTTAGCAAATCTTTATCCACTCCACAACAACTGCTATAAAGAGGCAGAACGAAACCTCGTTTGATAAACTTGGAATGACACCATGCACCAAGTAGTCAGGGGTAACTTTTCCCTCGGTTGATTGTTGTTTGAATATATCAATAATTACTTCAGTCAAGTAAAAGATTTGACACCTGCCTCCTAAATCACAATACTCCCTCTGAGCTTTCCTGACGCAAATGACAGGGCAGTTTATAAATTCTATTATTATTATTATTATTATTATTATTATTATTAGAATAAGGCTACATCCACATCACACTGTTATGATTTGGGGACAGGGGGGCATATGCTGTATGCCAATACCCTTCTAATTCCTGGAATAGCCTGGCTATCTTCCTGGGGAGGCAATGAGTCATTAAGAAAACAAAGACAGTGGCTCTGTGCTAGATAACAAATGTCTGGAGGGGCCCTTCCCTCAACTCGCTGGTAATTAGAAAGACAAAGTCAAGAGTTGAGAATTGAGCTATGTGAGCTGGAAGCTGGAAGCAAGGCAACAGGCTGGGAAGGCAGAGGATCAGAGCCATGCCTGATTTCTGCTGGAATACAAGGCTGCAGCTATGGGAGAAGGAAGACCCTACTGGGGTGTTAATGCTGTGAACCCCTCCATCATAGGCACAGGTTGTGTGTATGTGTAAATAATCCATATATCGTAAAGACACTGTCTTGTCTGTATCTCATACCAAAGGAAACACAAACCCTGGTTAAGTGCCTGGAACCCCTGAAATCTTTGTGGTGCTCAAAGATTGGGGTTGGTAGACAACAATATTGTTATAAAAGTCGGACTTCCGGTCGGCGCCAGCATTTAATGGCGGTCCGAGCCTCGAGCTCCGAGGCAGGACTGCTTCGCTAGTTCGGGTCTTACCCGCTACGGCGAGCGGGGGACCCCTAAAATCACAGGCGCGGAGCCTGTGAACAAAGGAGATTCGGTGGGCACCTTTTGCGCCCCCCGGCACTGTGAGGGAGCCTTTTTAAAGGCTTCTGAGCGGCATCGGGGTAAGCGCGGTGCTGAGAGTCGTCACCCAGCTAGCGGAGTGAAGCCGCGTCGCCATGAACGGAGAGCGCCGATTCCTTCCTGTAACTGGAAATTGACTACAACACCCGTGAGTAAGATTGGAAATTGACGGGACACTAAAACAAGAAATTTGGCTGAAAACGGGAAAGGCATAAATTAAGGAAGTCTGCCTCCCCGGAGCTGCAGGAGTAACAAAGCAACGAAAAATCAAGCTGCATTTGAAGGGAACTTTTCTTTTTTTTTAAACTGTCAAACTGACATCGGACTAAATTTCCCCCCCGACAGGCAGGAGAAGGGGGGAAGGGATTGGGACATTGTTAACCTGCCGGAAAATTATTGGGAAAATAAGACCTTCCACTGTCAAACCCCCCCCAGGACGGGCTGCCCAAACAAGACACCGGGATATGAACTGTCAAACTCTTTAAAGTGGGGGCTTGTTTGTAACAAAGTTACTGGACCTTAGATTAACTCTGTTGCATTTTGGCTACATAGAAGACAGAGACTTTACAGTTTGGACATTGGAAATTATTGGCTACTGTTATACTTTCTTGCTTCTTTGTTTTTTCTTTCCTTGCCACTTGGATACAATTGAATGCTCCCTCTAGAGGGTTTTAAGTGAAATTGTTGCATTTGGAAAAGTAACAGTGGGATTTTCCACTTGGAAACTAACTCTGTGAAAACGACCTTGAGGATATGAGTGGCCCTACAGAAGAGATAGTAACAAGGCAGAAAGCAAAACAATCCCAGAAGAAAAGGGGCTCCATATCAGGAACCGCACCAGCTGCACAGGAAAAAAACAGCAGCTTCTATGGATCCTATGACACAGGCACTCCTTAAAATAAATCAATCTCTGGAAGCACTGACAAAGCTATCAACAGAGAACTCCAAAAAATTAACAGAGTTGACAACAAGACTAGATGTTAATACAGCTAGTGTAAAGTCTAACACAGATTCTATAAATAGATTAATCCAGGAGAGCTCTGAAACACGAAAGATTGCAGAAAGTGCAAAAACTACGGCTGAAGAGACAAGGGAAAAGTTTGGGCCTATTATTAAAAAAGTAAATGAGCATGATGCAGCCCTCTCTTTACTGGAACTTCAGAGGAAAGAGAAGAATTTAAAACTTAGATTGGTTCCTGAAGGTGAAGGGGACAACCTTGTGGAATTCCTTACAGAGAACTTTGCAGCTTTTTGGCAAGAGGAATGGGAGGAAGATGATGAATTTGAGATAACAACAGCCTTTCGGCTGGGCAGGAGGCAGGACAAGAAACCAAGGGATTGTCTAATTACACTGAGATCAAAAGAAGAAAGAGATAAAATATTGAACTTGCATTATCAAAAGGCACTGGTGATCCAAAACTGTCAAATACAGATTTTTAAGGACATTCCCAAATACATTTTAGAGGTCAGAACCTACTATAAAAGCCTAGCAGATCTGTTGAAGAAAAACACCATACCATTCAGATGGGAGTTCCCACAAGGACTGTCCTTTAACTTTAAAGGAAGAAAGATTAAAATAAAAACAATTCAGGACAAAGAACAATTTCTGGAGAGATACCTGGAGGATTTGCAGAAAGGAACTGCAGAGGAGAAAGAACCACCTGACATAGCAAATCTATCATTTGGACTTTTACCACCACCATCGGAGGAAGAACAGAAGCTTGGAGCAGTTGGAGGAACAGCTACTTAAACACAAAATGTCTCTGCAACTTCTTAGTTGGAACTGTAATGGCTTGAACCTTCCTCGGAAAAGACGACAAGTTTTTCACATTTTGAAGAGAGAACAATTAGATATAATATGTTTGCAAGAAACCCATATTGTCAGGATACACAGGAAATTATTGATAAACAAGAGACTTGGTCAAGAATTTATCTCATCAGACAAAGTGAAGAAAAGAGGTGTGGTGATCTATGCAAAGGAAAAATTGGCTCCAAAATTGATATTTAAAGATGAACAAGGAAGATACCTGGCAATTGAAATACAAATCCAAGGAGAAAAGATTTTGATTGTTGGAGTATATGCCCCAAATGAAGGGAAGGCCGAATTCTTTAAGAAGTTGCATGAGACACTAGTTGACTTTATAGACTATAAAATCGTAATGATGGGAGATATGAATGGAGTCGTCTCAACAAACATGGATAAAGCACAGAGACAAGTGATCTCAAAAGAAGGGAGACTACCAAAGATCTTTTTTAAAATGACTGAAACTATGGACTTGATTGACATCTGGAGAACAAGGAATCCTCTAGAGAGAGAGGGAACTTTCTTCTCGGAGGCAAAAATGACATGGACAAGAATAGATCAAATTTGGATTTCTAGCAGTCTGGCGTCAAGAACAAAAAAAGTAGAAATATGCCCAAAAACTTGCTCCGACCATAATGCTGTGAAGATGGAGATGAAACTAACAACAACTGGATCCTTTAGATGGAGAATGAATGACACCCTATTTAAGGATAAAGAGATCCACAAGAAGGCCCTTAAAACATTAAAAGATTACTTTGAGATTAACAGGAAAACAGATGTGGAGAAAAGAATAATTTGGGACGCAAGCAAAGCCGTGATGCGAGGTTTCCTAATCCAACAGAATTCTATAAAGAGGAAGCAACAAAATGAGAGGAAGGAAAAAATCTTAGAAAAAATAAAAGAAGGAGAGAAGAAATTGAGGTCCAAACCAAAGTCCCATGAGATTTTGAGAGAAATAAAGTTTTATCAGATGCAGTACATGGAGCTTATGAACCAACAAATAGAATGGAAGATAAAGCAAATGAGACAAAGAACTTTCGAATCAGTGGATAAATGTGGGAAACTTCTGTCATGGCAATTGAAAAAAAGGCAGAAAATGAACACTGTAACAAGTCTAGAGATGGATGGAAAAATTATCCACAAACCTAATGAGATAAACAATTGTTTTCAAAGTTTCTTTAAGAAATTGTATGCACAAGGGCCAATTAATGAACAAGAAATAGAAGAATTCATCAGAAAATACGGCTTACCAAAAATTCCAGAACAAAGTAAAAGGATCTTAAATGAGGAAATAACAGAACAAGAAATAGAGGGTGCCATTCAAAATATGAAATTGGGAAAATCACCAGGACCAGACGGCCTGACGGCTAAATACTACAAAATGCTGAAAGAATGGTTGATACAACCATTGAAGGAAGTTTGCAATGAAATTCTGAAGGGGGAAAAGGCACCTGAATCGTGGAAAGAGGCTTTCATCTCACTTATACCGAAGACAGAAACTGAGAAGAACCAGGTTAGAAACTACCGCCCTATATCCTTACTCAATGTGGATTACAAAATTTTTGCAGACATTTTGGCAAAAAGATTGAAAAGAGTGTTGAAAGAGGAGATTCATAAGGACCAAACAGGCTTTCACCCAGGGAGATATATGTCAGACAATGTGAGGAACATTATAGACATTTTGGAGTTGCTAGATGTTGACATTAACAGGAAAGCAGTTTTGATTTTTGTGGACGCGGAGAAAGCCTTTGACAATATCTGTTGGACTTTTATGAAAAAGAATCTCCAAGGGATGGGGGTAGGTCAAGGTTTTGAAAACGGTATAGGTGCAATATATTCCCAACAAAAGGCCAAGTTAATTGTAAACAATGTGGTAACAGAAGAAATATTTATAGAAAAAGGTACATGGCAGGGATGCCCAATATCCCCTTTGCTTTTTATATCAGTCCTGGAGGTTTTGTTAAACATGATTAGAAAGGACCAGTTGGTTAAAGGAGTTCAGGTCGGAGTTAGACACTACAAGTTAAGAGCATTTGCAGATGATCTAGTATTGACTTGGCAACAGCCAGACACTAGTACTAAAAGAGTATTAGAACTAATTGAAATATTTGGTCGAGTAGCAGGTTTTAAATTGAACAAACAAAAAACGAAAGTCTTGGAAAAAAATTTAACAATGGAAGAAAGAGAGAGTTTTCAGAATGAAACAGGCTTGGAAATAACAAAAAGGGTAAAATACCTGGGGTTAAACTTAACATCCAAGAATGTGAACTTATTTAAGGATAACTATGAAAAAAGCTGGTCAGAGGTAAAGAAAGATCTGGAAATATGGTCAAGGTTGAAACTTTCCTTGTTAGGCCGAATTGCTACTATCAAGATGAATGTATTGCCTAGAATGCTGTTTTTATTCCAGACATTGCAGATTTTGGACAAGATGGATTGTTTCAAGAAGTGGCAGAAAGATATATCAAAATTTGTCTGGCAGGGCAAAAAGCCCAGAATTAAATTTAAGATTTTAACTGATGCAAAGGATAGAGGGGGGTTTGCCCTGCCGGACTTAAGACTTTATTATGAATCGGCAGCTTTCTGCTGGTTGAAACACTGGCTACTTCTTGAGAACACTGACATTTTGGATCTGGAAGGGTATGACAATAGCTTTGGTTGGCATGCATACTTATGGTATGACAAGGTAAAGGTGTATAAAAGTTTTAAAAACCATATTGTAAGGAAAGCATTGTATAATGTTTGGATTAGATATAAAGATCTGCTGGAAAACAAAACCCCTAGGTGGGTGTCACCAATGGAAGCTAGGGAAGTAAAAAAGCTTAATATGGACTCTAAATGGCCAAAATATCATGAGATTCTAGAATATGATGGTGAAAGGGTGAAACTTCAGAGTTATGAGAAACTAAAGCCTAAGGTTCGAGATTGGTTGCATTACCATCAGATAAATGAGACATTTAAACAGGACAGGAAAATAGGATTTCAGAAAGAGAAGTCAAAACTAGAAACAGAACTGTTGGAACCCAATACTAAGAACTTATCAAAAATGTATAACTTGCTGTTGAAATGGAATACACAGGATGAAACGGTGAAATCAGCAATGATTAAATGGGCACAAGATATTGGTCATGATATTATGTTTGCTGACTGGGAACAGTTATGGACCACCGGTATCAAATTTACTGCATGTAATGCCTTAAAAGAAAATATTATGAAAATGATCTACCGGTGGTACATGACCCCAGTCAAGCTTGCAAAAATTTACCATTTGCCTAATAATAAGTGTTGGAAATGTAATGAGACTGAAGGCACTTTCTACCACCTTTGGTGGACCTGCCCAAAGGTTAAAGCTTTCTGGGAAATGATCTATAATGAAATTAAGAAGGTCCTTAAGTGGACTTTTCCTAAGAAACCAGAGGCTTTCCTCCTGGGCATGGTGGGCCAAGTGGTGTTAAGGAAGGATAGGATTTTTTTTATGTATGCCACTACAGCAGCAAGAATTCTACTGGCAAAGTATTGGAAGACGCAAGAACTACCTACTCTGGAAGAATGGCAAACAAAGGTGATTGACTTTATGGGATTGGCCGAGATGACGGGCAGAATCCGTGACCAGGGGAAAGAGTCAGTGGAAGAGGACTGGAAGAAATTCAAAACATATCTTAAAAATAATTGTAAAATTGAGGAATGTTAAGATGTCAGGGGGTAAGAGGTAAAGAATTGCAGCAGTAACCAAAAAATTTTTTTAAAGGAATCTTGATGAAAGGGAATCAAGACAATGGGCTTAAGGGTTGCTAATGAACTATTAAACAAGGATGCAGGGATGGGGAGGTATGGGGAAGTCAAAAGAAAGAAGGGTATGAAATGATGAGTTTGAAGTTATATTGTTCTATGTTGTTTTTATTATCTGTTTGAAAAACGAATAAAAATTATTATAAAAAAAAACAAAACAATATTGTTATAAAAGTTGTGTACCACCTTCACTTTCTGCAAGAGTTGAGACACAGTGGAGGCTTTAAGAAATATGGTTTATTCACATATCTACACCTTCAGTCTGCATGGAGGGAGCTCAGATCTTACAGCATGGTCTTTTACTGTCACCTCGCACCCAGTTACCCTGGCAACTTCCCAAACCCCCAGTCTGTGAAGGATAGTTCTCTTACATTGCCAATGCATTGCTAGTCTATCAATGCTATCAATGGTCTTGTATTGTTTCTTAAAGGCCCTAGCTTGGCCAGGAATTCCCCCGCGGCTTGTATTTCTCCCTTCCCACCCCAAATAATCAAAATCCTGCCATTTATGCAATTTAGTCATGCTGGCCACATGACCAGAAAAGTTGTCTGTGGACAAAACGCCGGCTCCTTCAACCTGAAAGCGAGATGAGCGCCGCACTCCATAGTTGCCTTTGACTGGACTTAACAGTCTAGGGGTCCTTTAAAAAGGTAAAGGACCCCCCGATGGTTAACTCCAGTCAAAGGCAATTAGGGGGTTGCGGTGCTCATCTCACTTTCAGGCCGAGGGAGCCGGTGTTTGTCCACAGATAGCTTTCTGGGTCACATGGCCAGCATGACTAAACCTTTTGGTGTAATGGAACACCGTTACAGAATCCAGAGTGCACGGAAATGCCATGTACCTTCCTGCCACAGCAGTACCTATTTATCTACTTGCACTGGCGTGCTTTTGAACTGCTAGGTTGGCAGGAGCTGGGACAGAGCAACGGGAGCTCACTCTGTCATGGGGATTTGAACTGTCGACCTTCTGATTGGCAAGTCCAAGAGGCTCAGTGGTTTAGACCACAGCACCACCCACTACTGTACCACTTTTACAGTCATCATTTTTTCCAAATCATTCCAGGAAATGTCATTTGTTAAAGGTGCTGACAGCTGTTCAAAGAACGCTATTCCTCTCACAGAGCTACAATTTGTAGAGTTCTGTGGGAAACGGGATTCATTGTTAAAATAACTCCAAGAATTGTAGCACTGTGAAGGGAACTACAGTTTCCTCACAACTCTCAGCACCCTTAACAGACAGAAATTTCCAGGATTCTTTGGTGAAGGAGCCATGACTGTGGCCTCAATTCTCTGAAGGGCCAATGCTCTGTAGGTCTTAGAAAAATGCAGAGGAATTAAAACTTCAGAAAAAGAACCTGCTTACTGATGGCTGGCTATTTCTGTTTTTGAAATCTGATATTTGCAAGTGTGTTAGCCCACTCAAAAATGAAGGGCTATATAAGACAGTTAATCAGCTTAGTTTTTAGCATTTATTATAGCAATCAAAGTCCTGGTAAGTCAATTTGCATCCATAATTGAAAAATATATTTCTTTGGCATGCACTGAAAAGAAAAAGAGAAAACAGAGGAGCAAAACTCCTTCCGTGCTCCTATGTTCAACTTGACACTTCTTTAGCGACATTTCATGTCACAGAGAATTACTTCTCACCACTTCACATTGCCTGCTATGCCATGTCACCCTGACTTAACAACAGAAAGGCAAGGCAATGCAATGTGACATAAACTTAGTGATATTATACAGCATTCCAGGGAGGTAAACAGAGAGACCTGGTTTCTTTTGGAGGACCAGGGTCTTTAAACTAGGTTTCATGCTATTGAGTAAAACTGAACCAATGCTACTAGGGGCGGGCTGGTGTGGAGGACTCCCTGGTCCTGAATAGGGTAACTGTGCCCCTGAAGGACCAGGTGCGCAGCCTGGGAGTCATTTTGGACTCACAGCTGTCCATGGAGGCGCAGGTCAATTCTGTATCCAGGGCAGCTGTCTACCAACTCCACCTGGTACGCAGGCTGAGACCCTACCTGCCTGCGGACTGTCTCGCCAGAGTGGTGCATGCTCTAGTTATCTCCCGCTTGGACTACTGCAATGCGCTCTACGTGGGGCTACCTTTGAAGGTGACTCGGAAACTACAACTAATCCAGAATGCGGCAGCTAGACTGGTGACTGGGGGCGGCCGCCGAGACCACATAACGCCGGTCTTGAAAGACCTACATTGGCTCCCAGTACGTTTCTGAGCACAATTCAAAGTGCTGGTGTTGACCTTTAAAGCCCTAAACGGCCTCGGCCCAGTATACCTGAAGGAGCGTCTCCACCTCCATCGTTCTGCCCGGACGCTGAGGTCCAGTGCCGAGGGCCTTCTGGCGGTTCCCTCATTGCGAGAAGCAAAGCTACAGGGAACCAGGCAGAGGGCCTTCTCAGTCGTGGCGCCTGCCCTGTGGAACGCCCTCCCATCAGATGTCAAAGCAATAAATAACTACCTGACATTCAGACGACATCTTAAGGCAGCCCTGTTCAGGGAAGTTTTTAATCTGTGATATTTTAGTGTATTTTTGGTTTTTATGGAAGCCGCCCAGAGTGGCTGGGGAGACCCAGCCAGATGGGCGGGGTACAAATAATAAATTATTATTATTATTATTATCACAAAGGTTAATTTTTCTGGAAAGCAGATAAGACCACTTCTTTGGAGTGGGGGAGGGAACCCAAACAAGTTCTTTACAAAAGATTTCCCACACTTCACATTTTGATGAATTAAATACGTATTTTCCTTCGTTTGTTTCAAAACCTGTGGGAATATTAGTGCTAAAATCCTGACTTGTTTTCAGCCTGTTTAAATGTTTTTTCTCCTAATCTAAAAAAATATGGATTACCACTGCCATAAACCTATGCTGGTTCAGGATGATGGGATCACTAGGCTGAGAAATGCTAGGTTAAGATGTTTGATCCCTGAACTAGCTTCACCTTCTCTCCCCTGCTAGAATGATTTATTAATATGTTTTATTATTGCCCTTCATCATGCCAGAAATCCCACACCAGTTTTCAACATATAAAATGCATTTAAATAAAACAACCAATAAGAATCAAAACAATACTGCAGCAATCCAGCTACCACTAGAAATGGGGGCTGTCATTCATTTGTAGGGGCAATCAGAAATGTTTTTACTTGGGGGTTAAAACTCATAAAAACTTCACCACCTAGGGATGAACCAATTTGTCCATTTTAAGTTCTCTCTATTTCTCATTTTTACAGTTGTAAACTGAGTCCACCAAATTTCCACATCAATTTGCATTTTTAAAAGGCAGCATAAAAATTCATCTGCATGTGGATGTGAATTTCTCCCAAATATACATTTTGGATATAACTTTCCCTAAAATAGTAATTTCTGCATCTTATTTTCATCAAATATACATCTCTAGGGACAATAGACCCCTGAATGTGCATGTTTGCACACATTACTTGACTGGAGAACTGCATTACAAAATTCAGAGAAATGTGAAATTCAAAGGATGGCTGGCTTTTTGTTCTTGTATTGTTTTGGAAGGTGCAAATAAGTTAAGTCTGCCTTTAAATGTGAACTGAATCAGATTTCTCTCCATCCCTAAAGTCATCCATGCCTGCAAGGAACAACAGAGAGGACCTTATCCTGTGCTATACAGTCAGCTAAACATACTGGGATGACTATGAGAAAAGCATGCCAACTGACTGCAGGGCCTGTGATGGTGGACAGATGAGAAAATGCTTCAACAGATACCTGCGTTGTTCAGCAATGGAATAGCCCTGTTCCGCGTCTCTCCCTTTGTTCTGAAGCCAGATGGTATAGCTGCCACAATGTTATGGCTTTGGCACTGGGGAAAAAAACTCCAAACTGAAAGATCTACATTGGCTCTCAGTACGTTAGACAGTATCTTAAAAAGCAGAGACATCACCTTGCCAACAAAGGTCCATATAGTTAAAGCCATGGTTTTCCCAGTAGTGATGTATGGAAGTGAGAGCTGGACCATAAAGAAGGCTGATCGCCGAAGAATTGATGCTTTTGAATTCTGGTGCTGGAGGAGACTCTTGAGAGTCCCATGGACTGCAAGAAGATCAAACCTCTCCATTCTTAAGGAAATCAGCCCTGAGTGCTCACTGGAAGGACAGATCCTGAAGCTGAGGCTCCAATACTTTGGCCACCTCATGAGAAGAGAAGACTCCCTGGAAAAGACCCTGATGTTGGGAAAGATTGAGGGCACAAGGAGAAGAGTCGGACACGACTAAACAGCTAAACAACAACAACAACGTTTCTGAGCACAATTCAAAGTGTTGGTGCTGACCTTTAAAGCCCTAAATGGCCTCAGTCCATTGTTCTGCCCAGGCACTGAGGTCCAGCTCCAAGGGCCTTCTGGCAGTTGCCTCTCTGCGAGATGTGAGGTTACAGGGAACCAAGCAGAGGGCCATCTTGGTAGTGGCACCCGCCCTGTGGAGCGCCCTCCCATCAGATGTCAAGGGGAAAAACAACTATCTGACTTCTGGAAGACATCTGAAGGCAGCCATGTTTAGGGAATTTTTTAATGTTTGATGTGACCCCATGGACTAGAGCACGCCAGGCACTCCTGTCTTCCACTGCCTCCCGCAGTTTGGTCAGACTTTGATGTTTCATTGTGCTATTAATTCTGTTGGGAGCCACCCAGAGTGGCTTGGGAAACCCAGCCAGATGGGTGGGCTATAAATAAATTATTATTATTATTATTATTATTATTATTATTATTATATCTTCAGTGCTAAACATTAGTCAGTAAAACCACTGAAATTAATAGAAATAACTAAAGTCCACTGAAGTCAGTGGGTCTACTCAACTTCTTTGGCTAGTATTAGCCACTTTGAGACTCCTTTGCGTAGTGATAAAGCGGGATATCAAATCCAAACTACTACTACTACTACTCTCCTTCTTCTTCTTCTTCTTCTTCTTCTTCTTCTTCTTCTTCCTTAAAAGATTGATAAGGAACTGTCACAACTTCTGGCAGTGAAATTAGGGAAACAACTAATTACATAACTGTGGTGTTTGCCCTCCTGCGTGTGTGACATCATACTGGGTTCATAGGGAAAGGGTTAACTAATTGTAAAATGACTAACCAATGGGAACCCAAGGGACAGAGTTAACTGTGTATAAGGTTTAAGCACAGAGAGAATTTCTTAAGAGGAGTTAGAGTTAGAGTGGTTGAAAAGACAGTTTGGAGTTAGATGAGAGAGAGAGAAGATAAGTCTGTGGGTTGGGCTAGTCTGGTGAGAGAGAGTGAGAGAATTTGTTAAGAGGAGTCAGTTAAACAGTTGAGATAATCAGTCAGAAGCTATTAGGAAGGTATAGGCCAGTAAAGAAACTAAAGTTAAGATACTGACAGGAATATTATCTGAGAAAACATAAACTTGTTAACATTTATAAAATAAACTTTTTTTTTTCACTTTTAACAACTGTCTGGGCTCAGTGTTTTACTGGTTGGTGGACTGCAAGAAGATCAAACTATGCATTCTTAAGGAAATCAGCCTTGAGTGCTCACTGGAAGGACAGATCCTGAAGCTGAGGCTCCAATACTTTGGCCACCTCATGAGAAGAGAAGACTCCCTGGAAAAGAACCTGATGTTGCGAAAGATGGAGGGCACAAGGAGAAGGGGACGACAGAGGACAAGATGGTTGGACAGTGTTCTCAAAGCTACCAGAATGAGTTTGACCAAACTGCGGGAGGCAGTGGAAGACAGGAGTGCCTGGCGTGCTCTGGTCCATGGGGTCATGAAGAGTCAGACACAATTAAGTAACAAACTAGTTGGTGGCAGCGGGGAAGTGACCACAGTGGTAGCACAGGGATCAATAGACCGTGTAATATCCGGGGACCCTGTGTGATCGCCACTATAACAATAACTTGCTCACCTTGCCTAATAGTAAGGTTGGGCCTAAGCAACAGCAGCAGATCGGATGGCATTGTTCATCCGATTTCCTAACACAGAGGTTGCTACTTGTAACCAAGAGGGGCGATGTCAGGGATTGTACTGAAGAGGAGGAGGAATGGTGGAGGGCTCTCCCCGCCCTTTTCCTGTAGATTACAGGGAGGGGGGAGGCAGTCTCAAATTACAGCAGGGCTTTGAGGAAGATAGCAGCTCAGAGACAGGGGAACAGCCAAGTTATGCTATGTTAGGAGAAGGAGGGGAGGCAGCATACCCAACCCCCCTTCTCCCAAAAAATGGTGTTCGTTAATGGTGCTAGAACAAAGAGCCCAGAGACAATTGTCCACAGACAGATGCCGTAGAAGCAGGTGTTGTTGCTAGATGGAAAGGGGAGGAGTTCAGTGCAAGCAACTCCATTATGGAGGAAGGACTGGAATTCTTTGTCTTTCACCTTGATGACTGAATACCGGTGAATCATATGTAAGAATTTTCTTGTTTCCTCCCTGCCTCTTGGTGCCATCGGGGGAAAGGAGAGGATTCATCAAGCCTGACAGGTGACGTGGCAGTGAGGTGGGTGCTATTCATATGCTGCAATTGGAGCATTGATTTGGCTCCATAGTTGTGCCTGCACCGCATCCAATCTCTCCTCTGCCTTGCCACTCTCCAACAGTGACTGTGTGCTTGGAAGCCAGAGGAGCAACATCACCCCAACACTGTGCTATGTCAGACATTACTGGCTCCAGAGAGAGGAACCAATTAGAACAGAACTAGTTTTACTGCATGAGGAGTCCAGAAACAAAACTGTAGCGGGGGGGGGGGGGGGGAGAGAGATGGGTATATGATGGGCAAACTGCACACAATATTCATTGTGGTTTGTCCTCAGTGCCTTCCTCTGTCCCCCTCCCCCAGGCTTTATCAATCTCTTGAATCCTGAAGGGCAAAAAGCAGTTTGAGGGATATTTTTCCATAGAAAAGCCACCAGAGGTGGAAAGGTTAAGGAGATCGTCTTTCTGTGTTTCTTTCACTTTAGACAGAAGCCTCCAGGGGTACATTTTGTAAACGAAACCTAGTGGATAGACTACATTGGCTGAGCATCATATATAGTTTGGCCCTAAGTGAACACACAGCATTGCAGTCATTATGTTTAAAAAGCCTTTTTTTATCGCTTTGTGATCTGACAATACATTAGATGTAACACATATTTTGACACAGTAAACAAAAGGAAAGCTCTTCAGCAATATTGAAAATGTCTCTTTGACAGTACCCTTGCACTCTCATTTTTGGCGCTTCTTTCCTTCTGATTAAATTTTTTTTAGTGCTGAAAAGGAAGGAGCGTGCGGAAGGGGATTTCAGTAGAGCTGTTCAATTGGGGGCTGGATTAGTCTTGGCAGGGAAGGGGGATTAGGAGCAAATGGCCTTTTCAGAGTAAGAGAAAACAGAGCTACAGGCTGGAAGCCAGGGAGATGGTGAGGTTCATAAAAGCAGAAATAAAGTGAACTGAAATGTTTAAATCCCCTGAATATGTATAAAGTTGTGGCAGGGGAGCGGTCAAATCATCAAAACATGACCTAGCATTGTAAGAAATATTTTAATTTATTTGCTATATCGGAAGAAACACAACAGGAGAATACAAAGAGATGCTGTTTGCCTTTTACCAAAGGGTATAATACCCACTATATTAAGGATGAATCTACATCAGGGATAGGGAAACTGTGGCTCTCCACATGTCTTCTGTTGAACAGTAATTTGTCATGAGGCGTTTGGGAGGTAGAATTGGAGGCAGGGCGCCTAACTTGAATAAAATATTGGGGGGGGGGAGCTCCACCCTGCATAATCGGTCACATGATGCGGTGCACACACTCTGTTTGAACGGCAATGCAACTTTGAGAGGCCCAGCTCTCTCAACTATTTTATTGGTGGGAGTAAAGACCCCTCAGCCCTTAGGAGTTGGCTCCTATGATTGGAGGACAGGAGGACATTGCTTAAAGATGCTGGGTTTATATATGCTCCTGGACCTAGAGAGAGGAAGAATGGGATAAAGGCTACAGAAAGGGCTTCTGGGTAGATAGTCAAGTCATCCCGTTTAATAGAGCCAAGTTTGATCTCATGTTCCTTGGTGTATCGGGAGTTGCAGCAGTGGTGGGGTGAGTGTGAATGTGTGTATGTTGCAAAGTCAGCTAATGCAGCAAGCGAAAACAACAACGCCTTTACATCCTACAGTACAATATGCAGTGAATGCAAAACATTTCTGCAGCAAAAGAGGAGATATGTTGCTGGAGACAACAAAGAGCCTTTGCTGTAGCCTTCTTAGACTTTACTGACTGGTGGGGTCTGCGTTGCTCCCGGACAGGGGGAAGGAAGTCAAATGACACCGAGGTTGATTTAGAGAAAGAGTTTATTCTGCTCTTTAGATAGCAGAAGGCACTTGCGCGGTCAGTCCACAGCAAGTCCAAAGAAATGAGAAATTTCATGCAGTATATATATCCTCCAGGCACCCTCTCCCCCCTTCCCCAGGAATCCAACCACGTCAGCTTATACACATAAGTTGACATCCATGACCATAAGCAGATATTCCTGTTCCGGTACTCTTGACCATAAAGGGTTGTTCCTGTTCCTATACTCTTATCTTGGGGCAGGAGGTCACCAACTCTAAAAACACTCCTGGTGCTGTTCCTGGGTCTCTTGTCAGACCTGACAAGGTCTGTGCGTCTTTGTGGTCAGGATGTAAGATAAGACCCAGACGTGCCATCCCTGCTTCACTTCGGAATGGACAAGGCCATTCATTAGGCGTCACGGACTGATAAAGGAGAGAGCTTTGTTTATACAGCTGTGTTCTTGTTATGCATTTGCTCAAGAGCTCAAGTTAATGGTTTTTAGCCAATGCACCCTTGGAGAAGGAAAAATGGGTTTCGGGGCCTGATTCAGACTGATTTTAGATTTGGGAAACCCATTCCTTCACGCAACTGTTCCAGCAACACTTTTTTGTGCCAAAGGCAACTATATCTACCAACACACTGAAGTTAAAATGTGAAACATGCACAGACACATGCACGTGCGCACACACACACGGCATGCTCATTTCTTCCAAAAATTATCCTTTTTAGGAAACTCTTTAATTTGGATGGCTAGATGAGGCTTTTACCATCAGCAACATTTCCCAAGTCACATAGAAAAATGTACCGGAAGAACAAATACAATGAAAATGGCTTGCTGTCTGATCACTAATCTCCTTCCACCAGGCCGTTTCCAACAGCAAGAAACCAAAAACATGCTTTGCTTTGCCTTCCTTCCAACATCCCTTCAACTGAGGTGTGATAGATTCCATATCAGAGTCAGGGCAGCTGTGACATGTTATACAATCGCTGTGAAGGGAATGGAAATGTAGAGGAGCAGCTGTAACTGGTGCACTGTTGTGAGTTAAATGAAGAAAAAGAAAAAGAAAAAACACATGTGAAGGAAGAGCCAAGATTGCTCCACTCACCTCTGCTGTGCCCAGAGGTTTAATATGCATTTCAACTTCACTTTACAGAAGAGCGGTTGATAAGCTGTGAAATGCCTAGATTTTCATCAAAGCAAAACTGGGTGCTGTCAAGGCTGAGACATTGGAGGCAAGGAGAAAGGGCAGGCTGAGAGCTTGTGACAAGCCATCTTGGTGGTAGCAAGTGTAAAATCATTTTAGTGTGAGACTCCATCATTTGGTACTCCTGACACATTCAGATCCAGCAAAGCAGATGTCCCAAGGAAGACAAAGAAATGAGTTTTTTCCCCTTAGCTTTAGGTAAAGGTAAAGGGACCGACTCTGGGGTTGCGGCACTCATCTCGCTTTATTGGCTGAGAGAGCCGGCATACAGCTTCCAGGTCATGTGTCCAGCATGACTAAGCCGCTTCTGGCGAACCAGAGCAGCGCACGGAAACGCCGTTTACCTTCCTGCCTATTTATCTACTTGCACTTTGACGTGCTTGCTGCAAAAAGCACCCACTCAGAGGTTTAAGGACACAAGGCTGTTAACAGAGATAAAAGTGTTCATCCATTCCAAGTGAGGGCAGGAAGCACTGCCTTCATTCTGAATTGGCATTGGGAAGTGAAATAGCTGTTTCTGATTGGCCACTTAGTCATACATTCAGAATGAGGTCAAAAATTCCCAACTTCAGACTAAACTGACTTTGTATTGGGACCAGCAAGAAGACCAGCCGCTGGAATATGTTGTTGCCCTTGATATTATTAGATTGTGTATCTAATTTTAGTAACTCTGCTATTGTTGTTTTATATTAAATTTCTGTTGTTGCATATTGCATATTTGTTGTTTTGTATTGTGAGCTACACTGAATATTATTTTAATAGAAAAGCCGGATATAAATATGAACTCTAATCTAATCTAATCAGGCAAGTCAATCAGGTCGGCAAAACTATGTTGGGACATTGTCACATTTTTTACATAACCCCCCAATTGCCTGGGAGACTTCAGAAAAGGACGTGTGTGTGTGTGTGTGTGTGTGTGTATTCTTATTTGGTTTTCAAAAATAGAAAAAGAAAGAAAGTAAACATACATTTAAAAAAACCCCATACTATAGCCACATATTGAGATTACCCTGAATCTCTTGACTTCCCGGCATCCCCTCCTTGGATCTTTTTGGTTCTATTTTCAACTGCATATCAATATTTCTCAATTTTTTCATCTTCCTAAGTTATCTATACATCCTATTACATTAAAAGTGTGTTTAAAATCCTGCTAATGTTTTAACCTGTTTACAATGATTTTATAAATACATTATAAACATTTCCCATTCTTTTTTAAAAAAATTCTTGTTTTCTTGATTCCTGAGTTTCCCAGTTAATTTTGCCATTTTGGCATAGTCCAGGCTTCCTCAACCTCAGCCCTCCAGATGTTTTGAGACTACAATTCCCATCATCCCTGACCACTGGTCCTGCTAGCTAGGGATCATGGGAGTTGTAGGCCAAAAACATCTCAAGGGCCAAGGTTGAAGAAGCCTGGCATAGTCCATCAGCTTGATTTGCTATTCTTCTTTAGTCAGGGTTGTCTCTTCCTTCCATCTCTGGTTACAGACAAGGACATTTGGAGTGGATGAAGGAGTGCTGAAACAATAGTAATGATGAGAGCAAACTACTACAAAACTAAAAATGTTGGTGAGCACTGGATGCAGTTCTCATTGTTTGAGGGAATCTGATGAAAGAGAAGCCCTCACAATTGCCTTCAAAATTGCCCTACGGGTAGAAAACACTACAACATCATATACTGGCTCTCTTTCAGTCTTCAAATATGTCAGGAAGATATGGAAGAGAGAGACCTGGGTCACTCTCATCCAGGAACTGTCTTCCAACTGTTCCTGCATTCTGGGGGTGCCCGATATGGGAGGTGTGGGGGATGTTCTCATAATTCTAAAGCAGCTCTTGAATCACTACACTGTTTGCTTTTTTAAAATGTGAACAGAAATAAATATTCCCATTCCTATTTATCATTTTTTAAATGTTGCAGGGTGTGAAATTTGATTATATAACTATTATGTAGATTAAATCAATGCCATGCCTCTTTTCCGAGACAAAACAAGAACCAAATCTGGTTTGAAGATGAAGCAAATTGTAAAATATTACACATTGGTTAAACACTTATTTTCAAAACTCCTATGTTAACACAGTGTAAAAAATTCAATGAATTTTTAATTTTTCTTATTACATGCACTGATGGTTATTGTCTCCAAATATCAACTCCCTGAAAAATGATCCAGCCTGAGTGTTACATTATATGTTTGTATGCAAGATAAGAATTTTACAACAGGGAGAAAACTGAGTGGGAGAAAATATGGTGTCTACCTTAAGATTGAACCAACGCATATGGACAAAACTGACCTGATTGTCTCTTTGGAAACTTGGTCACAGCTTAAACACATGATGGGGGAGTTGTTCCAAACAGCATATAGTGACTTGTTATGTATAGATTAGCCATAGCAGAAGCTCATGTTTTACACATGCTAGCATATGTTAGCCTGCAGTAAACTATTTAAACACTAGATATAGGCTATAGCATATATTGTATTCAGAGGAGAGCTGAACAGGATAACTTGTAAGAGTTATGCAGAAAAATAGACACAACATTAAAACTGTAGCCTCATCAGCCTTAAAGCGGAAATCGCAGGATTGTTGATCACAGGGAAGCTAAGCACATTCAGATGATATGCTTAGAAGTAGCTTCCAGAGGCACTGAGTTCTGCCCCACATGGGGGGAGGGTTGTCTCATTCAATGAGTGTGACATCACACATACAACACACACGTGTGATGTCACACAATCAGGAGGAGACTCAGAGGCCTGGAGGGGCCCTCTACCACTGTGAGGAGGCCCTGCAGAGCCCTCCACCACCACAGCCCAGCCCCTCAAAATTGTTAGCATGTTACTCCTCCCATTGCAAGGATCATCTGATCTCCTTGCTTATTTTCCGTTCCATGAGAAAGGAAGCCAGTCTGTGTGACTTCCATCTCTGGTACTATTGTACTTTTTATTTCTGCTCTGTCTTGTGTCAAAACATGATGTCTGGATGAGGGCTGCTCCTCTCATATGTGTTTGTTATGTTATTTAATCTATAATGAGTAGAAATAAAGTAGGTATGCCCAGATACCTCCTCAACTCTGTCTACACTGCTTTTACTCTGCTATACCAGGTGCTCACAAGAGTTCAGCTGTGAGTCTCAGAACACCAGGACCCCTTCCTGGGAATGCTGTGTAGCTGTTCAAGTGCCAGTGGAGGCCATGGAGTTCCATTAAAAATTGGGGGGCATCCCCACATACATTGGGGGGGGGGTCGGCCCCATAGAATTGGCACCTGTGGTACCTTCAGATCTTCACACAAAATATGTGATTTTTCAAGAGTGAAGAAAAAGGTTAACCTTAACTCTGGCCCTCTCCTCTATGTATGTTTTGCCCTGCTGCCTTCAGGGTAGGGATCAGGAAGAAAATAATTTCAGTTTGCATTGAAAGGAGAACCTAACAAGTTTTCATTTACTGAACCAACACTAGATTAGTGGAAATGAAATGGACAGAGCCATCCATCTCTAGCAGTTCACACCTACACAAAAATCTAATGCAGTTCTACATCATCCTAAAGTGGATGTTGCCATAGGATTATCTCCTTAGAAATATGTCTCCATTGATGCAGTTTTTAGGCTAACTTAAATGAGACTATCCTACATATGCTCACAGCTGTTCTACATTCCGCTAAATTTGACGTGTATTTACTTGTCCAAAGATTACTTGTCCAAAGATTATCTAAGTTTTCTTTTTTAATTTATGCACACATTAGTCTTAGTCCACCCCTTCTAGTTTATCCATTTGTAAGAAATTGGGAAGGAAATTGTATTTTAATGCATCTGCCCACCCAAACCATTAATATAGCACCTATGAGAAAAGAGAATCACATAATTGACATGGGATGGGCACTGAAGAGTCTTTTTCTTGGGTATGGAGTAAATAAAGCTATTGAATTTTTAATTATTAAAACAGGGCACAAAAGAGACAGAGACAGAAATTCAATGAAAACTAAAGCAAAATGGACATGATACATAATCAGTACCCTCAGTTTTCTGTAAATGTTTACCAAAACACTGGAAGCTCTATTCAATTAACATTTAATGGGTACCAAAAAGAAAACAACTTGGATAAAATTCCATGCTAATCATAATCTTTAGTATAGTGTGAGCTTCAGAAATATTGCCTTTGATAAATATGCAGCAAACTAACAAAATTCAGGGTCTAAACTATACCATTCCTAAGAGGCTACAGAAATTTTAAAAATGGTCTAATATGTATTATTTATCGGTGCTTAGTCATACTTTAAAACAGGAATGTATAATACTTTCCACACTCTTCCAGATATTTGGGGCATTGGAGAGAAAATGTGGAAGCTGCCAGTGGAATAAGGCTCATATTTTTTCCTGGAATGCCTGAGAATGATGAGTTGTCCAGGACATTCTGGCAAAAACAAAATGCCAAAGAGCTGGCAATGTAAAATAAAATAATAATAATAATAATAATTTATTTATACCCCACCCATCTGGGTGGGTTTCCCCAGCCACTCTGGGCGGCTTCCAATGAAATATTAAAATACAGTAGTCCATAAAACATTAAAAGCTTCCCTAAACAGGGCTGCCTTCAGATGTCTTCTAAATATTGTTGTTCTCTTAACATCTGGTGCAAGGGCGTTCCACAGGGTGGGTGTCACTACTGAGAAGGCCCTCTGCCTGGTTCCCTGTAACTTGGCTTCTCGCAGTGAGGGAACCGTCAGAAGGCCCTCGGAGCTGGACCTCAGTGTCCGGGCAGAACGATGAGGGTGGATACGCTCCTTCAGGTATACTGGACTGAGGCCATTTAGGGCTTTAAAGGTCAGCACCAACACTTTGAATTGTGCTCGGAAACATACTGGGAGCCAATGTAGGTCTTTCCAGACCAGTGTTATGTGCTCTCGGCAGCCGCTCCCAGTCACCAGTGTAGCTGCTGCATTCTGGATTAGTTGTAGTTTCCGAGTCACCTTCAAAGGTAGCCCCACATAGAATGCATTGCAGTAGTCCAAGCGGGAGATAAGCAGAGCATGCACCACTCTGGCAAGACAGTCCGCGGGCAAATAGGGTCTCAGCCTGCGTTCCAGATGGAGCTGGTAAACAGTAAGGTTTTCTACATCTGCTGCCAGAGGTGGGAGATTTATTTATTTTTTTGCACAAATTAGAAGGGGAAGCGAATATGAATGCAAATACAAATTAATGAATGAAACTAACAAAAGAGGTGCCAATGAATGAAAGACAAATGAACAAGGTTTTCTACCTTCAACAAATGAAATCTGAAAATGAAAAGAACTCTCTCTCTTACACACACACTTGCAAATTACACACACATCCTCCTCCAGCCTGTAGCTGTACAAATGGTTATGTGTCTGTATTTTTTTATACTTCAGATATATGAGTCAAATATCGGGCACCCACTGAAGGATCGCAATGAAGGTCATTCAGAGATTTTATATAGCTCTACAATGCACTGGTGGTCAGCTATACCCAGCTTATTGGTTCAGGTATACTTCAGATTCCACTGTTGATCCATGTTTTGCCCCTTCTCTTATTAAGATTATCATAGAAGAAGCATCTTACATCAAGGCACTCCTGTGTTCACACAACTGTTTGTTTAATACCTAGAAGTCATCATGATGAATCTGCGCATGGGAAATAATATATATGGAAAATTAGTAGATTTTCCATAATGAAAGTTGAAGCCAAATGCCATATTAAAGCCTGATTTGTTCCGTTGCTGTCAGGGAAGCAACCAAGTTGTTAAAAATGCATAAATAATAGGTTCATGATACCCAAGAAGTCGTAATACATTTTGTTAATCAATAGCTTAGCCTTTTTTTCCTGGAATACTAATGCATAGCCTTTCACAAAAATTATGTCACATTGCAGTGATCCAAATAATTGTGAAAGCACTCTTTTCCCCGATCTTGCCTGCAGACTTTTGCAAAGCATTTAATCTCTTGACTTCTGTGTTCCATAGGCCCAGCATTGTTGCAGTGAATGCACACAAGCACATCACTGGTAGGTTATAAGTAACTATATGACGGAATCCTGCCGTCATAGATGGTGCTTAGCATAGCATAGAAAGAAGACACAATGAGGCAGCGAGTATTCTCATAATGGCTGGGCAGTTCCTTCCAACCTCTCTCCTCCGGCAACTTTTATTTATCATCCTTTGTCCTCCCAGCCGCATGGCCGTTTTCCAAAGTCTCCTGTTACCTCATCCGGTCAAGGCTTTTATTGCACCCGTCACCATATAAGGTAATCATTGCCTAAAGGAATGTCAGGGGGCACCCTGCAGTATTTACAAGCCTCTGCCTTGGCTTTATGACTCCCACAACTATACAACCTATGGAAGTTTTTAACGTTTAATTTTTTATTGTGTTTTTATATATGCTGGAAGCCATCCAGAGTGGCTGGGGTAACCCAGTCAGATGGGTTTGGTACAAATAAGAAAATGATGGTGGCGGTGTTTGGGTTCAATGAGAATAGCCTTCTCCTTCGGCAAAGATCCCCTCTGTACTCTTCTAACTCTACCAGAAGCCATGATCTTCTTCATAAGCTTATCGTAACTCTATCTTTTTAGAAAGCTTCTTTCTTCCAGGTTATTCTTGTAGTGTGGCACATATCAGTTGTCTACAGCTCTTCTCAATGTTATACCCTGAACATTTATAGACAAGAGCAAGCAGGATTACAAAAGCAAGCCCTGCTCCCAGGAACAGGAAGATCTGAAGAAAGCTTCTAAGGAAAAACTCCTCCTCAGCTACCTTGTATTTTAAAGCAACAGTTCTTCTGGAAATTCTTAAAAGGCATCCATCCTCCGGAAGTCACAAAATAATACCCCAAACTTTCCTGGGAGATAAAATAGTGCAACAAAATTGGAAGTGTGGCATTTGGTAAACCTTCATTTTTCATAATGTACAAATAAGAGTAGGCAGGACCTCTGTTAAAGTTCCATAGGTTGTTTAAACTTTCTAGGAACATGCCTGAGAAAACTGGTTATGGCTGTTTGCTGTATGTCATGAAACTGGCAGTACTATGGGGAGAAGGAAGAGGATCCCACCAAGGGGTGTAGCCACAATTGGGCAAGATGGGGAAGGAGAGGTTGGTGTAGGAAATATTCACAGGATGGTGAGGTAATGAGGAACAGGGAAGCATACTGGACTAAGGTTTTGATACGATCTGAGCATGCTCAACAACAGTGGGGAAATCTAATCCTGCAATGAAAATCTAACAAACCACGAGGAATTTCCTTTGTCTATAGACAGTTGTGTGGTAAGACCCTCAAACCAACCCCCCATTAGGGTAAATAAATTCACACAGACATGGATATTTTGTTTAAGGTTTTTGGTCAAAAATTTGGCCACAACTTTATTGATTACAGGAATGATTACAGTATTGGCTTAGGCATTGTCAAGACTATATCTGACTCCTGCCCCCTTTGCAGGAAGTCTGTAAGGGTAAACCACCCAAAGGGAAACTGCTTCGGGGAATCTGCCTACATCTCCCCTGGTGTTCCCAGAGGCCTGGCATGGCCCTCACCCTTCAAGTGGACTTCGGACAGGAACCAGGCCCTGGCTTCCTTTAACGGAATACCCTTGAAACGAAGGGGCAAGCGATGGCCGACCTCCCCTCCCCCAATCACCATAAGTCAATGCCTAACCACCAAACCTTACAAAGTTGTGATGATTGCTAAGAGGTAGGCAAAATCCAAGTGGCCGTGCCAATTTGCCAAATGGAAAAAATTCCTACCCAGCCCCCGACTCAAGCCGGGCAACCAACCAAAGTCCAAAGCAATGACAAAGGATCTAAATTAAAGGGAGGGTGGGATGGGTGTCCAGCAGCGTGAATCAGGACACGTCACGCTGCCACTTTTATACTTTCCCCACTATCATTCTTTGACATGATTGGGCAATAGTCCTGGGTGATTGTTGTGCCACCCCGGTGTGAGGGCGATAGCTCCACCCACACCAGGGTGGGGGGAACCAGGTTGAGAGCCTGCCCGCAACCAGGACCATCTATTAAGATGATCCAATTTGTGTGGCAAGACCCTCAAGCCGACCCCCCATTAGGGTAAATAAATTCACACAGACACGGATATTTTGTTTAAGGGTTTTGCCCATAATAATTTGGCCACAACTTTATTGATTACAGGAATGAGAGCGGTATTGGCTTAGGCATTGGCAAGACTATATCTGACTCTTGCCACCCACGCCAGGGTGGGGGGAAACAGGTTGAGAGCCTGCCCTCAACCAGGACCATCTATTAAGATGATCCCATCTATTACACATGCTCACGCTGTTTGCAATTTGGACCAATCCCAGGTAGACAGCATGTGCATGTAAGAAAGAGAGAGAGAGAAACAAAAATATCTGATTGGGTGACTGAATTTGAAATTTCTGTAATGAATATAAAACCTGTTGGATTCTTTGTCTGAGGTCCAGTATTCGCAGAGAAATCCCATTGGATCAAACCTCTGTGCAGAAATAAAGGATGGACTCCTTTTTCACACACCCCGCCTCATGTGCTTTTTGGTTTACTCATGAGAAATGGGGGTCAGTGCGCAGGAACCAGAGCAGCAGGACCCATCACCAGAGGAGCCCCTGTCTCCATGAACATGGTGGGCTCAGAGATGTTGGGAGCAATAGGTGGGGTGCTCCAGGAGGCCGAGGCAGGCAAAGGCCTACAGCCCAGCTCTCTAGCTGACCAGGTGAGGCTTGCTAAATCTGGGAGGAGGTATGTGATTTCCCAGCTTGAGTAGGCTTGGAGCAGGTGAGGGTCACATGCCTTAACAAGCCCAGATGCTACAATCAGCGGGCATAGTATAACAGAGCAGCAAAGCTAAGGTGCTGTGTCTGCTCTTTTGCCCATGTTTAAGGACCTCAGCTTGGATGTGCCAGGATCTCGGTGGGAATCTGGATTGGATTGACTGGGGACTTGGCATACTGACTTGCTGCCAGGTAGGCCAGGGGGTCAGGACACTGTATAAATAACAACATACACAGTATTGATGGGCTGGCTCCTCTATATTATGAAGACCAATAAAAATTCAAGGGTTCCATACTGTTCTACCTGGAAGAGTGGCTGTGAAGGTATGGAATAAGGGTGTGAACTTTGCATTTTATCTGTGATTTTATTTTTTAATGGTTTTGCAGCACTCTGTATTCCACTTGAATCGGCAATTTGGTTTCTGAGCTGATCTCTATAAAAATAAAACCCTCTTTGTTCTCCAGTCACTCTTATGAGGAATCCAAAACCAGGTGTAACTCCCCTTCTGGGGTTGGCGTTTGTAGGCACAGGAGCCCCTCCAGACAGAATTAAGCCTACAAAAGTGCAAGTAGGTCTAGGGCCTTTTGTGGGAGAAGTAAAAGGGACCCACTTTCTTCTATAATTCATATATGGACTATACTTTTATTATGTCAGGTACAATTTCACATCACATTTTTGAGGAGGGAGCAGGGGTTTTTCATTTGGTCTTTATGACCTTTAAACGATTAAGAGGTGGCTGGATGGTGTATACCAGGCACCCCCAACCTTCAGCCCTCCAGATGTTTTGGACTACAGTTCCCATCATCCCTGACCACTGTTCCTGTTAGCTAGGGGTCATGGGAGTTGTAGGCCAAAACATCTGGAGGGCCAAGGTTGGGGATGCCTGGTGTATACTCTTGCAGGGGTTAGAAAGTAATGGCTCGTCTTGATGATCTTTTTTCAGAGGAACTGAGACCATAGGATTGTTTGGAAATGCAATAAGAAAACAATCAACCATTGTTTTTTAAAGCAAGCAGAAAAATACCCTAAGCATTGCAGATGGTGTCAGAGAGAGCAAGTAATCCATTGTTGATTTGCTGATTGGCATGTCTGTCAAATGCCATGTGACCTCAGGGGAATGTCAAGTTGGAGAATTTCAACAAGCCCTCTTTTAAGATATGAGTTAGCTCTTCCTCATGTAGTTAATGCAGTATCTTGAAATAAAATGGTCATATTCTGAAGAAGAAAAAATAGTTTTCTTCTCTGTGACAGGGTTTTGAAGTTGGCTTAAACTGAGTCAAAATTGGTTGTGAACATAAGAAGGCAAAGCAAAAGTCAAAGAAAGGAATGTGGAGATAAGTTTGAATATATACATTTAAATAGTGGTGTGTTGGAAAGGATTTCAGACACCAGAAATCAAAGTTGTTGTGCGTTTTTGTAGTGCAGCCAAAGAATGATAAGGTTTTCTAAATGGTTATCAGAGGCTGCAGGAAAGATGTCCTGTGGGTTGTGAATAAGGGAAAAATGTTAATGTCTAGACTGGGAAAGAAAAGAGCAAGAATACTGCTCATAGCACAGTTCCTTAAAATAGACGTTTGTCCCACTGTGAAAGCTTTTGAGCAAGCTGGCCTTTTTATGGTGTTTTTAAAAAGTTGATGGAACTTGACATCTAATGTGTGTAGCAGCCTATCTCTGTGAAGAATATACTTTATGAACTGGCAGTTTAAAAAAAATCACTGAATCCATAGATCTATGTGGGCACTCTACTTGTGTGCAAACCTTATATGAGCAGGGATGAACGCGCTAAGCTCTTCAACTGTGTTGCCATACTTGTAGTCCTCCAGTCTTTGAGGACAATGGTGTGAAGCAGGAATCCTCCGCTACTAGTGGAGGTTACCGCACAACTTAGAACCTGCACAATCAGGGTCCTAAAGTCATGCCAGAGAAGTATCAGTGAGTACAGCAATACCAATGAGAGTTCCCAATGCATGGAATGGCTAAGCAAGGCTAGGGCAATGTCTGCAGTCTCTGAAATATGCCTTGCAGTTCCTTTGGAAGAAGTTATCCATGCAGAGTTGAAGAAAATCTATAAAGGTGTAATTATTAGCAGAAAAAGAAGGTGGGGGGGAGAGAGACAGAGACAGAGACAGAGACAGAGACAGAGAGAGAGGAGAATAATAATAATTTATTATTTATACCCCACCCATCTGGCTGAGTTTCCCCAGCCACTCTGGGCGGCTTCCAATCAAGTGTTAAAAACAATACAGCATTAAATATTAAAAACTTCCCTAAACAGTTGAAAGCAACTGTCGAAAACAGTAAAGAAAGAAAGCAAATATTTGAGATAAGAATTAGCAACCCAAGGTGTATACAGGGGTACCTTGGGTTGCATACCCTTCAGGTTACATACGCTTCAGGTTACAGACTCCGCTAACCCAGAAATAGTGCTTCAGGTTAAGAACTTTGCTTCAGGATAAGAACAGAAATCGTGCCCCAGCGGCGCGGTGGCAGCAGGAGGCCGCATTAGCTAAAGTGGTGCTTCAGGTTAAGAACAGTTTCAGGTTAAGAACGGACCTCTGGAACAAATTAAGTACTTAACCTGAGGTACCACTGTAATGGCATGCTTGAACTATGCATATTTATTATGCAAGTAGGTCCCTTTGACCTTTGTGGAATTTACCTGCTCTGTCTGGGCTGTGCAAGAACATTTCCGGGGTGATTTGCAAGCTTCCACAATAACGTGTCATTCACTTGCAGTTTTAGGCATCTACCCAGTCTGGGTGGCATTGTGGTCTAAACCACTGAGCCTCTTGGGCTTGCTGATTGGAAGGTCGGTGGTTCAAATCCACATGGTGGGGTGAGCTCCCATTGCTCAGTCCCAGCTCCTGCCAAACCTAGCAGTTCAAAAATATACCAGTGCAAGTAGATAAATAGGTACTGCTGCAGCAGGAAGGTGAACGCTGTTTCTGTGCGCTCTGGTTTCCATCGCAGTGTTCTGTTGCGCCAGAAGCGGTTTAGTCATGCTGGCCACATGACCCAGAAAGCTGTCTGTGGACAAACGTTGGCTCCCTCGGCCTTAAAAGTGAGATGAGCACAGTGGTGGAGCTTCATGCTCTGGCACTGGGGGGCGGAGAGCATGCGGGGGAGTGCCTGGCACGCATCCCGGGGGTGTGGTGCACACCCCAGGAACGTGGCATGCCCGCAGGGGTGTGGCTCACATCCTGGAGGCATGGCACACGTCCCGGGGGCATAGTGCATGTCCTGAGGGCATGGTGCGCTGCCTGCAGTGGTGTGGCATGCTTCCTGGGGGTGTGGTGCACCGCCTGTGGGGGCGTGGCGCCCAGCACAGGCAGGGGGGCGGCCGTGATGGCACCCCACTGGGATCGCACTGCCGGGGGTGGTGCACTCCCCTGCCCTCCTCTTCCTCCGCCAGTGGTGCCGCAACCCCATAGTCGCCTTTGACTGCACTTAACCGTCCAGGGATCCTTTCCCTTTCCCTTACTCTAGTGGCTTATTCCATACATTTCCACTCAGATGAAATTAGTACCAGTCACTGAGATTAGCCAGTGTGATAAATCAAAATCTATTTTTAATTTTCGCTATGTAGGACTTTAAATCACTGCATTTTAAATCAAAACTTCCCTTTTCTTATGGAAATATTCTGTTACTTTTCACAAAACAGCCTGCCCTCTAGAGAACCTCCTTTAGAGGTTACTGATTTGTGTGTGTGAGAGTATTTAACACAATTATGTAACACACTGAGAGGCATTAAACATAATTCTAGTACCCTTTTATACTGTTTGAATAATGCTCTTGTTAAAGGCTCAGCCAATGCCTAGAAGTTGAAAACTAAAAAGTAATAAGCTGAGGGAAATGAAAATTGTGTAGGATAACATAAGTTACATTTGACAATATTGGATCCCTTCTTCCTATTTCTTATTCAAATAGCAAGTATCACCCTTACAAAAGAAGTGAGTTTAAAACCAAAGCTTACACAACTAGTAAAATATGGAAAGGCTGGCAAATAGGCATGAACAAATTGAATGAGTCTCTCGTATTTACATACATTTTCTGAAAAAGTAAAGCGAATAAATAGAAGAAGGTGGTTTTTTAAAAAATAATAATAAAAATCCAGGTGGATAGATCATAGAAGAAATCAGACTGCAAATTGAATTTGTGTACGGAACTGACATTTATTTTATTTTATTTGTTAGGAGCAGATGATTTCCTTAGATTGCCTCTAGAACATCTATCACACTGGATAAGAATTTATAGGATGTTTGAGATGAATGAGGAGAAACTAGTAATGCTGAAAAACAGGCTACGGACAAGAGAGAAATACCAACAGTTGAATTTGGATGGGTAGCAGAGTCCAAGCCCTCTTTGCACCACTGGGTGGGTAGGGTTTGCCTTAATGGAGATACCCCTCTGTCTAGCCCTGGCCTCTGCTGGCCTCCTGTAGCCCAGAATAGAGGTAGCCATTAATGTCAAAATACAAATATATTAGGAATATTATCGCCAACTACCGTATTTTTCGCCCTATAGGATGCACTTTTTCCCCTCCAAAAATAAAGGGGAAATGTGTGTGCATCCTATGGGGTGAATGCAGGCTTTCGCTGAAACCTGGAGAGCGAGAGGGGTCGGTGCGCACCGACCCCTCTCGCTCTCCAGGCTTCGCGCACCTCTCCGCAAGCAGCGGGAGCCCAGTACTGGGCTCCCACTGCTTGCGGAGAGTTGCCTGCATGCTGAAGCCTGTGCGTGCTGAGCTCAGCGCGTCCAGGCTTCGCGGACCTCTCCGCAAGCAGCGGGAGCCAGCGCTGGGCTCCCCCGGCTTGCAGAGAGCTGCCTGTTTGGGGGCTGGGGTCGGGGGAAGCTCGGGCTTCCCCCACCCCAGCCCCACCCCTGGGGAAAAAAATAATTCCCCCCCTTTATTTCCCCCCAAAAAAACTAGGTGCGCCTTATGGGACGGTGTGCCCTATAGGGCGAAAAATACGGTATTTCAGTCCTCTCATTCCTGGAACCCTGGCTTCTGCCGGCCTCCTGCTGCCCGTATTGGAGACAGCATAGCCTCCAAGAGTCCTGATTTTCCAGGGATAGTCCTAGAATTAGAAAAGCCACCCCTGCTTCTGATTTGATACTGGAAGGAGGATGATCCCGTGCTTGTATTTGGAAGAAGGGAGTATAGGAAGCTGTCTTATACTTGGTCAGATCAGTGGTCCATTTAGCTCAGTATCATCTACATTTGCTCACAGTGTATCTCATGGGTTTCAGGCAATAGTCTCTACCTGTCTTACCTGGAGTTGCCTATAAGTGAACCTGGGACCTTCTGCATGCAAAGTAGATGCTCTAACACTGAGCTACAGCCCTGCCAGAATTTGTTTGCAATTCCATGTACAATTTAGGTGAGCTAATGTTGTGCATGGGTATTACAGGTTAAATTGGGATGTGGGTGGCGCTGTGGTCTAAACCACTGAGCCTCTTGGGCTTGCAGATCAGAAGGTCGGTGGTTTGAATCCCTGCAATAGGGTGAGTTCCCGTTGCTTGGTCCCAGCTCCTGCCAACCTAGCAGTTCGAAAGCATACTAGTGCAAGTAGATAAATAGGTACCACTGTGGTGGGAAAGTAAACGGCATTTCCGTGTACTCTGATTTCTGTCACAGTGTTCCATTGTGCCAGAAGTGGTTTAGTCATGCTGGCCACATGACCCGGAAAGCTGTCTGCAGACAAACGCTGGCTCCTTCGGCCTGAAGCGAGATGAATGCTTCAACCCCATAGTTGCCTTTGACTGGACTTAACCATTCAGGGGTCCTTTACCTTTTACCTTTACAGGTTAAATCCTGCTTCTCATTAGCAGGCCTTATCCTTGCTAGTAGCATAGGCACTCTAGAAAATCTGAGATTCAGATGAGATCTAGTTGATGGTTGTGTCTGTGTTTCAGAGTCGACGTTCTCTTGAAATGCTGAATTTCTCTGTTAAAGGTATTTTAAAAATCCCATGATTTTTTAAAAATAAGTTGGGCATTTATAAATACTCATATAAAAACAAAAACACGTTTGCATCATTTTCTTAGAATTTCAGAGTATCTTCCCCCATCTCTTTCTGCACCTAAAACTTTAAAAAATTGAATTTCTGAATGTTAGTGTTTGATGTTCATTAACATTAAATTTGGATTTCATTTTATCCCTTATTTGAATAATTGCAGAGGGGT